>NC_053435.1:25580747-26202957 GCF_007990345.1 Gossypium hirsutum | reverse complement strand
ATCGAGATGTAAACACTGTAATAAATTTTATTTTAGGTAATGTCATTTGAGAAGTGGAGCCTATTACCGATGTGGTTCTCTTGATCATTTCTCAAAGATTGCCCGTAAATGATTGAAAAAGATATTGATCAAACTTCGAAGCCGAGTAATCCCGCTTCGAAAGGCAGACCACCCCCTCACCCCGGTAATGTTAGTGGTAGCTGAGGTACTACAAGGGATACAATAGTTAAATATAAGGCACGAGCACCGGCAATGACATATGCTATTCGTGCTAGAGAGGATGCTTCTGTACTAGACGTCATTACTGGTACACTTTCTCTACTTGATACTGATATTACTGCTTCGATTGATCCTGATTCAACACGTTCATACATATGCACAAATTTTGTATCTATTAAAAATTTACTTGTTGGATTCACTGAATTTGTGGTCAAAGTTTCAAACCCCCTGGGCTAGTATGTTATGGTGGATAAAATTTGTAAAAACTATTTGTTGATGTTAAAGGGTTATTGCTTTTCAGCTAACTTAATGTTGTTACCCTTTAATGAATTTGATGTGATTTTGGGAATGTCTGGCTAACTCAGCATGATGTAGTGGTGAATTGTAAACAAAAATATATTGTGTTGAAATCTGAATGGTAAGTTACTCCATGTTGAATCTAATAAACTAGATGGGTTATCTAGTGTGATTTCAGCAATATCAACAAAAAAATATGTCAGAAAGGGATATGACACCTATCTTGCATATGTGTTGGATACTAAAGTATCTGAGTTGAAGATTCAGCCAGTGTCGGTTGTTTGTGAATTTCCTGATGTATTTCCAGAGAAATTACCTGGTTTACAACCAGTTAGAGAAGTAGAGTTCTCTATAGATCTTATTTCGGGAACAACGCCGATATCCATAGCACCATACAGAATGTCTCCTATTGAATTGAAAGAGTTGGATGCACAGTTGCAAGAATTGATTAATAGAGGCTTTGCTAGACCTAGTTTCTCACCTTGGGGTGCACCAGTTCTATTTGTAAAGAAGAAAGATGGATCATTGAGATTGTGTATTGATTACAAGCAACTGAAAAAAAGTTACAATAAAGAATATGTATCCGCTGCCTCGAGTTGATGATCTATTTGATCAGTTGAAAGGTGCCACTGTATTTTCAAAGATTGATCTTCGTTCTGGCTATTATCGATTATGGGTAAAAGATTCAGATGTACAAAAGACAACTTTTAGAACCAGATACGAGAACTATGAGTTTCTTGTAATGTTGATTGGTTTGACAAATGCACCTGTTGTATTTATGGATCTAATGAATAGAATTTTCAGATCTTATCTAGACAGGTTCATTGTGGTATTTATTGATGATATTTTGGTATATTCTCGTTATAGAAATGAGCATGTTAAACAATTGAGAAAAGTGTGCAAACTCTGCGTGAGAAGCAATTGTATGCCAAATTTAGTAAATGTGAATTTTGGCTACAGGAAGTTGGTTTCCTCGGACATATAGTATCTACAAAAGGTATTTGAGTGGATCTGAACAAAATTTCAACCATTGTTATTTGGAAACCACCAAAGAACGTGTCTGAAGTCAGAATTTTTCTAGGACTAGCAGGGTATTATTAGAGACATGTTAAAGGGTTCTCAATGATAGCTTCTTCGATGACTCGTCTATTACAGAAAGATGTGAAATTCGAGTGGTCTGATAAATTTTAGTAGAGTTTTGACAGCTTGAAAGCTTTATTAATAGAAGCACTTGTGTTAGTTCAGCCTGAATCTGGAAAAGAATTTATAATTACAGTGATGCGTCATTAAATGGTTTAGGTTGTATATTGATGCAAAAAGGTAAAGTAATAGCCTATGCTTCAAGACAGCTAAAACCACATGAAAAAAAACTACTCGATACATGACCTTTAATTGGTAGCCATTGTATTTGCACTAAAAATTTGGCGGCATTATTTTTGGTGAAAAATGTCACATCCTTACTGATCATAAAAGTTTGGAGTGTTTGATGTCGCAGAAAAACTTGAACTTAAGATAGCGCAGGTGGCTTGAACTAAAACATTATGATCTGGCTATTGATTACCATCCAAGAAAAGCCAATGTTGTTGCAGATGCACTGAGTAGAAATTCCATGTTTGCCTTGCAGGAAATGAATATACGATTATATTTATCTGATGATGGTTCAATAATAGCTGAGTTAAAAGCTAAACTGACATTTCTGCAATAGATTTGTGAAGTTCAGAAAAATGATACTGAATTACAAGTTAAACGGGAACAGTGTGAGTTGAATCCTAATTTTGAATTTCAAATTGGTTCTAATGGTTGTTTGTTATTTAGAGGCAGAAAATGTGTACCGAAGAACTCATAATTGGTACAAAAGATTCTACTTCAAACTCATAATGGTAATATGTCTATTCATCCTGGTAGTAATAAAATGTATAATGATTTGAAAAAGATGTACTAGTTGCCGGGAATGAAACAGGATATTTCTGAATATGTAACTAAATATTTAATATATTAGCAAGTAAAAGCTAAACATCAGGTACCTTCGGGATTATTACAGCCAGTTACGATTTCGGAATGGAAATGGGAAAGAATTACCATAGACTTTATATCGGGATTACCTCTGTCTTTAAAAAAGAAAGATATCATTTGGGTAATTGTTGACCGACTGACAAAGTTTGCACACTTTATTCCGGTATGTATGGATTTTTCCTTGGATAGATTGGCTGAATTATACATTTATGAGACTGTTAGATTGCATGGAGTGCCTGTTTCCATTATATCTGATAAAGATCCTCAGTTTACATCCTAATTTTGGAATAAGCCACAAGAAGCTCTGGGTACTCAATTACATTTCAGTACCGAATTTCATCCTCAAACTGATGGACAATCCGAACGTGTTAGACAGATTTTAGAAGATATGCTTTGGTTTTGTGTGCTTGAATTTGAAGGTAATTGGGAAAAGTATTTGCCTTTAGTTGAATTTGCTTATAATTATAGTTATCAGTCCAAAATTAAAATGGCACCGTATGAAGCTTTGTATTGCCAGAAATATAGAACTCTATTGTATTGGACAGAGCTTAGTGAGAAAAAGAGACACGGAGTTGATTTAGTCTATGAAACTGATGAAAAGGTTAAAGTGATTCAAGACAGTTGGAAAGCAGCTTCTGATCGTCAAAAGTCTTATGCTAATCTTAAAAGAAAAGAAATAGAATTTCAGGTTGGCGACAAGGTATTCTTAAAAGTATCACCTTGGAAGAAAGTTCTCCAGTTTGGCCGTAAAGGAAAACTGAGTCCACAGTTCATCGGAACATATGAAATCACGAAAAAAATTGAACCTATTGCATAATGGTTAGCATTACCACCAAAACTTGACAGAATTCATAATGTTTTTCATGTGTCTATGTGCGACCGTATCGATCGGATCTTTCACAAGTTATTTCTCCGACAGAAGTTGAGATACAACTCAATATGACTTACAGTGAGAAACCGAACAAAATTTAGCGAATGAAACAAAAAAAGTTGAGAAACAAAAAGGTGGCTTTAGTGAAAGTTCTCTGGCAACAACATAGGATTGAAGAAGCTACCTAGGAACCGGGGGATTCCATGAGAAAGCAATACCTGAATCTTTTTACTGGTAAGATTTTTTAGGACAAAAATTTTTAATAGGAGAGTTGTAACAACTCATTTTTAGTGAAATTGGAACAGTGGTTTCAGGACCACAAATCTGAGTCGGAAAGAAAGTTTATTTTAATATTATTGCATGATTTGCATTGTGATAAGAATGTCATATGAAAATTCTGATAAGAAAATTTTATCAATTATGTGCTTAATTGTGGAAAGAACCAAATTGCATAAAATGCAAAAGTTGAATTCTAATAGCTAGAAGGATTAAATAGTTATGTAATTCAAAATTTGAGGTCCTTATATGGTAATTAGACCATTAAAGAAAAGTTAGTAGATATTTTTTGTAATTCATCCATGGAAAAACTAGAAAAGGCTAAAGACTAAATTGAAAATGAGAAAAATTAAAAGATGATAACTAATTAAATAGAAAATATCATCTTATTTTCATCATCTTCATCGCCAAATTTTATGGAAACCCTAGGAGAGAGAAAAGAAACTAATCAAGCTTAATTGGTATGTTTTCTTGTCTCGTTTTTAGTAATTTTTATATTTTTGATATCAGTATAGTCTAATATATCTATTATGGGATTAATTTGTAAAAATATCAAAGTATAAAAAAAATTTCATGGATGAATATGTTGAAATTTTGAAATTTATGGTAGAAAATGAAAGGTTGTTGATAGATAAACAACTTTTACAAAACAATTTTAATGAAATTTTGATTTATGGACAAAACTGAAAAGTGGTAAGACCCATGGAAAAATTTTGATTTTTGTGAAATTCATGGGCTATTATTGTAACATGTAAAATTTGGTTAGGCTTGGAATAAGGATTAAATTGCATGAATTTCATTTTCCGAGCCTAGGGACAAAATTGGAATTTATGAAAAGTTTAGGGGCAAAATGGTAATTTTTCCTAGGGTGTAAATTGAATTTAATTGGGTATGAAATGGATTAAATTGATGATTAAATCTATTTATACAGATCTCGGCAACTCAAATTCGAAGCTAGATTGAGGAAAAGAAAAAGTTTAGGATTAGTAGATTTCGCATACGAACAAGTATCGAGGTAAGTTCCAGTAACTTAATTATGCATGTTAATATGTTTGAAAATGAATGTTGTATTTGGGTGAACTATATAAATGCTTAAAGTATGAAAGAAATTATATGCCCGATATTGCTTGAATAAATGACAAGTTCCGATTGAATTATGAAATTCGATGGATATATGTGATTTCCCTTATTGAATATGATCCTACATATGTTACAGACAGAAAATAGCTCAGATGAGCAATCCCGTTATAGCCCTCTCGAGCATGTTGTTAAGTAGTTTTCGCGAGCATCCTGATTGGTAGTGATCTTGCATGTATTGCACACTACCGCAGCTCTGTGTGAGCATCCTGTTACATGATTCAATCAGTTCTAATCTAGCATATAATGCGGACACAAACGCATCTACATGAGCGTCCTGATATAATCTCTTATGGGCTTCCTGACATGGCTCGCTTGAACTCTGTGTTACCTTATCTGGTGCTCCCTAATAATAACTCTTCGGAGTTACCTGTTAAGCTCTATGAGCTCTCTGAATAAAACTCTTATGAGTTTCCTATTTAGCCCAGATAAGTGTCCTGTTACATGGCTCATCTGAGCATCTTGATATGTGGCTCGAGAGTGTGCTCTCTGATTAAGTGTCCTAATGGGTACACCTGATTACGAGTTGATGGTTTATAGTTTTGTACACCTTGTGTATACTACCTGAGTATCCATCGAAATTTCAATGATTCAACGGATAAATTCTCAAAATGAGAATCTATGAGATTAAATGAATTATATCTTGAATGTTTCTAAAATTTCTGAAAAATTGTAACATCATGAGCTCATCTATACTATTTAATGTACATGTGAATTATGTGACTAACATACTTGTTTGAATGTATGTGATTAGAAAAATTTGTCAAGTTGTTGGAAACCATGTTATTGTATACTTATTTTAATGAATGTAATCGGTAAGTTTAATTCTTATTATACGAATTTACTAAGCATGAAATGCTTAATAGGTTTTATTTTCTCTGTTTTATAATGTTCGAGAGCTCGCAAAGGTTGGAGATCGGTTGGAGCATCATCACACTATCCACTAGCTTTGTTTCGGTATAAATAGTAAACTTATTTTGGTATAATGGCATGTATAGCAAATGATGGCTTTTAAATGGATGATTGTAATCTAGGCATTGGTATGGCTAGTGATGTTTGATTTGGTATATTATTATAAAGTTATATCATGTTAATATATATATAAGTATGGTATGGTTAGATTAAATTAAGATAAACTATATGCCTTAACAAAAATGTAAGTTTGGTTATATGAATACAGGTGATGTTATATCATACATGTTAATGTTGTTTTGCTTGGTTTAATGTTGGGAATTGGTTGATATATGTTTATAAGTGTTGGTGTAGGTTGTTGGCATATTTTGGGTGAGAAATAAAGTTAGGAAATGACTTTATTTTATCCACACGGGTAGGCACACGGGTGCGTGTCTTGACCGTGTGTAACATACGGCATGGCACATAGGCATGTGGTTTGGCCGTGTGTCCCTTGAATCTAAAATTCGAGAAATAGAATGTTCAGAACTGGGCACAGGGGCAGAGACACAAGTGTGTGTCTCAGCTGTGTGTAACACATGGCCTAGAACACGGGCGTGTGTCTTGGTCGTGTGAACCCTGCACCTAATTTTTTAAAATTAAATTGATCACACGACCTACTCACATGGGCGTGTGGCTGGCCATGTGGCACAAATGAGAGAGTTACACGGGGTTGGACACGGCCTACAACACGGGTGTGTCCTATGATCATACGAGTGTGTCCCTTGACCATATAGGCGTGTTTGTCCTGCATCTATGAAAAATCTAAAAATTTTGCGAAAAGTTTCTTGAGTTCCTGATTCAGTCCCGATTCGATTTAAATGTTTAAATTGAGCCTCGAAGGTCCATATAAGGGACAATATGATTAGTTTTAGATATGAGTAGTAATTAACATAAATTACATAAAATTATTCTGTAAACACTGGTATTGCTCTATAACCCTATTCTGGCAATGGATACGGGTTAGAGGTGTTACATTTCATGTTTTACTACTAGACGACTCTAACCCTTCTCTACTAAATATTATTTATCTTTATGTACAAAATTCTTATAATATTTTCGTTGATTCCTCTTGAAATTTGACTCATTAAGATTTTAAGAAATATAAAGTTCATATCCTAACTATATTTATACAAATTTTAAACAGGGGATCCCAAAATTCATCTAACCTTGTCTCACTAAAATGCATATAACTCATTTAATACATTCTCAATGTTTACACCATTTCTTTTGTACAAAACTAGATTCATTAAAATTTAACTTAATACCTCGTTCATTATTTAACTCATATTCTATAATTTTTGGTAAATTTTTAAAATCAAGCTACTATTACTGTCCAAAAACTGTTTTAGTAATGATATTTACTTTTTCATGGTTCTTTGCATTAGCTTCCATTTAAACACACATAATCATTATACTTTTGATTACTATTCAGTTTAGTCATTTGGGTTATATATTGATATTATATTCATTTCTTTACCTTAAAACTTCTCATAATACAAATCACATTTCTCTTTTTCACTTGAAAACTTAGTGTTTCTACATATCATACTTTCTATCTCTACTATTTTAATTAAAATTTACATATCACACATTTCATTTGTTACATATTTAACTCAACTCATAGAGATGCAAGTAAAGTTAATATGAAAACTTACATCTTTTGACAATAATTTCTTCTCTTTTACTTCTCCTCCATTTCTTTCTCAACATCATCATTATAATTCTTTTTTCTTCTAATTTTCTATACTTCTATCTACTAGTTTATTGTGTCTAAATTGTTGAATATACTTTCTAGAATCTCTACTTCATCTTTGGTGCCTATGAAAATTTTCAAGAATTTTGGGTGAAATAGTGGGATTTCATGACAAAAGATTAAATTGTAAGAAAAGGAGAATTTTCTCTGCTTTAATGGTGGTGGTGTTAGAGCATGGAAAGTATGAAGAAATTTCTTTATACTTCCTGACAAATATCTCGTTTAATTTAATTGATTAAAATATTAAAATATATTATAATAAAATAATAAAAAGATAATAATAAAATATTTCACCAATTACATTTCCTCACCTAATATTCATCAATTATTATCATGATGATTGTCTTGATTGAGAAATGACCATTTCTCCTTTGTAATATCTCAATATTTACTTTTGTGTCATTTCTCACTTTTGGTACAATTGTAATTTAGTCCCTCTTATTTTTCTACTTTTCAATTTGGTTCCCATTTACCAATTTATTTTACCCTTTAGTCCTTTCCTCCTTTAGGGTATTTACACTTTTGGTCCTTCAATTTTTTCATATCTATATTTTAACCTATGAATTTTGAATAATTACGTTAAGACCACAACATTTTCAATTTTATGATTTAATCACTATCTCAAATTAACACGTCATGCCATACTTCTTAATTCAACTTCTTTTGATATTCCATGTGTGACAGCCCTAAATTGACCATAGTCGGAAAGTGGTTTCGGGACCGCGAAACCGAGCCATAAGAAAATAATTAATAGTCATATTTAATGCTTATTATATATGAACATGCACGTGTGAAAATTTCATGCTTAAATTTCGTATATAGTATGTGAAATTTATCAAATAGGACTTGTGTGAGAAAATTTAGAAATGTGCTAGGCAAATGTTAAAGTGGCCTATTAAAGCATGTTAGAAAATGCTTGTACTTGCATGTCAAATTAGCCAAAATCTAGATGGTGGCCGGCCATGCTATGGGTTAAAACATATTATAAATATGTTATGTTAACATTTTGTGTTAAAAATAATGAAATAAAGGATATGGGTAATAAAATAATAGTGGTTAGTAGGAGAAGAAACCAAAGTTAGCTTAGGTTGCTCCTCCATTGCCGTAACTAGAGGAAGAAGATGAAGAAAAATTCGGCCAAGGTGGTTCTCTAGATTAAGGTATGTTCAATGTTACTTTTGGAAGTTTATACATCCCTTGGATGATTAGTCTAAATTCTATCTAACTCATGGTTGGATTTGGGGTTGTTGGAGAGTTAGGATTCGGCTAAGAAGCTTAAAAATTTTAGTTGATGCCTTAATGCTATTAGCATGTTAGATATGTGGATGTGTTAAGTTGCTGGTTATGTTAGCATGAAAGTTGAGATTCTTAACTCATTTTGTTTGGAGGTGCCGAATTTAGATTTAAGAAGAGAATGGGTAATCGGTTGTGCTTGGTAGAATGGTGGATGAGTTGCCGAATGTGGTCTTTGGTTTGGGCATAAGAAATAATATTATGCATAGGTTTCGGTTTTGGTAGTACTTATATAATTATAATTAGTTCATTTTGATGGTTTGGCATGAGGTGATAAGTAAAAGTTTAAAGGTAGCTTAAGTTAATTGATACTCGCTAATGATTTCGAATTGAAGCTTTGTTAAGTTGTGAAATGAGTGGCCGAGAGAGCTATAGACTATTGCCGGATGTATGTTCGGTTAATAGAGTCTCCAAATTGATTATATGTGTGTGCTATTAGAAATTCAAAGGATTTTCGGTAGAATGTGGTTAGGGGTTAAGTCATGAGAACTTGGGGGTATTCATATTTGGACCTTAAGATTTTGTACACTATGGGTATGTGAGTTAGGTGTTAAATAACTTAATTATGTGTATGTATGACCAAGTATAATCGGCCACATGAGTAAAATGAGTTTGATATGTGATTGCCGAATGTGATTAACAAGTAAACCTTATTGGTAAAAATATTTAATACTTCTACTTGTATATATATTAAGCTCAAGGGCAAGGGGGATCAAAGTTGGATCGGGGAAAAGAGAAAGCAATAGAGTAATCAACCCACAACCGTTCCAAGATACCGAGGTAAGTCTTTGAGTAATGGAACTTAGTTTATGATTTGATTATGTCATGACATATAAGCATAACAAATAAACGGTGATATAATGATCCTACTTGAATTGTATATCGGGGTAATTAGTTATACTTATGACTAGTAGCCGAATGTGCATAGAGATCATGTTATAAAGCCAATCAAAATCATGCTCTTTGTATGTGGCTATTGAGCCGAAAATGGTAAGGGTTGATAAGTGTCTTGTGTTTGAGTTTTAGTAATGAAAATGAAATATGGATGTGTCATGATTTATTGATATATGTGCATGATTATTCGGATGATAACCGGACTAAGATCCAAAGGCATTTGTGCTAGTGACTATATCCGGGCTAAGTCCCGAAGGCATTTGTGCGAGTTACTATATCCAGGCTAAGTCCCGAAGGCATTTGTGCGAGTTACTATATCCGGGCTAAGTCCCGAAGGCATTTGTGCGAGTTGCTATATCCGGCTAAATCCCGAAGATACTTGGGTTTAGAAATGAGCGATCTTGCTGTAATAACTTCAATTAATACGCTCATAAATCCAAACGATAAGGTATATTTCGTATATGCACTGGAAAGGTCGATTCTTTTTAAATAGTATTCGCTTAATTGATTAACAAGCTTCCGGCCTTTAGTTAGGTTCGATCCTGAGTGCATGAATATAATGGTTGAAGCGTGAAGTAACCATGATTGTGGGATATGCGTATATGCAATCATTCATTTAGTCTTACGAACGCTATACCTTAGTTGTAAATAATTTCATTACTTAAAACTTACTAAGCATCAAAATGCTTATTCTGTTGCTTTAATTCTCTGTTTTATAGATTTTGTTCGTCAGCTATCGGACTCGGGAGTGTCAAAGTCGAAGTCGTCCACACTATCTAAGCCCTTTTGGTACTCTTTTAGTTGAATTTTGATAATGGCATGTATAGGGCTGACCCTTGTTGTTAATTAAGTATCTTTTGGTAATGTATATTCGTATAGCCATGTGAAAATGGCTCGTATATTTTGAAGTATATCATTACGGTCTTATGATATGGTTATTAAGTGGTGTGGAAATGTTTGGTAAAGACTAGCCATTGGAATGGCCGATCATGGTCCTATTGGGGCTACGTACGTCATGGCTAATCGTGATTATACTTGAAAATAATGTATGTCAATTTACTAATGGATTCATGGAAAATTATGAAATAGGTAAATTTACCTTAAAATAGATGCTGACAGCAGCAGTGATGTAAGTTTGAAAAATCACTAAAAATATTAGGAATGGAATTAAATAGTGAATAAATTATGTAATCGAATCTTGATGAGTCTATTTTCATATGAAAGAAACGAAACGACCATATGAGCCGTATTTTATGAGATGTTTAAGTTTTCGTGAAACAGGACCAGGGCGTTTTCTGGATCCCCTGTTCTGATTTTGAAAATTTACCATAAATTAACCAGAGACAATTAGAAGTCATGCTTTATATTATGGATTCCTTTTTGAGTCTAGTTTCATTAGAAACAAATGGCATAAGTATTGAAGCTCTGTACAGGGAGATATCTAAGTCGTAATGCATGAAGGTCAGAGTAGTCGAACCCTAAAACAGGGGAGACTTTAACTAATAAACTGTACTAATTGGCCCGACCAAAAATTCTAGAAAAAAAATTTGTGGATGGACATATGAGTCTAATTTCAGGAAATATTTACGGAATCGGTTTTCGAGTTTTGGAACTCGAGATATGATTTTTAAAGTAATTGTGATGCAGTTAGCCAGCTTGTCTAGAAATTTTAAAATGAACGGTGTAAGTAAATGAATTAAGTCCGTTAACACCTCGTGTTCGACTCCGGCAACGGTCTCGGGTACGGGGCGTTACACCATGGTCTTTACTTATACCTTATTTCACTAAAAATTTATCACATATTGTTTACCACTGAAAAGGTTTTGGATGATACATATATGGTGGGGAACCTGAAATGAGAAATTGAACCCTTTCTTATAAAGCATGGAAAGCCAATTGCAAACCAAACTCGTGCTTGAAATCATGACTATTGGTTACCCAACTTTTGTTTGCTAAGACGATTTCCTTTACAGCTTCCACAAACTGCTCAACAGTTGGTGATGGCGTGCACATCCTCTTTGCCCTCAGCCTTATTCGAAGAGCATTCTCTTCAGGACGAAAAAGAAGAATATTACCTTCTTTCCTATAGGCTTTCAGACCTTCAAATAATCCCTAAAGAAGCAGACCAGAAAATGAAAATAAGAGAAACAAAAAAGAAAACCGCTTTTTCATGATGATGTAAAAATAAGTTTTATGCATTAAAATGTAAATAGGACCCAACAAGAAATTATCTTAGAGCAGATATCGTGCATGATGAATTCTCTTTCTTCTCTTTTAGAGGGAAGGTGGTGAAAGAAGTCACGTTACATATATAGGTATAACTAACTTGTAAGCATTTGCTAATAAGAATAGATGCATGAAAATTGAATAGAAACCATCAAAATAGCCATAACGATTAAGTAGTAGATGAAATATAAGCAAAAGATAAAAATAAAGTCGGGTATGAAGTTAAGAAATCTGACCTGTCCATAATTTAACACTCCAGCTGAGGGGTTTAATTCAATATTCTCAAACCTTTGTAATTCACCTTTACAGAAGTTTCCACCTTGAGTACATTTCATCATATAACATTTCATCATATACATATAATATGTCTGAAGATGTCTAAATCCAAGATAGTCCCACTCTATATCAGCTAATTCAGATGCCTCACTGCTACTTTTGACACAGTTTAGTCACGTACACAGAAGAACAAAGCAAATCACCATTTCGCATAAAAAAAAGGAAAGTAACGGATAACAACTTAACATATCATAAAATGGCACCTATAAGCAAAGAACTCATTGAGAAAATTAGAGAAGCATAAAATTATTTCTCTGTTGAACTATTTACCAAATCTGTCCATAAGCATGCGACTGCTCATATGTGCCTCTTAAGGCGCTTTTGCTGTTTATAACTAAGGCGCATCCTTTAAGTGAACATCTTAACAACACTTTGTTCTCCATGAGAGAATTTTGTAACTTCTAAATCTTCAAAGCTCTATATCTTTAATTAATTAAAATTATCACATTCTTTTGCATCCAATGCAATTCTTATTCCTCCTTTTTTATCCATAAGAATAAAAACGTTGAAAACATAAATGAACATCACTTCGTAGCAAAATTAGAACTTTGAAAAAGAAAATTGTTTGATAAATAAATGCAAAAAAAAACCAACCTGAAAAGGAGCATAAATAAAAAATAGATAAACAAAGAAAGCAATAAAATTCAATAAATCCAATGCAATTTAATCAAAATGATTTCGGATTTTTAATCGTTAGAATGAAAAAGAAAAAAAAAGAGTAAGCACCTATAAGAATCGCATAACACAGCAGCACTCTTAAAAGGCGAGTTAGTTTCATTAATGTTACGACACGAAGCAGAAGCTAAAACTTGCGTCTGTAATGCAAAATAACCGCATGATCAATATTAGCTAACTCAAATACGCAAAACTAATAAGAATAAAATGGAAAACTAATGTTAAAAAAACGCGTGTGCAGAGAGGAGGAAAGAGGAAGAAATGTGGCGGCAGAGGAGGTGGTGGAGATGGAAGAGCGAGAAGAAGGGCAGAGGAGGTAATTTGGCTGTAAATTAGCTAGGACGGCGTTGATCTCCATTTTGCCTTAATTTTTTTCCCTTTTTGTTTCACTTTTCTTCGTAGTCTACAAAATGGAAAAGCTTTAGCCTACACTTCCAGGGTGCAAAGGACAAGCTTCAGCTAATGTGTATACTCTTATTGTCTACTATCACATATTTTAGCTTGCTTTTACGAGAAGTATTGTATAAAACTGTAATTGCACGTTAAACTTTATCCTTTTCTAATTGGATAATGATAAATTAGGAGAAAAAATTTAATTTGTTATTCTCCCATTAAAAACAGATAATGATGACTTGAAATCACAGTTTCATACAATCATTTCTCTATGCTCACACCTACAATAAAAGAACAAATTTATCTCTGATCTAACTAAAATATAAAATTAAATTAGTAGAAAGTAGAGCAAAAAAATAGGCAAAAACCACATAAAATTTACACATGAAATACGTACAAGGTGAAATCTAAGACTTATACGTGCGTAATTAATAATTAATAATTAATAAAAATAATTATGTTATTTTTTTTTGAAATGCTCTGTAACATCCCGAAATAGGGCCTAAACATAACAGTGGTTGCGAAACCACAAATCCGAGGTAGAAAATTTTATTTTATTATCATTTTAAGGTCCATGGCATGATTGCATGATTGTGTGAAAATTTCATTTAGAAATTTTATCGATAGAGGGTCCAATTTGATATTTAGGACTATATTGCAAAAGTTGTAAAATGTGTGTTCTAGTTCACAGAAGATATTAAGTACTTGTGAGTAATGAGTTTTTAAAGTGGAGGTCCTTGGATAGTAATTAGACCATTATACTAGTTTGGACAAAAATACCTAAAGGAAAATAAAACACCATAGTTTTTAATTAAGGGCATTTTGGTCATTTAGTTATTAAAATGAATTAAAAACAAAATTAAAAGCCAATTTTTGTCCATCTTCTTCATTAGGCCGAAATTTCAAGGTTTCTCCATAGCTAGGGTTTGTTCCAAGCTTCCAAGCTCCATAGTAAGTGATTCCAAGCCCCGTTTTTAATGTTCTTTACGTTTTTTGAGTCCCGGTAACTTGATTAAGCTTATTCTAGCAATAATTCAACCTAGGGTTCATATTTGGAAAAATACCCATAGGTGAAATTTGTGTATTCTTGTGTTTTATGATAGCATATGAGGCTTTAAATTATGTTAGACAACTTTTGCTACTCGGTTTTAAGTGAAAACGAGTAAAAGGGCTTAATCGGTAAAAATACCTAATAGTCATAAGTATATGTTAGAGTGAGAATTTGATGTTGTCATAGAAGGGAAAAATGATCAGCATGTCATAAAACATAAGAAAATAGGATGAAGTTTAAATTCTGAGCCTTTGGGAAAAGGTGTAAATGTGTAAAAGTTTAGGGACAAAAATGTAATTTTGCTAAAGTTTGGGTCAAGGACTATTTTAATAAATGTGAGTATTAAATAAGCTAATTTTTTTATTATAGATAAAGAAGAACAAAATCCGAAGTTAGACCGGGGAAAGAAAAAGATAGTGGACTAAATCGATATAGTTGATCGTATTTTGTTTCGAGGTAAGTTTGCGGTAAATAAATGCAATATTCTATTATTTTATGTTAATTTTGTTAATTTACAGCATGTGTATATTTATTTTATGAAATGACATTAGGGTTTAAGGATACCATGTAAGACCATGCCAAGGCATGGAAACTGATAAGGTTTCTAAGGCAAGAAAATCATGTAAGACCATGTCAAGACATGGCATTGATAAGTTACTATAAGGCAAAGGTCCCATGTAAGACCATGTCAAGGCATGGCATTGGTGAGTTCATAAGGCAAGGATACCATGTAAGACCATGTCAAGACATGGCAATGGTAAGTTTCAAAAGGATACCACGTAAGACCATGACAAGTCATGGCAATGGTAAGGTACCCGTGTATCCTTAGTATTCCAAGTGGTTCAACGGGAAAATTTAAAGAGAATATCAAGGTAAGGTAAGGTAAGGTAAGACGAGTTATACTAAAAAGGTAAGACAAGTTCATGCTAGAAGAGCAAAGGTAAGTACATAATGTTCATGTATGCTTGATAAGGAAAAAGGTAAGTAAAATGCATTAATAAATTTGATTAAGTAAGTAAGTATTTAAGTAAGTGAGTAAGTGAAGAAGTTTAAAATATGTCTATGACAATTAATGAAGTTGCATTAAGTAGTATCATGCCAAGTAGTAAGATAATTCTTATGAATGTTGTTATTTATTTGCATGCAAACTTGCTAAGCTTAATGCTTACCCCCTTTATTTTCCTTCTTTTTATAGTTTTTCAAGCTAACTCGGGGATCGTAGAGTACGTCGGAGGTCCGGGCACACTATCACGAGGATTATTTTGGTATAGCTAGACGTTTCATTTTGAGTATGGCATGTATAGCATCGTAGCCATTTTGTGTGTATGATCTTATGATATGGCTGATGAATGGTATGTAAATGCTTGATAATGATTAGCTGTTGGAATGGCTAATCAAGGACATGTTTCGTGTTATGTATGCCTAAATGCTAGTTATTCCATGGAAATCATGAAAAAGGTGAAATTAGCTTTAAAACAGTATTGGACAGCAATAATGACGTGAATTTGGAAAATCACTAAAAATAGTAGAAATGGATTTAGATAGTGAATGAAATATAGAATTAAATATTGATGAGTCTATTTTCATATGGATGGAACAAAACAGGTATATAAGTTATATTTTATGAGATATTTAAAGTTTTGTGAAATAGGGGCAGAGCGATTTCTGGATCCCCTGTTCTGACTTTGGAAATTCACCAAAAATTTTAAAAATATAATTAGAAGTCATTATTTACATGTACAAATTCCTTATTGAGTCTAGTTTTATGAGAAACAAACTACATAATAATTGAAACTCCGTACAGGGAGATATTTAATTCGTAATACACAGGGATCAGAGTAGTCGAACCCTGAAACAAGGGAGACTTTAACTAATAAACTGTACTAGTTGGCCCAAGCAAAAATTCTAGAAGATATATGAGTCTAGTTTCAGGGAGAATTTATGGAATTGGTTTTAGAGTTTCGTAGCTCGAGATATGAATTTTTAAGCGACTATGACGCAGTTAGCCAACTTGTTTGGAAGTTCTAAAATAAATTGTTTGAGCTGTTTAATTAATGAATTAAGTCCGTTAACACCTCGTGCTCGACTTTGGCGATGGTCTCGGGTTTGGGGTGTTACATGCTCGACTGGATTTTAAATAAATAAAACAAAGTCTGCCTCCCACTTGGACATTGGACCAAGGACCAGGCCTTAAAATAAAGCAAATAATATAAGATAAACAGGCCTAGAAGACTAAAATCCCTAATCGGCCTCCAACAAGACGGCCCAACTAAACCAAATTTAAAAAATCAAAACTAATAAAAATTTACTCTAGAAAATTCCAGCCGAAAGAAGACAGCTGTATCCCAAAAAATATTTTGGCTTTCAAATGCTCCTGCACAGCTCATAATAGCAGATTCCTTCAAATCTCATAAGATCGTTAACCTTCTGCTACACATTTCCATCTGACCATTTCATTTCATCAGTCTGGAGTCCGTGGTCTTCTCCTCTCCAGTATTCGCCGAACATGCTCAGGAACTCCTCCTTCCAGGTAATGGCCTTCATTTACTTTCAATGCTTCCATTGCAATCACATGAGCCAAAAAGTTTTCCGACTTTGGAATATGATGGAAGTTTAGTTTTTGGTAGAAATGCTTTATCTCCTAATATTTCTTATTATAGCTCCAATAATCGAATTATGTTTGTCTGTGTTCTAGCATTTTTTTTATAACAGTTCTTGAATCTCCATTTATGAGCAATCATGAAAACCCAATAAAATTCCTAACGTTACTACTTGTTCTCCTACATGCGCTTCCGACGCAAACGGTGAGGCAACATTTTCATGGATGACCGATTTCGAGACCAAAATATCCCCTTACGTGTTTCTAACTAGCAACCTCGATGTGGATCTGGAGAGTTGTTGATTGAAAGCCCCATCAAAAGAAATGACTACCCTCGTTCGCCGATCTTCATGAGTAAAAACCCTTCCTGTATCAAAGATAAGTAGTTTCTCTTCTAAGCTTTGCAACTCTGAAATATAACTATTTATTTGTCGTGAGATCTCTCTTCTTGTTCTATCTTTACTCTCATAAAGCAATTGATTCCTGTTTGACCAGATAAGCCAAAGCCCGAGCTAAATAGTCTGCACTGCTCTCTTGTTCCTTGATTGAAAACTCGGGTAAACCACTCCCAAATGCTCTGAATATTATTATTAAGCACCCAAGAGAAATCTAGATACTCCCAAACTTCCGTCGTTACAGGACACATTTTGAAAACATGATTGCTATCCTCCTCAGGCTGTCGACATCTGGGACACCAGACTTCATTTGTAACTCACCTCAATTTAAGATTAGCAAGCATAGGGAATAATTCCAGGAAATTTTCCAGATTGTAATGTTAATTTTCAAAGGGATGTGTAAATCCCATAGTTTTCTGTAGAAAGTTACATTTTCGGCCTGTATAATATTATTACTAGGAATCTGAGTAATCTTTTGTAATAGTTTATAGGCACTTCTAACTGAAAATATGCCTAATGGTTTTCCACCCCAAACTTGGAAATCATCATGTACAGACCTTGCCAAAGGGATTAGCAGAATGTTCTTTGCAATACCCGCATCAAAGGTATTAAAAATTAGATCCGCTTTCCTTGTTCTACTTTCGGCCTCAATCAAATCAGAGACTAACTCAATATATGCATTTCCTCTTTGATGCTGTAATGTATTTTCTTCATAACTCAGTATCCAAAGATCGTCCCAGATGGAGATACGATCCCCCTTACCGATTCTCCAGCACAAGCCTTTTTCCAGCACTCCTATAGCTGACCAGATACTTCTCCAGGTAAGTGAAGGTAGGTTCCCTAATCGCGCATCTAAAAAATCTGTCGACGGATAATACTTGGCTTTTAAAACTTGAGCTAACAACGAATCTGGATAAGTAATTAAACACCAACCCTGCTTAGCTAGTAACGCGATATTAAATTTGTCAAATTCTCAGAATCCAATACCTCATTCTTCCTTGAAAGAACATAAATCCTTCCATGCAAACTAATGAATTCCTTTCTTATCCCTGCTTTTTTACCATTAGAAATTAATATTAATCTCTCCAAACCCGTACAAAAGGACTTAGGAAGTAGAAAGCATGACGTAGAATAAGTTGGAATGGATTGAAAAGCTGCCTTAATAAAAACCTCCTTTCCTCCTTAGGAAAGATGTTTAACACTCCAATTATCTATTCTCTGTTGAATCTATCTTTCAAGTTTTGGAAAGACGCTTTCTTCCTCTTCCCCACTAAATTAGGTAAACCCAAGTACCGTTCAGGATCAGTTGAGCAATGTACTCCAAGCACTCTAGTTACTAAACTTATATCCCTTTCTTGAGTATTGGCACTGGAGAAAATAGTAGATTTTGAATAATTAACCTTCTGCCCTGAAAAACCTTCATATTCGTGTAAAATCTTCTTTAATGAAACTGCCCCTCTTTCTGTAGCCTCGCCGAACAGAATGTAATCACCCGTAAATAATAAATGTGAGACCTGTGGATCGCTTCTGCTCACCTTAACTCCAAGAAGAATTTTCTTTTTCATTGTTGATCTCATAAAACTGATAGGCCCTCCCCACAAAATAGAAATAAAAATGGACTCGGGGGATCTCCTTGTCTAAGGCCCCTAGAAGGATTGAAAGTGGAACCAGTAAATCCATTAAACACTACTGAGTAGGAAACTGTAGTAACACATCTCATTAGCGAATCATCCTAATCGGGGTCAAATCCTATTTTCTTTATTACCCTTTCTACAAAACTCCATTTGACCCTGTCATACGCCTTGCTCATTTCCAATTTTACTGCCATAAAGCCTTTCTTCCCAACTCTTTTATGCTTCAGAGTATGTAAAAGTTCATAAGCTAGAATCACATTATCAAAAATCAATCTCCCTGACATGAAAGCACTTTGTGCTGAATCAATACACTTGTCTATCACAGATCAGAGATGATTAGCAATAACTTTAGCTATCAATTTGTATAATACATTACACAAACTAGTAGGACGAAATTGCGTAATATTAGAGGGATTCACAATTTTTGGGATTAGCACAATATTTTTCTTGTTAATTGAGCTTGGATCTGTACCTTCATTTAATAAATTGAGGCAATAAGACGTAACATCTTTTCCAATAATTAACCAGCATTTTTGGTAGAATAGTGCTGGAAAACCATCCTCACCTAGTGCTTTTGTTGGTCCCATTTCTTTCAATGCTTCATAAATCTCTTCATTTGTATATTCAGCCTTGAGTTTTAAAATTTCCTCCTAAAAAATGCAACGACCAATACTTGACAAAGGGTGATTAGAAATTCCTCTCCTTCTAGCTAGAAACAACTGCTGAAAATACGATCTGGCTATCTCCTCCATTTCTTCAATAACTTCAGTGTCCCTGCTGTCGTCCTATTGTAACTGTAACAGCTTGATTTTGGGCCTAGGACCACTATTTTGAGGCCAGATAAAATTATTTTAGTATTATTTTATGTGTTATAATATGATTTTATAAGTGCATGTTAATTTTGGTATATTAATTTTAGCGATTTCTAGTCCAATTTCGAAAAAGGACTAAATCGCGTAAAAAGTAAAAGTTGTGTTTTAATACCTAAAGGTGTTAAATTGCCTTGCATCTTAAATTGGGGGTCTTTAAAGTGAAATTAGGCCATTGAAAGTGTGATGGCCGGCCATGGGAGACAAAATAGTTGAAAAGTCAAAATTAGACAAAATAATTTTATTATTAACAAATAAAAAAAGAAAAAGAAAAAAGCTATCATTTTTCTCTTACCCTTCACCGAAATATGCAGCAAAGAAAGGGTTTTGAAGCTGGAAAATTTTAGCAGCATATTCCCTTGCTTGTAAGTGATTTTAATGTCTTTGCTTGATGATTTTGTATTTTTGGAACCCCTAAAGCATAAGCTTTCATAAGAGGGGATTATTTTGCAAAATGATGAAGAGTCTAAGGTTTTACCATGAGAGTAAATGTGTTGTTTGATGTGTTTTTATGGAAGATTATGAGTCCTAGTTGCCTAATAAACAACTTTTGTGAAAGAAATTGCATGAAAACACCTTAAAAAGGGGTAAATTGCTAAGTTGTAAAATGAGTTGTAAATGGGTAAAATAGTTGAAATTATGAGTTGCTATAGTTATGAAAATGGTTCATCTAGACTCAAGGAGTAACAGAATGTGATAAAAATTAATTTACGAGCATTGCGGCAAAAGTGAAAATATGCAAAAGTTTAGGGGTCAAAATGAAAATTTGTAAAAATATGATTTTTAGACCCATATGAATATTGTGACTGATTGGTAGGCTAAATGTGATGTTATAGATGATGAAAATTGAGATTTGGACCTAGAACGGAAAGAAATCGATTTATGGACGAGTATGTCTTTTCACCTTTGTGGTATCGAGGTAAGTTCATGTGTAAATAATGTAGCATAATTGTTATTTTTAAGTTATTGATGTTAAACATATGATATGCTGATTTTTATCATGAAATATATGTTTTGTGGTTATTTTCGAATAAAATGCAAGTTGTGTGTATTATCTGTTAAATATAAAGTGCTACCGAGTATTGGTTTCGGTATTTTACGGAAGATGGCAAGGATATGTGTTCGAGGAAAATCCCGTTTGAACCTTAGGAATAGATTAGGATACAAGTGACATGTCACTAGGATGGTTGAGCATCCGAACTCGTTGAGTTGAGTCCGAGTTCACTTATGGATGCGAATGTTCGAACTCGTTGAGTTGAGTCTGAGTTCGTGAGATGTAACTAGGCATCCGAGCTCGTTGAGTTGAGTCCGAGTTCACTTATGGATGCGAACGCCCGAGCTCGTTGAGTTGAGTCCGAGTTCACTTATGGGCGGGTTACATGGTAGCTTGGCTACTTATGTGGCACTTATGTGCAAACTTTCCATGTATCCGGATTATATTCCGATGTGTTCAACTGGTAAAATTCTACTCAAATGGAGGAATACTTGAGATGAAAGGGACTATTGGTAAATGTTGTGAAATGGATACTTTGAACAGGTATGTACTTAACCCTCGGGTTGAAAACTCGACATAACAACAATATGGTAAGATGGTAAATGAAAATGTGATATGAATGTCTCGGTGATGATTATACAAACGATGTTGTATTAATTTTGTGAACAATGATCATGAATGAGTAATTTAACCTTGATAGATTTTAGTTACTGCAGTAGTGTAACTTTGAAAATACACTAAAAATAGTGGAAAATGAGTTATAGGTAGAATAAAATATGGGATTAAAGCTCAACGAGTCTATTTTCACATGAAAGAAATAGGGGAAGAAAAAGAATTCCATATTGTGTGATATTTGAATTCTTGTGAAATAGGGTCTGAATGAATTTGAGATCCCCTATTCTAACTTTAGAAATTCACCAACAATTGTACAAAAATTATTAAGAGTTATACCTTACATACATAGATTCCTTATTGAGTCTATTTTTATGGGAAATAAACGTCATGGTCGTTGGAATTTTGTACAGGGAGAAATTCGGTTTGTAGTGCACAGGGGTCAGAGTGGTCATACCCTGAAACATGGGAGACTTTAACTAATAAACTGTACTATTTGGCTTAACCAAAATTCTGGAACTTTTATGGAAGAAAGGAAAATAAGTCTAGTTTCAGGGAAAATTAAGGGAACTTAATTCGGAGTTTCGTAGCTTCAGATATAAATAATTTAGTGACTGTTGCTCAGGAAGACAGCTTGTAGTGAACTTGAGAATATGTTGTAAACATTGATAAAACAAGTTAATGAGCTGCTTATTGTTTTCATATGAAAATTCAATCTCTAACTAAATTTACCCCCCTTCTTTCCCATGTTTTTTAGAGTTTCCAGGTTAGCTCGGGTTGGAGGCCGTCAGAGATATTATCACCCTATCGAGTTAACATTATCGGAGTAAGTAAACTCAAGTGATTCGAGTCTATGACATGTATAGGGTTTTAATGTGAGTATGTAATATTATGATTTAGCCAAAGGCATTGGCTTGTTATTAAGGTAGTATTAGTTATGTAAATTGGCCTATGTCGGCTAATATCGTTATGGGCCCATATGATTATTCTTATGCATTTATGTTATTATTTCTTGTGATGTGGCTTACAACACGTATGCCTAGAGATTGAATTGAGATTCATTGATGAGCTAGTAACTAATGCAGGATTAAGTGATTGGTAAATAGTTAATAATGCTTCATGAATGGTTTGTGATGTAATGATAGTTATGTCTAGTATGTGGTAATGATATGGGCAAATTCTATAATATTTATTGCATAAGAAAATAACTTGAGCATAACATGTTTGTAGATGTTTAAGAGCTCATTTATGTCACGTTATATGTTATTGGATAAGTCTGTATCTATGCATATGGTGTGAGAGTGATAAAAGGCTTAATAATTAGCCTATTTCTGGCCACACGGCCTGAGCACATGGGCGTGTGAAGCCTTAACGCAAGAGATTTTTTTAAGTTTTTTCATGAGTTCTCGATTGGGTCCCGAACCACTCAAGATATATGTTTTGGGCCTCGTAAGCCCGTATATGGGACAGATTGTATGTGAAAAGAAAAGTTTTTAACTATTTGAGATTTCATGGCCCTGTTTAGTATGAAAGTGTTAGTAAAAGTCAGGTAGCACCTCGAACCCCGTCCCGGCATCGGATGCGGGTGAGGGGTGTTACATTTAGTGGTATCAGAGCATGGTTTAGTCGGTTCTCGGGCTAACCTAGCGTAAGAGAGTCTAGCTATACATGCCATAGTATTACTCGTGATAGTGTGATATCTCTCGGCCCTAACAAAACTATTGATTAAGACAGGAATGAGTTCCAACCGAGCAAATCTTGATAGAGATAAGAGTAAAGTTGAGATTATTGAATCATGCTTATGATATGCTGAAAATTGGGAAAGGTATGAAAAGAAATCCATGATTTTTTTTATATGAACTAGTTTTCATTATGTGATACTCTTGAGATAAAGAATGTGAAATAGTGGAGTAAAACACAGTTAAGTTGTGAAAAAACGCTTTTATGCATGTTAGTATTCATACGATGTTAAATGTCCAACTTGATTTGGCCAAGTGTTTAGGAAAAGAAAGAAATTTGCTTGAAATGACAGAATGTATGTATGAATGCTTTTATTGCATGATTAATAATCAGTATATACATGAGGTTGACATTTATGTCTAGATTGATGAAGTCAAGATGCAGTAATGTTATGCTTTATAATCTCAGTTACAGAATCATAAATGTCACAATAGCATGAAAGTTGTAATGAAAGATCAAATTGGGTGGAACGCAGGGAATGAGTACGATCGTTCACTAATGAATTGACGGAAAAGACCATGGTTGGACCATGGCAATACATGAGATTTGTGTGCCAGTGTAAGACCATGTATGGGACATGGCATCGGCATTGAGACGAGGGCTAGTGTAAGACATGTCTGGGACATGCATCAGCCACAGTATGAGAGCCAGTGTAAGACATGTCTGGGACATGCATCGGCCTCGAGATGTTAGCCAATGTCAGACATGTCTGGGACATGCGTCGGTTACGAGATGTGCTAGTGTAAGACATGTCTGGGACATGCGTCAGCACGGTTACATGTGTCAGTGTAAGGCCTGTCTGGGACACGGCATCGATACAGATGGATGAGAGCTAGTACAAGACCATAGTTGAACTATGGCATCAAGTAAACGACGTACTCAAAACCATAAGACGTTCTCCAATTTGATAAATATTGGCAAGTGATTAAGACTAAATATGGGATTTTGATAAAACATTAAGGGTAATTTGAAAAAAAAAGAAATGAAAGTTTGAGTTATGATAAATTCACTTATGTTTAGCTAATATTCGAACGAAATAAAGTTGCATGTATTACTGAGATATGTGAAAATGTGTTCATAACAAGTTGGAAATTTGAAATGTTTGAATCAATATGCGTAAAGTTTTATTGTTGTTGAATATGTATTTGCTTGAGAGTCAAAAGTTTATAGGCTTTACAATCTTCGCCCCCTTACCAGAATAGAGTTATACGATGAGATTCTCGAGAGATATGTTGCATAAGCTTGCAAAAGTGAAACTAAAAAGTATAATAATGGAATAGTATGGGATTAGTGAAGACAGAATTAGTTAGAGGAATAATGTCGGACTTGCACTGATGTTTGAGTATATCGGATTCAATCAAATAAAAGTGATGGCTATCTTTCTCTTCTGAGTATTCTATGTTTTCCTCAATTCTGGGGAACACGTATGGTTATCCCTTTTGAATGGAAATTCTATCATACGAGGATGCTAGTGACTGTGATATTAGATGAAAAGCTCTATTGGTCCAGTTAGTTATAATTGACATTTTCCCCATCTCTTCAGATTTCTATTCTGATATATTGGAATGAAGTTGATAGTAAAAAAAAATCTATGTGAGATTATTCTGATGTTCTATTGATTATGGTTTATATATGCGAGAATTATATTATCTTTATTATGAGAAATTCTAAAACATACAGACAGTAGTTTCCTTCTGGTTTTCTCTAAGGGATTTTTCGGATCATATTTATTATTTTCTTCTGGATTATATTCTCGAATTTCTGGTGTAGTCTTTATATCTTGGAATTTCTTATATTGGCTTTTCTCTCGTTCTTGTTTCGAGAATTATCAATCTTGGTTTATCTTTACGAGTAATCTTTGACTTGCGATATTAGAATCTGTTATGATTAAGCTTCTGGCTCGACCATAGAAGTGTGGGGATTTCAGTGTCGAGATTTCTTTAAAACTTCTGGGGAAAAGAATGGTTATTTTGCAAAAGTAAATCTGAGTTATGTGCATTTAAGTTTATTCTCTAGTTCGAGAATACCATTACGTGTTCTTTGGTAAGTAGTCGTAGAGTCAGAAATGATGGGGTTTTATTCTTGAAAGTATGTTATGGAAACATATTAATTGGATTTCTCTTGTTCGAGAGATGTTATAAGTATAGTTATCCTGATTAATAAAAAGACCACATCTATGAAGTTGGAATCATTTGATTCATGTTAGTAAAGTTTCTAAACAGTTGATAATCAGAGTATAGAAATGTGGCTATAAGTGGTAAATTAAACAAGTACAACATGATTCGACTTTTAATTTGGAATTGCAGGGAGGATTTGATTTCTGGTTTCTATTACTATTAATTCAGAGTAAGATTTCAGTACTGAGAAACTCTGGGTATACAGAGAATTGAGTACAGAGTTCACAGCAGTATCTTGTTTATTCGTTCAAAGGATGTCGAATTGTCTATTGGGTAAAGCCGAATATCAAATGTATTCGAGATTATTATTGTCAGTGATGACAGTGGGAAGAAAATGAGAAAGGACTGTTATGAATTTCGTATCGGGATGTCTCTCATTTCCAGGAAAAAGGAGAGATGCAAGTTGAATTGTGAAAGATTGATGATGGAAGTCTGCATGATTATTTTAGTATGTACAGATATATTATTCAACAGATGTGACTGAGTTGTATGTTTTTGAGTTTATAGCTCCAAGAATGTCAGTCTCCAGTGTTTCAAATTGAGCTCCGAGGTTTATACCTCAACTATGGAAAAGCTATAGGAAATCTTGAGTATGAGCTTGTGCGGAGTTGTTTTGTAAGTTGTGAGAAAACAATATAAGTGACTCGTGAAAGTAGAGAACAACTTTTTCTGGTAAGATTTTCGGGGACAAAAATCCCTAAAGGGGGAAGAAATGTAACAGCCTGATCTTGGGCCTAGTCGGAACAGTGGTTTCGAGACCACTATTCCGAGGCCAGAGAAAATTATTTTAGTATTATTTTATGTGTTATAATATGATTTTATAAGTGCGTGTTAATTTTGGTATATTAATTTTAGCGATTTCTAGTCCAATTTCGAAAAAGGACTAAATCGCGTAAAAAGTAAAAGTTGTGTTTTAATACCTAAAGGTGTTAAATTGCCTTGTATCTTAAATTGGGGGTCTTTAAAGTGAAATTAGGCCATTGAAAGTGTGATGGCCGGCCATGGGAGACAAAATAGTTGAAAAGTCAAAATTAGACAAAATAGTTTTATTATTAACAAATAAAAAAAAGAAAAAGAAAAAGCTATCATTTTTCTCTTCCCCTTCACCGAAATATGCAGAAAAGAAAGGGTTTTGAAGTTGGAAAATTTCAGCAACATATTTCCCTTGCTTGTAAGTGATTTTAATGTCTTTGCTTGATGATTTTTGTATTTTTGGAACCCCTAAAGCATAAGCTTTCATAAGAGGGGATTATTTTGCAAAATGATGAAGAGTCTAAGGTTTTACCATGAGAGTAAATGTGTTGTTTGCTGTGTTTTTATGGAAGATTATGAGTCCTAGTTGTTTAATAAACAACTTTTGTGAAAGAAATTGCATGAAAATACCTTAAAAAGGGGTAAATTGCTAAATTGTAAAATGAGTTGTAAATGTGTAAAATAGTTGAAATAATGAGTTGCTATAGTTATGAAAATGGTTCATCTAGACTCAAGGAGTAAAGGAATGTGATAAAAATTAATTTACGAGCATTAGGGCAAAAGTGAAAATATGCAAAAGTTTAGGGGTCAAAATGAAAATTTGTAAAAATATGATTTTTAGACCCATATGAATATTGTGACTGATTGGTAGGCTAAATGTGATGTTATAGATGATGAAAATTGAGATTTGGACCTAGAACGGAAAGAAATCGTTTTATGGACAAGTATGTCTTTTCACCTTTGTGGTATCGAGGTAAGTTCATGTGTAAATAATGTAGCATAATTGTTATTTTTAAGTTATTGATGTTAAATATATGATATGCTGATTTTTATCATGAAATATATGCTTTGTGGTTATTTTCGAATAAAATGCAAGTTATGTGTATTATCTGTTAAATATAAAGTGCTACTGAGTATTGGTTTCGGTATTTTACGGAAGATGGCAAGGATATGTGTTCGAGGAAAATCCCGTTTGAACCTTAGGAATAGATTAGGATACAAGTGACATGTCACTAGGATGGTTGAGCATCTGAACTCGTTGAGTTGAGTCCGAGTTCACTTATGGTTGCGAATGTTCGAACTCGTTGAGTTGAGTCTGAGTTCGTGAGATGTAACTAGGCATTCGAGCTCGTTGAGTTGAGTCCGAGTTCACTTATGGATGCGAACGCCCGAGCTCGTTGAGTTGAGTCCGAGTTCACTTATGGGCGGGTTACATGGTAGCTTGGCTACTTATGTGGCACTTATGTGCAAACTTTCCATGTATCTGAATTATATTCCGATGTGTTCAACAGGTAAAATTCTACTCAAATGGAGGAATACTCGAGATGAAAGGGACGTATTGGTAAATGTTGTGAAATGGATACTTTGAACAGGTATGTACTTAACCCTCGGGTTGAAAACTCGACATAACAACAATATGGTAAGATGGTAAATGAAAATGTGATATGAATGTCTCGGTGATGATTATACAAACGATGTTGTATTAATTTTGTGAACAATGATCATGAATGAGTAATTTAGCCTTGATAGATTTGAGTTACTGCAGTAGTGTAACTTTGAAAATACACTAAAAATAGTGGAAAATGAGTTAGAGGTAGAATAAAATATGGGATTAAATCTCAACGAGTCTATTTTCACATGAAAGAAATAGGGGAAGAAAAAGAATTCCATATTGTGTGATATTTGAATTCTTGTGAAATAGGGTCTGAATGAATTCGAGATCCCTTGTTCTAACTTTAGAAATTCACCACGAATTGTACAAAAATTATTAAGAGTTATACCTTACATGAATAGATTTCTTATTGAGTCTATTTTTATGGGAAATAAACATCATGGTCGTTGGAATTTTGTACAGGGAGAAATTCGGTTTGTAGTGCACAGGGGTCAGAGTGGTCATACCCTAAAATAGGGTATACTTTAACTGATAAACTGTACTATTTGGCTTAACCAAAAATTCTGGAAATTTTATGGAAGAAATGAAAATAAGTCTAGTTTCAGGGAAAATTAAGGGAACTTAATTCGGAGTTTCGTAGCTCCAGATATAAATAATTTAGTGACTGGTACTCAGGAAGATAGCCTGTAGTGAACTTGAGAATATGTTGTAAACATTGATAAAACAAGTTAATGAGTTGCTTATTGTTTTCATATGAACTTATTAACCGAAAGCTTACCCCCTTCTTTCCCATGTTTTTTAGAGTTTCCAGGTTAGCTCGGGTTGGAGGCCGTCAGAGATATTATCACCCTATCGAGTTAACGTTATCGGAGTAAGTAAACTCAAGTGATTCGAGTTTATGGCATGTATAGGGTTTTAATGTGAGTATGTAATATTATGATTTAGCCAAAGGCATTGGCTTGTTATTAAGGTAGTATTAGTTATGTAAATTGGCCTATGTCGGCTAATATCGTTATGGGCCCATATGATTATTCTTATGCATTTATGTTATTATTTCTTGTGATGTGGCTTACAACATGTATGCCTAGAGATTGAATTGAGATTCATTGATGAGCTAGTAACTAATGCAGGATTAATTGATTGGTAAATAGTTAATAATGCTTCATGAATGGTTTGTGATGTAATGATAGTTATGTCTAGTATGTGGTAATGATATGGGCAAATTCTATAATATTTATTGCATAAGAAAATAACTTGAGCATAACATGTTTGTAGATGTTTAAGAGCTCATTTATGTCACGTTGTATGTTATTGGATAAGTATGTATCTATGCATATGGTGTGAGAGTGATAAAAGGCTTAATAATTAGCCTATTTCTGGCCACACGGCCTAAGTACATGGGCGTGTGAAGCCTTAACGCAAGAGATTTTTTTAAGTTTTTTCATGAGTTCTTGATTGGGTCCTGAACCACTCCAGATGTATGTTTTGGGCCTCGTAAGCCCGTATATTAGACAGATTGTATGTGAAAAGAAAAGTTTTTAACTATTTGAGATTTCATGGCCCTGTTTAGTATGAAAGTGTTAGTAAACGTCAGGTAGCACCTCGAACCCCGTCCCGGCGTCGGATGAGGGTGAGGGGTGTTACAGTAACTTGCGGATACAGTTCTTTCTCCACCTTTGCGTTGCTTGCTTATGAAAAAAAAGCAGTATATTTATCTCATAATTTCAGTCACTTAATCCCCGCACGTTGTTCCCAATACCTCTCATCATTTTCAATCTCAAAATTAAGATCCACCTCTTCTAACACACTGCAACTTGTTTAATAAGTCTCCTAAAGAATTTTCCCAAATACTCTTCACTTCACCAATAAATGGTTCCTCCAGCACCCACCATGCTTCAAATTTAAACCTCCTCTCCATGCACCTCGAATCTTCGCATTTATTATTTATGAGCAATGGACAGTGATCGAAAAAGGAATGTGATAGATGACGAACTTGATAATCTGGAACTAAAGCAACCCAGCTGTCAGTAGCTACCCCTCTATCTAGCCATTCTTGAATATTAGTCTCTGGTAAATTACCCCTCTCCCATGTGAACCAATTCCCAGAAAAGCCCATATCAATTAAATTGCAATCCTCTAGCACCCTTCTAAAAGCTTCCATTCTTCCTTCCTCCCGCGATAAGCCCTTCTTTTCTCACATCCGTACATGATCTCGTTAAAATCCCCACTTACCAGCCATAGAAGTTCCCCAGCTTCACACAATTGTCTTAAAAGATCCCACATTGCATCTCTATCTTGGTGATAAGGAGATCCATAAAATCCGGTAAATCTCTATTTAGTACCTTCCTCCATATCATCTATTATCACATCAATATGGCTAGTCAAAAAGCTTTGAAGTAAAACACTGATATCCCCTTTCCATGCTAAACACAATCCTCCTCTCGAACCAATTGATCCAACCTCAATCCCATTGAAAAAACCGCAACTTCTTCGAACCTTTTCAATTCAACTCCTGTCAATTTTTGCCTCCATAAAGAAGACCATTTGGGGATTATGTAACTTCAACATGTGTCAAAGTCTTCGAACTGCCTGCTGGCTCCCTAAACCACAAACATTCCAATTTAAGATTTTCATTGCGCCCGGTTGGCTTGCCTCTTGGAAGCCGCTGATAATAAATGTGTGGAATCCCTTATACCCTTAGTTCTCACCTCCATACAGTTTCCTTCTTCTCTTACTATTAATCCTTCACTATCCCCTCTTTGTTGTTTTTTACCTTCCTCCCCCATTAGTACCCTATCCTCAAGATCATGATCCATTGCATTAAAGCTACCCACCATCCCTAAATTTTCACCTTGAGGATGGGATTTATACAGTCTCCCCTCTAAATTTATTCCCAAAATGGGATCTATATTGCTCCTAATTCCCATTTTCTTCTCGGGAATTCCCAGCATACCCCCTATCATTTGACTTCCCTCCTAATTTCCGCCCTATACTTCCTCCCATTCATCACGTAACCAAACAATTTTCATAGCCAAAGCCCTTCGAGATTGATCCCGTAGTGTTAAATCCCATCCCATTTCTGCAACTTCCACCCCTAACGTCATTTTTGCTTCACAAAATGAATCGATATGCACCAAATGACCGCAATAAAAACAAAAAAGTGATAAACGTTCATATTTAAATAGAACATATGAACACTGGCCATTAAACATAAGCTGTTTCTTTCTTCTCAAAGGCCGACGTATATCCACTTGAACTCGTACCCTCATAAAATTACAATTCTCTTTCCCCAACTTAGAACTGTCATACTCCATAAAAACCCCTATAAATTTCCCAAGTTGCACCGCCAAATGTTCAGAGAAAAAACCAAAAGGAATATCATGGATCTGAAACCAAAAGGGTGAAAAATTAAAGGGACATTCAAGGGTCTTCCCCGCTTTGCGGCTTATGTAACAACAGTAAATGATTGTTAAAGGTCCATGGCAAACCCTTTAAGACCCTTTCCATGTCCATAATATGAAAAAATTGAAACAAATACCTTTTCTTCCCCCAGATCTCGAATTTGACCACCACGGACAGGATGCCATAAATTTGCCATGGTACTTTTCATTGCTGGAAAATGGATGACACTAGCTATTAAAAAGCAACCCACCAATTGGAAAAATCCCCTCACCCTATTTGTGTTTGATTCCGCTTGAATTTGCAAAACCTTATCTTCCTCATTAATCAAAAGTTTAGTGAAATCAGATTCCATAATCAAGACTCACGTTCAGTAGCTATTTTATTTTCCAAAGAAAAATAGATAGCAGCAGGGCAACACTGCGCCGCCTAGTCAAAACAAAGACAAAAAGAACAAAAACCTAGAACCTGCCAGAGATAGCAGACAGAGACGTGCTAGAGATAGCAGACCTACTAGATTTAATATTTGAAAATTTTATAATTATGTTATATTTAAGCGCAAAAAAAGTTCTAATAAAATATTTAAAAAGTAATTAAGTCTATAAATAAAAATTGCAATTAATTAAGGTTAACCCCTTAACTAAAAGATAGAAATCAATTGAATTCCTAAAATATAATTTTTTGTTGAAGCCTTTGACGAGTCATTAAGTGATGATGTGATGGATGACGTGGCAACTAACGTACAAAATAATGATGTGGAAAAATACCGACATGAAGAGCTTAATGAATTTTTTTATTAATTTACTAGAGCTTGCATGATTTTTAGAAATATAAAAGCAATATTTTCAAAATTATTAAAATTTATAAGATTTATAAAAGGATTATTAATTATTAATTATTAATAATTTATATAAATTTTTTATAATTTTATAAAAATTAAAATAATTTTATAATTTATAATAATTTTTAAATTTTTTAGTAAGAAATTACTCTTCCTTTTTGTTGACCTCACACACTGCCTTATATCATACCTCAGTTCATCTTTATCAACTTCTCTTCCATTAACTCTCCTAGATCAAAATCATTACCGATCACCATTATCTATTAGAAAATAGTGACAATTTATTTTCAGAATAAATCATACTTTTTTACTAAGCTCAAAACTTTTCCGGTTCCAATAGAGATAAATTAACTTTCCCACTATTAGAGTTAGTTATGTATAAAACAAAATCAGTTGGAATTCAAGATTATGTTAGGTGGTTAAACTCTAGTTCTCCTATTATTCTATTTGTATAAATACCCCCTCTAGTTCAATAATATTCAATCTAAATTTTCCATTCATTCTTGAGTAAATATAGTATTCATTTGTGCCTTTTATGAGTTCCTTTCATGGTATCAGTTGCTATTAGCTAGGTTGTTTTTCGTTGTGCTCAAGAGCTTTCATTTCACCCAATGTGTCTGCAAATGAAGCAATGTCCCTGAGAAATTCTACCCCTGTCCATAGTGTAACACCCCTAACCCGTATCCGTCACCAGAATAGGGATTACGAAGTACTACCAGAGTTTACAGAACATTCACAAATAATTTATACTAGCTACTGAACATTTTCTGATATCAATCACAATGTCCCTTAAATGGACCCTTGAGGCCCAAAATGAACAGTAGAAATAAATCAGGACTAAATCGGACTCTCATAAAATTTTTCATGAATTTCCAAATTTTTTTTCTTATGAACAGTACCCACACGCAGTGTGGTCTAGGGACATGTCTGTGTGGTTGGACCGTGTGACTACACACGCCCGTGTAACTTTCTGACTTATAAGACATGAAGAAATTGAAGTCACGCTACCAAGTCATACGCCCGTGTGCTAGGCCGTGTGGCGAATTTTATTTTTGAAATTTAGGTGCAATTTTTACATGGTCGTGTAACACCCCTATGTCCTAGGTCGTGTCAACCAAACGGCTGAGACACATGCCCGTGTCTCTGCCCGTGTGCCTAATTCTAAGCCTTATGTTTCTCATTTTTAAAATGCAGAGGACACACAACTAGACCACATGCCCGTGTGTCTACCCGTGTGGACAAAATAAAGTAATTTCCTAACCTTATTTGTCACCCAAAACCTACCATTTTCTAGCACCAAAACTCAAAAGCATATATCCACCAATCCAACATCATATTCATATAAAATTAGTCATCAATCATGTGGTATTATCTCATGCATCAATGAATACAAACTTATATGCTAACATAATCCCATGAAACCAACACACAATAAACATTTGTGTACTTACCAAAACATAACTTTTTAGAGAATCAAATTAGATCATCACTAGCTACTCCAATGGCTAGTTTACAAAACAACAATTACAAGCCATCATTTGCCAAATAAGCTTTTACATGCCATTATACTAAAATAAGATTTCTATTTATACCAAAATGTGATAGTGGATAGTGTGATGATTGCTCTAATTGACTTCCAACCTTCGCGAGCTTTTGAGCACTATAAAACAGGGAAAATTAAATGGAGTAAACATTTTATGCTTAGTAAGTCTGTATAATAGAAAATAAACTTACCAATCATATTTATCAATACAAGCATACATAGCCATACTTCCTATAAATCTTGGGTGAGTTTACCTAGACACAAACGCTTAATCAAACAAGTTAATCACGTAACCTCATATAAGAATCAAGTAAACATAGATGAACTTATCACATTATCAGCATCCATTAATTTCACATTTCCACACTTCAAGAGTCTTTTCCGTTGAACTATTGAAATTTCGATGGATGTTCTGTAATATACTTATGTGCAAAAGTACCTATTAAGGTATATAATAAAAAGGTACACTCTTGAGTTGCACATTTTGCAACAAGATTGCCAGTCTAGGCTAAATCCTATCCGTAGCAAATGCTCTAAAGAGCTTAATTTGATTACCCGTCTGGGGTAAATCTAATTTATAACCTAAGCTCAAGAGGGCTTACATTAGAATTACCCATCCGAGCTAAATTCAATTTGCAACATGTGCATATTATTCTTATTCAAGAAATCACCTTAATCCATCGAAATTCAACATTCAACCGAAACATGACAATTTGTTAATATTTCACAACTTATGACTATTTCGTTATGTATCTCATCTCATACATATCAACACAATCATACAATTCAATTCAAGCATATTAACATGAATATTTAAGTTACATAAACTTACCTAGATAATGGTTCGTATTTGAATTTCAACTAATATGAAACCTTTTGCTTTCTTCAATCTAGTTCCGTAGTTGGTCTTTTCGGATCTTTTTAAGCATGAAAAGTTTTCTTCCTTTGTCCTAGGGTTTCCATAAAAAAATTGGGAAAGATGATATGAAAATAAATTGTTGTTTTCTTTTTAATTAATTATCATCTATTAATTTTATTGATTTCTAATTTAGTCCCTACCCTTTTCTAATGTTTCCATGGATGAGTCATTAAAATATCTACATACTTTTCTTTAACGGTCTAATTACTATATAAGGACCTTTAGTTTTAAATTCCATTGCTATTTGATACCTATAGCTATTAGAACCCAACTTTTGCATTTTATACAATTTAGTCCTTTCCCTAATTTAACACACAATCGGTAAAATTTTCGTATCAAAATTTTCATGTGACCTTCCTATCATGATGCCAAGCATAAAAAAAACAAAACAAAAACAAATTTGTATTTTTGGCTCGAATTTGTGGTCCCGAAACCACTGTTCTAACCTCACCGAAAATGAGCTGTTACAACTCTCCCCTCTTAGAAATTTTCATCCTAAAAAATTCTTACTAGAAAGGAGGTTAGGGTATTGCTTCCTTATGGTACCTTCAGGCTCCTAGGTAGTTTCCTCTAATCCATGCCCTTGCCAGAGAACTTTTACAAATGTCACTTTTTTATTTCTTAGCTCTTTTGTCTCATATGCCAGTATTTTAATCGGTTCCTAATTGTAAGTCATATCAGGCTAATCTTAACTTCTGTTGGAGTAATAACGTGTGAGGATCCAATCAATATCGTTGTAACATGGACACATGAAACATATTACGAATTTTATCAAGCTCTGGTGGTAATGCTAATCGATATGTAACAGGCCAGATTCTTTCAATGATCTTATATGGCCCGATGAATCGTGGACTCAATTTTCCTTTACAGCCGAATTGGAGAACCTTCTTCCAAGGTGACACTTTCAAGAATTCTTTATCACCAACCTGAAATTCTATCTATTTTTGCTTTAAATCAGCATAAGACTTTTGATGGTCTCAGGCCGCTTTTAAATTGTCTCTAATTATCTTCACCTTTTCTTTGGTCTCCCGGATCAAGTCAACTCCATGTATCTTTTTCTCACTTAACTCTGTCCAATACAATGGAGTTCTACATTTACGACCATATTGAGCTTCATACGGCGCCATTTTAATACTAGATCGATAACTATTATTGTAAGAAAATTCAATCAAAGGCAAGTATTTTTCCTAATTACTTCCAAATTCAAGTACACAACACCGAAACATGTCTTCTAGAATTTGTATCACACATTCAAATTGTCCATCTGTTTGAGGATGGAATACAGTACTAAAGTGTAGACGAGTAGCCAGAGCTTCTTGTAACTTACCCCAAATTTGGGATGTAAACTGAGGATCTCTATCTAAAATAATGGAGATTGGCACTCTGTGTAGCCTTACAATCTCAGAGACATATAATTCAGCCAATCTATGCAATGAAAAATCCATACGTACCGGGATAAAGTGTGTAGACTTCGTTAAACGATCGACAATTACCCAGACGGCATCTTTCTTTTTCGGTGATAAAGGTAATCTCGTTACAAAGTCCATGGTAACTCCTTCCTATTTCCATTTTGGCATACGAATTGACTACAATAATCCCGAAGGTACTTGGTGTTCAGCCTTCACTTGATGACATATCAAACACTTTGATTCAAATTCAGAAATATCCCATTTAATTCCCGGCCACTAGTACATCTTTTTCAGATCGCTATACATTTTATTACTACTAGGATGAATGGACATGTTACCATTATGAGCTTCACTCAAAATCTTCTGTACTAGTTTTGAAATTTTCGGTACACATACTCTGCATCTGAATAACAAACAACCATTGGTTCCGATCTGAAATTTTAAGTCAAAATTCAATTCACTTTGTCTCTGTTTTGCTTGCAACTTACTATAATTTCTCAGAGCTTCGGAGATCTATTGCAAAAATGTCGGTCTAACTTTTAACTCAGCTATTATTTAACCATCATCAGATAAAGACAACTGGGTGTTCAATGCCCGTAAGGTAAATAAAGATTTTTGGCTCAAGGCATCTGCCACTACATTAGCTTTCCCCAGATGGTAATCAATAACAAGATCATAATCTTTCAATAATTCCAACCACCTACGTTGTATCAAATTTAGTTCTTTTTGTGTCATTAAATACTTCAGACTTTTATGATTCGTAAAAATGTGACTTTTTTCACCAAAAAGATGATGCCGCCATATTTTCAATGCAAAAACAATAGCTGCTAACTCAAGATCATGTACCGGGTAATTTCTTTCATGTGGTTTTAGCAGCCTAAATGCACAAACCACTACTTTACCATCTTGCATCAATACACATCCCAAACCATTCAATGAGGCATCGTTGTAGACTATAAATTTCTTACCCGATTCAAGTTGGACTAATACGGGCGCTTCCATCAATAAAGCTTTCAATCTATCAAAACTCTATTGGCACTTATCAGTCCATTCGAATTTCACTTCTTTTTGCAACAATTGAGTCATCGGAAAAGCTACCATTGAAAACCCTTTAACAAATATTTGATAATATCCTACTAGTCCTAGAAAACTTTTGACTTCTGAAATATTCTTCGGTGGCTTCCAACTTACAATAGCTAAAATTTTGTTCAAATCCACTCGAATACCTTCTGCAGATGTAACATGTCCAAGGAAACTAACTTCCCGTAGCCAAAATTTACATTTACTGAATTTAGCATACAACTATTTTTCACGAGAGTTTGCAATACAATTCTCAGATACTCAGCATGCTCATTCACGCCCCGAGAGTAAACCAAAATATCATCAATAAAGACAACCACGAACTTGCCCAAGTATGGTCTGAAAATTCTGTTCATTAAATCCATAAATACCACCGGGGCATTTGCTAATCTGAATGGCATCACCAAAAACTCATAATGCCCATATCTGGTTCTGAAAGCTATCTTTGGCACATCTGAATCTTTTACCCGTAGTTGATAGTAACTGTAACAACCCGATTTAGGGCCAAAACGGAACAGTGGTTTCGAAACCACGAATCTGATATTGAAATAAAAAATTGATTAAGTTTTAGTGTTTATATTATGATTGCATAATTGTGTTAAAATTTCGTTGCAAAATTTTATCGATTGGATGTTTAATTTGATGTTTAGAACTAAATTGAAATAGGTGAAAATGTGTGTCTAATTCATAAAGTACATGATTGAAATGGGGGTTTTAAGTAGAGGTCCTTAAATGGAAATTAGACCATTATACTTTGTATGGACAAAAATTAGGACATGGATGGAATTTTTAGAAAGTTTAGTAGTAAGGGCATTTTGGTCATTTGTATATTAAATGTAATAAAATGGGAAAATAACACAAAAATGTTTTCATCTTCATTCAAGCTTGGCTGAAACTTACATGTTCTCCATAGCTAGGGTTTTTCCAAGCTTTCAAGCTCAATAGTAAGTGTATTCAAGCCCCGTTTTTAATGTTATTTACATTTTTGAAATCCTCGTAGCTCGGTCTACCTATTTCTACCATTATTTTGAGTTAGAATTTATGTTTAAAAATTTACCCATGAATGATATGCATGTATTTTAGTGTTTGATGGTAGAATATGAATGTTTGAAGTTAGGAGAACTATCTTTTCTAAGCGATTTTTAGCAAAAACGAGTAAAACGACATAATCGGTAAAAATACCAATTGTTCATAACTATGTGTTAGAGTGAAAATTTGATGTTGCCATAGAAGGGAAAATTGACCAGCATGTCATAGAACATAAGAATAAGGGCTGAAATTAAATTTCTGAGCCTAGGGGCAAAATCATAATTTTGTAAAAGTTAGGGGGCAAAAATGTAATTTTTCCATAATGTGACTTTTGGATTGAAATAAATAGTTTGAATGTTAAATGGGCTAAATGTGTTGTTATAGATCAAGAAAGGCGTGGAATCAACCTCGAACGGGGGAAAGAAAAAGTTTTGGACTAAATTGCAAAATTTCCACATTTTGCACCGAGGTAAGTTTGTATGTAAATAAACATTAACTTCATTTACATTTTTATATTTCAGCCTATTATATATATTCTAGCTGATATTGTAGCATAAATCGACTATTGGAAGAATAGAAATAAATAATAAAGAGAGGAATCCCGGTTGAACATTCGGAAAGATTGAATAAAATTGATGGAGCGTAGCTAGGTGACATGTATGGTGTTGAGTGCCCATCATGTGTACAAGAGAGCTACGAGATGCTATGTAGTAGCTAGGTCACATGTGTGATACGGGATGTATCCCATGTAGACAAGAGAGCTACGGGAGAGGATAAATGTAGCTAGGTCGCATGTGTGATTCCAAGTGAAGGACACCATGTAGACAAGAGAGCTACGAGATAAATTGGCTAGGTCACATGGGTGGTACTAAGCGTTCACCATGTGTACAAGAGAGCCGAATTATATGGAGTATGATGGTGGAGTTGTGTGTTGAAACCACCTAGCATCGAGGATTTATCTGAATTGTTCAACGGGATGATTTTATAGTGACATTGTATTCATGAACCTACACTTGTGATGTATGAAATGTGGTGAAAGTGAATTATGATATGTAGGCTAAATGAGGTTAATACAAACAAAGTGTGAAAGAGTGAATTAGCAATAATGCTGTTTTGGACAGTTGCAGTGACGAGAATTTGAAAAATCACCAAAAATAGTAGGAATTTAATTAGAGGCTGAATGAGATATTAATTTAAATCTTAACAAGTCTATTTTCATGTAGAAGAAATAGAGCAAGTAAAAGAGCTCTATATTTCGAGATCTTTATACTTGTGTGTGACTTGATCAGGATGACTATGTGATCCCCTATTTTAACTTTGAAAAATCATTAAACATTTTACAAATCTAATTAGGAAGTATAGTTTATATGTATAGATTACTTATTGAGTCTAGTTTTAAATGAAACAAATTTCAAAACTATTTGAATTGTGTATTGGGAGAAATTTAATTCGTAGTGGAAAGAGGTCAGATCAGTTGAGCTGTGTAACAGGGGAAATTTTAACTAATAAAATGTACTAATTGGCTGGACCAAAAATTCTAGAAAAAAATTAGTAAGAAGTAATATGAGTCTAGTTTCAGGAAAATTTTACGGATTTGAATTTCTAATTTTGTAACTCGAGTTATGATTTATTTAGTGAGTATGATACAGTGGAGACAGCTTGACCAAAGTGGAGTAAATAGTGAAATTAAAAGTAGATGCACTTGAGTTATTGTGTAATCATAATAAATTCCTTATTCATTATTTATATACTTGCTTACTAAGCTATAAGCTTACTTTCTTTTCTTTCTTTTGTTTATAGTATCGACCAGCTTGCACGGGAGTCCAGGATCGTTGAAGATCTGCCTACACTATCAATATTTTTTTTGGTATTTGAATCGAACATTTTGAATTATGGCATGTATAGTAGACTTAGTTATTTTGTTATGTGTCATAATTACCTAGGTTTAAATATTAAGTATAGTATCTGACCGACTATTTTGTACAAAACCTTTGAAATTAACTAATATTATTAAAGACATATATTATACTGATTCAGGATCTAATTGTATGCCATATTTTTGTCTTGGTTTTATTTAATGATATGTACTATGATTCGGTAATACCTCGTACCCTGTTTCGACAACGGATATGGGTAAAGGGTGTTACAGTAACTAGATCAAAGGTCAATTTTCAAAAATACTATGGCACCTTTTAATTGATCAAACAAGTCATCTATACGAGGCAACAAGTACTTATTCTTTACTGTGACTTTATTAAGCTATTTATAATCGATGCATAATCTCAATGATCCATCTTTCTACTTTACAAACAATACCTGTGCACCCCATGGTGAAAAGCTGGGCCTGGCAAATCCTCTATCAATAAACTCTTGCAATTATACCTTCAGTTCTTTTAATTCAGCAGGAGCCATTCTATATGGTGCTATAGATATCGGCGTCGTTCCTGGCACAATGTTTATGGAAAATTCCACCTCTCTGACTGGAGGTAAACCAGGTAGTTCTTTTGGAAATACCTCAGGAAACTCACAAACAACCGACACCGATTGGATTTTCAGCTCTGATACTTTGGTATCCAGTACAATAGCAAGATAAGCCTCATACCCCTTTTTAATATATCTCTGTGCTGATATTGCTGTAATCACATTAGACAATCCATCCAGTTTCTCAGATTTAACCCGAAGTAACTCACCATTCTAACACTTCAATACAATGTATTTATGCTTACAATATACCACTGCATCCTGTTGGGTTAACCAATTCATTCCCAATATTACATCAAATTCATCAAAGGGTAACAACATCAAATTAGCGAAAAATAGTAACCCTCTATCATCAATGGACAATTTTTACAAATTTTATCCACCATAATATGCTAACCCAAGGGATTTGAAACTTCAACCACAAACAGACACAAATTTTGTGAATATATATGAATGCGTGGAACCAGGATCAATCAAAGAAATAATATTAGTATCAGGTAGAGAGAATGTACCGGTGATAACATCTGGTGCTGAGGCATCTTCTCTTGCACATATTGCATATGTTCTTACCAGAGCCGGAGCCGCAGAGTTAGCTATTGAATCTTTTGTAGCACTACGACTACCACTGAAATTTCCAGAATACCGTGGTGGTCTACCCCTCGAGACAAGATTACTTGGCTTCGGGGTCTATTCAATGTCTTTCTTAACCCTTTCCGGGAAATCTTTAAGAAATGGGTCGAGAGAACCACACTTAAAGCAAACCCCACTTCTCATCCAGCATTCTCCGAAATGTAATTTATTACAAACATTGTATCGTGGTTTGGGGTTTCTAACACTCCTAATACTGGTTGTTAAGGGAGTCGAAGACCTCAGGTTAGTGTTTTTAGAACTTCATTCCTTTCCCAAATACTATCTTGATGTAGTAAAACACTCATTATAATTCTTTGATTTCTTTGAAGCAAATGATTGTGTCCTGTTCATAAATCTTTTGCTCGTAACCTGAGCTTCCCTTTCTGCTTGCCTCTTTTCTTTGCTTAATTCCTTGGCCTTGTGTGCTCATTTAGCCAACACCACAAATTCTCTTAATTCCAGAATTCCAATCAATAGCTTGATATCTTCGCTTATCTCTTCTTCAAATCGCTTGCACATTTTGGCTTCAGTCTGAACCCATTCACTAGCATACTTGCTCAATCTAAAAAATTCTCATTCATACTCGGACACTATTATATTTCCCAATTTGTGCTTTAGAAAGTCCTTCTTTTTCTGGTCTAGGAATCTCTGACTAATATACTTCTTTTCAACGTAATATTTTCCCTTGGTACCACAGAAGATATGTTTTCCACCAATGGTAGGTTGTTTCTTTCAACAAAGATACAGCACATTTCAGACATTCAGTTGGTGTACATGATAACTCATCTAGAACCCGAATAGTATTTTCCAGCCAGAACTCAACCCTTTTTGGATCGTCATCTGCCATAGCCCTAAATTCTCCAGCCCCATGTTTTCTGATTTTATCTATTGGAGCCTTACCAATTCTAATAAGTCTAGCATCCTGTGGTGTTTCATCATGTTGTGAAGCAGGTGGTGCAGGTCATTGAACAGCAAAGTTTGTTCTCATATATTCACTAAACCATTCATCCATCAATTCAAAGAAGGTTGCTTTTGTTGCATCACTTTGGCCCTCAGATATGGGCCTTCTACTACCACTACATACAGCTCGTTGCACAGAAGCTTAAGCGGCACTCTCAGCGTACTCAGTCTTGGCTCTAGCTTGGTTGGAAGACATTACTATATGAAAATACATTTAAAAGTGGTCAAGAGATATCACACTACCATCATTTATATAATGACATGTATAGCTAGACTCGTACTTGCTACATTTATCCAAGAATTGGCTAAACCGTAACTATGATACCACTAAATGTAACACTCCTAACCCGTATCCGTCGTCGGAACAGGGATTACAGAGTATTACCTAAGTTTAAAGAACATTCACAAATAATTTATACTAGTTACTAAACTTTTTTCGATATCAATCATAACGTCCCTTAAATGGACTCTCGATGCCCAAAATGAATAGTAGAAATAAATCAAGACTATACCGAAGTCTCATAAAATTTTTCATGAATTTTCAATTTTTTTCTCATGAATAGTACCCACATGCCCGTGTGGTTTAGGGGCACGCCTGTGTGGTCGGACCGTGTGACTACACACGCCCGTGTCCCTAATCCGTATAACTTTCTAACTCATAAGGCATGAAGAAATTGAAGTCACATGGCCAAGTCACAAGTCCATATGCTAGGCCGTGTGGCAAATTTTATTTTCCAAATTTACGTGTAGTTTTAACACGGTCGTGTAACACGCCTGTGTCCAAGGCCGTCTCAACCAAACGGCTGAGACACACGCCCCTGTCTCTGCCCGTGTGTCCAATTCTGAGCGTTTTGTTTCTTATTTTTAAGATGCATGGGACACACGGCTGGACCACATGCCCATGGGACAAGCTGTGTGTCACACATGGCCAAGTCTACCCGTGTGGACAAAATAAAGCCATTTCCTAGCCTCATTTGTCACCCAAAACTTACCATTTTCCTGCACCAAAACTCACAAGCATATATCCACCAATCCAACATCATATTCACATAAAATTAGTCATCAGTCATGTGGTATTATCACATGCATCAATACATATAAACTTATATGCTAACATAATTCCATCAAACCAACACACAATAAGCATTTGTGTAATTATCAAAACATAACTTTTAAGAGAACCAAATTAGATGATCACTAGCCACTTCAATGGCTAGTTTACAAAACAAAAAATTACAAGCCATCATTGGCCAAATAAGCTTATACATACCATTATACTAAAATAATATTTCTATTTATACCAAAATGTGATAGTAGATAGTGTGATGATTGCTCTGACCGACTTCCAACCTTTGCGAGCTTTTGAGAACTATAAAATAGGGAAAATTAAATGGAGTAACCATTTTTTGCTTAGTAAGTCCATAAAACAGAAAATAAACTTACCAATCATATTTATCAATATAAGCATACATAGCCATACTTCCCATAAATTTTGGGTGAGTTTACCTAAACACAAACAACTAATCAAACAAGTTAATCACATAACCTCATATAAGAATCAAGTAAACATAGATGAACTTATCACATTATCAGCATGCATTAATTTCACCTTTCCACACTTTAAAAGTCTTTTCCATCGAACTATTGAAATTTTGATGGATGTTCGATACTATACTCATGTGCAAAAGCACCTGTTAGGGTATATAATGAAAAGGCTCACTCTTGAGTCGTACATTTTGTAACACCCCCTTACCCGAGTCTGAAGCCAAGACTGAGTACGATACATTACTAAACTTAAACACGTGCATTCCAACATTTATGAATCATAAAAACTTAATCAAATTTAAAACTTTTCAAACCTTGTCGAGAATTCCTTATTTTGGGATTATGAGACCCAAAACAAGCTTTAAAGACGGTTTGAAACCAAATCGGGTCCTTTAAAGAACTCTAGAAAATGACTCTTGAAATAGGGGTAGACGTTCGCGTGGAAGAGGCGACACACCGTGTGGCCTTCTTTACATGGCCGTGTTGAAGGTCCGTGCAGTTCACACGGCCTAAACACATCGGGACACGTCTGTGTCCCTAACCCGTTGGAATTAATTCCTAATTCGAACCTACAAGGGTTTTCACACAGCCTGGTACATGCCTATGTCCATGGCCTATGTCCCTCACACGGCCATGACACACTCGTGTCCAAAAGTCTTGACATTCTATTTCTGACGTCAGCAACCTTTTAGGGGCACACGGCCAAGGCACATGCCCGTGTGCTAGGCCGTGTGGTGAATTTAATTCCACATTTAAGGTGTAGACTTCACATGGCCTGGGCACACACCCATGTCTAGAGGTTGTGTCCTCCACATGGCTGAGACACACGGTCGTGTCTCTGCCCATGTGTTTACTACCATGCATACTGACTTGAAATTTTAAGGTACAGGGGACACACGGTCGACAACACGCCCATGGGGCTGACTGTGTGTCGCACATGGCCTAGACACACGCCAGTGTGTCTACCCGTGTGAACAAAAATGAGGCAACCTTTTTGCCACCCTTACTTGCACCAACCTACACAACAATAAATATCTCCAGTCTACACAGCAATATAAGACTAAATCAATTGCAACATGGCATTCAAATGCAAACCTCATGTCACTCTAACAAACCAAACATGCACTTGATCATTCATACATTTTGTTCATCCATAGAAGCATCATCATTTGCAATTTTCAATAATGAATATTAGCCATTAACCATTGCCTTAAAAAAAGAGAAGGTTTTCGTCCCAAGCCAAAACAATTGGCTAACTTAACAATATGACACATACTAAAAAGACTCAATCCCTATACATGCCATCCTCAAGATAATAAAACTAAATATACCAAAAACTTCGAGTGATAGTGTGAGCGATGCCTCCGACGTTCTTTGACCCACTAGCTAATTTGGTGGGACTACAAGAAATGGAAAGGAAAAGGGTAAGCACAAAGCTTTGTAAGTTGCATGTAAATATTGAAATAACAACCATGTTATCACATGTGATCATCCTCCCAATATATCATAACTCGCATAAAAGAGTAAATGTTAATAACATAACTTACTCATGTTCATTCCTCGCTATTCATACAACAAGAATAGAGTTCACATATCATCAATTTCATATAAGTACCTGTACTACTCACAACATGGTCATAAGCTCTATCATTTTGACATAAACCGTAAATTTTCCTGTTGAACCATTTGGAATACTATAGGATAATCACTAAGTCTCAAACTTAAGGTACGATGCCGACGCCATGTTCCAAACATGGTCTTACACTAGCTCTCACATCTAAGCCGATGCCATGTCCTAGACAAGTCTTACACTGACTTCCATACATCGAGGCTGATGCCATGTCCCAGACAGGTCTTACACTGGCTCTCACTTATCTGTGTCGATGCCATGTCCCAAATAGGTCTTACACTAACACACCTCAAGCCGATGCCAAATCCTAGACAGGTCTTCCACTAGCTTGCATATCTTGAGGCCGATGCCATGTCCTAGACAAGTCTTACACTGGCTCTCATCTATCGATGCCGATTCTATGTCCCAGGCAGGTCCTACACTAGCACTCATATCACCCAAATGCCATGGCATGGATATCCAAATTATTCCTAAGGTTCAACAGGGATTCTCTACTACATCAATTATCATCATGCACAGTCACAGCAATAGCCCACAATTTATGCCATATTAATTATACAATACACAAATACAAATAAGTTACATTATTTACGTACAACTTACCTTGGTACACAAAATGTAGGTGACTAATTGTATTTAATCCGCTTGCTTGGCTTTTCCCTGGTCTAGGTCCGGATTGCGTATTTCTTGATCTATAATAATAAAATTTCACTCGTTTAATCATCACATTAATAAAAACATTCTACAATTCAGAATTCAACAAAATGACCGTTTTGCCCTTAGACTTTACAAAAATTACGATTTTCCCTTAGGCTTGTAAATCAATTTTTATCAAGTTTTCTCAATAGCCAAGCCTAGTCGGACTCTTTTTATACTTATAGCAACTCACAATTTCAAATATTTCACACAATTACCGCCTATTTTACAAACTTTACTAAATAGCCTATTTAAGTGTTTTCATGAAATCCCTTTCAAAAAGTTGTTTATTTAACAATCAAGATTCATTTTCTTCCATAAAATTTTAGCTAACAACATAAATGCTTCATGTAAAAACCCTATACTTTCATCCATTTTGCAAAATAGCCCCTTATTAGAAAGCTTATGCTACAAGGGGTCCAAAAATACAAAAATCATCAAGAATAACCTTCTAAATGACTTACTTGCAAGAGATAAAAATGGATGAAATTTTGAGCTCTCTAAACCCCCTTAGTTACTGAAAATAATTGGTGGAGAAGATGACACTATAGCTTCTCTTTTCTTTATTTTTATATTAGTCAAATAAGTCACCAAATGTCTACCTAACCTAGTCAACATGACGCTCTTTGTCCCCTATGGCCGGCCACCTCTTTTAAAAGGGTCTAATTGCACTTTAAAGTCCCCAAATTATGTTTCTCTAGCTATTTAACACATCTAGCTAGTAAAATATAACTTTTTCCCCTTATGCAATTTAGTCCTTTTTCGTAATTGAGCTCACAATCGCTAAAATTAATTTACCAAAAATTTCATGCACTCATATCATCATGCTATGACACAAAAATAATAATAAAATAATTCCTCTGACTCTGAATTTGTGGTCCCCAAACTGCTATTCTGACTAGGCCCAAAATCAGGTTGTTATACATTTTACAGCAGGATTACCAGTTCAGGCTAAATCCTATTCGTAGAAAATGCTCTACAAAGCTTAATTTGGATTACCCGTCCGGGCTAAATCCAATTTATAACCTAAGCTCAAGAGGGCTTACATTAGAATTACCTGTCTGGGCTAAATTCTATTTGCAACATGTGCAGTATTATTCTTATTCAGGAAATCACCTTAATCCATCGAAATTCAACATTCAAGCGGAACTTGACAATTTGTTCATCTTTCAAAACTTATGACTATTTTGTTATGTATCTCATCTCATATATATCAACACAATCATACAATTCAATTCAAGCATATTAACATACATATTTAAGTTACACAAACTTACCTTGATAATGGTTCGCATTTGAATTTTAACTTATTCGAAACCTTTTGCTTTCCTCGATCTAGTTTTGTAGTTGGACTTTCCAGATCTTTTTAAGCTTGAAATGTTTTCTTCCTCTCTTCAAGGATTTCCATAGAAAAATTGGGGAATATGATATGAAAATAGATGATTGCTTTCTTTTTAATTAAGTATCATCTATTAATTTTATTGATTTCCAATTTAGTCCCTACACTTTTCTAATTTTTCCATGATGAGTTATTAAAATATCTACATACTTTTCTTTAACGATCTAATTACTATATAAGGACCTCTAGTTCTGAATTGCATTACTATTTGATACCTATAGCTATTAGAATCCAACTTTTTCATTTTATGCAATTTAGTCCTTTCCCTAATTTAAGACATAATCGAAAAATTTTTCGTATCAAAATTTTCATGTACCTTACTATCATGATGCCAACCATTAAAAAAATTATTTTTGGCTCGAATTTGTGGCGAAACCACTGTTATTTTTTATACGAATTTGTGGTCCCGAAACCATTATTCCGCCCTCACCGAAAATGGGCTGTTACACTTAGCTCCTCATCGCCATTTTTTTCGATGGAGAAAGATCTTACCGAATTGTCCAGTTATTCCCTAGACATGATACTGTGAAGCTTAGGGAAGATACATTTGTTCAATGGAAACATCAACTAAAGTTGATTATCGATGGCTATGGACTTACCGATTACGTTAATGGCGCTCTTTTGACTTCATCCCAGTTTGTGCTGGATCAGGAAGGGAAGTTGATTTTTAACCCAGATTTTGTGTCTTACCATCAGTAAGATAAACTTCTTGCATCTTGGCTTTTATCCACGATCAGTAACGATATATTTTTTCATATTTTATATGTGCTAACACAGCTTAAGAAGTATAGAGCAAAATGACCCATCTGTTTGCTACAACTTCTGATGCCAAGATCTCCAGGTTAAAACATGACCTACATATTCTTTGAAGAAAGGTCACATGTTAGTCAAAGAATACCTGGCCAAAATAAAGAGTGTTTTCGATCTACTTGGATCCTCTTGATATCTTGTTTCGACCACTGAGCAGGTTGACATCGTGCTTGCGGATCTTTCAGTAGAGTTTGAATCAGTTCTTACAATTGCTTCATTTTCATCGAAACCCATGAAGGTGGATCGTTTAGTTGATATCTTGCTTGAATGTGAAAAATGACAGAAGCATTTTGTTTTAGAGACTCTTCTACAAGACAATATGGTTCAACATTCGCCTCTGTCGAGTGATCTGGAGATAAGTGATCTGGAGATGACTTCTCTGTCAGTCTCCATGTCTGAGTCTAGATCACTCAGCCTTTTTTCTGATAGTGGTCGGTGTCCTTATCGTGTTCATGGCCAGAGTAATCGTGCCTCTGCTCAGTGTCAACTCTGCGATCGTCTTGGCCACCTTGCTCAATAGTGCTATTACCGATTTGATCGTTCGTTTGTTGGTCCTCCAACATCGTGTTCCTCTCTTCCTTCTAAAGGGTTTTCGGCAGCTATCCTGAACCCTATCCTTTTTTTATCTGTTAGGTTCTCCTCTTCAGTGCCTTATGGGTCCTAATCCCATGGTGTCTTTACTGTGTCATTCTCTCAAGCTATCCTAGTAGCTTAAATGCGCCAAAGCTGAGTGGGCCACTTCCATATGGATCTCCATCTCCCGTTAGATCTGTTGGGCTTGGGTTCGGACCTGTTATATGTAGATCGATTGAGCCTACTGCTGATAACTCTACTACACATGCGTTTGGGTCTGTTGGCATTAATTCAACAGGGCCTATTTTTGGGTTTATTAACATTAATTCGGCTGGGTCTACTTTTGGTCTTTTTGCTCTTGAGTTTTTTAGGCCTCCTACCATAAATTCTGCTAGGCCTAGTTTACCAAGTGGTGTTTCTGCTGGGCAATCTATGTCATTGCCTTCAACATCTACCAAGATGTCTGTTTGGTACTTCGACTCTGGTGCCACCAACCACATATGTTAGGAGGCTTCTATATTGAATAATTTGAGTCAATAATTAGGTAAAATTCCTCTACTTATGGGTGATGGTACTTGTGTTCATATTGTGCGTTTGGGTCATAGATGTGCGTTTGGGTCATAGCGCTATTTCTACTTCTCGTAAATTTTTTCATTTAACAAATCTGTTACATGTACCTACGATTCAAAAAAAATTGAAATTAGTTTCTCAGTATTCTCAGGATAATAATGTGTTTTTCAGATTTCACCCATTTCATTGTCTTGTAGAGGATATACAAACCCAAGAAATTTTGCTTTGAGGCCACACCCATGAGGGATTGTATCGGTTTTCTCTGATGTACTCTTCTGATAATATAGGATCCATTTGAGGCCCTGACATGTCTCTTTATAATATAAACTTGGGCACTAGCTCTTTCTTTCCTACTAAGTGTAATTTGTTTGAATTGTGGCATCGTCGACTTGGACACCCATCATCGAATATTATCAGTTTAGTTTTAAAAACTTGTAACATTTTGTTGAAACTAATAAAATGTAGCATGTATGTTCTACTTGTCAACAAGAGAAGTCATACAAATTACCATTTTTGGCTTCTACCACCGTGTATCATCATCCATTTGATTTAGTTGTTTTTGATCTATGTGGACCCATTTCTATTCATTCTGTAACTAGTTGGTATTATGTTTTGTTTGTTAATGTTTGTAGTAGGCTTACATGGTTATTTTCATCCAAAAGAAGTATCAAGCTATTAATCGTTTTATTCATTTTTAAAAATTGGTGAAAGTTCAGTTTGACAAAGATATAAAGTAGTTTCAGAGTAACTGAGGTGGTGAATTTCACTCATTTACTTGTTGGCTGAGCATGGAATTCTCCATCATGTTAGTTGTCAACACACGTACGAGCAAAATGAGATTGTCGAAAGAAAGCAACTTTATATAGTGGAAGTTGAGCTTACATTATTAGCTCAAGCCCATTTGCCAATGAAATACTAGGGATTTGCCTTTTCATGTGCTGTTCATTTGATAAATTAGTTGCCAACTCTGATTCTTCAAAATCAGTCTCCGTATTTGGTGCTTTATGGCACTCCTCTAGAATATGATCACCTTTGTGTGTTTGGTTGTTGTTGTTATCCGTATCTCTGACCGTTTAAGCAACATAAGTTGGAGTTTCGATTCCAACCATGTCTTGCTCCAGATGGACAGGTGTTTATTTCTTAACATGTGGTGTTTGATGAGAACCGATTCTTGTTTGCTTCTTCGAGTGCATCATATGAGTCTTCGACATCAGATTGGGTTACTACTATTTTACCCATCATCCACTTCTCTCCTCTACATCCACTGTCCTCAGATGTTGCTCTATTGATTCACTTGATGATTTCCTCTTCTAAACACGTTTCGAACATGCTTGTTCCAATCTTGACTCCCAATGATGACAATGTTAATACTTGTGTTGATAGTAGCTCCAACACTTTCTCTCCTCCACCAGAAGTTCTTGTTCCTTTTGATCTTCCTCCGCTTTAGTCTGTTAATACTCATTCGATAGTCACTCGATCAAAAGTCATTGAGCTTGTCGATCAAGAACATCATAATATTGAAGAAGCTTTTACGAGCACTGAATGGAGAAAGACTGCTCAAGAGGAGTATGATGCTTTGCTTCATAACAGCACTTGGACTTTAGTTCCCTTATCACAAGGTCGGAAGGCAATTGGTTGCAAGTGGCTCTTTAAGGTAAAATGAAATCTTGATTGGAAAGTGGCTCACTAGAAAGGACGATTGGTTGGAAAAAGGTGTTCTCAAGTTCCTAGCTGTGATTTTCGTGAAACATTCAGTCTGGTGGTCAAACCCGCTACAATTTGTACTATTCTATCTATTATTGTCTCTAAAAAGTAGTCGTTGTGATAGGTTGATGTTAATAATGCTTTCTTCAATGGTGATTTGACTAAAAAAGTATACATGTAGCAACCTTCCGGTTATGTTCAAATAAATGAAAATGGGCAACCTCTTGTATGTTGGTTAAGCAAAGCATTGTATGGGCTAAGGCAAGCTTCAAGGGCCTGGTTTGATAAGTTGAAGGGTTTCCTTGTCTCCGTTGGTTTATGCTTTCTGAATCAGATGCCTCTTTGTTTATTCGTATTACTAATGTGTCTTGTATATATGTCTTGGTTTATAACATCATTATTACTGGGGACCTAATTTTGAGATTGATATGTTTGTACGTCAACTTCACATTGAGTTTTCACTCAAAGACATGAGTTTTCTTCACTATTTCTTGGGTATTGAGGTGACTCATCTCCCAAACAGTGGCCTTCTTCTTTGTTAGAGGAAATACATTCTTGACCTGTTAGAACGATGTCATACGGACAAGGCTAAAGGAGTATCTACACCTATGGTTAGTTCTTCTTCTCTATCCAAACACATGGGAACACCTCTTGTTGATCCATGTGAATATCAGAGTATTGCCGGAGCATTACAATATATGATTCTTACTTGACCTTATATTGCCTATGCCGTTAATAGAATATGTCATTTCGTGCACGCTCCAACTGATATACATTTTGTTGCCATCAAATGTATCTTACGCTACCTCTATGTACTATTGACTATGGGTTATAAATTTGATCTTCTAAATGATTGTCTTTAGTTGGATATGCTTATGCAAATTGAGGTTTGGATTTTGAAATCGTCGGTCTACTACTGGGTATTGTATTTACTTTGGTGGGAATCCAGTTTCCTGGTGCTCCATGAAACACCAAGTTGTTTCTCGATCAACGACTGAAGCAGAATATCAAGGAATGGTATTTTAACGATCTTTTCTTTGTTCGGGAGAAAGTTGCAGTAGGAATGCTATTTATTGGTAAAGTTCTTCCTTGTGACAAATTTGTTGATGTTCTCACTAAACCATTATCCTCATCGCCTTTTTGCCAGTTTAGGGAGAAACTTCATGTCACAATGCAGTAGTAGATGGGTGAATATTATCCTCATCTCCTTTTTGTCCGTTCAAGGAGAAACTTCAGGTCACAATATAGTAGTAGATGGGTAAATAGTTGAGTTAGTTGTAGAACAAAATTAGGTCTAATTCAAGATTCTGTTAGGTGGTTAAATTTTAGTTCTCCTCTTATTCTATTTGTATAGATACCCCCTCTAGTTCAATAATATTCAAGATAAATTTGCCATTCATTCTTGAGTAAATATAGTATTCATTTGTTCCTTTTATGAGTTCCTTTCACCCATTCAAAGTTAATCAAAGTATTTTATTATATGCATTTAGTTCGTGTGAGCCCATACTCAAAATAAGTCGGAGCTTAAGGATGACAAAGAAGATTGTTTGGTAGAAGGGTAGAAAATAACCTAGACCACCTCGCTCAAAACACAAGTAATAATTCGATCAAGGGTTTACTACTAAAAATATCACAATGCTTTATTTTAAGAAAAAGAATTAAACCTTCACTATGCAATGTTCACTATTTTCTTAACTGGTTTTTTCAACAATGAAATGACTGGATAAAATCCCATTTTAAGCTTGAGCTCAATCATATGATAAATGTCACTAATACAATCATATGACAACCAACCAAGCTGATGCCATTGATTTCATTATAAAGAGGATGGCCCATTTGCCAATAAGTTTTCTGTTCACTTCAACATTTTAGAGATTGGGAGAGTTATTTGTGAAGATGAGAAAAAACTAGGTTGCCATGATAGATGCGAGTCACATCTTTTACGAGGAACTGAAACGAGCTATGTATGCTAATTGTAGAAAAGCACGCTCGATGAGGGTTGAATGCTTTTCACGTGAATATGAAACTTTCCAAGTGTATGAGTTTGCTAGGCAACACTCATGTCTCTTTACCATGTTATATGCTGTAGACCTTCAGCAGAGAATATGGTGCAGTTGTGAGAGGTTTCAAGCATTCTGATATCCATGATAGAGGCATGTGTCCTTTACAGTGCGACTTATATGCAATACATGGACGATATGTACAAACATGAGTTCTTGGAAATGAAGAGTGACACATATTAAGACATTTTCTCTCTACCTACGAAAGAATTGCTATCGAGTCCAAAAACTGTATCATGATCCGCACAATTAACTACGTTCAAATCAAATTTGAAACGAGATGAATTTAAAAGAGAAATGCCAATAGAAAAGATGTTGCCTATGTAAAATCATACAACACAAACACAATATAAAAATTTCAAAACTATATTATGAAACAAATATATACTTACAAATTTCATAACAATATCTTAATGTTATATAAATAAAAACTTGAACATTACGTGTAATGTTTCAAAAAAACAAAATAATAAAACTTACCGTACAAACAAAAATTAATCATATAAGATCTACTATTTTGGTCCTAAATTCTAAAACATCTATTAAATTGAGAATATATATATATGTTCTCATAGTTAAAATAAAATAAAAATATTTGCAATCTATGAATAAATTATTAAAAAAATGCTATTTTTAAGCCATTTTCTACCTAATATTTTTTTGTGTATGTCGTGAAAATAAATCTTACAAAAATAGATTTGTATATAGACCTCAAATCTCATTTTCCTTGTTTTCTTAGACAATGTGAGATACGGGTATATATACTCATAATCTATATGCAACTTGTTTCTAGATAATGTGGAATTGCTTACACTTTTAACTAACAACATAAAATTAAAGGCTATACTTAATTTTTAAAAATTAAAGACAAACCTTTGTACAACATTAAATTCTAACAAAATTAAATATTATAAGCTTTTATACAAATATAAAAAGTCCAATAAATCAAGAAGGACAAACTTACACATAATAGCACATAATATTTTATATATAGATTTTTAGAATTTTTTTATTGTTTTGGAACTATTGTTAAACAAAAATCTAAAATTACTAAGTTGATTTTTTAGCAATAACTCTGAAGCTAAATTAGTTATTATCCCTTTCATTACGAAAAATTTTGGGTGAGCTTCTTAATATGAGTTTCCCGTGAGCTCCTATAAAAGATAAAACTTTTAATTGGTTATTCCCATAAACTTTTAAAACTTCTAACTAAATATTAAAATTTCTATTGGAAGATGTTAGATATGTTGGGTATATATTACAGATTTCCTTATCTGTATAGAATATTTTTATACAATATAAATTTTGGTAGTTTTTATATAAATAGATATGTTGTTATATATTATAAATTTTAGTAGTTATTTATTATATAAATAAATTTTAGAATCGATGATGTGACACATTAATTTAGACATTGACTGGTCAACGTCGGAGGCCAACGTGCTACATTATTGGTTTCAAAAGTTTTATATAAAAAAAAAGTAAATTATTACATGACAAACAATTCTTAATATCAAAGTTGATATGAATTTTTTTAAAAAAAATAGTTTTTAATATTTACATATTGTGTAATGTGATTCTAATTTTAAAGAAAATATGTTGTTTCGAACAATTATATTGTGTAATTTAGAAATTAAAGAAGGCACGTTGTTCACCACACATTCACATAACATTGCAAACATGGTATTATAAGGATATCTATCCACAATTGGGTCACACTGAGGCCAATGGATAATGATTTTGTTAATTTTTTTATCTAGAAAATTTTTTGTAGTAAGAAAAATTTATTATATGCATAATATTTTAACATACATAATTATTATTGGTATACATTTATATATATTATATTATATTATATAGTTATGTATAAAACAGTCATGAAAGAAGTAAAGAAAAAAAGAGTAAATAGATTAAATACAAATGCACTATTGGGGAAAGTTTTATTAATGGATTCAAACAGTACATTTTGTTTTAGATGGTAATAGCATTGTTGAATCATTAGTTGAATGAGATTTTATCTAACTAAAGCATTCTCACCATTTGAGAGAGCTTTTTCAAATAAAGAAAATGCAAATTCAGAAAATATTATTCGGATATAAAGTAAATTATAAACAATCAATAGAGTTTTTTTTTTTAATTCCACAGATAGTGCTAAATAAATAATAAATACTAATTTTGATTAATATTAATTTTGACAAATTCTAACTCTTACTAGCACGTATAAACTAATGACCCAGACTTCAATACTCTTAAAATGACAAATATACCTGTTGCCATCCTGTCAAAGCTATCCTTATTATCTCTTCCTCATTCCTTTATGTTAAAAGAGTTTTACTCAACTCAAGTTTATTTCAATATGATAATCTTATCTTCTGCTAGTTTAATTTTGGTTCTAAATAAAATTTTGAAATTGTCTTTATCTCATTTAAGTATATAATTCATACACTTAACGCACACACTATACTACCACACACAAGTTAAACCTATATATCAATCCTGCATCTTGGGAATAGATAAACATCCTTTGGCGAATAAACCCGTTGCTGTGGTTTGAAACACCATGAATCTAATACTACATTAGACTTCAGGTGAAATACCTTTTAAATATAATAAATTACATTTATTTGGAAAAATAATTAGAGTTTATATTTGATATTTAAATGATACGAGTTTAAAATTTATCATTCTTTCTCTTTTTCTTTATATTATATTGATAAAAAGGAATAATCTCTTGTTTGGACATATTTTTGTATGCTATAGGTAATATATTGGGAATAATAAATTTTTTATTCAGAAAAAAAAAACTAAACAACTGTAGCAGGTAATGGAAATATGTGGTCATTTTTCTGTTATTATTTGGAGAAATTAGATAACAATGTAATGTTGGTTGATTCATGTAATAATATATATTTTTAAAACATTATAATTAAGAATTTTAGCTTCACTAATCACTTTTGTTGTCCTCAAGACCTCTTTTATGTATTCTAGAAAATGCTCTTAGGGAAATTTAAAATTAAAATTAAAAGTTAAAAAATAATATTTATATTAATTATATTAAGTTAAAATAGATGTTATAATATAATTTTAAAATAAATAAATTTAAAACTGAATTAGATAAATCAATATAACATGTGATATGAAATTAAAGGCGAAATGAAAAAAAAAAAGAAATTTAAAATACGATAAACACAAAATAGTAACACGAGCATGAATATATTAATCTATCAAAATTAATATGAAATAAATTATTTCTAAGTAACATTTTATATACATTTATAATATTTTAAATACCTACAAAATATGAACATAATTACCCCATTTCACATGATTTTTTATATCTTAATTAAAATACACTGACAAATATGCAAAATATCATTAAAACACAATACTAAACATGAAATGAAGACAACACAAATACTTAAATACATCAATATATACATAAAACAAAGTTTTTATAGTTTTTATTTTTATATTTTCATTTCTTCCATATTTTCTCAGCATAATGATTTATATGTCCTTTAAATTTTACCAAAAAAAATTAATTTGATCATTTATTTAAATTTTCGTTTCTTTTAACTTTTAAACTTGTATTACTTATCAAAACACCAAAAATAGATAGAAATTTTAACATTTGTTAACTTTATTGATTCGACATCCACATGTATTGCCATGTCAATAATTAATTATTTTAAAAAAAATTTAAAAATTTAAAAAATTAAAATTAATATAATATATAAAATATATATATTTCAATATTTTTTAAATTTTTAAAAATTAATTAATTTAACATGGCATACACGTTGACTACCACGTGAACAAAGTTAACAAACATTAACTTTTTTTTCTATTTGGGGACCAATTGACAAGCAATGAAAGTTCAAGGGTTAAAAGAGGTGAAAAACTAAATGGAAGACTAAAATGACTTTTTGTAAAGTTGGAGGGTTAAATAAGTCAATATGCCAATTATCTTTTTGGTAAACTACACTTGTTGTCCCTTAACTTTTGTTAAGATTACGTTTTGGCTACTCAACATTTTTTTACTCACGTAATAGCCATTACCGTTATTGAATTGTTACATTTTTTCCACTCATCCATTACGTCCAGTTAAAATGATGATGTGACACGTTAATCTAATAGACTAATAACTAATTTAATCCCCAAAATATAAATAAAATATTATTTTGATATTTTTAATTATTTTCTTAATAATTATTTTAATTATTTTAAAATTATTAAACCATTCAGAGAAGCATATGTGAACACTACATATTTTGTTCCCAATTCCTATTGGCTTAATAATGGAGCTTCGGTTAATGCCTTCTTCAACTCGTCAAATTCTGTTGGCGCTCACCAAACTAGCAAAACTTCTCATATTTTCTCAGTAACCGCATCAATGGCATCGCAATAATAGAAAAACCCTTCATGAACCATCTGTAGTACCTCGCCAATCCAAGGAAATTGCGTCTGTAATGCTCTTTGTTGGATTCCAATCTAGTACCGACCTGATCTTCTTGGGATCTACCATAATTTCATCTGTGGAGATAATGTGGCCCAAGAAGTGAACCTCATTCAACAAAAATTCACACTTGCTGAATTTGACGTACAACTTGTTTTCTCAAAGAACGTTCAAAACTATTTGCAAGTACTCTTCATACTCCGCTTCACTTTTCAAATAAACCAAAATGTCATTGATGAAGATGACCACATAATGATTGAGATAAGGCTAGAATACTCTGTTCATCAAATCCATGAACACTGTTGGCGTATTAGTAAGCCTAAAAGGTATAACTAGGAATTCATAATACCCATAACGAGTGTGAAAAGCAATCCTAAGAATACCAGCCCCTTTAACCTTGACTTGATAATACCCCAATCGTAGATCAACCTTTGAGAATACTCTAGCTCCACTTAGTTGATCGAACAAATCTTCAATCTTGGATAGTATATACTTATTCTTAATGGTCACCTTGTTCAACTGCTTATAACCAATACACAATCGAAGAGTCCTATCCTTCTTCTTAACAAACAAGATTGGCGCACCTTAAGGCAAAACACTTGGTTTGATAAACCCTTTATCTAGCAGTTCTTGTAACTTAGCCTTTAACTCTTTCAGCTCTATAGGCACCATTCTGTACGGTGTGCTAGAAATAGGAGCAGTTCCCACTGCCACATCAATTGAGTGTTCTACATCCCTATTTAACGGTATCCCTGGTAGTTCTTCTAAAAAGACATCTGGAAACTCAATTACGATTGGTGATTGTCTAAAGTCTTCCCTCACCATTTTTGAATCCAAAATATATGCCGAATAAGCGTCTCCACCCTTCGCAATCATTTTCCAAGATGAGACGGTTAAGATTATACTTTTCCTGACATCGCGCTTAACCTCTAAAATATACGCTTTGTTGTTGTCAACAGATAATAGCCACACACCTTTGGACTTACACTCAACTACCGCATTATACCTTGTTAACCAATCCAATCCCAATACTCAGTATCATTAAGTCCACCAAAAATACATACCTACCAAATCCCAAAGAACAATATTTTACTACCCTATTTACCAAACTTCTCTGACCGAGTGGATTGGTAACTATCATGCTAACCTCAGTAGAGACAGCTTTAAGAATTTTCTATCCACAAATTTATCACAAATATAAGAATGAATAAACCAAGGGTCTATCAATGCATGTATGCTGTTGTCGAATAAAGAAAATTTACATGTGATAACATTAAAGGCTTTATCGTCCTCATTTGCTTGCATTACATAGACCCTAGCTGAGGCTTTTGGGTCTAACTTAGCTTCGTTCTTCCTGGAAGCTCTCTGCATGGACCTAGACTTCGTCACTATCCCAATTTTCACCTAGGGTTGAGACTCAGTAAATTCTTTTATAGGGGTTGTATGCCCCACAGTTGTAGCAGGCCCTAATAACTTTCCAGTAGATTCTTGTGTGGTTCTTTCCGCAATTATTACAAATAGGGACCTTCATTTTCCTAGATCCTCTAGTATTAGCCATGGAAGAGGCTTGACGTCTACTTCGTTCTTATTGAAAGTTGACAGTTTGGGACTCCCTTGCTAGAGCAGTAGAATACCCCTTTATGTCTCTGAGCCTTTTGAATTCAGCATTAGTAGTTGTGCCAGAAGCTCCACATTTGTTCCTCTCCCTATCACTCATCTTATTCCTCTCATAAATTACTAACTCCATCCTTTGAGCCTTCGTAGATAGAGCAGCAAAATCATGGATCTCTAAAGTAGATAATAACACCCGAAGTTTTTAACTTAGCCCTCTTTCAAATCTAATGCACATGCCTTCCTCATATAGACCAAGTCCTTGGCATATCTACTCAGCCTTATGAACTCTCGCTCATATTGAAATATCGTCATCCTCCACTGCTTAAGTTCTAAAAACTCTTTCATTTGTTCGATGAAGAGCCTGTTGATGAAATCTTATTGAACTTTTTCAGGAAAAACTCCAATTTCACCTGTTATTGAAGGATCATACTGGTCTGTCACACCTCTAAATAGGGCCTAGGAGTTTGAGGGGTATTTTAGGAATTTGAGCCTGCGAGTGTTTGAAATTCTGTGACATGACATATTAGTAATGTTTTCAATTATTGTTTTTAGAAAATTAAATCAATTCCTAAAAATGAGTTTTAAACAGCTCTAAATTTGACAATTAGGATTGATTTGTGAAAGAGTCAAAATTAAGAGTTTTTATGAAGCATTTTGACTAAATGTCCAAAATCAACCTAAAAACCCCCTTTTTCAAATAGTTTTCACATCAACTTCTCCCCCAATATTGGTGTTGTCCCTTTGTTTTCCCTTTACTCTCCTAATCAATTTTTTACTTATAATTCCTAATCCTCTTTAATTTCTATCACCCTTGAATCTTAAAACCTCCATTTAAACCAAGAAAATCACCCAAAAACTTCATCATTTGCATCATCTTCTCCAAACGTGGGTTTATCAGAATTTGCAACAAAGCTTATTTTTTTCCATCAAACGTAACCATTCTACTTTCTATGAGTTTTAAATGATATCTAGTCCCTTAAACTAATATTTTAGCCTTAAAATGCATGTTCTTGATAAAAGCCAAAAATTGGGTCATTAATGGTGAATTTTGGGTTTGTGGATAAAAATTTGATTTAATTTTTTTTCAACTTGTTTTAACATGATTAGATGGTTTCAAAATTTACTTCGAAGTTTTGTTAAAGATTATTTAGTTTTCATAAATTTTTAGAAAATAGCCATAAAACATGTTGAAAAAGTTGATATATTGAATTGAGTAGTTTTGTGTAGTTTAAAGGTTGAGAATTAGTCGTAGGTAAATTATGAGATGAATGAATTGGTTTTAGGTGAAAATATTCAGTATAGATCAAGATATTCGAATTTAAAGTTTACTATGTTATAAGTTTCGGTTACATGAGAACTTAGTTTAGGCTTATGTTTTGTATGCTTGTAATGAGTCCTTGGCTGATTTTTGGATGTATTGTTATGTGAATTTTTTATGTTTAAGTTCCGGATTCGATAGAACCTTCCACGAGTAAAGATAAAGGCAAAGAAAAACTAGTTTGATTTTTCAGCTTTTAGGCAAAAGCGTAATCAGTGAGTGTTTGGAATAATTGTTTGTGGACATGATTCAATGCATTATTTGAGAATTTGGTAGTAGCTTAAACCCCTACTCTAAATTCTAAGTGTAAGCTTTCTCATACCTATGTCTATCTTGTGGATTATGTACTTGTGTGATTGTGAATATGTGATATGTAGATATGATAACTATTGTTAAAGTGTGAATGTGTACATGTTATGTATATGTTAGTGACAATGTTTCACTAAAGATGCACATACACAGTGATTGTGCACAGATAACTAGTAAGTGGTATGTGTTTGATTTCAAATATTTTGGCTCTATGATTATTGAAACCGTTGGATATAGTTGGCATGCCATTGGATTGTGAGTACTCACCTATATGTACAATGATTTTTGGCATTAATGCCCTAGGACATGTTGGAGGGATAAGGGAATGTGAGCTAAGCTCCATTCAACAGGAAATGTGAGGGGAAATAAGGACAATGTTAGCTTTATGCTTCACTTTTAGGACATGTTTGACTCCATGAGTATATGTTTGGTGTGTTGGAGATCTGTGTACCCGATGAGTGATGTTAAAGCTCACATACCGTTTCCGTCGTGTTGTCTGTTTCAAAGATTGCACAGCAGTTTGTCACATTTTACACTTCCAATATGGTTGAATTTAATCCCCTGGAAATTGGTAATGACATTTGGGATACGTTCATAATTTATAGTTGAATTTTCACCCAATTGGTAGTAGTATTATATATATTACTGTTAGTGAATGGTTTCTCTATCTGGGTTTTTCTCCTTAAAAGCTTACATTCTCCAAGTAGCTCAGTAAATCATGAATTAAAGGATCTATGAATGATTTTTTTTCTATTGCCATATTTAGTTACAATCCAGTGGAAAGGAGAGAGGCTTCTAAAGGAGGAACGGAAGCAGGCTACAAGAAATCAGCACCGCAGCAATACACAACCAAAGGGTTCAACTGCGGCTCCTAGGCCTCCATCAATCAGCAATGGCTGCTTACGAAGAACAGGAATTTGAGAATTCTACAAATGAACTGATAGTAATTAGTATGTTATGGACCAAATCTATGTCGGGAAAGACCATTAATTTGGGTTCCTTTTGATAAGCTGAACTATCAATAACAACAATTCATAGCATAGTATTATCGGTTTCAGAATATAACAATATCTCTTCTCCTGCACAATGTAGATCACTGAATTGAAGCTGTCAGTGGATAGTCTATAGAAAGAGAGGGATTTCTACTTTTCTAAGTTGAGAGACATTGAGATTCTCTGCCAGACTCCTAAAATTGAAGACTCACCCGTATTTTCTCCTTTGACTTTCAGATTTAGAATAGAAAAGAATGTTGTTCAAAGGGTTGTTAGAATCCATTGTTTTAACGCCCTACAACATGTTATTGCAGATTGTTGCAGCTATCAAAAGGATCTTATATGCTACAGATGAAGATGATGGGGCAGAGGCCTTGAGTCCAATTGAAGAAAAAACAATTTTAGAAACCCAGAACAGGAAAAAACATCTTGAACATCGATGTCGATGCTGCTGGAAGTACAACTTACTAAAGAACAACTTACTAAGGCAAAGGCTCTCTGATGCTTCTGATGTCCACTGCAGTGGGTCACCTCTTTTGAGTTACCGATCAGAGCAACAACTAAGTATAAGCCCTTTAATGATCTGCTTGACATTACAGTTTTGTCAAGTTCCCTTGCCATATCAATATCTAAAGTTTTTTCTATTGTTTCAATTGTAATCCAACCAGTAGCGTTCAGAACAGGGACATAATATAGTCATCAGTTGCACTTGTTGGCAATGTGTGTTCATATGCGTGAGTCAAATATTATTGACTTTATCCTTTATTTTTACATTTTTTTTTGTTAAATTTTAAATGACAGATGTGGATGAATCTTTTCTTTGAGAACCATTTAGAAGTTTCCTTCTTGGACTATGTTAGCCGGACTGTATTCTCAATCTTATCGTACCTTCTGTCCGAATTTGTTGAACATTGATGTTTGGCATGAATATTTCAAGGGAAAATGAAGATTCCGATTAACATAAGAGAGTGACATGTGTTTGGCGTAGACTTGATGTTAGGGCCTTTAGTTTGTCTTAAAAATGGTGTTGGAGACCAAACATCTCATCAGCCATGTGTCAAAATAGACAGTAAAATAAGGGACTAATTATAGCATCAAACATATATTGTCAATCACTTGTTAAAATGAAAATGCAAAATCTAAATTAAGAATATGAGATTCAATATGGATAACGGACCCAAGAAGGTGAAGTTAGAGAGTGAGACCCAAAATGCAAAAGGTGAAGTTGAAAGCTATTATTCATCAAAAGGAAAAGGGCAGGAGATAAAGAATGCGCAGTTAATTCACCAAGATTCACAAAACATCCCTAAGACCAGCGGCGGTGTCCTCACCGCAGCAGCCGCCGGTGTGGCCTTAACCCTGGAATCTGCAAAAGAAGCAAAATCTCAAAAGTAATGGAACAATGATCCATATAGAAATGACCTTTACTTTTATTTTTTCATTTGGAGACTGACTAGATATGAAAACTTGCATGTTTTGTCTTGTAATGTACATTGTGCGCTTAATTTTCGTCAAATAAACAATTAACATCCATTTTTTACTTGTCATTGCTAACAAATGCCTTGACTACTTCTGAAATCACTGATAAACCTGGTTTGCTTTCACTTCGCAGGCATTAAATAGGCTACGTCTTCAATATCTGGCCATGGACTTTGGAAAGGCTTTGATTTGTTATCCACCAACGTCTTTAGTTATGTTACTCGAGCTTACTGTCGAATTAAGGTACGTGTTCAATATGTATCTTTTTTTTTTAAGGTTTTCTTGGAAATTTTATCCTTGAAACCCTTGTTTTAAGAAAAAAGATTGGAGAAACAATGGGCGAAAACATTTAACTAAAATTTCATTATCCATTAGATTTTGAGCCATTTTTATGATTAAGAAACTGCTATATATGAGAAACGTCATAAGAAATGTTTTTATATTCACAAGGCTTAGAACAAACTATTAATTATGTAGGGCAGGACTTTGCTAACGCCATCTTTAATTTTGTCCGATAAAAGTAATGGTGAAACAAGTTATTGAAGTGGGTCTCAATCCATCCCTAATGGGTTTGGACAAGAGATTTCAATAAAGTTGAGGCTTAAAATATCATTGTGGAGAAATTTCAAACAAGATTTGATTGGAAGCTGAAGACGAAATCATTGAAGCCACAGCAAGTAACTCATAAATTCCTACAAAACTAAGCAAAACATGTTTGTTTTGTTTGAAATTATGGCAATGGTTGTACCATTTGTCTGTTTTCTTTAAAGAGAATTCAGTGTGTTGAGCTGCCACATTTATAGAACAAAGCTCTGCTTGTTTACAACAAAATCTTAAAATAAAAAACTATTAAAACAGTTGGCTTATTTTGTGCTAACTGAAGGGTCAAACTATGAAAGTGAAATCTCAATTGTTTTGTGGACAGTGGGTTTTGTTTTGAAGCGCATAGATGAGGCTTCCTTGATGAGACCTTTCTGCCACTCCCTTTTTTGCAGTTTTGTACACTTAAAACATGTACAATGATTTTTGGAAAAGGGCATACCTTCTGGCAATCCTTAACTTCGTGTATGTATGTCATTTTATTCAAATTATTAAATGAGTCAGGATTTTAAATATCAAGAGATGATTTTTTTTAATTTAGATTTTACACGGGATGAAATCAAATGACATTTTAATTTAAGTTTTACACGAGAATGAATAGTATTTTTAATGCCTTTATTTTTTTTAATCTTAAGTTTTTGTATTATATCTCAATTTTTTAGAGTTCTTTTTGCAAGTAACTTAAAAAATGTTACACTTTTTCTTATTTTAATATCTCACGTAGGTTAGTCAATGGGTTATAAAAGGTTAAAAATAATTTTTTTTTAATTTTTAGAGTTAGGACTAAATTGATAGATTTTATAAATATTGAGGGTAAAATTTATTAAATTTTTTAGAATTAGAACTAAAATGATATTTTGTAAACATTGAGGGCTAAATTTTTAAATTTTTTTTATATTTAGGATCAAATTGATAGAACAAGGGTTAATTTTATTATTAGACCAATAAAAAAAATCCGCGACTAAAATATTTAATTTTGAAAAGTTTAATAACTAAATCGAAAGATTAATAGTTGGGTGACCAAAATAGAACAAAAAGCATAATTGATTGACCATTTTTATAGTTTACCCATAAAAAATAATTTTCAACATTGATTTAATGTTTCAAGTCATCTTTTCATAGATAAAATTTAACAAAAGGATTATTTTGTCAAAGTAATCCCCTCCTAATGGCTTCCCTGGTACTTTCACCTAAACCAACATGTTTCAACCCAAAATAATAATAAAAATAATTTGCCTTCTTTATCATGTGAAGGGATGCAGTTTCTTTTTGCTTTTCCTTCATTCCATTAATTATCAAACCACGCCAAGACAAATTAGTTAGTATAAAGGATAAAAAAAGTGGATTTTCCTTTATATTTCTTTATTTATTTGTTCATTCTTCTTTCTATTATCAATCAAGCTATCAATTTAGGAGTAATAATTGCGGATAGTTGAATTCAAATCTCTTGAAGACGACTGCAAAAACTAATTGAAATTTCAAGTTTTGCTTAAACACATGGCATCTAAATGCACTTCCCAATGATGAGTTACTATATGAGAAACCTGATGAGATGGACATGGGAAGTTTTTCCCATTGCCTCTTAACCTAATAACCATGATGTAGTTCAATCATAAGACAAAAATCAACATGAAAATGTTTTGGAAGTAATTATAACATATACCACGGGCTACTAATGTTAAAGGAAAATGATATCTTCTCAAGCAAAGTATAAGCAGAACTTGAAGATGGCGATAAATGGAAGACTGTCCAAAAAGAAAAAAAAACTTGAAAGCAAAGGGAAAATGGTAAAGCAAATGAAGGACCACAAGCACAAAAGACATCCTGAAAATTGAAAAGCCTTATATCTATTGATTGCCAAATCTCTACTTTCTTCATCCACAAGCTTTTCGTGTTTGCTTGGTTTGAAATACAAAAACCTATTCTCATTGTGACCTTCCTGGCATTCTATGTCTACTCGGACTCCATGTCCAACACATATTTAGAACCATGGATATAAGGATGTGACTTTCCAAATACATGGAAAAACTTTTAATAAATGAACAAAATTGTGTTGGACACTCACACCTTAATCCAAATACTGTAAATGCAAGTCCAAATGAAAACCAGAAAACAAACAGTTAATTCTTCCCAGCCTAGCTATTTGATGTTTGCCAAAACTTTCTTTTAATTATATGCGACATGACCAACACTTATGAAACATGGAAAATCATCAAATGTAATTAGAATATGATGATTTAGCAGTAAACACTGTGCATAAACGAATTTGCTTATCGTAAGGGCAATCATGCATGATTTGGCACTGCAAACATCTCTTGGTCTAGGACATTAGAACAGATTTACTAAAATCATCATTAGTGCATTCGAAGTTCTTCACCAATAAATCCCTATGCCTTTTTTAACTATTATTGTTTAGCTGTTTCTTCAATATTTGATATTGGCAAATCCAAGAATATACAACCACAAACTTCAAAATATCAAACTAAGAAAGTTACTCAAATGAAAAGGTCCCAAGACATGCAAACAAGGAAAAAAGCAGTCTTGATAGATAATAATGCCACAGATGACAGCTATTACTTTTTTCCAGTAAAAGGATATCAAAACCATTAAGAATAAAGATGGTTATGGACTTCAAAAGATTAAATGTTTTGCAGAGCATAACATAACTTGTCATAATGGCTAATGCCATATTTAAGGTTGATGTTGTTAGGGACTTTTGCCGTTCTGTTTGACCTTGTTGAAAGAACTCCCTCACCCCTGATTTTTATTTAGTAAAACTAAGGGGGACCAAAATCCCAGATCCCAAATTTCCAATTGATCATTATTTCTTTTTCCTCTATCTCGTTTTTATAAAACAGTCATTCATCTATCTACCCCGGGAGAGCACAAAAGTTACAAAGCAGGTTGACTTGGGTTGCCTAACTTGATCTTTGTTCTACTTTCACCTAAATTCTGAGATAAATTACTAAAAATAATGTAGATGCATGCAGATAAACATATGTTCTTTCACAGCTATACATTAGAAGAATCAGAAACCATAGCATATCGAGGCAACCATAGACAGACTCCCAACTGACCTCCAAAGATGAATCAAAATGGAATTTAGCAGATATTAGTACATCTCTGATCCATGTTAGAAAATTTGGCCATAAAAGGCTACAAATAGGTTATGAAACACATCAATTGCACATTAAAGAAAAATTACTACTGATTTGCAGATGAGGAAAATCTAATAACATGTTTAACAGTACTAGTTATTATGACAAAGAAAGATTAACGAGGGCTACTAAGCACATCCACAAACATACGGTTTAGTGAAGGTAGCCGCATCTGCTGGTCTTGAGCTCTGCTCCTTTTGAACAGTGGCTGGGGTGACGATGAGACCGAAGATGTCACAGCCCACGAATCATCTGAGCTATCACAGCCAAATGATGCATCAATGACACCATTAGGGCTGCTTGGTATTGATTTATACTTCCTTTTGTGGCCTTGGTTTCCTTTGTACTGGCTTTCCAATAACTCTGAGATGAGCTTGTAACAGGCATTTACTTTATCCTATTGAAACAAAATCTGAATTAACTAATGGACAATCAAGTCAATCGTAGTCTTAAGTAAACTAATATCATTTTAGAATAGTTATCCCCCAAGTAATCGTGTACAGACCTCACATGCCTTGAGTACAGCAATAAGCTGTTTCTGATATTCAGGATAATGGCATGGTTCAACCTCTTTTATAACATGCAGCATTGTTGCAGCAGCTAAGATAGAAGGAGTGTAAGTCACGAACCTTGAATCTGGATCAAAATTGGATTGGAAACCTAAGATTAGAACTCAAATAAATGGCCAAAAAACAAATATGCACATTTCCTTCTTATTACAAGGAACCTGAGCTTTTTTATTAGCAATGGAAACAAAAGCTGTTTTGATTACTCACTCACCAGTTATGAGGAAGAGAAGCAAATGCTCACACCTACGAAGGAAATCCCAATGCAAATGGGTCCTCAGCCCAAGCCTCCTTGTAATATGATCAAAGAAAGATATTGGTGTCACAGGATTCATCCTCCATTGCAGGGTTGACAACACCAAAAGCTCCATTCTTTGTATGGTCTTTGAATCAAACACATACCTTGCTTCCTCCACCTAAAGAAAAATAAATAAATCACTAAAACCCAACTTTAATAAGTCGATAACAAGTTCAGAAACACAACTTGGACTACAATGTTGTTTGCATTAGACACATACTTGGAGGTCTAAAAGAAGTGGCACTTGAGTTTCCTCAACCTTGGTAGCCAAAGATAAACAAGCCACGATGGTTAATTGTGCCATCCATGGCTTGTCTTCTTGGAATTTAAAGCTTAAAATGAACCTATCAAAGTAATTAACAGCAAGAACCATGGTCAAGGCATTGAACCCATAGTGTGCCTTAACCTTGAAAACCCAATCCAAAGCTTCTTTACGAGCTAAAACTAAAGACTCATCTGGACAAAAATCAACGTAACCCTGATGGGTTTGTTTCTCTTTAGACATTAAAGAGATTAACTCATCGTCTTCCCAGAACAAATCATGTTCGTTAAGAAATAAAGGTACAAAATTCTCCTTTTCAGCAGGAATTTCACTTCCATTTTCTTCAAAACTATAAACTCCTAAATCTTCTTCTTCACATAACAGGCCATCAAGATTCATCAATGGAGGGCTTTGAATCTGCTGAGTCCCTTCTGCTTGCAGAGCCATAGCTTTCAAAGAAGAGAAAAAGAAATTCTCCTTTCATTATAATAATAATACCATAAAAAACACAACAAATCTCAATCTCATTTGTCACTCTTTCATCTGTAAGTAAGACTGTAAGAGGAAGATGAAGAGAAAACAATTAAAAAATAAAAACAAAAACAAAAGAGAGATGTAGTTAGAAAGACAAAAGAGAGATGAAGTGAAATGTAACTTTGACCCTTTTTATCCTCTTCTATGTTTTTACCATATTCAAAAAAAAAAAAATTCCATTTTCTTTACTTCCTTTTCATAATAACAATAGGGTTTACAAGTTAAAAATTTTTAAAATAATAAAAAAATCAATTAAATTTCTTGCAATATGTTAACTTTATATCTGTCCAGCCGAGATGACCCAACTCGAAGGTCTATTCAAAAAATAAGAAAATTTAGATTAAAATATAAATATAAAAAATAGGCTTGGATAAAAAAATAACACCCATTTAGAAAATGAATTGGATCTCAGGTAAAGTCATTTTTGCTCGAGCCCATTTTTCTTTTTGCTGTTTTTTACCCTTTTGTTGATATTTTTTTGTTGTGTTCTCATCATTTTAATCATTTTATTACAATTTTATTATTATGTTGTTACTATTTTGTTATTATTATTTGGATATTATATAACTCTTATTTTATTGTTAATTTTATTACTATTTTAGAGGCATTTGCTTGTTAAATTGCCCCTATCTTAGTGTTATTTAAGTATACATATTTTTTAAATTTATTTTCAAGTTGTTAGAAAATATTTATTTTAATATTTTTAGTATTTTAGATATATTATATATTTTTTAAAAAATAAATAAAAAAATTAATACTGGTGAATGAGACCGGACTCGAATTTTAGTATCTTTATCTAAACTAGACTTGGACAAATTTTTAAACCTATTTTTTGAGCCGGATACAATCCTAACAAACGAGCTAAAGATTTTAATTGAATCCGACCCTACCTATAGTCATCTCTAATTAACTCTAATTCTAATCTATCAATTAGATTATTCAAATTTAATTTTTCGTCAAAGTCCTTCACGTATCTGTTAAGTGATGAAATGACACTTGATATAGGAAAATAATGATACGATAGTTTTTTTTTATTAAGAATGATACGATAGTTAACATTGTGTTTTAGGTGGGAAAATGTAAAAGTTCGTTAATTTTTTAAATTATTTTATGATGATTTAATTAATTTTTAAAATTTATAAACAAATTAAAAACTATATAACAATACTAAAATGATAAAATTTATAAAAATATAAAAAAAATTAGTAGTACTTTTAATTTTTTATAATATTTAATAATTTATATAATTTTTCTATTTTTTATCATTTTTATAATATTTTAATAATTTTTAAATTTAAAACTTTTTAATAAAAATTATTAATCAATTTTGTTTTTCCTCACACATTATCCATACATCATTCCATTAATATTAACTTGTTTCATATCACCTCCCTCGTTACTCATCTTAACCATCAAGCACTAATATTAGGTTTTATAGTAGTAGTATTTTTTACATATGTTCTAGTATATGAGTAAGTAGTAAACTAACTCAATTAGTAATATTTAGTCACTCTCATGATTTTTTTTTTGTAGAGAGGAGGAAAAATTTTCACTCGTCTTTCTAGTTTTAACTTTTAATTTGTACAATTTATTCTTTATTTTATGTTTTACTATTATAATACATTTGTAATAAATAATTTTTTCTCATGTTATCACACTAATAACCTAACGAATCATAAATTCATTTTCATTCAAACTTGTTATTGGACTCCTATACAAATCCAATCACTATCATACTTCAAGCTACACATTTCCTTATTACCAAAAACAAAAACTCCAAACCTTAAAATAACAAAAATTTCCCTTTTATAATTTTTATAATATTTAATATTTTTAATTAATTTTAATTATTTTTTAATTTTTTAATTTTTTTATTTATTATAATTTTAATCATTTTTAAAAATTATAATTTTTATAGTTTTTTTATGTTTTTAATAATTTTTCTAAAAGTTTTATAGCATTTTTAATCTTTCGTATCTTTTCATAGTATAATAATATTTAATAAATTTTATAATTTTCTATATTTTTTTATTTTTCTAAATTTTTTTCTTAAAAACTTAAAATTTTATATCTTTCATAGTATAATAATATTTATAATTTTATGATTTCTAAATTTTTTTATAATATTTTAATAATTTTTAATCTTAAATAATTAATTAAACTCTTTACGTTACTATTCTTTTACATCAATTGTCACATTAACTATCATTTTATTTTATTTTTCGCGTTAATTATTACGTCAACACTTACCGGATCATTAAAGACTTTAATAATAAATTATATTTCAGTTTCCAACATTCAATTAAAAGTTTTAAATTAAATGCTTAATGACTTTTTTAAAATTATTTTAGAGATCTTTTGACATTTAAACCTAATAATAATTATAGAAAATTTTGATAAAAAAATCACTTACCCTAACATTTGAAAAATACTCATTTATCTTTTGAGTTCTATTTATTAAATAAATTTTAAATAAAATGAGAATTTTATCATTTATTAATTACTTATTCTTCTATTTATTATTTTATCTTTAATCTTTACAATCAATAATTTTTAATTGAAAATAATAAAAATCTAATTAATTATAAAAAAATTAAATTAATATTAAATTAAATTATAAATTACATTAAATTCAAATATAATAATATTTTAAATTAATGTAAGGTATGATCCAGACTAATAACCATAATATATTTAAATTTAGACTAATAACCATAAATTCGAATAATCATAACTAGAATTAATCATTGTAAAGTATGATCCAGACTAATAACCATAATATATTTAAATTTAGACTAAAATAAATCTATACGGGAATGAAATACGAGAACATAAATTAAATAAATATAAATTAAAAACTTACACATGATTTATATAAAATGAGACTCGATAATAAAATTTTAAAATTTTAAGGCATTAACCTTGCTATGAAGCTAAACCCTCAATGGCCACAAGTTTTTTTTTTAAATGTTATCAATGATAAATATATTTCATTTTTGTCTTCTCTTTTACATTTTGTTTTTTAATAATTTGTATACAAATACATGTAACTCTTTGAATTCTAATCCATGACAGTGTTGTAAGGATGAAATAGGAGACGAAATTGACTTTCAATTTTTGATTTAATTGATGTAATCATATTTTTAAAAAATAAAATAATAATTATATATTTTTAAAAATAATATTAAAAACATATAATTTTGAAAAAAAATTATGTATATACAAAATCAAAATGAATCAAAACATAATAATAAAAAATAAAAAATTTATTAAAAGTCAAAATAGAAATATAAAATATAATATCTAGTATTTTTTATGATCTTAACCATTTTTTTCAATTTTCAACTTTTATCGATTCAAAATTGTTTTAACTATTTTTTATTTTATTTCACTGGTTAAACTATCAATTTTTTTATTTAATTAGTTGATTAAATCTGATTCTAACAACTATAATTTGTTCAATAAAAGAATACAATTTCTTATTTTTTAATGGTTTAATCCACAATTCATCTTTCATTCCGATATATTTTTTTCTCATTTGGATACTTAAAATATTGCTCATTTTTAGTTCTATTTTTAATCAGCATTGAAAAATTACTAGTCATCAATCAAATTGTGCCATGTAATATTTTCATAAACTATTTTTAAAAATAAATAAGGAATATTATTATTAAAAAGTATTTTTAATTAATTTTTTGATTAAATTTCTTTTTCACCCTCCCTCTTTTCACCTCATATTTTGCTGCTATAATTTTTTTTTTAGGTCTAAACAAGTTGTGCAATCATGATTGAACTCATCTCTGCTTGAGAATTCGAAAGGAGAAAAGAAAAACATTGGCGAGGAAAGGTTATTGATGGAATTTTGATTAAAAAATAAGTTTAATATATCATTTGGTACTTATGTTTGATATTTTTTTAATGGGGTACTTGAGTTTTTTTTTATCCAATATGGTACATATATTTGGTAAAAGTTATACATTTTGGTACCTATGAGTAATGGTAATTGTTAATGGAGCTGCTGGAAGTTAAGAATGATAGCCAATAAATAGAACAAAATAAGAATGAAGAGGGAAAAAACTAATTTTCCATACTGTATAAGCTTTTCTTCACTGCTCTTTATATACAAAGTCTTTATAAACCGCTTTCTAACTACTTCTTCAACTAACTAACCAAATTAACAATCAGTTAAATATATTTACAAAGTTTATGCTCCCCCATAAGTTGGTGGATGAAACAAATCTCGCATCCACAACTTGGTAACTGAAAACTCATGTTGATGAACACCAAGCCCTTTCGTTAGGACATCTGCTAATTGTTCTTTAGTCGATACATGCTCTGTCCAAAACAGTCCTCTTTGTATTTTCTCTATCACAAAATGGAAATCAATCTCTATATGCTTTGTCCTCTCATGGAACACTGGGTTGTTTGCTATTTGAATTGCAGCTTTTTTGTCACAAAACAGTGCAGCTGATTCTTTATTTTTAAAACCAAGCTCATCTAACAAACCACTTAACCAAACTATCTCCACAACAATCGAGGCCATGCTTCTGTACTATACCTCGGCTGACGACTTTGAGATGGTGTTTTATTTTTTTGATTTCCATGAAATCAACGAATCTCCCAATTTTATACAATATCCGATTACAGATTTTCATGACATTGGACTTGATGCCCAATCAGAGTAAAAAAAGGCTACCAACTGTAAAGAACCTTTTGCTAGGAAAAACAAACCTCTTCCTGGATTTTTCTTAACATAACATATAAGATAGCATGCTACCTCATGTGTGATTTCTTGGGTCTTTGCATAAACTGACTTAAATGTTGGAATGAAAAAACTATATCCGGCCTTGTGTGAGTCAAATAAAGTAACCTTCTGATGAGTTGTTGATACAATTATACATCTGCTAGAACTTCATCATGTTGATTAACTTGAATTGTTTCATCATACTCAATAGATGTTAACTTCAGATTTGGCTCCAAAGGAGTAACAACCATTTTCCCTCCTGTAAGCCCCATGTCCGAAATTAACTTAATAGCATACTTCCTTTGAGTCAATATTATCCCAACTTCTGATTGAAAAATCTCAATCCAATAAAATACTTGAGATCCCTAAATCTTTCATCCTAAAGTTGTGATGTAACACTTGTTTCAACTCACAAATAAGCTCAATATCATTGCCAAACATTAATAGATCATCCACATATATAAGCCTTATGACAATTTGATCTCCAACCTTTTTGGTAAACAAGGAATAATCATGCTTACTTTGTGAACATCCATTGAGTAGAAAAGCTCGTGCAAATTTCATGTTACATTGTCTCGAAGCTTGCTTTAGATCGTAGAGAGATTTTCGCAATCAACAAACCTGAGTCTCCCCCTAAGTGAAAAAACTGGAAGGAAGCCTCATGTACACCTCTTCATGTAAGTCTCCTTGTAAAAAACCATTATAGACATCCATTTGAAACAAGGACCAACCATGTTTAACTACAAAGCAATGACAGTACAAACCGTAACTTGCTTGACAACTAGAGAAAACTTCTTATGATAGTTAACACCCTTTTGCTGAGTGAAACCTTATCCCACAAGACAAGTTTTGAACCACTCAATTGAGCCATAGAATTATATTTCACCTTAAAGACCTATTTGCATCCAATGGGTGTTTTACCAGAGGGTAAGAAAGCAACATCCCAAGTGACATTTGATTCTAATTTTTTTAATTTCTTGTTGCATAGCTTCAACCTAACGATGATCTTTAATTGCCTTGGCATAAGTTTGGGGTTCAGGTATATAAGAAATAGAAGCAACAAAATATTGGGTGTGAGGAGTTAAATGACGGTAAGCAAGAGAAGAAGAAAGGGAAAATTGACCTGTCACGAGTGAAAAGGATAAAAGTGATCCAAAGTGGTGGATTAGAAGACCGAGTAATACTACACAAAGGAACTGTGGAAGAAATTGGAAGAACAAAAAACTATACAATGGGTGAATGGTCATTAATAGAAGGACTACGGAACAAGTCAGTTGTTACAGGAGTAGATAATAAGTCAAAAAAAGGTGTAAGTGTGGGATTACAAGTCAAAGGTGTAGCAGAAGTTGAAGTAGGGGTGTCATGAGGTGCCAAAATGAGAAATTCAATATCAAAACAAGGATGAGATGTGTCAGATGGAAAAAAAAAAGAGTGATGAAACTGGTCAAGTTTAAAAGGGAACACATATTCATGAAAAATAACATCCCTACTAATAAAGAAAGATTTAGTAGAAAGATTATACAAAATATAACCTTTTTGCACATATGAGTATCCCATGAAAACCGAAGGTAAAGAACGAGGGGCAAATTTATCACAAGTGGTAAAATATTTAGCATAACAAAGGCACCTAAAAACACATAAATAAGATAAAAAAGGTGGTTTATGATAGACCATCTCAAAAGAAGTTTTCCAATTTGAAACAGAAATTGTAACACCAATAACTGCTTTCGTCGCTGGACTAAGGTTACAGAGTATTACTATACAATTCAAAACAATCAATAACAGATAACATCAAGTTTACCAAATTAATTAACAACATTTCATAAACAATTAAGATCGAAGTAAAACATACTCTTATGGGTATTAAATCGAGCCTTCAAGGCCATAAAAATAGTTTAGGAATAATCAAGGACCAATTCGAAGCAAATCAGAAAGTTCAGAAAAAATTAAAAATTTTCAAAATAGGGGTCACATGGCCGTGTGACATAGCCCAAGTTGTGTAGCATTCGAAATACCCTCACATGGCCATGTCGCAGGCCGTGTGGTAGACCGTGTTCAATTCGATGTTTGGTCACATGACTGTGTCGCAAGCCATGTGTTAGCCCGTGTAAAATCTGCACTTAACACGTTTAGAGTACACACCTATGTGAGACACACAGCCGTGTGATAGCCAGTGTCCCAGGCCGTGTGTGCCCAAAAATGACCCAAAACTTGCTCATTTCATATCCAAATGCTTTGGTACCTAAACCAACTTTCAAAAAAATGAGTATAATACCTGAAAATGCATTTCAATGGCACTCGAAACATGCCAATACAATCAACCTAAAGCCTAACCAATGTGTCATCAATGGCACCAAAATTCAACACTTACACAATTCATTTCCTTAACTACATATACAAACTACAAACATGCTTATAATGACTTATAATGAATCTCAAAATTTCATACTTAACTCAAGCCAATCTTATCATATCACATTCATCCATTATGCTTAAGCTTAGAATTAAGCATGCATACCTAACAGAGTTATTCAAACCACAACATCATATGCACGCAACTATACAATATAAGTATTTAGGAACTATTACAGATCATAACCAAATTCCCCTATTACATGCCACATAAACCAAATTGAATTCAAAATCTACCAAAGGATCCCCAGATAGTGTGAATTCTTTGAGTTGATCCGATCTCTCGATTTTCATAAAACGTGATCTACATAGAAGAGACAATGACACTAGTAAGCTTTCATAAAGCTTAGTAAGTTCGTCAGTTAAACAATAAAACTTAATTAAATATAATAATTCAAATAATAAGATAAATAAATAGAGTTCTTGTCAACAAGGTTATTATCAGAATTCCTATCAATCATAGCTCACAACATGTGACTAATTCTCAAACATTAGTTCAAATCAAATTTTCACATTTCCTAATATCACAATGTGTAATCTCTTTAACATATAATGATAATACAACATTTACCACCTTTACACATATATACTATTACGAACCGCTTAATGTTCCGCACATCGCATTTAGATCATCATATATTTCCATCCGACACATACTAGAAAGACGGTTGAAATCTTGATACATGATTCATATTGTGCCATAGTCCAAATATGGTCTTACATGCAGCCTGTCTCCATTAATATTAGCAATTATCATTTTTGTAACTTTTCATAATTCCAATTCTATCAATAAATCAATTTAATATTAGTAATTTATATAATTTAAGATCTAACCTTCATAAACAATTAGAAATATAATTGAGTTCATATTAAATGAATTTATATAATTTTTACAAAATTTCCCTAGCATTTTACCTTTTATGCAATTTAGTCCCTAAGTCTAAACTTGCAATTTAACTGTTTTCAACCAAATTCAAGCTTAGCCAAATTGTTTGGGACCCTATTACATCCTATATTTACTTTTATTTCACATCAAGTCCTCGTAATTTTATCACTTTAACATTTTAGTCCAAAAACATTAAAATTACCAAAAATTACTTTACAATACAGTCCTATTTGAAAACCAAGCTTAATAATTTACCATAAAAATTCAAGAATATCCAAAACTCATCAGTGGCATAATCCATAATCTTTAACTGTAACACCCCTAACCCATATCCGTCGCCAGACTAGGGTTACGAGGCATTAATGATCAAACGCAACTCAAAATAGATAATTAAACAATTTATACTTCGTAAATCAATCATATGAATACTCTCACCTTATTTAAAATTTCAAATTATTAACCTAAAATACATATAATATACTGAGCATATATGTAACACCCCTACCCGTACTTGAGACCGGGACAAGGTACGGGGCATTACCGTACACAAACATGACATTTTCAAAAAATCACGGCTATAAAATTTCGTTCCAAATTAAAACCAATCAAACACATTCATAGTGTCATTATAGGCTTACGAGACCCAAAACATACATTAAGAATGGTCCGGGACTAAATCGAGAACTTAAAAAAATCTTAGGAAAATTTTTAGGTTTAAGCCTCAGACACCCGTGTGCTTGGGACATGCCTGTGTCCCTTACCCATGTGGAATTAATTAAATTTTTTTTCTATTTCGAACCTACAGGGGTTTTCACACGGCCGAGCACACACCCGTGTCCTTGGTTCGTGTCCCTCACACGACTTGGACACGTCTATGTAGTCGCTCGTGTCCAAAAACCTAGACATTCTGTTTATGATGCCATCACTCGTTTTGAGGTACACGCCTGTGTGCTATGCCGTGTCCTCCACACGGTTGAGACATACGACCGTGTCTATACCCATGTGTTTACTACCATGCAAACTGACTTAAAATTTTAAGTGCAGGGGACACACGGCCAAACAACACGCCCATAGGGGCTGACCGTGTGTCGCACATGGTCTAGACACATGCCCGTGTGTCTACCCGTGTGGACCTTTTTAGGGCTATTTTCCAAGCCTTTGGTCACCCTCTAACATCCATACACACTTAAAGATTTCAAGGGTATTTAACATGGCCTAATTATACTCTTAAGCAAACTTAGCATAACTCATTTCACATTAACCTCATCTCATCTATTTAGTACATGCTAAATTATCCTTTTTCTATTAAGGATTACCATATCATCAAACATATTTAGACTTGGCCCATATTATAACTCATTTCCAATTATGACCTAGCCATTTCCAAGTAATTTGGCCACTTTCCACATGTCCATGCATGAAATACCACATTTAACTATCTAATGAACATTTAAACACCAACATGCACAATTAATAGGTTACAACTTACATAAAAATGAGCCATGTCTTGTAACATCCCTTACCCATGTCTGACGCTGGAACAAGGTACGAGGCATTACCCGACTTAAACATACACATTCATGCAAAAATCGAGCCATAAAATATCTTCTAGTTCAAAACTTTTCAAACACATGCATGTTGTCCTTTATTTGGGTCTACGAAGCCCAAAACATTCATCAGAATCTATTCGGACTAAATTGAGAACTTTGAGAAGTCTCAGGAAAACTGAGAAAGTTTTCCCATGAAATAGAGTCACATGCCCGTATGGACATAGGGACACGCCCGTGTGCCTTTGGCACGCCCGTGTCCTCAGGCCGTGTAATTCTTTGTTTATGACATCAGCATGCACATCGAACCACACGGCCGAGCCATACGCCCGTGTCTCCAGGCCGTGTCCCTCACACGGTTGAGACACACGGCTGTGTCTCAGCCCGTGTGGCCAACACTAAGGCTATTTTCCAAGCCTTCATGTTACCCATAATCTCTTACAACCTTATGCAGATCAAAATTGCAAATCATGGCATCATTTTAGTGATTGAACACTCTTTATTAAGACATATCCTTAACATTAACATGTCCTCTTACAAGTAATGCATCTACTTATGCAATACCAAGTCTAGATTCCTTATTTCACATTCATAAGACTTGTCATTTTGATGACCACTTTTACCATTATACTATGGTTACCAACTTATCCATCAAGCACTCAAGTTCAATCATTATCACGTTGTGTTTATAACGTGCAATTACTACATGGCTATGATCACCTCAATTGGTCATAGAGCATACATCCAACACACATGTCATATTACTAACCATGCATGGAAAACAAACATAATCACCTTATAAACATTAGACATGACATGAATAGCTAGGCTTACAAGCCAAAATCAATATGAGCCACATCTCATGGCTATATACATATAATTCAATATAAGCCAACACATTTGGCCAAAGCAAAATAATACATGTCAATCAACTAGATCCCTATACATGCCACTCACTTGAAATTTCTAATATATGCTTCATTATTCCAAAGGTAGCGACTTGATAGTGTGATGCCGTCTCCGACGATCTCCAACCCCGAGCTAACTTGAAAACACTAAAGGAAAGGAAGGAAAGGGAGTAAGCTTTATAGCTTAGTAAGACCGTATGAAAATAATAAGCAATTTATCAACTTGCTTCTCATGGTAGTACAACTTTATTTGCATTTTTACTTATGTTCCAGTCAAGCTGATTTTTCGAGTCACACACTAAATTATTTATATCTGGAGCTACGGAACTCCAAATTAAGTTCAACTAATTTTCTCTTAAACTAGACTTACATATCTTCTTACCATAAAATTTTTAGAATTTTTGGTTCAGCCAATTAGTACAGTTTATTCCTTAAAGTTACCTTTTTTCGCTATCTAACAGTTCTGACCCCTCTTTACTAAAAATTAATTATCTCATAATACGAGACTCGGATGATGTTCCCATCTATTGAATTCTAAGCATATAAATTATAACTCATAACTATTTTTGTACAATTTTCAATAATTTTCTCAAATTAGAACAGGGGATTTCGAAGTCATTCTGACTCTGTCTCACAACAATTAAATATTTCAAAATATGAAACTTTTTTTCTTACACCATTTCTTCTATGTGAATTTAGACTCATAAGGCTTTAATTTCATATTTTATTCAGCCTCTAACTCAATTTCCACAATTTTTGGTGGATTTTTAAAGTCAAACTATGGCTGCTGTCCAAAACTGTTTTAGTGTAAATTAACGATACTACGTTTATTACACCATATTAATTCATTTTCACCACATTGGTAAGGTTACATATTCATACATCATAAGTATAGACCTATAATCACAAGGACATCACAAAATCATTCTCATAAGCATGAATTACCTATTTACATCTTCACTAAATGTGCATCATCCTTTCTCATGAGCTTGGCATACATACCTGTGTTACTCAACATGCTCATATTCATTCCTTACTAATCATATAACATGAATTGAATTCACATCTCATCAATTTCATGTAAGTACCTGTACCATTCACAATATGGTCATAACCTTTCTCATTTAGCTTAAACCGTAACTCTCACCGTTGAACCATTCGGAAAGCTATCGAATATTCACTAAGCCTCAAACATAAGGAATAATGCCAATGCCATGTCCCAGATATGGTCTTACACTGGCTCATCCATCAAGTCAATGCCATGTCCCAAACATGGTCTTACACTGACCATGGAAATCGAGGCCGACGCCATGTCCCAGACATGATCTTACACTAGCTCTCGTCTCATAGCCGATGCCATGTCCCAAACATGGTCTTACACTGGCTCTCATAATATGGCCGATGCATGTCCCAAACATGTCTTACACTGGCACACAAATAACCCGAATGTCATGGCATGAATATCAGAATTGTTTCTTAAGGTTCAAACGAGAATTCTACTATCTCAATATTCATCATACATAATCATTTCCACAACCAAGCAATTCATGCTTTATAAATTTAAACACATATAATAACAATGTAGTTGTATTATTTACATACAACTTACTCGTTTCAATGGAATATCATATTCCATCAAATCTCCAAGCATTCAATCAACACATAAATGTTATTTTCATTTGACATCACTTTCTCATATACAATATCATCAACATAAACTTTAACACAATCATGGAAAGATAGATTTTCAAGTATAATAACAATGGCATAAATATCATGCTCATTTAATCACACGGACTTACCTCAAATGCAATTTCGGCTAATTATTCTCTTTTTGTCTCTAACCACGCACTTTCTCTATTTAAGCCCAAATATCGATTTTCTTGATCTAACATGATGAAATTCACTCATTTAATCACTAAATAAATTTGGAAAATCAAAATTCACATTTTTGGAAAAATGACCATTTTGCCCCTAGACTTTCACAAAATGACCATTTTACCCTTAGGCTCAGAAATAAATTTTTATCGAATTTCCTTATTAGCCAAGCCTAACCAACCAATTATTACTCTTATGATAACCCCAAATTTCCACTATTTCACACAATTACAACCTATTTTATAACTTTTACAAAATAATTCTTTTAGTTGTTTTCCATGAAAATCCTTTCAAAAAAGTTATTTATTATACAACCAAGACTCATTTTCTTTCATAAAAATTCAGCAAAGAACATAAATCTTTTCATGACAAATCCCTAGACTATCAACCATTTCACAAATAGTCCCCCTATTAGCTAGTTCATGCTACAAAGGTTCCAAAAGTACAAAAATTATCAAAAATAGGCATCTAAATCACTTACTTGTAAGGGATATAAGTTGCTGAAATTTTTGAGCTTTCAAAACCCCCTATTTGCTGGTATTTTCGGTAAGGAAGAAGGAAGATGAGAAGATGACAACAATTTTTTCTTTTTGTTTTATTTTATTACCAAAAAAGTCACCTAATGCACACCGACTTTGACTTTTCAACCTTTTTTGTCTCCTTGATCAGCCACTAACATATTTATGGTCTATTTACTTAATAAAGACCCTAATTTAATGTTCTATAACTATTTGACACCTTTAGCTAGCAAAACAAAACTTTTTCCCTTTACGCTATTTAGTCTTTTTTCGCAATTAAGCATGAAATCGATAAAATTATTTCATCAAAATTTTCATGCACTCATATGACAATGCTATAACACATAAAATATCATTAAAATAATTTCTCTGGCCCTAGAATAGTGATTTCAAAACCATTGTTCCGACTAGGCCCAAAATCGGGTTGTTACATGTCTTTTGGCCATATACAAAATGAATACGTATATCATTCAAGCCCTTACATTGGATAACCAATGACACATATAACAAAATAACAAAAAACCTATACATGCCATTGTAACAAAGTAAAAGTATCTATATACCAAAGCAAGATAAACTGATAGTGTTGACAATACACCAATTGTCTTCCAATCTTCATGAGTCCACGAGCTCTGTTAAACAAGAAAAAGGAAAGGGGATAAGCATTAACATGCTTAGTAAGTTCGGATAATAGGAAAGTAGACTTATTGTTTAGTTTGCATACAACCATAAAAGATATTCATGCCAAACATGCATAGTATAAATTCCCTATCACATACACTTAACCATCAAGTTAGTTCCTTCTCAAGCAATATAGCATTAATCTTGGTGAGCTCATCAATTAAAACATTTCCATTCTCGTGTCTTATTACAGTCCCGTTGAATTTCTCGAAAATCTCGATGGGTATCCCATTTACCATCAAGTCATGCTAGTGACTATTTTTAATATACACTCTTGTGAATCTCACTCTTACAGCAGAATTACCAATCTAGGTTAAATCCCTCATAACATAAATTTAATGAGTATTGTCGGGATTACCATTCCATACTAAATCCTTCATAACATAAATTTAAGGAGTATTGTCGAGATTACCATTCCAGGCTAAATCCCTCATAGCATAAATTCAAGGAGTATTATCGGGATTACCATTCCAGGCTAAATCCTTTACAATGAAAATTACTCCAAAACGTTTGGATCTGAAATGCCAATCCAGGCTAATTTCAGTCCTTAATCATGTTACCCATCCGGGCTAAATCCACAATGCACATATATTCATTGGGAGGTTTGATCGCTTAAGGAACACCCGTCCGGGTTGGATCCTTACTATGTTGAAGGGCTGGATCCTTACTATGTTGAGATTATCGGATTACCCGTCTGGGCTAAATCCCATTCTGCAACACATGCAAGATCTCATGTCATGTAAATAAGAATTTACCCATCGAATCTCCTTTTTTCATTCAACTGGGACAATTGTCATCTTTTTCATTTTACACTACCACATTTCATGGATTGTCATGCAATTAATATCTAAACTAAAATACATTTAAGAATATACATTTTCAAGTATATTTAAAGTTTACTTCGAGTTACACGAACTTACCTGGTAATTACTTCAGTTTCTTATTTCGGTTATTCCGAAACCTTTCGTTTTCCACGGCCGACCTCCGACATTGGTTTTTCGGGGTCTATATCAGTAAAAATAAATTATTAATACCTCATACTATTCATTTCGGACCTAAATTTTAGCCCCAGGCAAAATGACCATTTTGCCCCCAACATTTCACATTTTTATAAATTAGTCCCTAGGCTCATATAATGGAATGCATGAAATTCCTTAGTTACCTATGCCTAGCCGAATGTATCCTAAGCTCATACCAGCCCATATTTTTCTTTATTTCACATTTCTACCACATTTTATACTTTTTACAAAATGGTCCTTTAGCCCATTTCCATGAAAATCTACCTAGTAAAAGTTGTTTACCATCCTTTAAACTCTCATATTCCTCCATAAATCATTAAAACACAAGCATCTTATAGATGGGTAAATTTTCAAACATGAACCCTAGCTTGAGATATGGGTAGAAATGGGTAGAGCATGTTACAAGGATCTCAAAATTACAAAGAACATTAAAAACGGGGCTAGGGAGCACTTACTATTGAGCTTGAAATGTTGAAAACCCTAGCTTATGGAGCTTTAGGAATTTCTGCGACTATTGGGAAGAAGATGGCTGATTTTGGCTTTCTTTTTCCCTTTTTATTAAGTTTATTACCAAATGACCAAAATGCCCTTCCTAACAAAACTTCAAAATTTTTCTATGCATGCCCATTTTCGTCCAAAAACTTAAAAATTGGGTAAATTGCTATTTGAGACCTTCTAATTTATACTTCACAGCAATTTCATGCAAATTGCTTCTAGAACCCAAGTTTTGCAATTTATTCAATTTGGTCCGTAATTTCCAATTGGACACCTTATACTTAGAATTTCTTCATGAAACTTTAACACTTTAGAGTAATTATTTTAACATCGGATTTGTGGTCCCGAAACCACCATTCCGACTAGGCCCCATTTCATGATGTTACAATATATCAACCAACTCACTTATTATCTGAGGATTTGTGGTCCCGAAACCACCATTCCGACTAGGCCCCATTTCATGATGTTACAATATATCAACCAACTCACTTATTATCTGAGTATCAAAACAATTTTGTAGCTAATGTTTATGTACACTTTAACAACAAATTGTGCATGCTCCATAATTACCAACAATCAACTCATATTGTTATTTATTAACTATGGTATTCAAAATTATAACTATGAATCAAACAAGTTACCTTATTTAATTAATCAGTATCATTACACTCAAATAATTCATGTCATATCTGTACAAATTAATAACCCAAATTCATAAGCAAAACCAACATTACCAAAGGTTATATATAGAACCCATTTCATTTCTTTATCTATACGGCTAACACAATTCATTTGTACATATTCATAAGCTTACAAATAACTAACGAATTTATATAGCCATACATATATACATTCCAACCATAATTTAAGCGCATATATATACATGAAAAAAACATATAAGAGCTCAACTAGCATATCATGATCAAATACGAAAGCACGCATATCCTTTAGCCATTAATCCAATCTCCTTATATAAATCTAAGTCCCAATATGTCCGACTTGTCATAACAACAAATCAAGTATCATACCTGATATATCTTATCTCAATTAACAACCATTATATACCATATGATCGAAACACATAACAAACTTCACAAACATCATATATCTTGGATACACTCTCAATATGAGCTTAAACCAATACCAAATATACATCATAACCAATTCATTCTTACCACATCCGAAATCATCAACCAACCTCAATACACAAACACATATCACAAATTCTAATCATCCATGGCACATAGCATAATAACCAAGATGGACTTAAACCATAATTAAACTAAAACCGAACTCAAGCATAGAAGTTAAGCCATTTTCGAATGGCTCAAATTATATATAGACCGAAGTACAACATTTCAAAAGTATAATCTAGCCTATACATGCCATAGGCTCGAAAATTCAGCTTATAAAATACTGAAGATGGTTGATAGTGTGATAGACTTTGATGATGATCCCCGAGCTCGTAACTCGACTCCAAAATCTATAAAACAGAGGCAAACACGAACACTTACAATAAGCTAACATAACTTAGTAAGTCATAAGCAAATAAACAACCCAATGATATAATCAACTCAAATAAACTAAACAAATTATATTATCATTACCACAATTAATCTCAAACTTACAAATTCCATAAATAATACATTTTCATACATAAATTCTACATTGGCTGAATGCTCATATAATTAGAATAACGAATTATTATTCAACTTTCAAAACCAAAATGTCATTATATAACCAAATATACATACACCCATATGCACAAGCTCAATATTCATAATATAACATCATGTACATATACTACTTATGTGGCCGAATATACATGGTCATATATGCACATATTTAAGAATCAATTCCATAATTTTCATATCATATATTCACAAAGCCGAATGCACTTACCATGTTCACATACATTTTTCCTTTACTTCATACAAGACTTACAACAAATATCAAGTAACTTACTTACCTTATTTCAAGTAGGAAATAAACTAATTCATACCTGATCATTTTAGCTCAATTTACATATTCGATCACACTTATCACTGCTCGATGAACCATTCGGAATTGGATAGGACACTCAGATAATCACACATATCGTACAATGCCAACGTCCTAGACGTGGTCTTACATGTAATCACATATCGATGCCACTGTCCCAGAAAGGGTCTTACTCGCACACATATATTAGAGTCACATATCGATGCCACCGTATAAAACGTGGTCTTACTCGCACACAGATATCGATGCCATGGTCTTACTCGCACATCACATATCGAAATCCTATGTCATGACATATGTATCGTAGTTATTCCTAAGGTTCATACGGGGCTTTCTGACGTCGTAACTCGGTCGAAATGAATTCATAAACATTTCTGCCAAGCTTATTCAGATTAGGCTAATACATATATATGCTTACATATTCCAATTCAGCATATATAATTCATATTTAATTAAAACTAAGTACGTCTATTTGCTTATAAACTTACCTCAGACGATGAAAAACGGAACGGGACGGCTAGTCGACGACTTTAGTTTTCCCCCTATCCAAATCTGATTTTCTCTTTTCTTGATCTAAATTAATATAAATTAAACTTATTTAATCAAATATTCAATCAAATTCATCCAAAAACACATAAATGGGAAATTTACCATTTTCCCCTAACTTTTACACTTTTTACAATTTAGTCCAAATTGCACAAAACACAAAACATGCAAAATCTCAACATACCCATGTTAGGCCGAATGGTCCTAGTGTTCATACAAGTCCATATATTTCATTTTTTTTCACATTTTAGTCCCTCAAATTATTATTTTTGCAATTTAGTCCTAATAATCAAAATCATCAGAAACTCCAATACAAAACATGTTAATCCAAAACATATCTTTCATATTTCATCATCAAACAACAAAAATCACAAGCTTTCAACAATGGCATAACTCAAAATAGTCATCAATACCAAGAAGTCAAGCATGGGTTTTGTAGATAACTTAGCAACGATCTCAAAAACGTAAAAATTATAAAAAACCAAGCTAGTTACATACCTTGATTGAACTTCCAAAGTGTCGAATATCCTTGCTTCTTTTTCTTTTCTTTCTTTATGTATTTCGATCATAAAACAAGAATATGAACATTGATTTTTAATTATATGTTTTATTATAACATATTGTTACATAAATTACATATTTAACATTTGACATATAATAAAATCATGTTCATTAAGGTTACTACTGTCCTTAGCTTATAAATATGGTTTATATACAACATACATACATCATGAAATAAAACCATCATCAATTTGGCCCTTTTTAGAAATAACCACCAAATTTTCATTTTACGCGATTAAGTTCTGTTATTTAATCAGACACTCAAACGACAAAATTAAAGCACAAAAGTTTCATACAAATAAATTTGCACATAATAAACACAGAAAATAATTTTAAAATATTTTTTTGACCTGGATTCGTGGTCCCGAAACCACCGTTCCGATTAGGGTTCAAATCGAGCTGTTACAACTCTCCCCCCTTAGGGATTTTCGTCCCTGAAAATCTTATCGGTGAATAGGTTTGGATAATGCTCTCTCATTGCATCTTCTGGCTCCCAAGTTGTTTCCTCAACTCCGTGTTTATGCCACAGTACCTTAACTAAGGAAATTTTCTTATTTCGCAATTCTTTAACCTCGTGAGCCAGAATGCGAATTGGTTCTTCCTCATGTGTCATATCGGACTTAATCTCAACCTTTGATAGACTAATCATATGTAACAGCTTAATTTTGACCATAATTGGAATGGTGGTTTCGGGACCACGAATCCAAGTAAGAAAAATAATTAAATATTATTTTTCGTGTTCTGAATACGTAAAATAGTTGTGTGAAAAATTTCGTTTTAAAATTTCATTGTTTGAGTATCTGATCCGATAAATAGGACTTAATCGCGTAAAGCGAATACTTTTTGGTTGATTGTGTAATGGTCAAATTATGAATGTTTAATTTTAGGGAGTGGTTAAGTTGCAATTGTGCCATTTAGTTTAGTGTGGGACGACATTAGCTATTGAAAACAATTAAATTAATTGATATTTATATGGCATATTAGTTAATGGTTAAATAAATGAATTTATATTAAAATAAAACAGAAAGCCACTTTGCATGTTCATCTTCAAGCCGTGATTAACAAAGAAAAAAAGAAGAAGAAAGAAACAAGCTTCATATATTCGGTCATTTCCAAAGCAAATTAGGGTGAGTTTTCAACTTAGTTTTCATTAAATTTTGTGATTTTGAGTTGGTTGTTAAGTTACATTTAAAGCCCAAGTGTCAATTTTTGAATTGATCGCTATATGTTCGTTCGACCATGAAGGGATGTTGTTAGATTTTGTTTTGGAAGTTAGAAATTTAAAGTATGTGTGGTGGATGAACGTCTTTTAGGTTGTGATTTTAATTGTTTTTGTGATTTAAGTCTAAATTGTGAATTATTTTGTTTTAGAAGGGTTAATGTAAAAATTTCGTAATTATATGATTTTATTTGTTTAGTAAGTTAAATGGATAAATTGATTAAATGAGTTCAATTTATCTTTAAATTAAGCTCAAGATCAAAAAAGGCCTAACTTGGATCGGGGAAAAGCGAGGCTAGCTGAGTAGCCAAAACGATCGTACGAAATTATCGAGGTAAGTTCTTAAGTCACAAAATGAACTTGATTATAAGTAGAAATAAATTTAATTGTTGAATCGAAAAATATGATGTCATATAAGCAAATGTCGAATGAAGATTGAAGGATAATTTGTTCAAATGATAGTTTTATAAGTTGTTGATTGTGGCTTAAATCTTTGAACTTTCTGTCTATGTTAATTATGTTAGCCGAATGTATAAGACATTAAGGAAACATATTGGTTGTGGTTCATTGATGTTTTGGGGTATGTAAGAGTATCAAAATTTGCATGAACAAATGAGTAATATAATGTGATATCTAAGTGGTTGTATGAATTACATGTTTGAGCTATACAGGCTCGTGCCTAGCAGGCCTATGGCCGGTGAAAAATAAATTAGGCTAATGGCCTAATAAGTTACTACTATGGAATGTATTCGGGCTTATGCCTAGCAAGCATATTGCTGGTGAACATATATCAGACTTTGGTCTAGCAGGCCTTGTGCAGGTGTGAGATTCAAGTTTATACCTAGCAGGTTGATACCGGTGAATTAAATTCAATTTGATGAGGAATTTAAGTAAGTAAAAATTCGACCCTATGGCTTTATATGTGTTCAGTCACATTGTAGTTTATAAAAGGTGTTACTTTGGATATGGATCATTTAGTCATGATGATATGAAAAATGTGATGTTTATTTGAATTCGTATATTTGCTCGTATAGGTGAAAATCTATATGTGATGCAAAAGTCTTTCTTCTTAATGTTTGGCTATTTATGTGTATGCAAAAGGTGACATAGCGTAAGTATTGACAAATTTAGGAGTTGAATATTTGACTACAGATGCATAAGGGAGTGATTTGTTAAGCTATCTTTCGCATTGATGGAAAATGGTTATGAATTATAAAAATATTTGGCCAATTGAGGTATATGCATAATCTATGAAATGAAGTTATGTGTTATAAGAGATATTCGTTAATAGTATAGCTTTGAGGATAATTAAGTTGAGTATTGAGATATGGGACTTGTGACATTTGTTCTATTTAAATTATGTGAGTTGTTTATTCGGTATTATATTGATTATAGAGTTGGACTTTGAACGAAGATTCTAGATGCAAGAACGAATTGGGTAAATGAATGGAAATCACATTCGGCAAGGACAGAACAATTTCTAATAATCCAATTTCAATTCTTATATCTATCATTTATTCAAACTTAGTACAAAACATAGCTTAAGGACTTACTAAGCATATGAAATGCTTACTTTAAATTTTATGTTTCTCTGTTTTATAGATTCTTGAAATCAGTTGAAAGCTCGGGAATCGTCAGCATCTCGTCACACTATCGACTAATTTGGTATTTTATGTTTTAAGCTAAACTTATGGCATGTATAGGCTAAATAACATTTTGAGATGTTATATTTTGTTCCAGTACTTGTAAAAAGCCATGCGAATATGGCTTGTCTATTTAGTTAAATGCGATTTCAGGTTTTGATCACTTTTATGGATGTTATAATTTTGGAGTTGGATGTTTAATCTATGTCTTATTTTTAAAACGAGAATCTAATTATACATGTTCTTATGTATTTAGCCGGATAGATGGTTATTGAATAGGTTTTGGTTGCGTATCTCGTTACTTTAGATTTAGTTGGTGCATTAATGCAATAGTTAAAACTAGTTGCAATGTATTATGCATATATGTTATTTGTAGTGTAGTTATGCAAGATGAATTATGTTTTATACTTTGATATATATATCTATGAAACGATTATGTGTATAGAATGATTGAATATAGATGAAATGAACCTTAGTATTGAGCACTAATTGCATTCGGCTAAACTCGTGTAATTGATCCAAATGATAAATTTGATTAAGTGGTTTTTTGAACAGATGCTTTTATATGTAAAAGAGTTAGAGAAGGTTATATTTCTATTAAATGAGTTCTTATGGTGGCTTTTAAGTTGTGAACTGTTCGGTAATACCCTGTAACCCTTCCGATGACGGTTACAGGTTCGGGTGTTACATCACATGTGAGGGATCCGATCGATATCTACGAAGCATCGAAACATGGAATACATTATGGATCTTTCCTAGCTCAGGTGGCAACAGCAATCTATAAGCAGCTGGCCCAATACGCTCTATAATCTCATACGGTCCAATAAATCTCGGACTCAATTTGCCTTTACGACCGAATCTGAGTATTTTCTTCCACGATGAAACTTTCAAAAATACTTTGTCTCGATAAGAAACTCTATATCTTTTCATTTCAAGTCCGCAAACGATTTTTGACAATCCGATGTTGTTTTTAAACTTTCATGGATTACTTTCACTTTCTATTTAGCCTCTCTGATTAAATTGACCCTGTGTATCTTGTTTTCACTGAGCTCGATCCAATATAATGGTGTACGTTATTTACTACCGCACAAAGCCTCGTAAGGTGCCATTTTGATATCGATTGAAAGTTATTATTATACACAAATTCAATCAAAGGTAAGTATCGTTCCCACGTACCTTCGAACTCAAGAATGTAACATATCAACATATCCTAAAGTATCTAAATGATTCGTTCGGACTGACCATCTGTTTGCGGATGGAAAGCTGTGCTAAAATGTAATTTCGTACCTAGTGCATCTTGCAATTTCTTCCAAAACCGTGATGTAAACCTCAGATCTCTATCCGAGACAATAGAAATAGGCACACCGTGTAATCTCAAAATTTGAGAAACATATAACTCAACCAGCTTATTAAGCGAATAATCTATATGAACCGGAATAAAGTGAGCTGATTTAGTCAATCTGTCCAGAATACCCTAGATTGCATCTTTCTTGTTCAATGTCAACGGTAAACCAGATACAAAATCCATCGTGACTCTGTCCCATTTCCACTCAGGTATCATGATCGGTTGAAGCAATCCAGAAGGTACCTAATGTTCAGCTTTTACTTGCTAACAGACTAAACATTTCGAAACAAAGTCAGAAATGCCTCGTTTCATACCATGCCACCAGTAAAGCTGTTTCAGATCATTATACATTTTCGTACTACCCGGGTGAATAGATAACCGACTGCTATGAGCTTCGTTCAAAATCATATGAATTAACTCTGAATTTCTCGAAACACATATTCGGTTTTTGAACCTCAAACAACCCTCAGCATCAACTCTGAACTCTGAATCAACATCTGAATCACATTAAGCTCATTTTGCTATCAAATCATCATCAACTTAATGAGCATCACAAATTTGTTGAAAAAATAGCGGTCTTGCTTTTAATTCAGCTATTATCGAACCATCATCAGACATAGCCATATGCATATTCATTGCACGCAAAGAAAACAATGATTTTCGGCTTAGAGCATCAGCAACAACATTACCTTTTCCCGTGTGACTGTCATTCACAAGTTCGTAGTCTTTTAGCAATTCTAACCATCGGTGTTGTTTCAAATTTAGATCTTTCTGAGTCATCAAGTACTTTAGGGTTTTATGATCAGAATAAACATGACATTTTCACCAAATAAATAGTGACACCATATCTTCAATGCAAACACAATAGTTGCCAATTCTAGGTCATGTGTCGGATAGTTCTTTTCATGTGGCTTTAACTGTCTCGAAGCATAAGCTATAACTTTTCCTTCCTGTATTAAAACATAGCCCAAACCATATAAAAATGCATCACTATAAATAACAAACTCTTTACCCGATTCTGGCTGAACTAGCACTAGAGCTTCAGTCAAAAGTCATCAAAACTTTTCTGGCACTATTCTGACCACTCGAACTTAACATCTTTCTGTAGTAGTTTCATCATCAGGGTTGTAATCATAGACAAACCTTTTACGAATCGTCTGTAGTAACCGGCAAGTCCCAGAAAACTTCAAACTTCAGAAACATTTCTTGGAGGTTTCCAATCAAGTATAGCTAAAATTTTATTCGGATCAACTCGAATACCGCATGCTGATACAACATGGCCCAGAAAACTAACTTCGCTTAACCAGAACTCATATTTACTGAACTTTGCATACAACTATTTATCTCGTAGAGTCTGTAACACAAGTCTCAGATGTTCGGCATGCTCAGTTTCATCACAGGAGTAGATCAAAATGTCATCTATGAACACAACCACAAACTGATCTAGATACTATCTAAAGATCTGATTCATCAAATCCATGAAAACAGTGGGTGCATTAGTAAGTCCGAAAGGCATAACCAAAAACTCATAATATCCGTACCTCGTTCGAAAAGCAGTCTTTGGATTTTCAAAGTCTTTAACTCGCAACTGATAGTAGCCTGGTCTCAAATCTATCTCGAAAACACTATAGCCCCTTTCAGTTGATCAAACAGATCATCAATCCGTCGCAACGGATACTTATTCTTTATAGTCACCTTGTTGAGCTATCGATAATCAATACACATCCTCATAGTTTCGTCTTTCTTTTTCACAAATAAAACAGGTGCACCCTAGGGGGAGAAACTCGGTCGCGCAAAACCTCTATCTGTCAACTTTTGCAACTAAGCTTTCAATTCTTTTAATTCAGTAAGTGTCATTCTGTACGGAGCTATCGATATAGGAGTCATCCCCGGTACTAATTCAATACCAAACTCTACCTCTCAAATAGGTGGCGAACCCAATAATTCTTCAGGAAACAAATTTGGATACTCGCACACAACAGGTACTAATTCAATCTTTCTTTTGGTTACTTTACTGTCAAGCACATAAGCAAAATAAGCTTCGCAACCTTTTCTTACATATTTCTGAGCTAACATCGAAGAAATCACTACCGTTAAACCACTCAGATCATTAGATTCAATCTGAATAATCTCATCATTCTAGCACCGTAAATCAGTAGTCTTTCTTTTGCAGTTTACAACCGCATCATGCAAAGTAAACCAGTCCATATCGAGAATTATGTCGAACTCATCAAATGGAAACAACATCAAATTAGCTGGAAAACACAAATCTTGAATCATTAAAGGACAATTTTTACACACTTTGTCAACAGAACACACCACCCCAAGGGGTTTGATACTTTAACCACAAACTCAGTAGACTCAACAGGCAAAGTCAAATTGAATATTAAAGTCTTACACACATAAGAATGAGTTAAACTAGGATCAATCAATGCAATTACATTAGTATCATAGAGAGTGAATGTACCAGTAATAACATCTGGGGATGAGGCCTCTTCGCGTGCGCGGATAGCATAGGCTCTGGCAAGTGCACGAGCCTCGAACCTAACTGCTGTATCTTTAGTCCCTTATTGATTGCTACTCACATTACTCGTATTTCTGGGTGGTCTACCTCGAGCTGCAGTGTTACCCGATCTCTTATTTTGTATTGGATTTTGTTCAGCTAACTCAGGGCATTCACGAATATAATAATCCATCGATCCACACTTAAAACAGGCTTGATCATGCAATCTACAACTGCTGGGATGTCGTTTACCACAATGTTTACACTCAGGTTGATTTGATTTGACATTACCCACACTAGCTACTGAGGTAGCTCTCGAGCTCACAAGTGGTCTATCCCAATCCCGTCATGAATAACCTGAAGTAGCCTTAGAACAGCTAAAATCATCTCGGAACTTCTTTGGTGCCAACTGAAATGACTTACTCAATGATCTCTTACGTAAGTCCCTAACTTCAAAGTCAGTTTTTCTTTTCTCTTTCCTGACCTCATTGGTTTTACAGGCTCGCTCAAATAGTACTACGAACTCTTTTATCTCAAGTACGCTAACAAGTAGTTTAATGTCTTCATTCAAACCATCTTCGAATTTTTTTACACATGATAGCTTCGATCGAAACACACTCGCAGGCATATCGATTGAGTCTCACAAATTTTCGCTCATACTCTGTCACGGTTATCCGAACCTGTTTCAACTCCAGAAATTCTTTGCGTTTCTGGTCGATAAATCTCTGGCTGACGTATTTCTTACGGAACTCAGTCTGAAAGAAGCCCCAGGCCACTCGTTCTTTTAAAACCACCGATACTAGTGTATTCCACCAGTGATATACGGTGTCTCGGAGTAAAGATATGGCACATTTGAAACATTCATCCGGAGTACAAGATAGCTCATCTAGTACACGGATAGTATTATCAAGCCAAAATTCAGCTGTATAACGGCCCAAATTTTAGTGATGTCAGAATAGTGATTTGAGATCACTAAATCCAAAAAATGAGTAGAAAATATTACTAATTTAATGAAAATAAGTTAGATGTGAAGTTAGGAAAATGATTGAAATAGTGAATAGTATTTTATAATAAATACTAAACAATTTGGAAGTGAAAACAAGGTATCAAGACCTCAGAATATTAAATCAAGCCATAAATGTTTTTATAAATATTTATGGAGTGTTAGTAAGTTAGTATTAAAGTTTCGTCAAGAAATTTTAAGGTTTCGGTAGTCAATTGGGTAAAAAGGACTAAATTGAATAAGTTGTAAAACTGTGGGAAATGATGAAATAGCATAAGTAATAAATAAGAAGGATTTGAGGCATAAATATGCCTAAAATAAATGCATGAGGCGGCATAGAAGAAGAAAAATCTGAAATTAGGTGTGAACTAAGGGTAAATTGGTAATTTAGTTAAAATTTAATAGTTAAAAATTTGATTAAATTAGAATATCTAGAGTTTTCTTCATTTTTCTTCATCCTCTCCAGCAAAAAAAAAACCATTGGAGGGTTCTTTTAAGCTGGTCTCTCATATTTTTATTACATGTAAGCTCAATTCTTGATTATTTCTTGTACTTTTTGTGTTTTTGAGACTTTTACAACTAGGTCCACTTGTTTAATTCATTAGTTTTTGATTTCATAGATAATTTTGAAAGTTTCCATGAATAAGTGCTAAAAGTTTATGATGATTTATCATGGAATTGAGGTTTTAATTTTATTATATGATGATTTTATGAAGAGATTTTTATAGAAATCAATTTTTAGGATTTAATTGTGAAAGTTGTTGGAATTAGGGTTTTGTGATGAAATTTTGAGTGTTAAGGCTTTGAAGTAGTTTATAATGTCTTGATAAAGTGTTATTTGAGAGGAATTAGCTCAATCGATGAATAAATTGAGCAGGGATAAAAATTGAAAAGTTTAGGGTAATAGTGTAATTTAAAAATTAAAGGGCATAAATTGTGAAGTAGAATAGAATTGAAATAGATGCTAATGAAGGAATGATTTTATAATTATAGATCAAGAAAACGAAGTGAATCGTGGAAAGGAGAAATTGCAAGAATAGTTCCTGAATTTCTACGACTTTTGCAAATTAGCCCAGGTAAGTTCATATGGCAAAGTTTAATGTTTTATTATGAAAATTTTATGATTTCTAAGGTATCTTATTATAGATGAATACTATCAAATTGTATTAATTACTAAATAATGTTTAACTAAAAGTACAAATTAGTTGGAACAATGGTTTTAAGTGCTTTCATTTTATGACCATGATAAATTAACGGAAAAATATGATATGTGCGCCCGTATAAGACCATAGCTGGGCTATGGCGTCGTTGTGATGTGATAATGTGATTTCGTATAAGACCATATCTGGGGTATGGCATCAGTATTATATGTGATCCGGGTAAGACTATGGCAGGGCTATGGCTTCGGTGTACAATATGTGACTATGTGCAAGTCCATGGTTTTACCATGGTAATGTAATTATGAAGCACTTAATCCCATTATTGTTCCCTAATTTGACAATGGAAGTGAATGAGAATCGGGCCCAAAAGAGTTAAATTTGTGAATAGCAACATGAAAATTATTAAAATGAGCTTATTAATGAATTTGTGATTTACAGGATGAATTAGTTAATTTAAAAGATATATGTTTGTGTACTATGTCCGGTAAGATTTATATTTTATTCCTATGAGCTTACTAAGCTTTCATAAGCTTACTTGTGTATGTTATTTGTTTTGTAGATTGACTTATATACAAACGGAGGATCGGATCTACATCAAGGATCACACTATCCAGATTCATTCCGGTAGATTTTGTTAAACAACTTTTTGATTTATATGGCATGTATAGGGGTTGATTTGTTAATGTAATTACATGAATGATTAAGTATATAAGTAAGTTGAATGTAATGTTTGTGTTTTGGCTTGAATTGGTGGATTGGTTGGACTTTATAAGTATATAATTGTGTTTTTATGTAGGAGGTTAGTATGAGGGTGAGAAAAGTTATTTTTGTCCACATGGGTAGACACACGGGCGTATGTCTAGGCCGTGTGTGACACATGGTAAGCCCACGGGCATGTGATATGACCGTGTGTCCCTTGCATCCTTAAATATGAAGTCAGGATAGTACACGGGCCAAAGACACGGTCGTGTGTCTTGGTTGTGTGAAGGACACGGGATTGAAGCATGAGCGTATGCCTAGGCCGTGTGCCACTCTGATACTTAAGAAATTGCAAGCCAAAATTCTACACAGGTTGACCACATGGCCATGTCCTAGGCCACACGGGCGTGTGCCCCTATCTTCAAGGAAAAAATTCCAAAGTTGCTAGTTTAGTTCCGAACCACTTCCAAGCATGTATTGGGCCCCGTAGGCCCATATTAGGGACTTTATGGTGAAATTTCAAAAGAATTGACTTTGGAATGAAATTTTTTTGACTCAATTTTGTATAAATGATAATGTATAAACCCGATAATGCCTCGTAACCCTATTCCAGTGACGGATATGGGTTAGGGGCGTTACAAGCTCGCTCAGCATCATCATCATCAGTAGCTTTAAACTCTTCAGCCCCGTGTTTTTTGATTTTATCAACAGGAGGCTTAAGCAATCTCAACGGATCACTCACTTGAGGTATAGCAGGTATCGAAGATGGATTAGTCGGGGGTGGAAGTTGTTGTGCAGCCGGATTAGTCTAGATATACTGAGTAAATCAATCATTCATCATTTGTTAAAAGGCTTGTTTATCCTCTCCCTCTCAGTTACTCGAAGTCGCGCGGGAGCAGGTGCTATACTCTTGACATCATTAACTACGGCTCTATCGGGATCCATTTACTATACAAAAGCACATTTTCAAATGTTAGAAGTCATCACACTATTGCAGTATATAATATGACATGTATAGCTAGACTCACACGCGCTACGTTAGTTCTAGAATTGACTAAACCGTAACTCTGATACCAATCAAATGTAACACCCCTAACCTGTATCTGTCACCAGATTAGGGTTACGAGACATTACTGATCAAACGCAACTCAAAACAGACAATTAAACAATTTATACTTCGTAAATCAATCACATGTATACTCTCATCTTATTTAAAATTTCAAATTATTAATCTGAAATACATATCATATACTGAACATATATGAACCAACTCACCTATTATCTAAGTATCAAAATAATTTTATAGCTAATGCTCATGTACACTTTAACAACAAATTGTGCATGCTTCATAATTACCAACAATCAACTCATATAGTTATTTATTAACTATGGTATTCGAAATTATAACTATGAATCAAACAAGTTACCTTACTTAATTAATCAGTATCATTACACTCAAATAATTCATGTCATATCTATACAAATTAATAACCCAAATTTATAAGCAAAACCAACATTACCAAAGGTTATATATAAAACCCATTTCATTTCTTTATCTATACGGCTAACACAATTCATTTGTACATATTCATAAGCTTACAAATAACTAACGAATTTATATAGCCATACACATATACATATCAACCATAATTTAAGCGCATATTTATACATGAAAAAAAACATATAAGAGCTCAACTAACATATCATGATCAAATACCAAAGCACACATATCCTTTAGTCATTAATCCAATCTCCTTATATAAATCTAAGTCCCAATATGTCCGACTTGCCATAACAACAAATCAAGTATCATACATATCATTAATATAGCCCATAAGTGAACACCAAATTTACCCCACGCATATATCTTGATTTTTATCTAGCTAATACATGATATATCTTAGTTCAATTAACAACCATTATATACCATATGACCGAAACACATAACAAACTTCACAAACATCGTATATCTTGGAAACACTCTCAATATAAGCTCAAACCAAGACCAAATATACATCATAACCAATTCATTGTTACCACATCCGAAATCATCAACCAACCTCAATATACAAACACATATCACAAATTCTAATCATCCATGGCACATAGCATATTACCAAAATGGACTTAAACCATAATTAAACCAAAACCGAACTCAAGCATAGAAGTTAAGCCATATTCGCATGGCTCAAATTATACATAGACTGAAATACAGCATTTCAAAAGTATAATCCAGCCTATATATGCCATAGGTTCGAAAATTTAGCTTATAAAATATTGAAGATAGTCGATAGTGTGATAGACTTTGCTGATGATCCTCGAGCTCGTAACTCGACTCCAAAATCTATAAAATAAAGGCAAACACAAACACATACAATAATCAAACATAGCTTAGTAAGTCATAAGCAAATAAACAACCCAATGATATAATCAACTCAAATAAACTAAACCAAATTATATTATCATTACCACAATTAATCTCAAACTGACAAATTCCATAAATAATACATTTTTAAACACAAATGCTACCTTGGCCGAATGCTCATATAATTAGAATAACAAATTATTATTCAACTTTCAAAACCAAAATGTCATTATATAACCAAATAGACATACACCCATATGCACAAGCTCAATAATCATAATATAACATCATGTACATATACTACTTATGTGACCGAATATACATGGTCATATATACACATATTTAAGAATCAATTCCATAATTTTCATATCATATATTCACAAAGCCGAATACACTTACCATGTTCACATACATTTTTCCTTTACTTCATACAAGACTTACAACAAATATCAAGTAACTTACTTACCTTATTTCAAGTAGGAAATAAACTAATTCATACCTGATCATTTTAGCTCAATTTACATATTCGATCACACTTATCGTTGCTCGATGAACCATTCAGAATTGGATAGGACACTCGGATAATCACACATATTGTACAATGCTAACGTCCTAGACGTGGTCTTACATGTAATCACATATCGATGCAACTATCCCAGACAGGGTCTTCCTCGCACACATATATCAGAGTCACATATCGATGCCACCGTATAAAACGTGGTCTTACTCGCACATAGATATCGATGCCATGGTCTTACTCGCACATCACATATCGAAATCCTATGTCATGACATATGTATCGTAGTTATTCCTAAGGTTCATACGGGGCTTTCTAATGTCGTAACTCGGTCGAAACGAATTCATAAACATTTCTGCCAAGATTATTCACATTCAGCTAATACATATATATACTTACATATTTCAATTCAGCATATATAATTCACATTTAATTAAAATTAAGTACGTCTATTTACTTATAAACTTACCTCGGACGATGAAAAATGGAACGGGACGGCTAGTCAACAACTTTAGTTTTCCCTATCCAAATCTAATTTTCTCTTTTCTTAATCTAAATTAATATAAATTAAACTTATTTAATCAAATATTCAATCAAATTCATCCAAAAACACATAAATGAGAAAATTACCATTTTACCCCTAACATTTACACTTTTTACAATTTAGTCCAAATTACACAAAACACAAAACATGCAAAATCTCAACATGCCCATGTTAGGCCGAATGTTCCTAGTGTTCATACAAGTCCATATATTTTATTTTTTTCACATTTTAGTCCCTCAAATTATTATTTTTGCAATTTAGTCCTAATTACTCAAAATCATCAAACACTCCAATACAAAACATGTTAATCCAAAACATATCTTTCATATTTCATCATCAAACAACAAAAATCACAAGCTTTCAACAATGGCATAACTCAAAATATTCATCAATACCAAAAATTCAAGCATGGGTTTAGCAGTTAACTTAGCAATGATCTCAAAAACATAAAATTATAAAAAACCGAGCTAGTTACATACCTTGATTGAACTTCCAAAGTGCCGAATATCCTAGCTTCTTTTTCTTTTCTTTCTTTATGTATTTCGGTCTTGAAATAAGAATATGAACATTGATTTTTAATTATATGTTTTATTATATACATATTATTACATAATTTACATATTTACCCATTGACATATAATAATAAAATCATGTTCATTAAGGTTACTACCGTCCTTAGCTTATAAATATGGTTAATTTACAGCATACATACATCATGAAATAAAAACATCATCAATTCGGCCCTTTTTAGAAATAACCACCAAATTTTCATTTTACGTGATTAAGTCTTTTTATTTAATCGGACACTCAAATGACAAAATTAAAGCACGAAAATTTCACACAAATAAATTCACACATAATAAACACAAAAAATAATTTTAAAATATTTTTTTGACTCGGATTCGTGGTCCCGAAACCACCATTTCGATTAGGGTCCAAATCAGTATGTTACATTAACTGTTTTGAAAACAAAGATACAGGTTAGCTGGACATAATTGCAACAATCTCAAAAACATAAAAAATTATAAGAAACCGTTTAAAATCGGCCAACCAAATTGAAGGACAAACTTGGCTGAAGCTTCCCAAGCCTTAACAATGGTGTTTCAGCCTTTTTTTTCCAGAAGATTCATGAAAATGATGTATTTTAACCTTTGTTATCTTTTATTTATTTACTTAATTTTGTAATTTACTAATTTAACCTTTTATTCTAACTTATAAATTGACTAATTCATGTCTATAACTGTCCAATATTTATGAATATGGTATAATTACCATCTAAGGAAGGTTTAATTGCACAATTAGTCCTTCAATTGTTTTAAATTTTTAACTAAACAAGGTTAATTTCAATTTAATCCTAAACTAATAAGGACTTAATAAGCAAATAGCCCAAAGGCTAGTGGATTAATCATATACACCGCTTGGACTTTTTTACCATGGTTTAATCACCATTTTGGTCCCTTTACAATTTTAAATCTATAGCAGTTAACTTTTACCTCTTTTACAGTTTAATCCTTTTACCTTAATTAAGCAACCAATCCTCAAAATTACCAGACCAAACCTCAATTCACATATAATACAACTCTGTAAATATTTACTAAAATATTTACAACCTTAAATTATGAAAACAGGGTCTTAATACCTCATTTACAAAAACCATTTGACCTTTGGACTAAACCATTTATACTGACCATTAATCCAATTAATTAAAATTCATCAAATTAAAATTCAATGTAAAAATTATTATTGACTTGCATAATTTAAATACTAATTTTATGAACTTACTCATCGGATTTGTGGTCTTGAAACCATTTTTTCTGGCACCACTGAAAAACGGGCTATTACAGAAGTATGCAAACATTTTACTTAGTAACATGCTGCCAAAACACACTCTCCCCAAATTTTAGTAGGAACTTTTGATTAAAATTTTATAGCCCGAGCAATATCTAACAAATGTCAATGCTTACGCTCAAAAACACCATTTTTTTGTAGTGTTCGAACACAAAAACTTTGATGAATAATTCCCAAAGAAGCAAACAAAGAATTACATTCAGAATTAAAAAAACTCGGTGCCATTATCACTGCAAAAAAGTTTTAATGGTAAAAAAAATTGAGTTTGAGTAAGGGTAACAAATTGTTTTAAAATAACAATGGTATCACTCTAAATTTTAAGAAGGAAAACCCATGTCATTCGCAAAAAATCATCAACAACAGTTAAAAAAAATGATGCCCTAAATGTGTTGGTATTTTATATGGACCCCATAAGTCAATATACACTAAATCAAAAGATGCATTTGCTCGTGAAATACTGACAGTAAATGGAAGTCTTGTTTGTTTAGCCAAAGGACAAATATGACAACGAGAAATACAACTATTATTAGAAGTAGTACAAGCCAAAGAATGTAGTTTTTGTAGTTTGGAAATAGAAGCATGCCCAAGGTGAGTATGCCATAGGAATTGCAACACCCCAAACCCGATCTAGACGTTATTATTGAATTTGGGAGTGTTACGATGAAGGGTTTTAAAACCATCTTTTATGTTAAAACTTTTCGTATTATTTGCTACTAAAAGAGTTCACATTTTCGGAAAAACTTGCTTTTATATTCTTTATTGAAACCGTTATTGTTGTTCTCTCAAGTAATTGTAAATTTGCAGTGGAAGTTAGAAAATCGTTTTAGTCGAAATCTTGCTTGTGTTTTGAGAAAACTTTTGCTTGTGAATTTCAGTAAAATAGTTGTTTGCGTAACAACCGCAATTTTGTCAAACCTCGTAGTATAAATGTTAAAAGCACAACCAAAACCAAAGTTAAAAATCAAACAGTCCAGAGAGTCCCAAAAATTACATCATAAAAAAAACCAAAATTTAAAATAAAGTCATTATTACTAATAAAAATAGTTTTCTAAAGAGTGGTCACTGCTGAGCCTCTGATGCACCGACCCGCCTATACATGAGGATTACCTGAACAGAACATACAAACAAATGTGAGTTTTCGCTAACTCGATGCGTAACCCAACAGAGTTAGTCATGCAAATATACAAAAACTTCTCATATGCAGAGGACATACATATATAGACTTAAGTCCTTAACAAAAATAGATGCCAGAATCAGATCATCAGATCAGGTATCAGAATCCTACCCCCATCCTCTACACACCATCTCCGACTATCCCATCACACCATGTGGGGTATAAAGATCCCACCCAACCCTACACACCATATAGTGCCTATACGATACATAATAGAATAATATGTAGCCAAGCTTCCAGAAGATAGGTGAAAGGTCCCCGTACAGATTACTTCCTTCACAACTACAAATATTATCCCCAAATACAGATATAGAATACAGATCACAAATATAGAAAAATTAACATGTCTCGCTTGCTCATAAACAGATATCATACATGCTTATACAATCAATCAGACATACATATCAGTTCTAACTCAAATCAGTCTAACAGAATAACAAATATCATACAACAGGGTTTGGTTAGCCTTTACCGACCTTACGGAAGACCTATAGTCGATTAGAATGACAAGTACGACCTTGGGGAAGATTTCATAATTTTGGGCCCACATGCCCGTGTGGCCCACACGCCCAAATTGGCCTTGCCCCTGTGGCCCACATGGCTTGGCCCAGAACCCACATGCCCGTGTTGTATGCTCGTGTTGTCCCACACACCCAATTTAGTTTAGCCCGCCCACAAGGCCATGTCTTGCACATAGCCAGCCACACGACTGGGTACATGCCCGTGTGGCGTCGACAGTCCCTTTTTTTTTTACTTTCACCGAACCTCGTTTTCTTGTATTTTAAGTATACACACCTGATACGATTTTGATGCAAAACTACTCCTGAGACCACTAGAACCTAAAAACAGAATACCAAACACCTTTTTAACAATCAAATTACAAATCCATCAATACTAAACTTGGCAGCACGGACAAATTAGACCATTGGAGTGAAAACTATGATTTCACCGTCTTCTCCTACACAATACATTTACAACGAATTAATTTCCCTCACTATACATACTAAGAATTCAAGCAAAAAGAAAAACCGAAACAACTTACAAAAATCGAAACCTATCGGCAAGTGAAATCCCTCACTTACCTGATTGCATAAAACATTGAAATTCTGAAGTACACGTAAAGAACAAAAGAGGAGTACATATTTGAAAAGGGGAAAACGAAGGAAATAGAGAAGAATGGAAGAAGGCAAAAACTTACATAAAAATTTTTTGGAAGAAAGAGAATAGGAAAAAATAAAATAAAATGCAAATTTAGATTAACTCCCCTCTTCATCCACTAACAACCTAATCCCCCAATATCCTACCCACTAACCACATCTAACTACCTCAAACTTTTAACTCTACCCAAACTCTCTCAGTTAACCAAAGCAATACCGGGATTCAAACATAAGACTTTTAACCAACTAACAATATTTCATAAGCCTACCCAACAGGGATAAAACTTGGATAAAAAATAACAGAATTTGCCAAAAGTGGGACTTAAACCTAAGACCCCAAACACACAATCAGAACACGTAGCCACTGAAGTAGATACATATTTATGTCAAGATTCACAAAAACAAGATTAAATTATTTAGGGCGTTACAACTCTACCCTCTAAAAGAAATTTCAGCCTCAAAATTTTCTTGATCCGAATAGATGATGATACTGCTAATGCATCAAGCCCTTAGGTTCCTACATGGCTTCCTTAGTGTTATGAATCTGCCACAGAACCTTAACTAACGGAATAAATTTCCTCTTCAGAATCTTAACATCTCGATTTAAAATCTGAATCAATCCTCCTCAAAGGTCAAATCTAGTCTAACCTCAATCTCTTGAATAAAAACGACGTGAGATGGATCAGACTGATATCATTTCAACATTGAGACGTGAAACACATCATGGATACGGTCTAACTCTGGAGGTAGCTTCAACTGATAGATGACCGGTCCCATACACTTCAAAACTCGATACGGCCTAATGAACCTAAGGCTCAGCTGGCCATTACGATCGAACTATAGAACTTTCTTCCATGAAGATATATTAAGAAATATGACGTCCCCCATAGTGTACTCAATATCCCTCCCTTTTAGATTCACATAGGACTTTTATCTATTAGAAGCTATCTTAAGACGATCCCGAATCAATCTGACTTTATCTTCAGTCTCGGAAACTAACTTAGGACCCAAAATATGCCATTCACCCAACTCAGTCCAACAAAATGGAGTATGACATTTACGACCATATAGAGCCTCGTAAGGTGCCATTTGGATGCTAGACTAAAAACTGTTATTATAGGCAAACTTAGCTAACGGCAGAAAATCATCCCAACTACCTCAGAAATTAATCACACAACTCCGAGGCATATCCTCCAGTATCTGAATCACCCTCTCAGATTGATCATCAGTTTAAGGATGGAACGCAGTGCTGAAATCCAATCTCAAACCCAGAGCTTCATGCAATTTCTTCTAGAATCGAGAAGTGAAGTGAGAATCCCTATAAAAAAATTATTGAAACCGGAATCCCATATAATCTCATATCTCAGAAATGTAGAGCTTTACTAACTTTTACAGAGAGTAGTCCGTCTGAACCGGAATAAAATAGGTAAACTTAGTCAATCGATCCACAATGACCCAAACAGAATCCTTCTTAGTAGATGTTAAAAACAACCCATTAACGAAGTCCATTGTTACACGTTCCAATTTCCATAAGGGAATCTTAAAGGGTTGAAGCAAACCTGAAGGTAACTGGTGCTTAGCCTTAACTTGTTGGCATATCAGATAACAAGCAATGAAATCTGTTACCTCTTGTTTCAAACTCGACCACCAGTACAGTTCACGGATATCCCAATACATCTTATTACCATCAGGATACATAAAATAAGGGCTACTATGTGCTTCCTTCAAAATTGACTGTCTCATATCGAACTCATTCGGTACACAAACTCATCCCCGAAAACACAAAACTCCATCCTTATTTAGCCCAAAATCAGATGCGTTGCCACTCTCAACCTGACGGAACCGCAGAACCAGAGAATCATCCCTTAACTATTTTCCTTGAATCTGCCCAATCCAAGTTGGCCTAACTTTCAACTCGACTAACAGACTCCCATCAGCAAACAAACTGAGATGAGTAAACATTGCCCTCAAATCAGACATCGCTCTATGACTTAGCAGAATTAACATGTCTCGCATGCTCATAAACAGATTTCATACATGCTTATACAATCAATCAGACATACATATAAATTCTAACTCAAAAGAATAACAGATCTCATACAACAGGGTTTGGTTAGCCTTTACCGACCCTACAGAAGGCCCACAGTCGATCAAAATGACACATGGAATTTTGGGCCCACATGCCCTTGTGGCCCACACGGCCTAGCCCAAAACCTACACGCCCGTGTAGCATGCCCGTGTGGCTCACACACCTAATTTAGTCTAGCCTATTTGGCCCACATGACCACACTCTTGTCATCACATGGTCATGTCTCGCACACGGCCAGCCACATGGTCGGGCACACGCCCATGTGGCGTCGACAATCCCCTTTTTTAGCTTTTGCCAAACCTTATTTTATCATGTTTTAGGTACACAAATATGATACAGTTTTGATGTGAAAACACTCTTGAGAACACTAGAATCTAACAATAAAATACCAAACACCTTTTTATCAATTAAATTGCAAACCCATCAATACTAAACCGAGTAACGCGCACACACTTGTCGCTATCAAATTCTATCACACGCACAGATTAGACCGTTAGAGCAAAAAATACTATTTCACCATCTTCTCCTACACAATACGTTTATAGAGAATTAATTTCTCTTACTACACACACTAGGAATTTAAGCGAAAAGAAAAACCTAAGCAGCTTACAGAAATCGAAACTTATCGACAAGTGAAAGCCCTTACTTACCTGATCGCACGTAAAACTCTGAAATTATAAAGTGCATGCGAAGAACAAAAGAGGAGTTCATATTTGAAAAGGGGAAAACAGAGGAAAGAGAGAATAATAGAAGAAGGCAAAAACTTATGTGAAAAATTTTTGGAAGAGAGAGAATAGGAAAAATAAAATAAAATACAAATTTAGATTAACTCCCCTCCTCATCTACTAACAACCTAATCCCCTGATATCCTACCCACTAACCACATCTAACTACCTCAGATTTTTAACTCCACCCAAACTCTCTCAGCCAACCAAAGAAAAAATTATCACCAATGCTCACACTGGGATTCAAACACAAGACCCCTAACAAGCTAACTCCTTACCACTCAAACCAGCAGGTTCATTCTGATATGAGTTTACAAACAATATTTCATAGGCCAACCCAATAGGGATAAAGCTTGGATAAAAATAATAGAATTTCATAAAAGTGAGACTTGAACCCAAGACCCTAAACACATAATCAAAACACTTAGCCACTGAAGCAGATACATATTTATGTAAAGATTCATAGAAACAAGATTAAATTATTCAGGGCCTTATAGGAATGAATGATCTTGTGTGGCCAAGGACAAGACTAGTGTTGAAACAAAATTGGTTAGTTGTGAAGAAGATGGTGGCAAGAGGATGTAGAGACCATGTTGCTCCTTACAAATCACCTTTACCTGTCCATTGCAAAGGTCTTAGAGAAGAGAAAAATGAGGATAAAAAAATAAAACATCGAAAGTCACAGGTAAGTTTTGAGATAGAAATCAAATTAAAGTTGAAATCTAGTACATGAAAAACATTAGTAAGTTTAGCATAAGGAAATAAAGTGTAGGAACTGACATGTATATTTGGATTCGATTTTCCAGTAGGCAATTGAACAAATGATGAGTTTGAAGCACATGAAACAATTGACTTCAATTATTGTCCATCATTTGTAGAATACACTGACAGTGATTGGGTTGGTTCAGTGGATGACATAAAGAGCACTTCAAGCTACTTTTCACATTTGGCTTTGGTATGTTTTCATGTAGCTCAAGGAAGCAAGAAACAGTTGTAACAGTTGTTAATCAAGCCATTTGGCTAAGAAAATTATTGAGTGATTTAAATCTAATTCAATGGGAAGCAAAAGAGATATTTTGTGACAATCAATCTATTGTTGCAATTGCAAAGAACCCTATTTTTCATGGCAAGACGAAGCATTTTACGATCAAATACCATTTTATGAGAGAATTTGAGAAAACAGATAAGACGAAACTAGTTCATTGTAATTCTGAAAATCAGTTAGTTGATATCTTTACTAAGCCCCTTGATGTAATCAGATTCTAGTGTCTAAGGAAGAAAATTACATCACATTTGGTTGGGGGGGGAATGGAATAGGGCTACAATGGAATAGAGCTGTAATGGAGTAGAGTTATAATTAGTAATTCATTTGTTTGGTTGAATGGAATAGAATAGAGATGTAATAGTATTCTTGTGTTTGGTTGAACGGAATAGATGTTGTAATAGCATAAGAAAAAATGTTTAAATGACCAGAGTACCCTTAACAGAAACTTTTTTATGTAGATGATTATTGTTATTTCTTTTAATTTAGAATAAGATTATTATTAAATATAATTTAATAATAAATAATTTAATCGCACTTTAATATAATTTAATAAAGATAATGGTATATAATTTAATAACATTCTTAATATAATTATTAGTAAAATATGCATTAATTAAAAAATAATATATAATATTAGAAAAAAATAATATATAACTACTTTATTATTTTTTTATCATTTTTAAACTGTAATACATATTTAATGTGTTAGAATATCATTAGCGAAACAAATAATTTAATTATCTTCTATAAATTAATCTTTCGATAAATTAATCTCAATTTTATGGTTTCATCTAAAGTTTCAGTTAGACTGTAATAACTTGTGTCATTATCTTCCTATCTATAAATTAATCTTCCTATAAATTAATCTCAATTTTATGGTTTCATCTAAAGTTTCATTTAGACTATAATAACTTGTGTCATTATCTTCCTATAAATTTATCCCAAATTTATAGTTTCAACTAAAGTTTCATTTGTTATTTACATAATTTTTTATATCAATTTTTTTACTTGTGTTATAGTCTAAAATTGATCAATTATATTAAACATGAAGTTTTTATTTAAAAAAGAAAAAAGAAAAAGGCACAAAGCACTGAAACGAAAAAGTGCATCTTTTTATTTTTCTACTTGTCCACCATTGGTAGTAGCATCGTCGAAACATTTGTATAAATAGTTTGAAATTTGGTACCAACATAATAAATTTATATAAATAGTATGAAATTTTTATTTTTCCACTTGTCCATTGGTGTTAGGACCACTGAAGCATTGAAAAGAAAATGCACAAATATTTTATTTCCAGATGTTCAACATCGAAATCTTGTCAAGTTGCAATATCTACTCTATTTCCAAAGAGACCAATTGGGGACAATCCGCAATCATAATAAAACGATGTCGAAACTTAACCCATTTTGCGATAAAGATTCCAACTCTTCCCAACCAGATATGTCAAAATTTATTGAATTTGCAAATCTCAACAATGCCTTCTCTACTGAAATATCAAACTTTGAAATGTTTTTAAGAGACACCTTTTCAAAAAGCCAACCGCCTCTGCAGAAGAAGAGGCTTCATCGACCAATTTTTCATACCCTTCAATTCTTAATTCACATAGAGACGAAAAACCTAAAATTGAACATGAACATTGAAAACCAAATAACTATATTCTTAATTACTCAGTGTTTCACTTAACTATCAAATTAGAAATTTTTTTTTACTTCAAAACTCATTACTAATAATGAACGTTGAAAACCAAATAACCATAAACTAAATAAAACAACTATTTTATTTACTTTCTTTTAACAAAACAAAATTATAATTCAATTAAGATAAAGACAAGGTCTTAGTGCTCATAACTATATTGAGTAATTAGATAAGAAAACCAATCAAAAACCTTAAAAATAAACAAATCCCAAAAGGAATTTTACTTTCAGGATTATGTTTGGACCTGGATTGAGGTGAACCAAAAAAGGAAGATGAAAAACATGGGTATCCACATTTCATGTTCAAAATTATTTAAAAAAAATTAAACTTGTATTATTTTGAAGTCTCTACAAGAAAAGGATGAAGAGCACTGTACAAAAAAAAATAAACCTTATGACAAGTATAGAAACAAGCATTAAGCATCAAAACAAAAGAGCCACCAACAACCAATTCCCAACACTAATCAGCGTAAAAGAACACAACACAATAAAAAAATATTATATGGTTGAATTAGTTTTTCTACCCAATCAATTTTCTTTTCTTTTTAGGAATTTTAGCCTCTTTATGTTTTAAAAGAGAATAAGTACTCTTATAACAATAGTTTTAACAAAACCATAAAAGATGCTTGTTGTATGTGATGAATTTCAGTGTAATAGCAAAGAGCATACTTAAAAGCTATATATGATTACCAAATCTGAAGAAAAACTAAAAACATAGAGTGCCTAACATTTTCTCCTAGAATATACTTCAGAATATCTCTCCCAATCAAGAGCCCTTAACTGCAACCTTAATTGCAACCTCAACCATGAGCTGGTGAAATATCTAAATCAAGTGAATATCTAAATCAAGTGAAATTAAATTAAGGAGATAACAAAACAAGCATAGGCACACAGAACGTCACCACTAGAGTAATTGAGTAACTTTATAGCACCCTAATAGCACTCAAACCCAAGAAAATGATACATAAGCATGATTCCTTAACAAACTAAAAACCACCTCATCACCTAAGTTCAACACACAACTGATATTTTTCTTCACCACTGTTCCATTTATTTGTATGACCCCTTGCTCTCAGTACTTTTTGAAATGGCAAAGAGTTGTACTAATGGTTTTGTCTTTTAACTGGAACTTGCAGTGTTTACTCAACCCAATTCTGAAATTTAATGTGCAAATAGAAACATTAGAATTATGCAGTTTATAAAAATATTGAACTCATTACAAATATTATTAGAATTTTAATTTAAGTCAAAACTTAGAAAGACTGCCACTAGTTCATAAATCTAAAATTTACCAAACACGAAATGCTTAAATATACAGAGAAGGTTATGATCGAAAAGATAATATAAGAGAGAATGCTTTATATGTCAACTATCAATTAAGCAAAGACTAACTATTAGAGAAGATATTTTTCTTAAAGAAATGTTTGAAATTACCAACGCTGGCCGTGATAAAAGCCTACACCAATTTGTAGAAGTTGTTTCTGGCCAATAGTTCATGTACAGAATGAACTCCTTCCCTTGTCTAAAACAATTGGTGTTGAACCTTTAAAACAACCAAATCCAATTTCAATCAAAATGACACCCATGAATTGAAAAGAAAAGGCCAAAAAAACACTTCAAGAGTCAAGAATCAAAATCACTCAAACGACACTTGTAAATTCAAGAATCAAGAAGTAAGAAGCAAAAGAACGCATCTAGAAACTCAATTGCAAATAAAATTTAACTGAAATTAAACCAAAAAAAAAGAAAGCTATTAGGAGAGGCATTGAATAGGCAATTTAGAGCCTGACCCTCTGAATGGATATGCAATGTTTACACATAATAACAGTAAATTTCTCATCATCGATTCCACTCCACTCTTCAACATTGATCGGAACCATTTCATCAATTACCCATACCCACAAACTTGGTTCATTTTGGTTAACATTAATCAGAATTTCAGCAGAATGCTTATCATCCCCTAATTTAAAATCAAATTAAAAAAGACATGGTAACTAATCAATTAATATCAATATTCTTAACAATAAATAAAAGGTAAGTGAAAACGAAAAAATTGTATCAACTTCATTGTCAAAGTTATTAATCCAGCTTAATGTAGTGATAATTTATTTGTTCGATTAGGAATTTCTTGTTGCACGTCCTTCATTCATGGAAAAGCTATAAAAGATATCAGAAACTGCAAATAATTGATACAAAAATAATAATATAAGAACTTGTAGCTTCCTTGAATGGAAACTCGATTTTAGTATTGGATCCATTAAGAGATTTGAGTCGAAGCAAAAAGTATTTAGATTCCATGGTAGATATCAACCGAGCATAGAGTTGCTCAAACACAAAAAATGGGTTATGGAATTTATGTACCTCAAGAGGACAATCATTTAAAATAGTAAGAGTTTCAAAGAGATTGTTGAAGATTTGAGGTTTTGTTCCAAAATATTTGTAACAACTTATTTTCAATGACATCAGAAATAGTGGTTTTGAGACCACAATTCTGACGAGCGAGTTATTATTTTATTATTATTTTAATTTTTATGGGATTATATTAAGATTGTGTTAAAATTTCATTAAGAAATTTCGATGTTTAAATGGTTAATTAAGTAAAAAGGACTAAATCGTAAAGGGTGTAAAAAGTTGAGTTCTATCAGTTAAAGGGGATAAATGACCATGAAACCTTAAACTAATGGACTAAGATGGTAAATATACCGTCCTTGATATTAGTGGACAAATTTGGACACAATTATGTTAGTTTTAAGTTATATTAGTAAGGGTAAATAGGTAATTAGTTAAATAAAAACAAAACAAATGACAAAATGCTATCATCTTCTTCATATTTTTGTTTTCAACTGAATTATCCATGGAAGGGGAAGCTTGAAGTTCGGCTAGGTTAAAATTTCTTGCATGGTATGAATTCGTGATCCGTTTTTAATTATTTTTATGTTTTTGAAATCATTGCAACTAGGTCCATCTAGCTTGTAACTTCGTTTTTGAATCTTTTAAAAAATTTGGAAGTTATCATTGATGAATCTTGGTTGTTTATGATGATAATTATATATTTGAAGCTTTGGTTGTGATATTTGGTTGTTGTATAAAGTGATTTTTATTAGATTTTGATTTGAGGATTAAATTGTTAAAATGTCAAAATTCAAGGTTAGATGGTGAGATTGATGTGTAATAGGAATTTTTAAAGATCCTAGAATATTCGGCTGTAATTTTATTTCTAGAAAATGGTTAATTTGATGATTTTCGGGTTGAGGGACTAAATTGCAAAAGTTGTAAAAGTTTAGGAAAAATGTCTAATTAATGAAAAGTTAAGGATCATATGCATTGAATGGAATGTCAGAAATGTATGAGATTAATATATTTTATTTATTATTATATAGATAAAAACTTGGATAAAAAAGACAATAACTGAGGAAAAGAGAAAATAGCAGATTAGCCCCCCGCCTGTTGTTCAGAATCAAATAATAGGTAAGTTCATAGTGTTTCAATAAGTAAATGAATTTCTACTTGCATTTTTACATTATATTTCTTTAATTAAATGTCTATAGTTAATTATTGAATGATTGCACATACGTGCCCCTGTTTGTACTTCGATATCCCTGATTGTACATACGTGCCCCTGTTCGTACTTCGGTACCCTTGATTGCACATATGTGCCCCTGTTTTTACTTCGGTAGCCCTGAACACATTTACGTGCCTTGATTTTACTTTGATAAGCCTGAAATCAAATGGTATATGAATTGTGTCTAATTGTATTAGATTAAATGTAATACTATGTCCTTACTAAGTTAGTAAACTTACCGGTTCTTGTGGATTGTTTTGTAGATAACTGTTGCTGAAATTTTGGAAGGATCAATCAATTGGCTCACACTATCCATCGAAGTTGGTAGCTTTTGTATCTCTTAGGGTAGTGGCATGCATATGTGGCTAAATGTGTTGGTTTAGTACACTTTGATACTTTACTAAACTATGTTATTAGGTATTTTAACATACTTGTAAATAAGTTCTTTTTGGTGTAATTAGAATGGTATGAAAATGAGTATGAGGGATTTAAACAACATTCACCACTACATAAGCATGCCATTTAACACCCTAATATAATCCCTTAGGTGTATGCTAAAATGGTTAGATTTATTAAGAGTGAAATTGCTTGTGAAATGGCTTGATTTTAGGTAGATTTTGGGTCCACACGGCTTGAGACACGAGCATGTGACTCAGCCGTGTAAGGCATACGGCCTGGTGACACGGTTGTGTGCCATATGAGAGTTCTTTTGTATGCAAGTCAGTGAGTTACGTAGCCTAACACGCGGCCTAACACACGACCTGACAGACGAGTGTGTGGGGTAACTCAGAGAGTTACAAGGCCTAGCATAAGGGCCGTGTGACACGACCGTGTGACCTTACTCAGAGAGTTACACAGGTGAGGACACGGACTGGGACACGGCCGTGTGTCCCTAGTTCGAAGGTTACACGGGCTGAGACACGGGCATGTGACCCCTGTTTTGCATATTTTGCATCTTTTTCCTAAAATTTTCAATTTGTTTCCAATTGGTACCAATTTGCTTCTAAGTTATTTTAGGGCCTCAAAGGCTTGATTTAAGGACAATATGCATGTATATGAATGGTTTATAATATGATCAAATTATTGAATGTGTTAAGTTTAAATGTTTCTGTTTGTACGTTAATACTTCGTAACCCTAATCTGGTGACAGAGACAGGTTAGGGGTGTTACAAGATTCTTGAGACTGTTGATTTTTAGATTTTAGGGTTTCCAATTCTTTTTCGAGCTTAAAAGCGTCATGATTTTTAGGAGAATCATCGTCGGGGTTGTGACGGTGGTGGCAACATTCCATGGCGGTCCAAGTGACATTGGCGACTTCGAGAACAGTCTTGGCAACCTCCACAGCTTCATGGTCAATCGTCTAGGAGGAACTGAAGGTGAAGGTAATATCGACTGAGGAATAGAAAAAAAAAAGAAAAGAAAGAAAGAACGAAGGAGGAGTGTAAAAATTGAAAAGGGAAGAAAAGATCCTATTTAGTGCTTATTCGGTGGTGAGTAAAGGGAATGGCTATGCAACCTTTTCCCTAAATAAGAATGGATTCAATGCAGGCTGTATTAGGCATTATAGCCAACCAAACATTGGTTTGGTGGTAGATCCACTGAATTGGGCTGTAATCTATTCCTATTACACCCAACCAAACAAGTTGTTAGTGTTTGCAAAATAGAAGTCAAGAAGTGTTGAACTATGGCTAACTATTCTAGTTACAATTTAGTTTCTTAGTGATTTAGTTCAAAGGAATGTTCAGTTTATGCACTGACATTTACAAGTGTTGATTGACTTGTTTTGTTGATTCACTTAGTGTACAAGTTACTTTTTTTTTTTTTTTTGGTAAGTTTCAAGAAGTGTAGTGTTAGGTGAAATTTTTGAATAAAAGTTGAAATGTTTTGACTGAATATAGATTGAAAACAGTTTCAGCACTTTCTTCTTTTGTTCTTTTCTTTTTCTCTCAATTTGAAACACCAATAGTATTACATCCATCACATATTACAGACAGTTTCCTTTTCTATTTTCCCATGAATTTTGTTTTTATAGCTGAATATCCTATAGTAATGGCTCTGCTAATACAAGTTCTCTCTAAATGATCATCGATCGTACATCGCGTATTTGTTCATTTCATCCAGCTTTTTACTGGATTAGCTTCCGGATGTAGCAGAGATGTTTTTAATTAGAGAAACCCAAGTTATATTGCTAAAATTGCTTTACACGGAAGGAAAATCCAACATTTCTTGTCGTCTGTACGGTATATCTTTCATCAAATGTATTTTGCAGAATATAATACCAATCAAGCAGTGCAGTTGGTATAACATCAAAATTAGTTCTGAAGTTGAATTTGTCTTAGTTAATCTAATTTCTAGAGAGTACTTGACAAATAAAGATAACATACATGAATTGAAATTTCATGAATCATAAATCATAACAATACCAGTTTCCCAGTTGTTGTTTTTGATGAATTGTAAATATATATATATAACAATGATAAAATCCCAGCATCATTATTTGCATCTGGGAGTCGCTGATTGTCTTCTCCAATGGCCTAAAACAGAGCAGGTGAGACATTTTTAACTCAAGAACTGCAAACTGTAGCAATGAATTCAAGCACTGCTGATATTCTCAGTGCTTTCATTATAGTAAGGTTGGATGATATTTGCCCCATTCTTAACAGGATAGGAAGCCTCCATTGCAATACCACACTTTCCGGTATTAGCATTAATATTACGCTCCATTCTTATATATCCATTTTCACCCCAATTGCTGCCCCATGAATTCCTCACAATCCAGTAGTCTTGACCGTTATCATCGGAGCCATATCCGACCGCAACCACGCCATGGTCTAAAGCTAACCCGCATTCACCATTAAAAACTCCCTGGAAATATGTTCAAACAATGACAAATGGTAAAACACTCTAATTCTTGTACAGAGTGTTATTTTGCTTGAGAAAAATAGGTGAACTTACTGATTCATAGAGTTGGAAAGCTCTACCACCAGCTTCAATGGCGATACTCACAGGCTGATGTGCGACGGCCTTTTTTAAAGCATTCTCGTTATTTGGAACATCCTCGTACCCATCAATGCTAACAACCTTAGCGTTTTTCTGTCAGAAAAAAGAAAAAAAAGGCATCAAAATCCATAACCATAAACAAACTGCAAGATTACTGTGGTGTTAGGATTTAAGCATTGGGAACTGACTTTTGTTGGATCACATTGGTTATTGAAGCCAAGGTAAGGATAATCCTTTTCAGTGTCAATGCCACCATTGTCGATAATGAATTGGAAGGCATAGTCCATTAGGCCACCATTGCAACCGGCATCGTAGGATCGGTCACAATCGACTAGTTCTTGTTCCGATAGAGAGATTAGTTCACCGGACACGATTTTGTTTATGCCTTCCACTGCTGCAATTGCTGAGAATGCCCAACAACTTCCTGAGCGAAGAGAAAAAAAATAGATGATAACAGGGCGGGTTAAATTGAGATTTTGTAAACAATTTTTTGTATTTTTGGTAGTCATTATTCCTTTATTTGCGCTTAATTTATTAAATTAAGTATAAAAAAAAACTAAAAGCTTATTCAGATCCATTAAGCACTTATTTACTACAAATTAAAGTTCATGAGTTCATTTGCATGTAATGGAAGTATGAAGACTCCTCTAAATAAAGTAGCAAAATCCTTAGTATTTTAGCTTTTTAATTGGTTTTTAGCTTTATTTGTGAAATTTATATATACACTAATTTTAATTGTTTTATCAATCCATACACCAACTCCGTTATGAAATTATTAAAATTTCTTAAGTTATATATTATAAGGGTGTTTTTATCCTTTTATATAATAAATAAAAATTAATTATAATAAGATTTAAACCCGAAAGACAATATATGATAAACTATTAATTTTATAATTGTAAGTAAAATATCAATTATATTTTATAAAATTTTAATAAATATATTTATTACATAATTTTTTATTCACATTTCATAAATCTAATGTGTATTTATAATAGATAACGTATGATTTTTTTCCCTGTGTAGCAATATTAATTTTCCCTGTAAAAAAAATGTAAAAAAAAATCTAATGTTTTTTAAAAATATATATAATGTTTTAATGTGACTTCAACTACCAAACTACCGTTCCATTTTCATAACTACCATTCTGCCGCCAATCCGTAGTCCGGTTTTTGATAAGAGGATAAAGGAAAATTAAAGAACGAAATCAAAATAAAGGGTTTTTTTTTGGACGGATCATGAAATTAGCATGAAGCCTTAAGTCACAAGTAATCTCATATTCTTATTTGATGTTAGATTAGGATACTTCAATAATTAAAAAAAGAAGTGCATGGATATAATTATTTTCATTTTGAAGTTAGAAATTAAATAAAATTCACTCACCACAAGATCCTTGATCCTTGACTCGACTAACAGCTCCATGATCTCTCCAGTTTACTGAATCCGGCAAGTTATCGCCGGCACGGTGAGCGTAACGTGAGCTGGGGATCTTGGACTTCATGAGTCGACGCCTAGGGTCAGTCCTGGTGCCCAAGAACTTGGCTCGGTACTCTTGGTTGGTTAAATCCGCAAACTTGTTCAACCCAAGCTTATATGTAGTGTTGTTGTTAGAGTTATGTTCATCAATGAACATCAAGTTATCCTTAAAGATTTCGAACCTTTTCTCTTCTTCACTGATACCATTGTAAGCTTTGCCATGTTGGATGACCCAAGATTTGTACAATCCCATCACTTCATTATCGCTTCTCCAGCTTGATGATGATGATGATGATGGATGGTTTTGGTTTAAGGTTAGAGTGGATATGTATGTAGCAAAAGATAAGGTGAAGAAGAAGAAAAGGGGGAAAAGAAGGGTTAATTCCATGGGAGATTTGAGAAGGGTTGTTGGAGAGAAAGGTTTGAGGAAATTGAATTGATGAAGAAAAGAAGAGAGGTTGAGGGGGTTTATAAAGACAATGGAAATGGTTTAATAATTCAAAAGGGTAGAAGATGAATGACGGTTGGATAATTATATTTAAAAAAAGAAGAGGTTTTCGGTGTTGTTGGTTCCTTCAATGTATATTGTATGAGAAAAAAGAAAAAAAGAACAAAGGGGCAGTCGAGTCCTTTGGAACTTGGATAAGCACTTCTCAACGCAATCTTTGTACTATGGGAAAATTAAATTTATTTTTAAATATATATTTAAGGGATGAAAAATTATCCTTTTACTTAGAGGAAGGGGTTTCTCTTTACTCTTCATCTACCAGTCAGATTCCAACCTAAAATGTTCAGTAGAACCAAAAGAAACTGAAAAGAAAAACCTTACATTGGAATCTGAGATGGAAAAGAAAATAAAAGGAAAAGCATTCTCGACTCTTTTGCTATTTCCAAGAGCAGGAAGTCCATCAACATTTTCGCTTATTTACTAGAAAACCAAGTTAATAAGTTAGTTATAAAATTATTATTGTATGGTTTTTTTCGTTCGTGTCATTCATATTAATTGAAAGTTTTTTTTTCTTCTTTTGTATGATTTATTTTTTTATGAAACAGTTTTGAACATTATATTTGTACACTAAAATTCAAATAACTTTCGACTTAGATCAAATCATGGAACTCAGTTATTCGACTTTAAAAAAAACAAAAATTTAAAAGCCTGATAATTTAAATAATTTTTTTAAATAATTTAATGATTTAAAAAAGAATTTTTAAATAATTTAATAATTATTTTATAATTTTAAAAATTAAATGACTAAAATATAAATTTACTAATAATTTAATTATTTTGATATAATTCACCCTAATTAATATTGAAGTAGAAAAAAGTTACATAATTATATATTTTTTAATACAATGTTAAAGATAAAATATTAGGAAAATATAGTTTAAATCGGTGCTAAGCATATATTGACAAAATTTTTAACCATTTTTCTATTTAAGTCAAGATAATAATAGTATAATTATACGAAACAGATAGAGTTGCAAGTTGCAAAATGTATAAACTCAGAATCTGGTCTAATATTCCTACTTGTTGGTTTATCATACGCTATGCCCCCATACCACTCATATGCTGTCATGTTGTTTTCTATTTTCTCAACTTATGAAATTCAGCGCAACCTTTTCATTCAAATTAAAAAAAAAAACCAATTTGCTGAAATTTGTAAAATAGAACACTTAATTGATTTCCTTGTTCCCAATCAAATATTTCTTTTCGGGGGTTTCAATACGAGCATCCCAAGATAATATTTTCTGTATTTCAAAATTCCAGAATCTATTATACAAAAATGATAAATTACCAGTAGTTTAGGTTATGTTTGTTTACTAAAAATAAATTTTAAAAAATAATTTTTAAAAAGTGATTAATTTTTGTGAAAAAAATATATTTTTTAATATTTGGATGAATCTATATAAAATATTTTTTTTATTTGACAGATTTCTTGAAAATATTTCATAAATGTTGTTTTCAATTAAACAAATATACATTTGATATTTTCTTATTTCTTTTATTGTTTAATTGAATTTATTTTATATTTATAAATTTATATTTTACATTGTTCTTTTTAAAATAAGCACGACATAAATATATTTTTATATAATATTATAGTGCAATTTTCTTTTAACAATTGGAATTTATTTTATAATAAGAAAATTTGTTGTAATAATCCATGCCATATATAAATTTAATAATAAATAATGTTTAATTAAAAATTAATTTAAATTACATATATTAAATATATGAGAGTACATGTTGACACATTAAAATTGTAAGGGATAAATGAGCTAAACATTATTTAAACAAATACTCATATTTATATAATTAAAATGTTCATATTTTTATACTAGGTTAAAATATGTCATAAGTTCCTGTACTCTTCGTCCATTTAAAATTTAGTCAATGTACTTTTATTTTTGGGTTAGTCCTATTTTTTAGAGATCAAAATTCAAGTTCAATTATTATTATTATTAAAAATATTTAGTTAAATTTATGTTTATTATAACGCCATTTTTTAGTTACTGAAATTTCTTATTTAAAAATGTGACATCAACAAAATTGATAAATAAATTTAACAATGTTAACAATTGAATTTTATTTTCAAATCTAAAAAGTAGATGGACTAATTTTTTGAAATAAAAGTGTAGGGATGTGAAGAGTACATAGACTTATGACATATTTTAACATTTATACTACAAAATATTTATTATTAATATATTTATAATTGTAATTAATATTTATTATTAGAATATTAATATTGAATATTTTTCAATAATATATGAAGAAATTATTTAAAGTTATTATTTTTAAAATTTATTATTAAAAAATTGAAATATTAAATAATTTATTAGAATGATAAATTATATGATTAAATATGAATAATTAAATATGTATGTTTTTATTAAATTTAAATGTTTTTAAAAATTAAAATTAAACATTTATTATTAATATAATAATATTAAGCTTGATTTAAGTTAATTTTTATATAAAAATAAAATTATTCATAAATAAGTTATTTTTCGGAAAATAACTTACATTTTTCTAAAGTGTAAATCATTTTACAAGAAAAAAACTTATTTTCTATTAATCTGAAAATCATTTTTCATTAACTAAACTGTTTTTCATAAAACAAACACAAAAAATATTCTTCGAAATTAATTTTTAATGAAACAAACTAACCTTATTATTATTAAAATAAAATGTCCAACAATGATGGAGGAACGGAGGTTGGCTTTACATTGAAGAGAGGGTTTTTTGGTAATTATATTCAGGATGTTTTAACGTTATCGTGAGGAAGAGGATTAGCCGATGTGTTATCCTACCGATTGACAAATAGTACTTCCAACGCCAAGGCTTAGCAACGTATGGGGTTGGGCCTCGTCTAACATTTAACATAACTCTAGTATAAAAAAGTGTTTCTGAAATTTCAAATAATGTTTGCATTGTAATCAAAAGAATTAAAGTATTATTTACGGCTTGATTTTAATTAGTATTGATTTATGCTTTAAATTTGGTAATTATTTTTATATTAAGGTTTAAATTAGGTAATTATTTTCATATTAGAGTTTGAACCTTTTTTTTGTTCAACTTAGTTCTTAAATTTGGTAGATGTTCTCATATTTTGGCCTAAACTTAGTAATTATTCCTACATTGGGGCTTAAGCCTTAGGATTTTCAAGGACTAACTTGGACAAAAAAAAGTTCAAGCCTTAATGTGCAAATAATTATCAAGTTTAGAGCCTAAATTGGATAAAAAAAAATTATGCCCCAATGTAGGAAAAGTTGCCAAGTTCATGGTCTAACTTAGACAAAAAAAAATTAGCCTTAAAAAGTGATTCAATCTTATCAAAAAGTACTTTTTAAAAGAGAAATATCTATTTTAGACATGTGTTGTAAAGTAGAAGATATGTTAGACTTCTTTAATGATGATAAGAAAGTAATTTTAGCCAAAAAGCACTTTTACAAAAGCTAAAAACTAAATTTTTATTTGAGTTAAAATCTTAGTTTAAAAATAATATTTATTTGAAAAAGTTACTTTTAATTAGAAATCAAAGTTTGAAATAAAAAGCACTTTTCAATTACTATAATAAACACCTAACCTCCAAAAACAAAGATGTGGCCTTCTATCTTTGACTTGTTGGAGCGGTGGTTGCTTTTATCAGACACCCATTTGACACAAATTCTAATTATGTTACCTTCATCCTTACTCCTATTATTGTATAACAAAATCTAGACTCCTAGTTAATAGTCAAAGGCAACTTGAAGATTTGAAACTACTGTTAGCAAACTAACAAAGTTATTAGAAGGAGTGACAGAGAAGTGTGCACTTATTTGGCACCAAACAATAAACAATAAACAAACAGAATACACAATAATTATTTACGCAGTTTAATTTCCCTACGTTTGTGGAGCTTAGCTCAATGAGAAATATTCACTATCTTCAACACTTATAACAAGTGATCCTAATCTATCACACTTCCCGTGATAATTTTCCTCACCTTTGCACCTTGAAGACCGACACTCTCACCACTAAGTTCATCGATGTGAACTCAGCAAGTAAAACCATAACATAAATAATTTTACTATCAAATTGCACTCCAATAAAAGTCCTTTATCAGAACAAATTTAGTGTTCTCAATTCAAGGTACATAAATCTATAAAAGTCTTTCAATTATATAAAGTTGCTCGAGACTACTAGCATAGAGAAGATCTATCACAATCCCTATAAAACAACCACATTATAAGTTGAATACAATAGAATAATAATAAACAAAGATTCTTGTCAACTAAGACTTTAATGATTCAATCCAATCCAACTTCCTTGATTCAAGGGATTAGATAAGGGTAATTTGATCCGATCTAATCTCCAAAATATGTTTTCCCAAGTGATATGATCTTAAACAATGGGCTAGATATCATCCATATAATTAGCACAACATATATAAACCATTCAATAAATTACCAACATCTCAAATATGGAAATTGTCTTAAACAACTCGATGGAAAGGGAATGAACATTCCCTTGGCACTAAATTTATTGGTTCCATGTTTTTCAACAATTTCTCTTTGGAAATTTGTTGAAGAGAACATACATAATGCAGGAAGCTATAATCATTAATAAACCTCAACTCCCCTTAGCTTATTCTCATTAACTCAATAAACTTCACTTAGAAAATAACTAACAAATTTTAGCATCAAGAAGCATAATCATAAATTAGGATGTTGCGTTTTGATGAAACAAGCAGCATCAAGGAAGACTTTGTTCTTCATCTTCACAAGAAACCTATTGAATGATAATTTTGAAACATTGGGTATAATCATCAATTGTGAAGTTGCATTTGGATGGAATTCGCGAGCATGCCATATTTTCATTAAAGCATCTAGTGCATAGTTGTTAGTAACTAATAGAACTTCTTTTTGTTCCATAATATGTAACTTTGATTCTATGTATATATTATGTTTATCTCCAAATTTTGATTTTGATTGGGGTACATCTTGTTAGTACTTGTTAATTTTCATAATTATTTAATCAAAACATAATGTTTGGGTGTATCTGTATGTATGTGTGTTTGTATTTAGATTTGGTTTTATTTGAGGATAAGCAAAAGTGTAAGTGTGGGGATTTGATACATCGTAATTTGATATGCACATTTTGTTGTCCTTTCACACACATTTTAGCATGTTTTAAGTGGAATTGAGTCATTTAGTGTCAATTCGTATTTTAGGTATTTAATATGTATTGTATTTTTGAGTTGATTTGAATATTTTATGTTATTTTGTGTCTTTAATTTTTTACATTTAAATAAATTTATGTTGTTGTGTCAAACAAACTAGGAGTTAAAAATGCGCATTAAAGGTGGAAATATATGTAGCAACCCATTTTTAGTAGTACCAGAAATAGTGGTTTCAAGACCACAATTTTGACTAGTGAGTCAGTAAATATTATTTATTTAATATTTAGAAGTTTATTAGAGTGTCATATTAAAGTTTGGTTTGATAATTTTGATGTTTGCATAGTTAATTAAGAAAAAATGACTAAATCATAAAAGCTGCAAAAGTTAATCGCTATTAGTTTATATGGATTAAATGGGTCTAAATGAACAAATGGATGATTTTAAATGGAAAATATGCTATAACTATTTTTAATGGATGGTAAATGGTGGTTTCTAAATTAAAATAATGTTTAAATTATAATAATTAAACTTAAGTGGAAATAAATATTATTAGTTAAAAACAAAACAAAGGCATCATCTTGTTTTTTTTCTTGCTTTCTCGCACTGAAACACCATTGTTTATAGAGCTCAGAGGTTCTGTCAAGTGTTCACCTTGCATGTAAGCATTTCTTTAGTCAGTTTTTCATAAATTTTATGTTTTTGAAATTGTTGTAGCTTAATCTACCTAACTAAGGGACTAGTTTGAAAAACTATCAAAGTTTGAAAAAGTTATTGGAATATCAAGATTAGGTTATGTGTTAGAAAAGGCAGTTTTGATACCCCATTTTCGTAAATCGGGTTTGTAAATATTTAATAGAGATATTTATGGAGTTATTATATTGTTGAATTGAAAATTCATTAAGTGATTTAATCAAAATTGTGAGTAATTATGGCCCAGGGACTAAATTTTAAAAATTTAATCGTTATAAATTTTTAATTAGATTAAGAGTTGGGGAATTAAATAGCAATTAACCAAATGAACAAAATAGAAAATAAACCTATTTTAAATATATGTTAGTGGACGACATGATGGATGTTAATTAGTTCATGTAATTAAGGTTTAAATTAACTAAAACCTAATTAATAAAACTAATTAGCTTTTAATCAAGTATATATATATATGAAATAATGCGAGGAGAGATGAATTTCATCTTCTCCAATTGTCCAAAAATTTGAAACAAAAAGGGGAGGACGCTATTTGTAACACCCCGAACCCGAGACCGTCACCGGAGTCGAACACGAGGTGTTAACAGACTTTAAAAAAATTTCCCAGACACTGTCAATCTGCGTACTAGTCGCTTTAAAAATCATATCTTGAGTTCACAAACTCGGAATCCAGTTCCGTAAATTTTCCCTGAAACTAAACTCATATGCGCATCTACATATTTTTTTCTAGAATTTTTGGTTGGGCCAATTAGTACAGTTTATTAGTCAAAGTCTCCCATGTTACAGGGATCGACTACACTGACCTTAGCGCATTACGACTTGGATATCTCTCTCTACAGGGCTTCAATACTGATGCCGTTTGTTTCTATAGAAACTAGACTCAGAGAGGAATCTATACATATATGGCTTGACTCCTAATTGTCTCTGGTTAATTTGTAATGAATTTCCAAAGTCGGAACAGGAAATCCAGAAACCGTTCTGGCCCTGTCTCACGAGAACCTGAATATCTCTTAACATACTGTCCATATGATTGTTTCGTTACTTTCCTATGAAAATAAATTCATCAAGGTTAGTTTACATAACTTATTCACTATTTAATTCCATTCCTACTATTTTTAGTGATTTTCCAAATCACATCACTGCTGCTGTCAGCATCTGCCTTTAAGGTAGACTTTACCTATTTCATAGTTTCCATGATTCAACTAGCCCTTTTTGCATAAATAGCACAATTTATGATAGTGATTAACCATTCCCATGGCCAATCCTTGTCAAGCATATCCACACCTCTCAATAACCATATCCATACCAAATGATTATAACATTATACTCAAACATATATAAGCCATTTTCGCATGGCTATCCAAAATTATACAAGTCCAAAGGGTCCATGACCCACAACAAACGGGTAGTCCTATACATGCCATTTCGAAGTTCAACCAAAATTGTACCAAAAGGGGGGGGGCTTTGATAGTGTGGGCGACTTCGACTTCAAAATCCCGAGTCCGATAGCTGGAGAACCAAAATCTATAAAACAGAGGATCAAAGAAATAGAGTAAGCAATTTATGCTTAGTAAATTTTGAGCAAGGAATTCCAGCACAGCAAAAGTATAGCATTCATATAGCTAAACGGATAATTTCATATGCACAAATTTTCGATATCATACTTGCTTCACATTACCAACCCTTATGTACATACATAAAAGATCAACTTAGCCAAAGGCCGGTAGCTCGTTTATCAACTGAGCGAATACTTATTTGTAACGGCTCAACTAAATTCAAGCACATACGAAACATACCTCAATGTTGGGATGCTTCTAGAGTATTTACTGAAATTTTTACAGCAAGATCATTCATTCCCAAATCACGTACCTTCGGAATTTAACCGGATATAGCTACTCGTTCAAATGCCTTCGGGACATAGCCCGATTATAGTAACTCGTACAATTGCCTTCGGGACTTAACCCGGATTTAGTAACTCGCACAAATGCCTTCGGGCTTAGCCCGGAATTAGTATCTAGCACAAATGCCTTCGGATCTTAGTCCGGATATGGTCACTTAGCACAAAGCCTTCGGGACTTAGCCCGGACATCATTCAAATAACCATGCACATTTAACAATAAATCATGGCACATTCGTATTTCGTTTTCGTTAGCAAAACTCAAACACAAGACATTTATCATTCTTGCAATTTCGGCTCAATAGCCACACAAAGAGCATGATTTTAATTTGCTTAAAACATGATCTAATCAAATCATAATTTAAGCTCTTTTACTCAAGAACTTACCTCGGGTGTTGTCGTACGATTCCGATAGCTATTCGACCACTTTTCCTTCCCTTTATCGGATTTAGTTCCCCTTTGCTCTTGAGCTTAATTAAACAAATAAATTGATTTAATCATTTGAGCATCGAAAAGAGGAACACAAGGCACTTAGCCCATATTTATACATTAGACATTAAAGTCACATATGTACGGAATCATGAATCAAACTCAACATTTTAGCTAATTTTTCCCTTGGCCGAATTTTCTAAGCCAAGACAAAAGCATCAATATGCTTGCCTCTAACCGAATACATGCAACACCAATCTCCTTCCTATGGCCGAATATACATGTCTATGTTGGGGCCGATTTCAACACTTAATACATTCTACAAGTATGGTCACTTGTATTGACTAAACACCCTTTTGTTTCAAGTTCAAAACTTGGCTAATACACACATATATACACTAGTAAAGCATCCTCTCCCTTTCCATCAATTTAACACATGCATTACTCATTAATATACAAAAATTATATTCGGCCTTAGCACACAACTTGCTAGCCGATTCTTCTCCATCTAGCAATCAATGCACATATGTGCTCACTCAAAAATGCTAAAAAGAAGATTCAAGAATCATCAATCCACCATCACATGCATCATTAACAAGCTTCATATTTAGCATGCAATGGCATTAACACAAAATCTACCTAGGCCGAATATCATCCCCATGACATAGCAAGGATTTGAACCATGGGATAATTAGAACTCAAGCTAGCAACTAAAAACATGCATGAATCTCATGGCACAACCTCAAACATACCTTGATCTAGATACAAGTATGGCCAAACCTCCTCCTAATCCTCTTCCAAACCAAACATGAAGCAAGAACTCCTTCCTCCTTCCTTAGAATTTTCGGCCAAATGAAGATGAAAAAGGATGAACAAAATTTTCTCTTTTCTTTTCTTTAACTTACGGCAATGGGGGGGGGGAACAACCACACACTTTTTTTTTGTTTTCATCATATTCCCTTTCATTATTTTATGCCCATGCTCCTTATTTTATTTTTTTCCTCCCATGATGCACCAACACAACATGTCTATGACATGTCTTGCCCATCACACTTGGTCTACCATGCTTGTCATGGCCGGCCACTACTAATTAGGGGGGGAATTTGACATGCAAGTCCCCCCTTTTTATTTCATGCACTAATAGGTCCTTATGCTTCGACCTATCACATTTCAAAAATGTCGCACATAAGTCCTATTGACTAAATTCACATGCAATCGACTAAATCGAAGCTTGAAATTTTCACACATTCATAATTACATATTCTAAACAATAAATATCACATTCAAACATTTCGGTGACTCGGTTTAGCGGTCCCAAAACCACTTCCCGACTAGGGTCAATTTTGGGCTGTCACAACTCTCCCCCACTTAAGAAATTTTCGTCCCCGAAAATCTTACCGGTAAATAGGTTTGGGTATCATTCTTTCATCGAGCTCTCGGTTTCCCAAGTAGCTTCCTCGATCCCGTGTTTGAGCCATAACACCTTAACTAACGGAACCCTTTTGTTTCGCAACTCTTTCACTTCACGAGCTAGGATACGAATCGGTTCTTCTTCATAACTCAAGTCAGATTGAATTTCAACTTCTGAGGGATTAATCACATGTGACGGATCGGATCTATAACGTCGAAGCATCGAAACATGAAAGACATCGTGAATCTTTTCAAGTTCAGGGGGCAAAATCAATCTATACGCAATCGGACCAACTCGTTCGGAGATTTCGTACGGCCCAATGAATCTCGGGCTCAACTTGCCCTTACGGCCAAATCTGAGTACCTTTTTCCAAGGCGAAACTTTAAGAAACACTTTATCTCCCACTTGATATTCAATGTCTTTTCGTTTCAAATCCGCATACGATTTTTGACGATCTGTGGCTGCTTTCAGACTTTCACGGATTACCTTTACTTTCTGTTCGGCATCCTTAATCAAATCAACTCTGAAAATTTTACTTTCACCGAGCTCGGTCCAAAACAATGGTGTACGGCATTTACGACCGTACAAAGCCTCGTAAGGTGCCATCTTAATACTTGATTGAAAATTATTGTTGTAAGCGAATTCAATCAAAGGTAAATACCATTCCCATGAACTACTAAACTCGAGGATGCAACATCTCAACATATCCTCAAGTATCTGAATTAGCCGTTCAGATTGACCATCGGTTTGGGGGTGAAAAGCAGTGCTAAAATACAGCTTGGTACCCAAAGCTTCTTGCAATTTCCTCTAAAACCGTGAGGTGAATCTCGGATCTCTATTCGACACGATAGAAATAGGTACCCCGTGTAATCTCACAATCTGAGAAACGTACAATTCAGCTAGTTTATCCAATGAAAAATCCGTACGCACGGGGATAAAGTGAGCCGACTTAGTCAGTCTATCGACAACAACCCAAATTGCATCTTTCTTACTTGCTGACAATGGCAGTCCAGACACAAAGTCCATTGTGACTCGATCCCATTTCCACTCGGGTATCATGATCGGCTGAAGTAATCCTGAAGGCACTTGATGTTCTGCTTTCACTTGTTGACATATTAAACATCTCGAAACAAAGTCGAAGATGTCTCGTTTCATACCATGCCACCAAAACCGACGTTTCAAATCGTTGTACATTTTCGTACTCCCCGGGTGAATTGACATTCGGCTACAATGGGCTTCGTTCAGAATCATCGAAATGAGTTCTGAATTTCTTGGAACACACAACCGACTTCTGAACCTCAAACAATCGTCATCACCAATTTGAAATTCGGATTCCATATTCGAAACACATTCAGCCCGTTTTGCAACCAATTCATCGTCGACTTTCTGAGCTTCACGAATTTGACGAATCAATAATGGTTTGGCCTTTAATTCAGCTACTAACACATTGTCAGGTAGAACAGACAAGTGCACATTCATCGCTCGTAAAGCAAACAGTGATTTCCGGTTTAAGGCGTCCGCAACCACATTAGCCTTTCCCGGGTGGTAATCAATGACAAGCTCGTAATCTTTCAATAACTCAAGCCAACGTCTTTGTCGCAGATTTAAGTCTCTTTGAGTCATCAAATATTTGAGATTTTTTTGATCCGAAAATACATGGCACTTTTCACCAAATAAGTAATGTCGCCATATTTTTAAAGCGAATACAATGGCAGCTAGTTCGAGATCATGGGTCGGATAATTTTTCTCATGTGGCTTTAATTGTCTCGACGCATAGGCCACCACTCAACCTTCTTGCATCAATACGCAACCCAACCCAAGTAGGGATGCGTCACTATAAATGACAAACTCTTTGCCTGATTCGGGTTGCACTAAAATTGGAGCTTCAGTCAAATAAGTTTTCAGTTGATCGAAACTTTTCTGACATTTCTCCGTCCATTCGAACTTAACATCCTTTTGAAGTAGCTTCGTCATTGGTATGGCTATCATCGAGAAACCTTTTACAAATCATCGGTAATAACCGGCGAGCCCTAGGAAGCTTCGAACTTCGGTAATATTTCTTGGAGGTTTCCAGTTAAGTATGGCTGAAATTTTGTTCGGGTCAACTCGAATACCCGATGCGGATACCACGTGACCCAAGAAGCTAACCTCTCTTAACCAGAACTCACACTTACTGAACTTAGCATATAACTGCTTATCCCGCAAAATTTGCAACACTAGTCTCAGGTGCTCAGCATGTTCGGTCTCATCTCTTGAATAGACCAAGATGTCATCAATGAACACAACTACGAACCGATCCAAATATGGTCTGAAGATCCGATTCATCAAATCCATAAATACCGCAAGGGCATTAGTGAGCCCAAACGGCATCACTAAGAATTCGTAGTGACCATATCTCGTTCTGAAGGCAGTTTTGGGTATGTCCGAATCTCGAATTCGCAACTGATAATAGCTCGATCTCAAATCTATTTTGAGAACACTGAGGCTCCCTTCAGTTGGTCGAACAAATCATCGATACGCGGTAACGGATATTTGTTCTTTATCGTCACTTTATTCAGTTGACGATAGTCAATGCACAACCTCATGGTTCCGTCCTTCTTTTTCACGAACAATACTGGTGCACCCCAAGGTGAGAAACTTGGTCGAGCAAAACCTCTATCTGTCAATTCTTGCAACTGAGCTTTCAAGTCTTTTAACTCGGTTGGTGCCATACGATACGGAGCCATCGAAATCGGCGTAGTCCTAGGTACAAGCTCAATACCAAACTCTATCTCCCGAACAGGTGGTAAACCCGGTAATTCTTCAGGAAAAACATCCGGGTATTCACAAACCACCGGCACAGATTCGGGTTTCTTTTCTAATTCTTTGTCTTCAAGTACATACGCAAGGTATGCTTCAAACCCTTTTCTTACATATTTCTGGGCCAACATTGAGGATATTACAGTTGGCAACCCCTTTAAGTCCGTAGACTCAACTCGGATTATCTCGTTATTTGTGCACCTCAAATCAAATAGTCTTGCTTTTGCAATTCACAACCGCATCATGCGCGGTCAACCAATCCAAACCAAGAATAACATCAAATTCATCAAACGGCAAAAGCATCAAGTCCACCGGAAAACAGGAACCTTGAATTACTAGGGGACATTTCTTACACACTTTGTCGACAAGCACGTAGCGACCCAAGGGATTTGACACTCGAATTACGAACTCAGTAGACTCAATAGGTAAAGTCTTACTGGATGCTAAGGTTTCACATATGTAAGAATGAGTAGAACCGGGGTCAATCAAAGCAATTACATTAGTATCAAAGAAAGTAAAAGTATCGGTAATAACATCAGGCGAAGAAGCATCCTCGCGGGCACGTATAGCATAAGCTCTAGCAGGCGCACGAGCCTCGGATCTGGTCGTAGCATCTCTAGATCCTCTCTGACCACCGCTAGCATTGCCCGTATTTCTAGATGGTCTACCTCGAGCAGTGGTAGCACCCGGTTTCCCACTCTGATTTACATTCTGTTCAGACAACCTCGGGCAATCTTTAATGAAGTGGTCAACTGATCTGCACTTGTAACAGGAGCGGTCAGGGAATCTACAACTCCCTGAATGCCATTTACCGCAATATCGACATTCCGTTCTATCTCGACGTTCATTCCCAACACTGGCGACCGAAGTGCCTCGTGTACCCACAGGGGGTCGATCATGATCTCGTCTAAAAGGCCCGAAGTGCCTCTCGACCAGCCCACATCATCTCGAAATTTCTTCGATGCCTGTTGAAGAGACTTTCCCGAAGATCTTTTACGAAACTCTCCAGTTCCCACATCAACTTTTTGTTTTTCTTTTCTAAGCTCTTCGGCTTTACAAGCTCGCTCGACAAGTACTACGAACTCTCGTATTTCAAGAATGCCAACGAACATTTTTATATCTTCATTCAGCCCATCCTCGAAGCGTCTACACATGATAGCCTCGGACGAAACACATTCCCGAGCGTATCTACTAAGTCTAACAAATTTTCGCTCGTAATCAGTAACTGACATAGAACCTTGCTTAAGCTCAAGAAATTCCTTCCGTTTTTGATCAACAAATCTCTGACTGATATACTTTTTTCGAAACTCAGTTTGGAAAAACTCCCAAGTTACTTGCTCTCGGGGCACAACAGAAGTCAGAGTATTCCACCAATAGTAGGCAGAATCGCGTAGCAAGGAGATAGTACACTTTAGACATTCATCGGGTGTACAAGATAGCTCATCGAGTACCCGGATAGTGTTGTCCAACCAAAATTCAGCTTGCTCGGCATCATCGCTGTCCGTAGCTTTAAATTCAGTAGCCCCATGTTTTCGGATTCTGTCAACTGGGGGCTTATTTGACCTTATTTGGTCAATTCCCGGAGGTATTGTAGGTGCGGGGGTGGTATTTGTCGGGAATGGAGGTTGTGGAACAGCCGTATTAGTTCGAATGTATTGGTTGAACCAATCATTCATCACGCTATAGAAAGCTTGTCTAGCTTCATCATTCGGGTTACTAGCATTAGGTTGAGAGTCCGCCGGCGTTGTCCCTTGTGCGGGAGCAGGTGCTACACTCTCAAGATCATCAGCTACCGCTCGGTCGGGATCGGGATCCATTACTATAAATAAACACATTTACAATTGTCAGAAATCACCACACTGTCCAATAATCACATAAAATGGCATGTATAGCTAGACCCAACGCATTACGGTAGTCCTAGAATTGACTAAACCGTAGCTCTGATACCAATCAAATGTAACACCCCGAACCCGAGACCGTCACCGGAGTCGAACACGAGGTGTTAACAGACTTTAAAAAAATTTCCCAGACCCTGCCAATCTACGTACTAGTCGCTTTAAAAATCATATCTTGAGTTTAGAAACTCGGAATCCAGTTCCGTAAATTTTCCCTAAAATTAGACTCATATTCCCGTATACATATTTTTTCTAGAATTTTTGGTTGGGCCAATTAGCACATTTTATTAGTCAAAGTCTCCCATGTTACAGGGATCGACTACACTGACCTTTGCGCATTACGACTTGGATATCTCTCTGTACAGGGCTTCAATACTGATGCCGTTTGTTTCTATAGAAACTAGACTCAGAGAGGAATCTATAAATATATGGCTTGACTCCTAATTGTCTCTGGTTAATTTGTAATGAATTTCTAAAGTCGGAACAGGAAATCCAGAAACCGTTCTGGCCCTGTCTCACGAGAACCTGAATATCTCTTAACATACTATCCATATGATTGTTTCCTTACTTTCCTATGAAAATAAATTCATCAAGATTCGTTTACATAATTTATTCACTATTTAATTCCATTCCTACTATTTTTAGTGATTTTCCAAATCTACATCACTGCTGCTGTCAACATCTTCCTTTAAGGTAGACTTTACCTATTTCATAGTTTCCATGATTCAACTAGCCCTTTTTGCATAAATAGCACAATTTATGATAGTGATTAACCATTCCCATGGCCAATCCTTGTCAAGCATATCCACACCTCTCAATAACCATATCCATACCAAATGATTATAACATTATACTCAAACATATATAAGCCATTTTCGCATGGCTATCCAAAATTATACAAGTCCAAAGGGTCCATGACCCACAACAAACGGGTAGTCCTATACATGCCATTTCGAAGTTCAACCAAAATTGAACCAAAAGGGGGGGCTTTAATAGTGTGGGCGACTTCGACTTCAAAATCCCGAGTCCGATAGCTGGAGAACCAAAATCTATAAAACAGAGGATCAAAGAAACGGAGTAAGCAATTTATGCTTAGTAAGTTTTGAGCAAGGAATTCCAGCACAGCAAAAGTATAGCATTCATATAGCTAAACGGATAATTTCATATGCACAAATTTTCGATATCATACTTGCTTCATATTACCAACCCTTATGTACATACACAAAAGATCAACTTAGCCAAAGGCCGGTAGCTCATTTATCAACTGAGCGAATACTTATTTGTAAGGGCTCAACTAAATTCAAGCACATACGAAACATACCTCAATGTTGGGATGTTTCTAGAGTATTTACTGAAATTTTTACAGCAAGATCATTCATTCCCAAATCACGTACCTTCGGAATTTAACGGGATATAGCTACTCGTTCAAATGCCTTCGGGACATAGCCCGGTTATAGTAACTCGCACAATTGCCTTCGAGACTTAACCCGAATTTAGTAACTAGCACAAATGCCTTCGGGCTTAGCCCGGAATTAGTATCCCGCACAAATGCCTTCGGATCTTAGTCTGGATATGGTCACTTAGCACAAAGCCTTCGGGACTTAGCCCGGACATCATTCAAATAACCATGCACATTTAACACTAAATCATGGCACATTCGTATTTCGTTTTCGTTAGCAAAACTCAAACACAAGACATTTATCATTCTTGCAATTTCGGCTCAATAGCCACACAAAGAGCATGATTTTAATTTGCTTAAACATGATCTAATCAAATCATAATTTAAGCTCTTTTACTCAAGAACTTACCTCGGGTGTTGTCGAACGATTCCGATAGCTATTCGACCACTTTTTCCTTCCCTTTATCGGATTTAGTTCCCCTTTGCTCTTGAGCTTAATTAAACAAATAAATTGATTTAATCATTTGAGCATCGAAAAGAGGAACACAAGGCACTTAGCCCATATTTATACATTAGACATTAAAGTCACATATGTACGGAATCATGAATCAAACTCAACATTTTAGCTAATTTTTCCCCCTTGGCCGAATTTTCTAAGCCAAGACAAAAGCATCAATATGCTTGCCTCTAACCGAATACATGCAACACCAATCTCCTTCCTATGGCCGAATATACATGTCTATGTTGGGGCCGATTTCAACACTTAATACATTCTACAAGTATGGTCACTTGTATTGACTAAACACCCTTTTGTTTCAAGTTCAAAACTTGGCTAATACACACATATATACACTAGTAAAGCATCCTCTCCCTTTCCATCAATTTAACACATGCATTACTCATTAATATACAAAAATTATATTCGGCCTTAGCACACAACTTGCTAGCCGATTCTTCTCCATCTAGCAATCAATGCACATATGTGCTCACTCAAAAATGCTAAAAAGAAGATTCAAGAATCATCAATCCACCATCACATGCATCATTAACAAGCTTCATATTTAGCATGCAATGGCATTAACACAAAATCTACCTAGGCCGAATATCATCCCCATGACATGCAAGGATTTGAACCATGGGATAATTAGAACTCAAGCTAGCAACTAAAAACATGCATGAATCTCATGGCACAACCTCAAACATACCTTGATCTAGATACAAGTATGGCCAAACCTCCTCCTAATCCTCTTCCAAACCAAACATGAAGCAAGAACTCCTTCCTCCTTCCTTAGAATTTTCGGCCAAATGAAGATGAAAAAGGATGAACAAAATTTTCTCTTTTCTTTTCTTTAACTCACGGCAATGGGGGGGAAACAACCACACACTTTTTTTTTTGTTTTCATCATATTCCCTTTCATTATTTTATGCCCATGCTCCTTATTTTATTTTTTTCCTCCCATGATGCACCAACACAACATGTCTATGACATGTCTTGCCCATCACACTTGGTCTACCATGCTTGTCATGGCCGGCCACTACTAATTAGGGGGGAATTTGACATGCAAGTCCCCCCTTTTTATTTCATGCACTAATAGGTCCTTATGCTTCGACCTATCACATTTCAAAAATGTCGCACATAAGTCCTATTGACTAAATTCACATGCAATCGACTAAATCGAAGCTTGAAATTTTCACACATTCATAATTACATATTCTAGACAATAAATATCACATTCAAACATTTCGGTGACTCGGTTTAGCAGTCCCGAAACCACTTCTCGACTAGGGTCAATTTTGGGCTGTCACACTATTGTAGGGTTTCAAGCTTTTTAACCTTAATTTCCAGTAAGTCCCTAGCCATTGTTTCTTTGATTCTTATGGAAATTGAATCATGGGAGCTAGATTTAGCTAGCAAATATACCAATTTTAAAATTGTTAGAGTTTTAGAAAGTTTACATAGTTGAGAATTGAATGATTTAGGTGTTAAATTGTTAGAAATTAAGCTTAGTATATGAAAAGGACTAAATTGTAAAACTTAGTTATTAATTTCATACATTAGGGACCAAATTGAATAAAATGCAATACTTTCATTAATTTTTGTAAGGATAAAAAATAGAGGGTCTTTAATGAGTTTTTTTGAAATTGGATTCTAATCTGGGACTCTAAATTGAAAGTTATGCTTGTCTCGATTTTAAGGAATAAATTGAATAAATTAAAAAAATACGTGAAATTTGGTTTTTGATTCTGATTTGGCTGGAATTTTATAATATGATATGTTTTATAACTATTTTGTAGCTAATGAGAACATCAAATCATCGAGAGGGAAAGGAAAAGTTAAAATGGTGAATGAGTGACCTGCAAAATCTTGGTTTGTACATTTACGATTTAAGGACATTTTAATTGTAACACCTCTAACCTGTATCTGTCGCTGGAACATGGTTTTAGAGCATTACCAGAATGTAAACATTTACAAAAAAATTATGTAAATTACTATTCATTTCTCGAGATCATTCATAATGTCTCTTGATTGGGCCATTGAGGCCCAATACGAGCATTAGAATCGAGTCGGGACTTAATAGGGACCTCTAAGAATTTTTCGCAAAATTACAAAATTTTTCCAAGGTGCAAGGCTCGCACGCCTGTGTGGTCCATGGGACACGCCCGTGTTGGAGGCCGTGTTCGACCCCATATAACTCTCTAACATGACACACGGCCATGCCACACGTCCGTGTGCTAGGCAATATGGTAAATTAATTCAATTCAAAATTAGGTATAGGTTTCACATGACCAAGACACACGCCTGTGTTCTAGGCCGTGTGCCACACGGCTAAGACACACGCCTGTGTCTCTGCCGGTGTGCTCAATTCTGAGCAATCTGTTCCTCAAAATTAAGGTGTAGGGGACATACGGCCTAACCACATGCCCATATTACCAGGCCGTGTGTCACACACGGTCTAGACACACACCCGCGTGGACAAAATGAACTTATTTCTAGCTTCATTTTTCACCCAAAATTTCACCGAAGACCTGCACTTGAAACACACATCCAATACCAACCAATTCAAGCATTCAACTTAAGCAAATTTCATCATTCACAAGTTATATCACCACAAGCATACATGATCACAACCTTACCTTAGTTTAACTTAGGCATCCACAACATTGATCACATATTCATAACATCACACATGTGTATGTGTATATCATAATAATCTACTTAGTTATACCAAAGTGAACCATTACTAGCCATTCTAATGGCTAGGTTACAAAATAACATTTCAAGCCACTATTGGCCAAGTTGTCCTATACATGCCATTATACCAAAATGATTTTTGCTAATTATACCCAAAATGACTAGTTGATAGTGTGATGATGCTATAGTGATCTCTAACCCTCGCGAGCTTCTGAGCATTATAAAACAGAGGAAAAGTAAACGGAGTAAGCATGATACACCATAATTTATACATATTTTTACCCCATGCATAGCACATTTTTGGATGATTTATCCTTAGATTTGGTGAATTCGATGCTCCTAATCCTTTAATTTCATGTTTTATATTTAGGTGAGCATAGGAAAGTAAAAAGAGCGAGAAACGGGCCAAAAATGGAGAAAATGGGTCAACGTGGGAAATCAACACGGCCTGGGCTTCCTCACACAGGTAGTTCACACACCCGTGTCCATTCAACAGACTCGAACACGGTTTGAAGCAATCGCACACGAGCGTGTCACACAGGCGTGTTCCTGTCGAGCCCAAATCTAGTCCTATTCAGAAAAGGCCACTCTTAAGGGTTTTAAAGCATTCTAAAGCCTATATAAACACCTCAGGAGGTACCTGAAAGACACACATGGAGTAGGAGGCAGTGAATTACTCAAAGAAAGCAGATTGATCCATCTCAGAAGCTAGATTCACCTTCAAGACTGAAGATCGCCCTTCAATTCCCTTCAAGAGTTCTCGGGTTTTCTTTATGTTTTGATATCATTATTCTTTTGAGATGTTTTCTTTCATAAATATGAACTAAACCCCCTAAATACCTAAGAGAAATGAAGCCTAAGATGGATCTTGTTATTATTATCTGAATTATACGATAAATATTTGACTTGTTTTTAATTATGAGTTCTTAATTCTTGCTTTAATATTTCAGGATATTGATTCAAATATTGATGTGCTTATTCAGAGGAGTAAAAGTCCCTATATAAGAGTAGATCTAACATAATTAAGCGGAGTTGATTGCAATAGGGTGACATAATTTTGCCGGATTAGGGTGAAACCTAATAAGGGAATCCATAGATCGAGTTAATGCAACACTAGGGGTTTTAATTAGAAAGAGATTTCAATTAATCAACTTAGGGTTAGATGTTGTTAGTCTCGAAAGAGATAATAATATAACTTAGGGATTTCTACGGATCAAGTCAAGTGAATAAATCGTCTGATTCAGAGTCAAATAACAAGTGAAGTCTAGGTGGATTTTTCCCTTAGGTATTGTCCAAATCATTCAATTTTCCCAAAAGTTATTTCCCCAATTTACTTTCTGTGCATTCTTAGTTTAGTAATTAGTTTATATAAAGAAAAACCCTTTATTTTTAGGCTAGATAATAAAAAGAAAGTTAATAGTAGTACTTTTAGTTCCTTTGGGTTCGACATCCCGGTCTTGCCATAAGTCATACTATTGTTCAATAAGGTGCGCTTGTCGGATTAGGGTGAAACCTAATAAGGGAATCCATAGATTGAGTTAATGCAACACTAAGGGTTTTAATTAGAAAGAGATTTCAATTAATCAACCTAGGGTTAGATGTTGTTAGTCTCGAGAGAGATAATAATATAACTTAGGGATTTCTACGGATCAAGTCAAGTGAATAAATCGTCTGATTCAGAGTCAAATAACAAGTGAAGTCTAGGTGGATTTTTCCCTTAGGTATTGTCCAAATCATTCAGTTTTCCCAAAAGTTATTTCCCCAATTCACTTTTTGTGCATTCTTAGTTTAGTAATTAGTTTTATATAAAGTAAACCCCTTTATTTTTAGGCTAGATAATAAAAAGAAAGTTAATAGTAGTACTTTTAGTTCCTTTAGGTTCGACATCCCGGTCTTGCCATAAGTCATACTACTATTCGATAAGGTGCGCTTGCCTTTGTCGTGATAATAGTTAGTTTTCAAGAACGGGCATTCATAAATTATAAAACTTATCACAATTCACATCACATTAAAGCATTACATGCTTAGTAAGTTAGTATAATAGAAACTAAACTTTCTAATCTTGTTTATTAAATCTAAGCATACAATGTTATGTTTCCATCCATTTGGCTAAATTTCTTATTCGCATACATTCAATCAAACATGTTAGTCACTAAGATCTTCATATCAATCAATTAATATAGATGAACTCATGATACAATACTCTTTCAAGAAATTATCAATTCATCTCAAAGTTCTCATGCCATGTTAAGAGTTTTATGTCTGTTGAATCATTGAATTCCGATGGATGCTTAAGTAGTACACTCGAAGTGTACGATTTGATAACCCGTCAATTCCTTATTCAAGGGTACCCCTTAGGGCACGTAACCAAGAAAAACTCTCTTGAGCCACATATCGTATAACAGGATTACCAGTTTAGCTAAATCCTTTATATAACGTATGCTTAGAGGAGCTTGATTAGGATTACCAGTTCAGGCTAAACCTTAATCATAATGTATGATCGAGAGGTATTTATATAAGGATTATCCATTCGAGCTAAATCCTTTCTATAGCAAGGTCAATGGGATTACTCATCCGAGCTAAATCCCCCTTTGCAATAAATGCACGACCTTATTAGTTTCGGGAAAGCGCATATAATCATCGGAATTCACATTTAATCGGGACTTAACCCTTTATCACCATTTCAAGCATGTATCCATTTTCCATCATAGCATACAAGTAATGTACATCAACATAAATCACATTATGTACAAACACAACATTTAATTAACATAATTACATGCCCTATTAAGTTACATGAACTTACCTCGACACTTGTTCGCGTAAAAAGTCTACTAATCCGAAACCTTTTATTTTCCTCGAGCTAACCTCGAATTAGTGTTGTCCGGATCTATATAAATAAATTTAACCATCAATTTCATACATTTCATATATAAAAGGACTCAAGTTACGTCCTAGGAAAAATTACTATTTTGCCTCTAACTTTTACATAAATTTTGATTTTGTCCCTAGGCCCAAAAAATGAAACTTGTGCAAATTACTCCCTATTCCAAGCCTAACCAAAGCCTCCATTACAAATTTTCCAACACATGTATTCCTAAAATTTCAGAATTTTTCATCAAATTTTACAACTTTTCATTTTAGTCCCTAAATCATGTTTTCATCAAAAATCACTTTGTAAAACTTGTTTATCTATCAATAATCTTTCATTTTCTACCATGAATTTCTATTCCAGCATATACGTACATGACCCATTTTCATACCTTGATAACTTTTCAAATTAATCCCCCAAATAGAGAGATTAAGCTATCCCGGTTTCAAAAATACTAAAATTACTAAAAACGAGATAAGGAAACTTACCCAATTAGGCCTTGAATGTAACGCCCAAAAATTTTTAATTTTGTTATTGTGAAAGTATGACACAAATATCTGTCAGCTTTAGTGGTTATGTGTTCTGGGAGTGTTTGGGAGATCCCAAGTTCAAGCCTTCGCTTGGGCAAATTTTGGTATTTTGAATGAATTATGCCTTACTCTTGTTCAGTAGGCTTTTATTTGATTGTTGGTAAAAATATATCAGAATGGGCCTACTGGTCTAGTGGTTAAGTGGAGTGCAAGTGTGTAGGAGGTCCTATGTTCGAGTCCCTGCGCAAGTAGGGAAATTAATTTTTGTTTGAAGCATGTGGCGTGGTGGAGTTCAAATTAAACTGGATTACTGAGTAGTTGTGTTTTAGTAGGTTAATAGGGAGTGTTTTTAGGAGATAATTGGGGAGAAGTTATCAAAATAAGATTTTCTTCTTATCAGTTTTCTATTTTCTTTTTTCCCAACAAATTTTCTAACATTAGACTTTTGATTCTCTGTCGTTTCTTCTCCCTTCTTGTTCACTTTTGGTTTTTGTCCCCCTTTAGCCAAATCTTGTTTCTTCTCTTTCCCCTCTCTTTTTGTTTTCTTGATTGGTTCATCTTTTGCTCTATAGCCGAAATTCTCTTCTCTTTTCCCTACTCATTTCGTTTTTGTATTTTTTACGAGTCATCTCTTTGGGTGCAAATTTTAACTTCATCTGTTTTGGTTAGTGGAATTTTCACCTTAGTTATTGTATTTCGATTAGGTAATTAACAAAGGGTTCATTTTACTCTCGTTTAGGTGTTGTTCAAAGGTTTTAAGCGGATATTCCAGTGTGTGGAGATGACTAGTGATCGAATTCATCGCGGTAAGTTTTTGAGTCGTCGTTGGTTTAGTTTATTGATTTTTATGTTGGGGATATTTGGTTTGATTGACGAATCAAGGTTTTTGAAGGCTTGAGTTACTTTGCACAGCAAATCGATGCTAGGTGTGTACCTGAAACGCAGAAAAGGGGATTCGGCAAAAAGCTAAAATTGCTTACTGTCGAGAAATAAGAAAAAAAGAGAAAATGATACTGAAAATTGTAGAGCAAGGAAATAAGAGTGTTATAAACTTGAAAATCAACATTTTGCACTAAAATAGTTTTGGACAACAACATCAAAAATAGTGGAAATTGAGTTAAAGGTTGAATAAAATATGAAATTAAATTTTATTGAGTTTAGTTTTTCATGGAAGAAACAGTGTAAGCAATGAAGTTGTAAATTATGAGATATAATAAATTTTGTGAGACAAGGTTAGAATGGTTTCGGGTTCCCTTGTTCTGACTTTGGAAAATCATCAAAATTTATAAAAAAATAATTAAGGGCTTAAATTTATATGTTTAAATCCTTAATGAGTCAATTTTCAATAGAAACAAACAGAAACATCATCCAAATTCCGTACTAAGAGATAAATAATTTTTAGTAAGGAGTGATTGAAGCTGTCAAACAACAGAATAGGGATAAATTTAAAGATTTTATTGTATTTATTTGATAAACTATAAATTCTAAAAATTTTATGGTAGGAAGGTATTTGAGTCTTGTTTCAAAAACATCAAGTAGTCATAATTTGAAATTCTATAGCTCAAGATATAAATATTTTAGTGACAATGACTCAAGTAGACAGCTTTGAATGAACATATAAGTAAATAGTGAAAACATATATGAATATTTAGCTAGCATGGATTACATTAAAAATGAATCACATGGACAAGGCCAATTTGGGCAGTGTGGGCCACACAGGTGTGTGAGCCCATTTTTTTGAAAAGTTGTCTAAGGTTGCACGGGTCGCCGAAGTCAACTGTGAACCTAGTAAAGGGTCGGTAAGCCTTACTTAGACCCCTATATGAGTGATCTATTTGTCTGATTTCTGTACCGAGCATGAATTATGATATCTGAATGTATGTATTGTAATTGCATAATAGCATGACATCTTTTGTATGTTGCATTGCATCAGGGTGGGTTATTATTATCTGGAGGAAGTGTCTGAAAGGCTATTAAGCCTGTTATCTAGTATTTCTACTGCAAATTTTTGATTATGTGCTGCATTTTGGTACAGCATGGTGTGTAGGGATGGGTGGGTTGATTTAATCCCACCATGGTGTGTAGGGATAGACGGAGATGGTGTGTAGAGGCTGGTGGGTAGGATTCTGATTTTATGCTATTGCATATTGTATCTGAGATGGGCCAAGGCCCTAAATTATATCTGAGACTGTATCCGAATGGGCCAAGGCCCAAACTAAATCTATAATGGGCTCAAGCCCCAAACTGTAATTGATTATTTTTTGATGTGTATCTGTATGTATGTTTTCTGTGGGGATTACACACTGAGTTTGTGAAAACTCACCCCTTTTTCTATTTAATCTGTACAGGTAATCCTTAAACTTAGGCAGATCGGTGCAGCGGAGGGCTCGACGGTGACCACCACTATTGAACTGCTTTATTACAGCTTTTGATTTTATATTATCTTTGGGTATTTATTATTGTAATGTTGGGACTTTGGACTGTTTGGTTTAAATTGAGATTTTATACTATTTTTATGGATTTTTAAACTGCAACTCAACAAAACACGATTTTTTCTAAAAACTAAGATTTTTGATTTCGTAAAATAATTGGTTTCAAAAGCTTCTACTTAAAAGACATGTTTTAAGGAAAATCAGCTAGCTCACGTTTTTTCGAATTAAATAAAAGCTAATTAGCTGGAACGGTTTTAACTTATCAATCTCGATTTCAAACCCCATTCCATGTGACATCGCTTGATTTGGCTATAACGTCTAGGCTGGGTTTGGGGTGTTACATTGGAAGTTTCTTTTCTCTCTCCTAGTTTCCTTGTGTTTTAGGTTGAAGATGACATAAAAATAAGATGATTTCTTTTATTATCTTTTTAATTAATTAAGTATTTTTCTATTTCCAATTTAGTCCTTGCCCTTTCTCTATATTTCTATGGATGAGTCACCAAGAAAAATCTACATACTTTTCTTAATGGTCTAATTTCCATATAAGGACCTCTAATTTTGAATTCCATAGCTATTTTATCCTTATAGCTACTAGAATTCAACTTTCACATTTTATGCGATTTAGTCTTTCTCGTAATTAAACACTTAATCGATAAAATTTTCATGTCAACATTTTCACATGACATGTCTATTATAGTATGAACCATGTAATGAAATAAAAATAAATCTTATTTTTAGGTCGAATTTGTGGTCCTGAAACGACTGTTTCGATTTCACTGACAATTGAGCTATTACATTAATTGATTGCATTTTCATTTTATTTGCATATTAGAGTGTCAAGGTGACTATTTAATGATAAATTAAACTATTGGATTGAGCTTGAATGTGAATTGCCAGAATAGAGGGATAAAGTGAATAAAATGTAAAATAGTATGAATCGATTGAACTGTGATAAGTGTTATGGAATTGACTGAAAATATATATTGAATGACATGAATTAGACATGATATGTTAATGAAATGAGTTATGAAAGTGAATATGTTTGATAAATGGTAACTGTACTAAATTGTAATGAGTTGAATATGGTACCCTATTAGATGTTCGGGCTGTGTCGGATATAGTTGGCATGTCATCGGATTGGATTGAGTATGAGATTATGTTCTTTGTGTGCCAGGATGCACTTCGTACACTAGTATTCACATACGTGCAAGTTTACCTTATTTCACTTTATCTGGTGAGATGCTTCGGTGCTAGTTTGGTGTGTTGGTTGGGCAATCGGAGTATCCGTCCAAGTCTGAATTAGGTTAATAGGGGTTACAAACCACAAGTTAGTAAATAATTCAGATAAGGTAAAATTTAATACTATTGAGCAAAATTTGTTTAGATAAATAATATATGTGACAGCCCTAAAGTGACCCTAGTCGGAAAGCGGTTTCGGGACTGCTAAACCGAGTCACCAAATTATTTGAATATGATAATTATTGTCTAAAATATGTGAACATGAATGTGTGAAAGTTTTAAGCTTCGATTTAGTTAATTGCATGTGAATTTAGTTAATAGAACTTATCTGTGACACTTTTGAAATGTGATAGGTTAATCTATAAGGATCTATTAGTGCATGTAATCAAAAGGGTGGACTTGCATGTCAATTTCCCCACTTAATTTGTAGTGGCCGGCCATGACAAGGAGGGTGGACAAAATGTGATGGGTAAAACATGTCATAAACATGTTATGTTAATGTTTCATGTTGGAAAGAATAAAATAAAAGAGTTAGTAATAAAATAAGGGGATGAAGGGTGATGAAAACAAAGAAAAGAAAAAAAAATGTGTTCATCCTTTAACATCTTTGGCCGAAAATTCTAAGGAGAAAGGAAGAAGAAAGGTTGAAGAGGTTCAGCCATGCATGTAACTAGGCTAAGGTATGTTGATGTTGTTCCATGCGATTCATGCATATTTTTAGTTGTTAGCTTGAGTTCTACCTAGCCCATGGTTTAAATCTTTGCTATATGATGGAGATGATATTCGACCATGGGTGTTGTCTTCTTGGTTGGTGTTTGATGTTGTGGTGATGAGGCATGAAGATGAGTTAAGTTTCGGCTAAGGTGGATTTGTGTTGATGTCATTTGCATGCTAAATGTGAAGCCTTGTAATGATACATGTGATGGCGGATTGATGACTCTTGGATTTTTTTTTTAGCATTGTTGAGTTAGACATTAAGTTCTTTGTTAAACCCATGACCAAAATTGAAATGGTATGGTGTCTTGATGCATTCGGCCATGGTAGGAAGTAGAAGAGAAATTGGTTGTTGTTCATGTTATTTGGATGAAAAATGGTAGTAAGGTGAAGTGCAAATGTTAGTATTTGATTACTAGTGTATATATGTGTATTAGCCGAGTTTTGAACTTGAAACAAATGGTATGTAGTCAATACAAGTAACCATATTTGTAGGAAGTATTAAGCATATAATTGGCCTCAACATAGACATGCATATTCGGCCACATGAGGTAGATTGGTGTTGCATGTATTCGGTTAGAGGCAAGCACATGGATGCTTTTATCTTGACTTAGATAATCAGCTCAAGAAGAATTTGTTAAAGTGCTTAGTCAATTGATATTAGGTTAATGATGTGTTTATTCGGTCATCAAGGTGCACATGAGGAAATTTTAGATTAATTGTATTAAATTGCTCAATGTGATTAAAAATGCATATGACCAATTTGTATTTGAGCTAAAGGTGGCCATATGACCTATCAAACTCCTCGTCATATTCGGCCATAAGCTAGCATAATGAGACTTTAATAAGTTAAATTTGTTTGAATTAGCTCAAGAGCTTAGAGGACCAAAGTTGGATAAGGGAAAGGAAAAAGTGATCGAATAGCCGCCGAAATCGTTCGACAACATCCGAGGTAAGTTTTTGAGTAATGGATCTTAGATTATGATTCGATTAGATCATGTTTTAAGTAAATCAAAAGCATTCTCTTTGTATGTAATTATGGAGCCGAAAATGATAATGCTTGATAAGTGACTTGTGTTTGAATTCTAGTTATGAAAATGAAATATAGATGTGTCATGATTTATTGATATGTGCATGGATATTCGGATGATAACCGGGCTAAGTCCCGAAGGCATTTGTGCTAGTAACTAAATCCGGGCTAAGTCCCGGCATTTGTGCGAGTTACTATATCCGGGCTAAGTCCCGAAGGCATTTGTGCGAGTTACTATAACTGGGCTAAGTCCCGAAGGCATTTGAGCAAGTAGCTATATCCGGCTAAATTCCGAAGGTACTTGGTTTGGGAATGAGCGATCTTGCTGTAATAATTTCAATTAATACGCTCGTAAAATCCCAACGATGAGGTACGTTTCATATATGCATTGGAGTAGTTGATTCCTTTTAAATATTATTCGCTCAGTCAATTAATGAGCTTCCAGCCTTTGGTTAAGTTGATCCCTTATGTGTGAATATAAGGGTTGGAAATGTGAAGTAGGACTGATTTTTGAGAATATGTGTATATGAAATTATCCGTTTAGTTATATGAATGCTATACATCAGTTGTGCCTAATTTCATTGCTCAAAACATACTAAGCATTAAATGCTTACTCCGTTCTTTGAATCTCTGTTTTATAGATTTTGGTTCGTCAGCTATCGGACTCGGGATTGTCGAAGTCGAAGTCGTCCACACTATCAAAGCCCTTTTGGTACACTTTTGGTTGAACTCTGAAAATGGCATGCATAGGACTACTCTTTTTGTTGTTGGTCATGTACCCTTTGGTTTTGTATAAATTTGGATAGCCATACGAAAATGGCTTATATATACTTTGAGCATAGCCTTATAATCGTTTTGTATGTTGTTCATTGAGAGGTATGGAAATTTTTGGTAACGATTAGCCATTGGAATGGTTAATCATGATCATTTTGGTGCTTTGTATGACAAGTTCTAGTTGATTCATGGAAAACCATGAAATAGGTAAAGTTTACCTTAAAAACAGATGCTGACAGCAGCAGTGGTGTGGATTTGAAAAATCACTACAAATAGTAGGAATGGAATTAAATAGTGAATAAATTATGTAATCGAACCTTGATGAATCTACTTTCATATGGAAGAAACGAAACGATCATATGAGTCGTATTTTAAGAGATATTTAAGTTTTCGTGGAACAGGGCCAGAGCGTTTTCTGGATCCCCTGATCTGAATTTGGAAATTCACTATAAATTAACCAGAGATAATTAAAAGTCATTCCATATATTTAAAGATTCCTTTTTGAGTCTAGTTTCGTTAGAAACAAACGGCATAAGTGTTGAGGCCCTGTACAGGGAGATATATAAGTCGTAGTGCATGAAGGTTAGAGCAGTCGAACCCTGAAACAGGGGAGACTTTAACTAATAAACTGTACTAATTGGCTTGACCAAAAATTCTAGAAAAACAATTGTAGATGGATATATGAGTCTAGTTTCAGGTAAAATTTACAAAACTGGTTTTCGAGTTTTGGAACTCAAGATATGATTTTTAAGGTAACAGTGACGCAGTTAGCCAGCTTGTCTGGAAATTTTTTTAAAATGGACTGTGATAATAAATGAAATAAGTCCGTAAATACCTCATGTTCGACTCCGGCAACGGTCTCGGTACGGGGTGTTACAATTTTATTGGTATTAGAGCCACGGTTTAGTCGATTCTAGGACTATCGTAATACGTTTGGGTCTAGCTATACATGCCATTATGTGATTATTTGATAGTGTGGTGATTTCTGACAATTGAAAATGTGTATTTTTATAGTAATGGATCCCGATCCCAACTGAGCGGTAGCTGATGATCTTGAGAGTGTAGCGCCTGCTCCTGCACAAGGGACAGCGCCGGCGGACTCTCAACCTATTGCTAGTAATCCGAATGATGAAGCTAGACAAGCTTTTTATAGCGTGATGAATGATTGGTTCAACCAATACATTCGAACTAATACGGCTGTTCCACAACCTCCATTCCCGACTAATACCACCCCCGCACCTACAATACCTCCGGCAACTGACCAAATAAGGTCAAATAAGCCCTTAGTTGATAGAATCCGAAAACACGGGGCTACTGAATTTAAAGCTACGGACAGCGATGATGCCGAGCAAGCTGAATTTTGGTTGGACAACACTATTCGGGTACTCGATGAGCTATCTTGCACACCCGATGAGTGCCTAAAGTGTACTATCTCCTTGCTACGTGATTCTGCCTACTATTGGTGGAATACATTGACTTCTGTTGTGCCCAGAGAGCAAGTAACTTGGGAGTTTTTCCAAACTGAGTTTCAGAAAAAGTATATCAGTCAGAGATTCATGGATCAAAAATGAAAGGAATTTCTTGAACTTAAATAAGGTTCCATGCCGGTTACCGACTATGAACGAAAGTTTGTAAGGCTTAGCCGGTACGCTCGAGAATGTATTTCTTCAGAAGCCGTGATGTGTAAACATTTCGAGGATGGACTGAATGATGATATAAAGCTGTATGTTGGCATTTTGGAAATCCGAGAATTTGTGGTACTTGTCGAGCGAGCTTGCAAAGCCGAGGAGCTCAGTATGTAGAAAAGAAAAGCTGATGCGGAAGCAAAGGAGTTTCACAAGAGGTCTTCGGGGAGGCCCTTTCAACAGTCATCGAAGAAATTTAGAGATGATTTAGGTCGATTTAGAGACCCTTCGGGTTTTTGTAGACGAAATCGCGATCGACCCCCTGTGAGTGCACGAGTCACTTCGGTCGCCAGTGTTGGAAATGATCGTCGAGACAGAACAGAGTGTCAGTATTGTGGTAAATGGCATTCAGGGAGTTGTAGATTCCATGACCGCTCCTGTTACAAGTGCGGATCAGCTGACTACTTTATTAAAGATTGCCCGAGATTGTCTGAAGAGAACGTAAATCAGAGTGGGAGACCTGGCGCTACTACTGCTCGGGGTAGACCATCTAGAAATACGGGCAATGCTAGTGGTGGTCAGAGAGGATCTAGAGATGCTACAACCAGATCTGAGGCTCGTGCTCCTGCTAGAGCTTACGCTATACGCGCACGCGAGGATGCTTCCTCGCCAGATGTTATTACCGGTACTTTTACTCTCTTTGATACTAATGTGATTTGTTTGATTGACCCTGGTTCTACTCATTCTTATATATGTGAAACCTTAGCATCCAGTAAGACTCTACCTGTTGAGTCTACTGAGTTTGTAATTCGGGTGTCAAATCCCTTGGGTCGTTATGTGCTTGTCGACAAAGTGTGCAAGAAATGTCCCCTAGTAATCCGAGGTTCCTGTTTTCCGGCCGATTTGATGCTTCTACCGTTTGACGAATTTGATGTTATCCTCGGTATGGATTGGTTGACCGTACATGATGCAATTGTAAATTGCAAAAGAAAAACCATCGATTTAAGGTGTGTAAATAACGAGATAATCCGAGTTGAGTCTACTGACTTGAATAGGTTGCCAACTGTAATATCATCGATGTTGGCTCAGAAATATGTAAGAAATGGGTGTGAAGCATACCTTGCGTATGTACTTGATGACAAAGAGTTAGAAAAGAAGCCTGAATCTGTGCCAGTGGTTTGTGAATACCCGGATGTTTTTCCCGAAGAATTACCGGGTTTACCACCTGTTCGGGAGGAAGAGTTTGGTATTGAGTTTGTACCTGGGACTACACCGATTTCGATAGCTCTGTATCATATGGCACCAACCGAGTTAAAAGAGTTGACGGATAGGGGTTTCGCTCGACCAAGTTTCTCACCTTGGGGTGCGCCAGTATTGTTTGTGAAAAAGAAGGACGGAACCATGAGGTTGTGCATCGACTATCGTCAGCTGAATAAGGTGACAATAAAGAATAAATATCTGATACCACGTATTGATGATTTGTTTGACCAACTAAAGGGAGCCTCGGTGTTTTCAAAGATAGATTTGAGATCGGGTTATTATCAATTGCGAATTCGAGTTTCGGATATACCCAAAACTGCTTTCAGAACGAGTACAGTCACTACGAATTCTTAGTGATGCCGTTTGGGCTCACTAATGCCCCCGCGGTATTTATGGATTTAATGAATCGGATCTTCAGACCGTATTTGGATCGGTTTGTAGTTGTGTTTATCGACGATATTTTGGTCTATTCGAGAAATAAAACCGATCATGCTGAACACCTGGGATTAGTGTTGCAAATTTTATGGGATAAGCAGTTATATGCTAAGTTCAGTAAGTGTGAGTTTTGGTTAAGAGAGGTTAGCTTCTTGGGTCATGTGGTATCCGCATCGAGTATTCGAGTTGATCCGAGCAAAATTTCAGCCATACTTAACTAGAAGCCTCCGAGAAATATTACTGAGGTTCGGAGCTTTTTGGGACTTGCCGGTTACTACCGACGGTTTGTAAAAGGTTTCTCGATGATAGCCACACCAATGACGAAACTACTTCAGAAAGATGTTAAGTTTGAATGGACAGAAAAGTGTCAGAAAAGTTTCGATCAATTGAAAACTCATTTGACAGAAGCTCCAGTACTAGTGCAGCCCGAATCAGGAAAAGAGTTTGTCATTTATAGTGATGCATCCCTACTTGGGTTGGGTTGCGTATTGATGCAAGAGGGTCGAGTTGTAGCTTATGCGTCGAGACAACTGAAGCCACATGAGAAAAATTATCCGACCCATGATCTTGAACTAGCTGCCATCGTGTTCGCTTTGAAAATATGGCGACATTACTTATTTGGTGAGAAGTGCCATGTATATTCGGATCAGAAAAGTCTCAAATATTTGATGACCCAAAGAGACTTGAATCTGTGACAAAGACGTTGGCTTGAGTTGTTGAAAGATTATGAGCTTGTCATTGACTATCACCCGGGAAAGGCTAATGTGGTTGCGGATGCCTTAAGTCGTAAATCACTATTTTCTTTACGAGCGATGAATGTACACTTGTCTGTTCTATCCGACAATGTGTTAGTGGCAGAATTAAAGGCCAAACCATTGTTGATTCATCAAATTCGTGAAGCTCAGAAAGTCAATGATGAACTGGTTACAAAACGGGCTGAATGTGTTTCGAATATGGAATCAGAGTTTCAAATTGATGATGACGATTGTTTGAGGTTCAGAAGTCGTTTATGTATTCCAAGAAATTCACAACTTATTTTGATTCTAAATGAAGCTCATTGTAGCCGAATGTCAATTCACCCGGGGAGTACGAAAATGTACAACGATCTGAGACGTCAGTTTTGGTGGCATGGTATGAAACGAGACATTTCCGATTTTGTTTCGAAGTGCTTAGTATGTCAGCAAGTGAAGGCGGAACATCAAGTGCCTACGGGTTTACTTCAGCCAATCATGATACCTGAATGGAAATGGGATTGAGTCACGATGGATTTTGTATCTGGGTTGCCAGTGTCGGCAAGTAAGAAGGATACTATTTGGGTTGTTGTTGATAGACTGACTAAGTCGGCTCACTTTATCCCCGTACGCACGGATTTTTCATTGGATAAACTAGCTGAATTGTATGTTTCTCAGATTGTGAGATTACACGGGGTACCCATTTCTATTGTGTCGGATAGAGATATGAGATTCACCTCGCAATTTTGGAAGAAATTGCAAGAAGCGTTGGGTACCAAGTTGCATTTTAGCACCGCTTTTCATCCCCAAACCGATGGTCAATCCGAGCGGATAATTCAGATACTCGAGGATATGTTAAGATGTTGCATCCTTTAGTTTAGTGGTTCATGGGAACGGTATTTACCTTTGATTGAATTCGCTTACAACAATAGTTTTCAATCAAGTATTAAGATGGCACCTTACGAGGCTTTATACGGTCGTAAATGCCGTACACCATTGTTTTGGACCGAGCTCTGTGAAAGTAAAATTTTCAGAGTGGATTTGATTAAAGATGCTGAGCAGAAAGTAAAAATAATTCGTGAAAGTCTGAAGGTAGCATCCAATCGTCAGAAGTCGTACGCGGATTTAAAACGAAGAGATATTGAGTATCAAGTGGGAGACAAAGTGTTTCTTAAGGTTTCACCTTGGAAAAAGATACTCAGATTTGGCCGTAAGGGCAAACTGAGTCCGAGATTCATTGGGCCGTATGAAATCTCCGAACGAGTTGGTCCAGTTGCATATGGGTTGTTTTTACCCCCTGAACTTGAAAGGATTCACAACGTTTTTCATGTTTCAATGCTTCGACGTTACAGATCTGATCCTTCGCACATAATTAGTCCATCAGAGGTTGAAATTCAATCTGACTTGAGTTATGAAGAAGAACCAATTCGTATCCTAGCTCGTGAAGTGAAAGAGTTGCGAAACAAAAAGATTCCTTTAGTAAAAGTGTTATGGCTCAAACACGGGATGGAAGAAGCTACTTGGGAACCCGAGAACTCTGTGAAAGAATGATACCCAAACCTATTTACAGGTAAGATTTTCGGGGACGAAAATTTCTTAAGTGGGGGAGAGTTGTGACAGCCCTAAAGTGACCCTAGTCGGAAAGCGGTTTCGGGACCACTAAACCGAGTCACCAAATTATTTGAATATGATAATTGTTGTCCAAAATATGTGAATATGAATGTGTGAAAGTTTTAAGCTTCGATTTAGTTAATTGTATGCGAATTTAGTTAATAGAACTTATGTGTGACACTTTTGAAATGTGATAGGTTAATCTATAAGGATCTATTAGTGCATGTAATCAAAAGGGTGGACTTGCATGTCAATTTCCCCACTTAATTTGTAGTGGCCGGCCATGACAAGGAGGGTGGACAAAATGTGATGGGTAAAACATGTCATAAACATGTTATGTTAGTGTTTCATGTTGGAAAGAATAAAATAAAAGAGTTAGTAATAAAATAAGGGGATGAAGGGTGATGAAAACAAAGAAAAGAAAAAAAATGTGTTCATCCTTTAACATCTTTGGCCGAAAATTCTAAGGAGAAAGGAAGAAGAAAGGTTGAAGAGGTTCGGCCATGCATGTAACTAGGCTAAGGTATGTTGATGTTGTTCCATGAGATTCATGCATATTTTTAGTTGTTAGCTTGAGTTCTACCTAGCCCATGGTTTAAATCTTTGCTATATGATGGAGATGATATTCGGCCATGGGTGTTGTCTTCTTGGTTGGTGTTTGATGTTGTGGTGATGAGGCATGAAGATGAGTTAAGTTTCGGCTAAGGTGGATTTGTGTTGATGTCATTTGCATGCTAAATGTGAAGCCTTGTAATGATACATGTGATGGTGGATTGATGACTCTTGGATTTTGTTTTTTTAGCATTGTTGAGTTAGACATTAAGTTCTTTGTTTAACCCATGACCAAAATTGAAATGGTATGGTGTCTTGATGCATTCGGCCATGGTAGGAAGTAGAAGAGAAATTGGTTGTTGTTCATGTTATTTGGATGAAAAATGGTAGTAAGGTGAAGTGCAAATGTTAGTATTTGATTACTAGTGTATATATGTGTATTAGCCGAGTTTTGAACTTGAAACAAATGGTATGTAGTCAATACAAGTAACCATATTTGTAGGAAGTATTAAGCATATAATTGGCCTCAACATAGACATGCATATTCGGCCACATGAGGTAGATTGGTGTTGCATGTATTCGGTTAGAGGCAAGCACATTGATGCTTTTATCTTGACTTAGATAATCGGCTCAAGGAGAATTTGTTAAAGTGCTTAGTCAATTGATATTAGGTTAATGATGTGTGTATTCGGTCATCAAGGTGCACATGAGGAAATGTTAGATTAATTGTATTAAATTGCTCAATGTGATTAAAAATGCGTATGACCAATTTGTATTTGAGCTAAAGGTGGCCATATGACCTATCAAACTCCTTGTCATATTCGGCCATAAGCTAGCATAATGAGACTTTAATAAGTTAAATTTGTTTGAATTAGCTCAAGAGCTTAGAGGACCAAAGTTGGATAAGGGAAAGGAAAAAGTGATCGAATAGCCGCCGAAATCGTTCGACAACATCCGAGGTAAGTTTTTGAGTAATGGATCTTAGATTATGATTCGATTAGATCATGTTTTAAGTAAATCAAAATCATGCTCTTTGTATGTAATTATGGAGCCGAAAATGATAATGCTTGATAAGTGACTTGTGTTTGAATTCTAGTTATGAAAATGAAATACAGATGTGTCATGATTTATTGATATGTGCATGGATATTCGGATGATAACCGGGCTAAGTCCCGAAGGCATTTGTGCTAGTGACTAAATCCGGGCTAAGTCCTGAAGGCATTTGTGCGAGTTTCTATATCCGGGCTAAGTCCCGAAGGCATTTGTGCGAGTTACTATAACCGGGCTAAGTCCCGAAGGCATTTGAGCAAGTAGCTATATCCGGCTAAATTCCGAAGGTACTTGGTTTGGGAATGAGCGATCTTGCTGTAATAATTTCAATTAATACGCTCGTAAAATCCCAACGATGAGGTACGTTTCGTATATGCATTGGAGTAGTTGATTCCTTTTAAATATTATTTTCTCAGTCAATTAATGAGCTTCCGGCCTTTGGTTAAGTTGATCCCTTATGTGTGAATATAAGGGTTGGAAATGTGAAGTAGGACTGATTTTTGAGAATATGTGTATATGAAATTATCCGTTTAGTTATATGAATGCTATACATCAGTTGTGCCTAATTTCATTGCTCAAAACTTACTAAGCATTAAATGCTTACTCCGTTCTTTGAATCTCTGTTTTATAGATTTCGGTTCGTCAGCTATCAGACTCGGGATTGTCGAAGTCGAAGTCGTCCACACTATCAAAGCCCTTTTGGTACACTTTTGGTTGAACTCTGAAAATGGCATGTATAGGACTACCCTTTTTGTTGTTGGTCATGTACCCTTTGGTTTTGTATAAATTTGGATAGCCATGCGGAAATGGCTTATATATACTTTGAGCATAGCCTTATAATCGTTTTGTATGTTGTTGATTGAGAGGTATGGAAATGTTTGGTAACGATTAGCCATTGGAATGGTTAATCATGATCATTTTGGTGCTTTGTATGACAAGTTCTAGTTGATTCATGGAAAACCATGAAATAGGTAAAGTTTACCTTAAAAACAGATGCTGACAGCAGTAGTGGTGTGGATTTGAAAAATCACTACAAATAGTAGGAATGGAATTAAATAGTGAATAAATTATGTAATCGAACCTTGATGAATCTACTTTAATATGGAAGAAACGAAACGATCATATGAGTCGTATTTTAAGAGATATTTAAGTTTTCGTGGAACAGGGCCAGAGCGATTTCTGGATCCCCTGATCTGACTTTGGAAATTCACTATAAATTAACCAGAGATAATTAAAAGTCATTCCATATATTTAAAGATTCCTTTTTGAGTCTAGTTTCGTTAGAAAGAAACGGCATAAGTGTTGAGGCCCTGTACAGGGAGATATATAAGTCGTAGTGCATGAAGGTTAGAGCAGTCGAACCCTGAAATAGGGGAGAATTTAACTAATAAACTGTACTAATTGGCTTGATCAAAAATTCTAGAAAAACAATTGTAGATGGATATATGAGTCTAGTTTCAGGTAAAATTTACAAAACTGGTTTTCGAGTTTTGGAACTCAAGATATGATTTTTAAGGTAACAGTGACGCAGTTAGCCAGCTTGTCTGGAAATTTTTTTAAAATGGACTGTGATAATAAATGAAATAAGTCCGTAAATACCTCATGTTCGACTCCGGCAACGGTCTCGGGTACGGGGTGTTACAATATATGTGGTTATATTGTGATTTAGCTAAAAACGAGCCATGGGGGTTGTAACAACCCGTTTTTCAATAGTGTTAGAAATAGTGGTTTCGGGGCCACCAAATTCGAAGAGTAAGTTCATAAATATTATTATTTAATATTTTCGAGTCAAATATGGTTTTAAAAAGGTTTTTGATTTGATAAATTATGTTATATAAGTGATTTATTAAGTTCAAGTAGTGTGACCCTATGGTCAAGTGGTTTTAGAAAATGAGGTATCGGGACCTCGTTTCTATAAAACGAGTTGTAAATATTTTTATAAATATTTACGAAGTGTCATTAATGTGGTATTAATGTTTCATTGAAAATTTTTAACGTTTCGATGGTTAATTAATTAAAAAGGACTAAATTGTAAAAGATGAAAAATTTGATTGCTACTTAATTTGAGTGATTAAATGGCTTCATGAATGAAAGTATAATGACTAATATGGTAAATATACCATATTACATATGAGTGGGCAGTTGGATTTGTCTTATTATGAAAATATGTATGTTTTATTAATTAAAAATAAAACAAATTAAAAGGTAAATAATTAAAGTAAAAGATATAATTTTTTTCTTTTTATGTTTTTCCAAATATGAGGAAGGAGAAAGCCATTGTTGGACCTTCAAGCTTTGGCCAAGCTTCATAGGTTTCATGTCAGTCAGATTTAGCCCTGTTTCTTGTAATTTTTATGTTTTTGAGATCTTTACAACTAGGTTCAGCTAGCCCACACCTTCGATTTTGAAACTGTTAAAGATTTTGAATGTTGCCATTGATGAATCTTGTGATTTTTTATGTTAAATGATGAATTTGGAATGTTGATTGATTATTAAAAGTATTTTGTTAAGTGATTTTTGATGAATTTTCTAATTAGGGGCTAAATTGTTAAAATAGTAAAAGTATAAGGACTTAATGTGAAATTAATACAAATATGGGCTGATATGGGTGCCATGAATATTCGGCTGATATAATTTGGCATTAAAAATGGTTAATTTGCGTGTTTTGGGCTTAGAGACTAAATTGAATAAATGTAAAACTTTAGGGGTAATTTTGTAAAAATATCAAAAATAACCAAATTGCATGAAATACAATGTTTTACAGTCTAAATTGATAAATTGAATGAAATTATTAATTTAAATCAAGATAGGGTGGAAAATCAAGAAAAATGGAAAATTACCAAAATGCCCCTGAACTTTGGTATTTCAGCAATTTAGCCAGGTAAGTTTGTATGAACTGTATTCTATATAATTTTGATTAAATTGAATGTTAATATGTAATTAAATCAATATATATGTTAGTATGCAATTTACCGTGTTATGAAACAACGTAAATCTATCGACGTACGATGATTGCCAAGCCCTGTTTAAACCTTAGGAATTCGTAGGATACAAATGACAGTCATTAGGGTTTCGCATGCCGATCCTGAACATCTTACCGATGGCTAAGGTCCGACATGTGTTGCGGAAACTTCACAGCTCGTGTGAGTAGCATCGTGTAACTACCTTCTGAGCCACAGCTCATGTGAGTAGGCCCGTTTTCATAGCTCATGTGAGCGTACTTATTCACAGCTTGTGTGAGCATACATATATAGGAATTGACGGATTACAGTTATATGAGTTAGCGCACTATGTGTGAGCTATCCCAAGTATCCAATTGTATTCTAAATGGTTCAATGGGCATTATTCAGATAAGAAACGATAAGAGAATGATATGTATTATGACATGTACATATATGAACATCTTTGGTATGATGATACATGGAAATTATGTAAGTTGAGATGAGCAATAAACTTAAGTGTTACATGTTGAGAATAAATGGTTATCAATGTTGAATTTATATGAAATATGTTCAAGTATGCTAACATGTGTTGTTGTTTGATTTTTAGGCATGTGCCAAGCTATTGGTTGAATGGTATTATGTTTACGTATAAGTTGCATTGAAATGGAAAGTGCTCAAATGGAAATATGCTTGTGTTCATGAAAGAGTGGTAAGGTTTAAATTATGCCATTTCTTATGAAATGGTTTATCATGTGATTAATTCGAAAAGAGCTATGTTTAAATGCACTAGCTTGTGGCTATGGTTGAATGATATGCTTATGTCTTGTGTGTTATTCATATGAAATGGGTGTGGAAAGGTAATGAAATAATAAGTTCATACTTGAAGTGTACAATGATGAAAAAGGGAATGATGTGTTGAATTGATATTGTTATTTAAGTTAAAGAAATTAAATGCAATGAAAAATAATGAAATGTAAATGAAAAATAAGAAAATTTGAAAGGGTTTAAATTTATTTAAAATCCTACTATTCTAGGGATAATATGTATATGTGATGCTATGGATTTATTCACTTTGTGAGTTGTTGAATATGGTTTAATGAATCTTGCGGTATCGGTATAGGATTATTTTTTATATGTATAAATTTCATATTTGAAATGAATTGATATGACTAAATTTTATATGAGCTTACTAAACATTCATTGCTTACGTAGTTGTTTTTCCTTACTTTTTAGATTATCGGAAGCTCGATCGGGTTGGAAGCTAGTCCGAGATCCATCACACTATCCAACGATTATATCGATAGATTTTGGTGTCCTGGTTAAGGTTATAATGGAATGTATAGGTGAACTTATGGATGATGATTAGTTGAATGTTAGTTGATGTGTTTGGCATGTATATGTCATTTTGGCTGATGTAGCCTTGATACATTTGGTGCCTAGTTGATATGTGTTAATTTGATAATGTGTTAAAACATGTTTGAATGACCAAAGTGGTATATGATGAATTGACCTTAACATGGTCAAGATATGGTATGCTTTGGAAAGGTTTTGAACTAGATATGGCATGAATCTAATATGGTGTGGTGATTATATAACAATTATGTTATATTTTGGCATGGAAACAAGTTAATTGATAATTGGATAAATATGCACATGTATAGATATTTTTGGTTGATGTTTTAGCCATTATGTTTTGGCTTGCAAATTTGATATTTTGAATGATTGAAATGGTTGATATGTGGATATATGTATGTGGCCTTTTGATGGATGACTTTATAGTCTTTATGATGCTTATATGATGAAAGTTGAACATGGTCATATTGGTATTAAAATTGTAGTTGGTATTTATGGCTTATGATGCTAAATGTTAAATGGTAAATTAGGTACATATGAGTGTGGATTTGATATATGTACAAAATGGTAAGTTTTGGCTAAACTAAGCAGTTAGTTATACATGTTTAATTGTAGTGATTGAGGTGGCTTTTATGCATATTGGTTGTATGAATATGTACCTTTTGGATATCTTGTTACTGTATGGTCTAGTGTACTTTGGGATGCTTGATTACTTGTGGTAAATTAGTTATAGGTGTGTGCATGAATGAGTGAGAAAAATGGCTTGGAAATGACCTATTTTTTGTTCACACAGTCAGAGACACGGGTGTGTGTCTCAGCCGTGTGTGACACACGGCCAGGCGACACCGTCGTGTGTCACCTATAGGTTTTTAAAGGTTGCATTTCAAGAGTTACATGGCCTGGAACACGAGCTTGTGGCTTGGCCGTGTGACCCAATTCAAAGAGTTACATGGGCACTGACACGGGCTGGGACACGATCATGTGTCCCTACTTCGAATGTCTATACGGACTGAGACACGGGTATGTCTCTCAGCTTTGCGAGTCACACGCCTGGCAACACGGCCATGTGACCCCTGCAGTTTTGAAAATTTTCACCTTTTCCTAAAAAATTATATATGATTCTAATTTAGTATCAATTGTTTTTAATGTGTTTTTAGGGCCTCGAAGGCTCGTAAAAGGGACAATATGTATGTTATTATTTGGTTTTGCATTGATTGATGTTATGAATTAAATGTTTTAAATTTAATAGTTTCAAAATGTAAACTCCGGTAATGCTCCGTAACCCTATTTCGATGACGGATACGGGTTAGGGTGTTACAGGGGCCGAAATGAATATGAATGAGTTGTCAAACTTTAAAATCAGTTCGAATGGCATAAAGACTAAAGAAACAGTAATGAATGTCTCGGCATATGAATGATATGGTTCTATTAGCATGTTGTGTAACACATAAATGAGTGCTTGATCATGGAATGGTATGGAATTAGTATGAATTGAATGAGTGCTAATGGTTAAATAAGTTGAAGCTAGTTATGTAAGATGAAATATTGGTAAAGTTGTGTTGGACTCGATACAAGTATGTTGCATGTGTAATTTGGTGGTTAAAAATTGCTTGTCACGTTGTCATGAACTGGTTGATTATTAACTGCATATAAGCATGTTTTCTCCCTAAAATGTATTGATTATGTTTGTTATTTATATCTTGAATTATAAATGTACCATTGAGCTCTATTATTCAACATACGATTTGTTTCCTCTGTGCGCGGGTTCAAGAGATTCTCGAAGCCTCGAAACTTGAAGTTAGTATCCAGACTATTGTTTTCAACCCAACAAATTTTGTATAAAGTGGTTCGTTTTGGTCTTTTGGCACGTACATAGGAATTTTAAGCTAAAGGTCTCAAATGTTTAAGTTGCACATGGAATGATATTTTGTTAATGATTTTAGTTGGTTTTGGATATATGAATTGGCTGTATGAGAATGTATATAAGTGATTTTGTAACAACCCATTTTTCAATGAAATCGGAACAATAGTTTCGGGACCACAAATCTAACCCAAAATATATTTTATTTTTATTTTATCATATGTCTTGTAATATGTTAGAAATGACGTGTGAGAATTTTGATATGAAAATTTTATCGATTAAGTGTTTAATTATGAGGAGGACTAAATTGCATAAAATGTGAAAGTTGAATTATAGTAGCTATAAGGATCAAATAGCTATGGAATTCAAAACTTAAGGTCCTTATATGAAATTAGACCATTAATAAAAGTATGTAGATTTTTATGGTGACTCATCCATGGAATTATAGAAAAGGGCAAGGACTACATTGGAAATAGCAAAATATTAATTAATTAAAAGATGAAAAGAATTATATCATCTTATTTTGTCATCTTCAACCTTAAAAAAAATACATGGAAACCCTAGGAGAGAGAAAAGAAGTAAGTTTCCTTGTCATACTTTTAGTAATTTTGGTATTTTTGAAACCGAAATAACTTAATCTCTCTATTTGAGGGATTAATTTGAAAAGTTATCAAGGTATGAAAATGGGTCATGGATGTATTATGCTAGAAATTAGAAATTTATGGTAGAAAATGAAGGATTGTTGATAGATAAACAACTTTTACAAAGTAATTTTTGATGAAAACATGATTTAAGGACTAAAATGAAAAGTTGTAAAATTTGATGAAAAATTTTGAAATTTTATGAAAACATGTGCTGGGAGATTTGTAATGGGGATTTGGTTAGGCTTGGAATAGGGAGTAATTTGTACAAGTTTCATTTTCCGGGCCTAGGGACAAAATCAAAATTTTTGGAAAAGTTAGAGGTAAAATGGTAATTTTGCCTAGGATGTAAATTGAGTCTGTCTTAGTACGAAATGTATGAAATTAATGATTAAGTTCATTTATATAGATTCAAAAAACACTAATTTGAGGTTAGATCGAGGAAAAGAAAAGATTTTAGATTAGTAGACTTTTACGCAAACAAGTGTTAAGGTAAGTTCGTGTAACTTAATCGGACATGTAATTATGTTAATTAATTGTTGTGTTGTATGTAATGTGATTTATGTTGATGTGCTTCACTTGTATACTATGATGAAAAATGAAAATAAGCTTGAAATGGTGATAAAAGGGTTAGTCCCGATTGGATGTTGAATTCCGATGATTGTGTGTGCTTTCCCGAAATAAGTAGGGTCCTGCATTTGTTACGGATGGGATTTAGCTCAGACAAGTAATCCCGATGACCTTGTTATAAAAAGGATTTAGCCCGGACTAGTAATCCCGACATATTATCTCTTGAGCATATGTCATAATTAGGGTTTAGCCTGGATTGGTAACCCTAATTGAGCTCTTGTAAGCATATGCTATATACAGGATTTAGCTTGGACTGGTAACCCTGTTATACGACATGTGGCTCATGAGTGTGTTCCTTGGTTAAGTACTCTAAGGGGTAACCTTGATAAGAATTGACAAATTAATGAATTGTACACCTCGAGTGTACTATTTGAGCCTTCATCGGAATTTCAACGATTCAACGGACATATAACTCTTGACATGGCAGAAGAACTTTGAGATGAATTGATATTGACTTGAAAGAATATTGCTTGATGAGCTTATCTATGTTATTTGATTTATACTAATAGTTTGGTGACTAACATTTTTGGTGGAATGTATATGATTAGGCTATTTATCCAAATGGATGGAAACATAACCTTGTATGCCTAGATTTTAATAAACAAGATTGGTAAGTTTAGTTTCTGTTATATGAACTTACTAAGCATATAATGCTTACTCCTTTATTTTTCCCCTATTTTATAATGCTCGGAAGCTCGTGAAGGTTGGAAGATCGTTGGAGCATCGTCACACTATCGTCTAGCATTTTGGGTATATTTAGTGAAATCATTTTGGTATAATGGCATGTATAGGGAAATTTGGCCAATAATGGCTTGAAAATGTTATTTTGTAACCTAGCCATTAGGATGGCTAGTAATGGCTTATTTTAGTATGATTAAGTAAATTATGATGTTATATTCATATGTGATATGTTATGAATATGTTATCAGAGGCTGTTATTGCCTAAGTTAATCTAAGGTAAATTTATAATCATTTATGCATGTAGTGGTATGCCTTGTTAAATGATGAATTTGCCTACTTTAAATACTTGAAATGGCTGGAATTGGTTGAGTGTTTTATGTATAGGTTTTTCGGTAAATTTGGGTGAGAAATAAAGCTAGAGGTAAATTTGTAATCATTTATGCATGTAGTGGTATGCCTTGTTAAATGATGAATTTGCCTACTTTAAATACCTGAAATGGCTGGAATTGGTTGAGTGTTTTATGTACATGTTTTTCGGTAAATTTGGGTGAGAAATGAAGCTAGGAAATGGCTTCATTTTATCCACACAGGTAGACACACGGGCATGTGTCTAGACCGTATGTGACACATGGCCTAGTAACACAGGCATGTGGTTAGGCCGTGTGTCCCCTACACCTAAATTTTGAGAAACAGAATTTTCAGAATTAGGCACATTGGCAAAGACACGGGCGTGTGTCTCAATCGTGTGTACCAGACGGCCTGGAACATTGGTGTGTACCTTGGCCGTGTGAAACCTACACCTAATTCGAATTAAATTAATTAACGACACGGCCTAGCACACGGACGTGTCCTATGGGCCACACGGGCGTGTGAGCCCTGCACCTTGGAAAAGTTTTGAAAAGTCATGAAAAATTTTTAGAGGTTTCGATTAAGTCCCGACTCGTTTCTAAAGCTCGTATTTGGCCTTGAGGGTCCAATCAAGGGATATTATGAGTAATCTCGGTAAATGAATAATAGTTTACGTAAATTAATTGAAAAATATTCTGAATGTCCTGGTAATGCTCTGTAAACTTTCATAAGCTTGTATAAGACTCAGAAAGTGATTATATAACGTTTAATACATATGAAATACTTGTAATTAAATGTGTATTGATCATCGAATTGAATTTTATATATTGCAGTTGCTCTGAAAATCAATGTGACACCTTGTAGCTTGGACCCGACGATCGGGTCGGTTGTTGAGGTGTTATAGAGGTAGGATTAGATTTAGAAGTGAATATTTATGATAAGCTTAAATCGATCTTAGGTGAAGGTGTGAAAGAGCCAACATACCTTTTGATTATTTTTGTGGAGAAGATAATTGATGAAATCAACGATTATATTCATTTTCAATTCGACAAGTGTGGTAAAGGTTGAGTATCTACAACCTTAAGCAACATTGAGGTTTTTGTGCGCAAGACTATAGTACATCAGAATGAAGTATGGGTTTGCTAGGATTTGATGTAAAATGACTCATTATGTATATGTCGCATCAATCAAAGATAAGGAAGTAGCAATGTGTTAAATCAATAAGACCAGTTCACATCTTTTAGTTGCGAAACAAATGACGATTTAAAGCATCGAGAACTAGCTGAAAGTTTTCTATGGTGGTTATATGGATCGCCCCTATTTTGATCTGAGTAAGGGTGATGTCGTGACAAGAAAAGGTCCTACATTGCGATGTGGGGATTTAAATTCGTGAAGTTGGATGGTTGATGTCGCGATATGGGCAATGTGACTTGCCCTTTTGTTCCAAGTTAGTGAGTTTCATCATGATGATAAATGGATTTTCATGGCAACGAGGGGCCTTGATGTTGCTGGCGATGAGTGTTAATGTTGCAACTAAATGAGTTATACAACTATTGGAAATTGCATTTTATATAGTGCGTAGCAACAAGTAGGGCACAACATTGTGACAAGATGATTATTTTAAAATGTTAGTTCTCCGACACCAAATAAAAAAAAACATCAACGTCAGTTCTCCGACACCAAAGAAAAAAAAAATCTGTATATTTTTCTTATTTTACTTTTAAAATCCACAAAACCCTTTATTTTCTACCACTTTTTCTAGAGACTCTTCATCCTTTCCTCTCCTAGTTTTCTTGATTTCTCTTCTTGTAGCAAGTTTTCTTCTTTTCTTGGGTGTTCATTGTTGATCAGGACATTCTCAAACATACAAGACTCAAATTTCTTGTGTTTTTCATGAAGGTGATTTTTTCCATCTTTGATATTAATCATTTGATAGTATGGATACTAGGTAATAGTGATTATTGGGTATATTCTTGTTGAAAATTGTTGTTGAGTCACTCTTTGTATTTTTACTAGCATCTACATTGAAATATTGAATTTGTATTTAAATTCTTATGAAGAACTTGAGTACTTGTGTTATTTGGAGCTTATCTTATGGAAATGGGTTGTTGAAAATTATTGGATAGTTTGTAAAGATGACATCTCCAAAACAAACTGCATTTAGAAAACTGGTTGAGCATGATGCTTTGACATATGATAAGAAATGCTATTACATATATTCTCAACTATTACATATATTTTTCCAGAATAGTAATTTTACTAATTTCTATTATAAAAAAGAGAATTTTCGTTTTCACCCCAAAAGGAAATTTTTTCTAGTTCTGTGTTTTGATTCAATTGGTTCGAGCCCAAACTCGAAGCAGTTCGTGGTATGAGAATAGCGAAGAAAATCGTTTGGTTGACAGTTGGAAAACATCAAGGATTTTCTTATTCAAAAACACAGGTACAAATTCGGCTAAGGTTTATTATTATAAATATCACAAATCAGCTCGGTTTTTAAAATTTTAATTTTCCTCTGTGCAAGAAAATCGTTTTCAAGCCGAATTTTTCCCAACACTTATTTCATTATCATTCTTTCATGAATAAAAATAAAACATAGTGACTCATTTAATAACAACTTAGTTTAGCATTTTCATTAATATGCACATTTTAAATTTTATTTAGTTTCACATATCACAATCAATTTTTCTTATTTACCAATTCTTACATCAAACTTCTTTATTACTAAGAATTTAGCCATTTGTTATTCCAACTAAATTTAAAACTTAGGTGTATTTCTAGTTTCTTATTGAATCCCCCATTAAAACACAACACAAAGAAATTTAATAGAGTATTTACACTTAAAGATTGATAAAATGTTACCTCTTCTTACTCAAAGTTCAAATATTATCACAAATCTTGTCTTATTCACAACTCTTCTTAAATTTAAAACTAATTTTGTATTCAACTTAATAAAATTCCCCTAACAAAGCTTAATTTCATTATTACCATACTTTTGACTCAATCTCATTTATACAAAATTAATTATAAATAATTTATATTTTGTTTCCTTATTTCATAGTAACAATTAATATCATTCTTATCTCATTATCAAATAATAAGTATCATGCCTTTTATGTACAATTCATTCTCAATAGATGCTCTTTTTTTTTTCATTTCAAAAAATATATATTATATATACAAACAAAATAATTTAAACAACCTAACTTTTTAAAACAAGATTATCTAATCGTATTCCTGTAACTAAATTGTTTATATTTCATTCCATAAAATTCAAAATCAAGATATGTTTGATTTTTTAGAAACTAGATTAAATAAAATTTCTCCTACAAAAAACTTAGAATTTAATAGCATGTACAAGAAGTGCAACAAATGTTCAAAGTCAAACGAGGGTTGCTATTAAATAGTTTTGAGCTACCTTTACTAAAATAAATTATCTTTCAATTCAAAATTCGTACAACTTTGGTTTGTTTCATTAAAAATTAGACTCAATAAGATTGTTAACCACGTATGGATATACTTCTAAATCAATTCTTACAATTTTTGGTAATTTTTTAAGCATGTGTCACCGTTGTTGAATTGCAGCCAATCAATGTTACCAAAGTTAAACATATTTGTACTATACTTTCGCTCTTATAAAAAGCAATTAATTGCATCACTTTCACTTATTTAAAGGTTTATATCAATCATCGTTTATTAAAAGCCCTTTATTTCCTTTTTATGAGATTTACTCTCAATTCTTAATAAGTAAAAATTCAAGACGTCATTTCCTACATTTCCTATTCTTATTCAATTCAAAACACATCAAAATGTCTATTTAACCAATCCTTTAGCCATCTCACTTATCAATTGAGTTTAAAAGTTCATTATTTTCCATTCAACCTTTCTAATTTAGATTTCCATAATTCAAATTAATTTTGTAACACCATCACCCATCTCCATCACTAGATTAGGGTTAGGGAATGCTAAAGCACATAACATAACAGAATCATGCTATATCAATTCAAATTTCTCTAAATTATCATTAATCATCAATCATATAATGAAAAATAACATGTTATTCATACAATATTGGGGTTAAATCGAACTTACTGAAGCCTTAAAAATAATTCAAAACAAAATAGGGACTAATTTGAAACATTTCAAAATAGTGTGGAAAATGTACAAAACAGGGGTCACACGACCGTCTCGTTAGGCTGTATAACTCACTATGGTCATGTGGACCTAATTGTAAAAATTTGCAAACATTCACATGACCGTGCGGTTGGGCTGTGTGAGAGACTGAGGTCGTGTCAATCAAACTGCACCTAATTCATTAAGGGTACATGATCATGCCACATGCCCATGTGAGGCACACAGCCATGTGTTAGACTATATTCATCCATATGTACCTTACAAGGCAAGTTACAAACCACCAACACTCACATACCATATATGCACTTCATACCAAATTTTAAACCTAATCAAAATACACCAAAATATACTAGAAACACCATTTAAAACATCATTCCTAAGTTCCTAACAAACATGTCATTTTGGCACCATCACAGCAGATTATAAACCATTACCAAATCATTCAACAATTATAATACTATCATGATTCAATTATCACTTTCAACCATACATATATGCATGTGATACCATTGTGTATCTTGCCATAAATTTCTGTCAAACCTTACTTTGTGAACTAACCTAAAACATGCTATAACATCTGATAGAATTGACCATCTAAGTCTCAAGTAAACAACTAGATCTATACCATGTATAATCCATCCAAATCTCAATTTCCATACATCTTTTCATGATTCAAAACATTACATATACCTATTAATCAATCATTTGTCAAAGCATTATTATACCATAATTCTTTATAACTCAAAAATAGGTATACATCAATAAGGCATACTTAGACCATTCATTCTATCAACCAAACCAAATAACCTTATTAAACATAATAACTATTTTAACTACATAATCATATCCAATTCATAATCCCTAAAATGACCTATATACATAACGTATAACCATTCAAAACTCAAACCACAATCAATAACCAAAGTACCCAAATTCAAGATTTACCAAAAATGAATTGCCTAAATACATGCCACAAAACCAAGTTTTAAATGATAGAAAAACTACTGAATCAATACCGAGATAGTGTGAGCTTCGAATGATCTGCTTGACGTGTTTCGTAAGTTGGCAATCTACAAGGAAGGGAAAAAAAATAAGGTAAGTATATACAACACTTAGTAAGTTCACAGGTATAAAACCAAGTAACTTACCTCATGTTATAATAATATACTACATGCTACTTAGCTTGGTAAAATTTACCTATTATGGCAAATCAAATATAAAATAGGTGAGTTCAACAGTTATCATACCATATGATAACTCAATCATATAGCATTTCAACTCACTTATTTAACATTTTATTACCATATTCAAAAAAATAATAATCGTCTAATCGATTCACTAACTTAATCATGTCATACAATCTATTTTCCTACAATACAGCTCGTTTCAAATTAATGCCAAACATTATTTTCATTTCATAATTTTCATTTTCAATGCAATTCAAATTAAACCATATGAACTTCATTCTCGTATCATATCAATTCATCTTTATACAAAATATATATTGAATGTCAATCACTACATTGTTTCATAGTATGAATTCTGAATCACATTCATCGATTTGTCACGTTTTCATATTGGCCCCTAGGCTTGTATAATCGATTCTCAATATATATATACATCATTCATTCATCATATCAACTTATCTCACAATTAGACATTTCATTTCACATTTTTGTTCCATTTCTTATCCATTTTCCATCTCAATATCAAATATTACATCTCATATTCAATTTTCCAAACCCACGAATTTCGAGTGCTTATGTAACATCTCGATTTTGGGCCTAGTCCGAACAGTGGGTTCGGGACCACAAATTCGATGAGGGAAATTTTATTTTTTATTATATTTTTATGGTCTACAATTTCTAGGAATGATTTCATGAAAATTTCATTCGAAAATTTTGACGTTTGGGCACTCAATTTAGTCAAAAGTACTAAATCGTATGGTAATTAGACCATTGGTTAAGTTGGTGGACAAAAATGGACATGGTTAGGCATGTTTCCAATGTTTTTCATTAAGGGCATTTTGGTTATTTAGTTATTAAAATGAATTAAAAACAAAATTAAAAGCCAATTTTTGTCCATATTCAACCTCTTAGTCGAAAATTGCATGGAGAAACCATGGCTAGGGTTTTTCAAGCTTCCAAGCTCGATTGTAAGTCCGTTCTAGCCCCGTTTTTAATGATTTTTGCGTTTTTACAATCCCCGTAACAAGATCTATCTATTTCTACCATTAATTTGAGCTAGGGTTCATCTTTAAAAATTGATCCATGTGTGACATGCATGAATTTTTATGTCTAACGGTAGAAAATGAGTGTTGGGTGTTAAATAAATGATTTTTACTAAGCTATTTTTGATGAAAATGTCCGAAATGACCATTTTGTAAAAGTTGTAAAAATGGTATAAAAGGGTGTTTTGATGAGAATTTTAGTTTTCTATTGTTATGAAAATGGTTAGACTAGGCCTATAGAGTGATAAAATTGAATACAAAACACTTTACGAGCCTAGGGGCAAAAGTGTAATTTTGACAAAGTTTAGGGGCAAAAACATAATTTTGCCAAAATATGATTTTTGGATCACATTAAATAATGTGACTAGTAATTGGACTAAATGTGATCTTATAGATCAAGGAAAATGAGGATTGGACCTAGATCGGGTGAAAAATGGAAAATCGACGGTTAGGTTCATTTTTGCTATTTTGGTGCCGAATTAAGTTCGAGTGTCAATAGTATTGCAATGCTATATTTGAATTCAAAATTCTATATTATTACTGCACGAATGGTGTATCAAATTTGAGAGAATAATGATATATGACTAATAGCACATGAAATGTTTGATGGTTCAATCATTGATAGCTTGCTATATAATAGTTGAATATATTGAGAATTTGATATAACATGATGTTTTATTAAGTTGGATAAATCGTGAAAGAGTGAAAAGGAAGGTAAGTTTGTATGTAAATAATATATCGATTCTTTTTATTTTATTATATTTCGTTATTATTGAGATGTGGCTGCCTATAGAATGATCATTTGATGCAAATTACGAATCGAAATAGACTATGAATGAATTTGTTAAATGTTGAAAAGTGAGGAATTTCCCAGTTAAACCTTCGGAATAGAAATGATACGAATGATGCATTGTGAGAACACATGTGTAGTACTATGTGCAGGCTACTATGTGTTTAAGATGGTTTTAGGTCATGTGTGTAGTACTAAGTGTAGGTTACTATGTGTACCAGATAGTTAGGTCGCATGTGTAGTACTAAGTGCAGGCTACTATGCGTACCTGACAACTTCGATCATGTGTGTAGTACTAAGTGCAGGCTACTATGTGTATCAGATGGTTAGGTCACGTGTGTAATACTAAGTGCAGGCTACTACATGTACTGAAGTGTTGGTCACATGTGTAGTACTAAGTGTAGGCTACTATGCGTACCAGATAACTTTGGTTACAAGGGTGGTAATATGTGCAGGCAATCATATATCTGTTATTATTCTGATGAGTTCAACGGGAAATCGACTAAGTGAAAATTCATGTGAACATGACCATGTGATGAATAAGTGCATATATATGTTTGTGGAAATTTATGAGCAATGTGCTCGATAGTTGAGCAAACTTTCGTTAAGATGGAATGGAGTAAGTGAAATTATGTAAGAGTGAAATTTGAAATAAAATAGTTTTGGACAACAGCAGTTGTGTAACTTTGAAAAATCACCAAAAATCATTAAAATTGAATTATAGGTTGAATAAGATACTAAATTAAAGCTTATTGAGTCTATTTTCATATAAAGGAAACAATGTGAAAAAGAATTTCATATTATGAGATATTTGAATTTTTGTGAGACAGGGTTAGAATGATTTTTGAATCCCCTGTTTTGACTTGGAAAAATCATTAAAAATTGTACAAATATAATTATGGGTTATACTTTATATGCTTAAAATCCTTAATTAGTATATTTTTGAAAAAAAATAGAAAAATTATCCAAATCTTTTACGAATAGATAATTAATTTTTAGTACAGAGGGGTCGGAACTATTGGACAGCAAAATAGGGGTGACTTTAAAGAATAAAATGTACTTATTAGCTAGACCAAAAATTATGAAAATTTTATGGTAAGAAGATATGTGAGTCTAGGTTTTGGTAAAATTAGCAGTTTTTAAGTTGGAGTCCCGTAGCTATAGATATAAATAATTTAGTGACCGTGACTCGAGAAAATAGCTTAACTAGACTTTGAATAAATAGAGAGGAATTGAAAAATAGCATGTTAATACATTGCTTATTATTTTTCATGCGAGCTTACTAAGCGTAAAGCTTACTCCCTCCTTTCCATTTCTTTTAGTGTTGTCAGGTCGACTCGGGGTTGGAGATCATTTGAGGCAGCATCACACTATCAAGCCAATAACTTTGGAGTATTGATACATATGTTAGAAATATCAAGTGAGTGGCATGTATAGGGACCTAGTTCTATGACATGTGTTATTATGATTTGGCTAAATGTATTGGCCTATATCGAGCTATTGTATATGGCCATGAGAGGTGGCTCATATTGATTATGACTTGTAAGTCTAGCTAATCATGTTACGTTTTAATGCATATGATGTGATGATATGAATATGTTTGTTTGCCATGCATGGTTGGTAATATGTCATGTGTGTTGAATGCATGTTTTATGACCAATCGAGGTGGTCATGACCATAAATTAAACGTTTAATAGGAAATAAGATGATAGTGCCTTGAACACGGATGTTTGATGTATAAGTTAGTAACCATAGTTTAATGGTATAAGTGATTATTGAGATGACAAGGTCAAATGAATGTGTAATAATGTGGCTAGACTAGTTTATCATGAGTAAGTTGAACATATGTATAATGATGAGCTAATGTTGAATGTATCTTAATAAAGGGTGTTTAATCACTAAAATGATGCCATGAGTTGTGAGTTTGATGTGTATAAGGTTGTAAGGGTTTATGGGAAACATGAAGTCTTTGAGAATAGCCTAAGTGTTAGCCACACGGGCAGAGACACAGCCATGTGTCTCAGCCGTGTGGAGGACACGGCCTAGCACATGAGCGTGTGGCCTAGCCATGTGGTTCAAATTGTTTTACTAATGTCACAAATAGAGAGTTACACGGTTCAACACACACGGGCGTGTGACTCTCCAAAGCAAGAAATTTGCTAAGTTGTCCAAAGTTTATCAAAAGTTCTCGGTTTAGTCCCAAACCACCCTGATGTATGTTTTAGGCCTCGAAGGCCCGTATAAGGGACGATATACATGTGTTTGAATAGTTTTAATTTGGACAAAAATTTTATGGCCCGAGTTTTGCATGAATGACTGTGTATGTGTTCGGTAATGCCTTGTATCCTATCCCAATCTCGGGTACAGGTAAGGGGTGTTACAGCTTATTCACTATCATCATTTCAATTATGAACATCCGTTTTTACCTTTTTATTTCCCTATTAACACAATTCGGACTCGGGCAGATACATGGTCCAACCAACACATCAGTTTGGCACCCAGTGCCTCATCAGATAGATCCGAAGTACATAGTTGTGACCAGTGCTTATTAATAAGTTTGACACCTAATGTCTCATCGGTATAACCAAAGAAATTTGGCACCTAGTACTTCATCGACTCGTATTCGACGTAATCTTAAACTCTTCCTATCCTATAGCATACCAACTATATTCGACTCTACTCGAATAGTTAATAGGTTATTCGTTACTCATTTCATTATTAACAGATATCTCAATTCATATGAATTTTCATCATGAATTCATTTATTCATACATATGACAGCATAAATCATTTCAATATGTTTTCAATTTCACATATATTCAATTCGGTCCAATTTAAGGTCAATTCTTTAATTATTTCAATTTGTAATTCATCGTATTCAATTTAATCTTTTCTCTCACCTTTTTATATTGAATCATAAACGATCAAAATTTCAATTAAACATGATTACAGTTATAATTCTAAATGTATAAAAATTTAACTTAAACATACCATATGAACTTACCTAGTCAAGACAACAAACAAACAACTATCTAAGGACTAATCAACAAACTTTGTCATTTCCTCGATTATCTTCATTTTGGTCCAGTTTTTGATCTATTCAATAATTCAATTCAATTTATCAATTCCAACCCTCTTATTTCATCCAATTTTAAACATGTATAAACTAAATTTATTATTCAGTTGCCCCCTAAAATTTTACATTTTAGTCAATTTAGTTCTTAAAAACGAACTTATCATATCTTCCTAATTTGAACTCCAATTTTTAAAATTGCTTCAATTATGTCAATATATAGCCTCCTATTATCACAATTTATAAAAATTTCATACCAATTTCAATATATTGACAATTCAGTCCATAAACTCAAAACTAATAAAATTTACTTAACAAATTAAACCCATTTCATTTTTAATCTTCAAAATCTACCATAAACATTCAAAAAATTCAATTAACATCAATGAAAATTTTAGAAATATTTAACAATTTTGAAAATAGAGATATGAGTGAATTAGACCTAGTTACAACAATTCTAAAAAATATAAAAATTATTAAAAACGGAGTTGCAAAAGCTTACCATGCAAGATTACCAAGCTTGGTCGAACCTTGGCTGTTCAAAAATGAATTTTTTTGGTGTTTTTGGTTTCAGATTCGATGATGGAAAAATATGATGAAATGTTTTCATGTTTTAATTTTTTAAAAACCTTTTGTTATTTATTATTTTAACCTTAATCAACATATAATTAAATCTAAAATATATATGTAAACCGTCCACGCTTAATTAAAATAATTTAATTATCCCTTGGCCCTTCAACAATTGTTAATTAAGCATTTGAGCTGATAACAATTAATAACGATTAACTTTTGTGATTTTTACAATTTAGTCCTTTTTTCTTAATTAACCATCCAATCACTAATTGTTTTGGACCAAACTTCAATTCACCTATATAAAAACTCCGTAAATATTTAATAAAAATATTCATAGGCTCAATTTACAGAAAAGAGATATCAGAATCTCATTTTCCAAAACCCCTGACTTTCGGTACGCACCATGTGTACCTTGACTAACTAACCAATTAATAAAATCTATTAAATCACGATTCAATATTATATTATATTTAACTCATAAATACTAATTAAATATATCTATGGACTCTCTTGTCGGAATTGTGGTCCTGAAACTGTAACTCCCCCTTACCCGAGACCGACTCCGGAGTCGAGCATGAGACATTACTAAACTTATTTTAGCATTTAAACAAGTTCAAACAATTCTCGTAGTAAACTGTCCATCTGCATCACAGTCGCTAAAAAAATCATATCTCTAGTTACGAAACACGAAATCAAATTCTGTAAATTTTCCCTGAAACTATACTCATATATCTACTTACTAATTTTTTTATAGAATTTTTGGTAGGTCCAATTAGTATAGTTTATTAGTTAAAGTCTCCCCTATTTTAGGGTTCGACTACTCTGACCCCTGTGCACTACAAATCAAATTTATTTCTGTACAGAGATCAAATGACCATGTAGTTTGTTTCTGTTAAAAATAGACTCAATAAGGAATCCATAAATATAAAGTGTGAGTCATAATTATTTTTACACAATTTATGATGAATTAATAAAGTCAGATCAGGTAATCCAGAAATCGCTCTAACCCTGTTTCACCAAAACATAAATATCTTATAAAATAAAACTCTTTTACCTATTTTGTTTCTTCCACATGAAACTAGATTCATTAAGATTCAATTGAATATTTTATTCATCATCTAATTCTATCTCTACTATTTTTAGTGAGTTTTCAAACTCACGTCATCGTTGCTGTGTGATTCTGTTTTATAGCCAATTTCACCATTTTATGGATTTTGATAGATTAGTTAGCACATAAAGCATATGTGTTATCAAATATAATCTTGATTAGCCACTCCAATAGCTAATCATTCTCAAACATTTCCATGCCATCCATGAGCCATATCATAAGATTATATACACAAAATGATTATAATGCTATACATGCCATATTCCCAAAATATACAAGTCATTATACCGAAATAGTTTGTTGATAGTGTGAGCGCTCCTCCGACCATTCCCTTTCTCCTAGCCGGCTTGACAAAACTACAAAGAATAGAGAGGAGGGAGTAAGCATAATTGCTTAGTAAGTTCACATGTAAATAGCAAGTAACAGAACCATGCAATAATACGAAATCCACATTTGCATAATATCACCAAAGCATTCATATCATATTTCTTATTCATGATCCTACCATATTATTGTTATACTGAAGTCTCAACCCGAGGGCTAAGTACATACCTGTACATATTTTCTCATTCACCACACTTACCAACATGTCGCCTTCTTTTTAGGTACCCACCTTATCCACTTAAGATTTACCCGTTGAACACATCGGAATATGATTCGAATACACGGATTTCATGCACATAAGTTCCATATCCGCAGCTAGACAAACTCAATAGCCTGCGAAAATTATGTAGCCAAGCTACCATGTAACCCGCCCATAAGTGAACTCGGACTCAACTCAGCAAACTTGGGCGTTCACATCCATAAGTGAACTCGAACTCAACTCAACGAGTTCGGATGCCTAGTTACATCTCACGAACTCGGACTTAACTCAATGAGCTCAGAACTCAAATATCTTAGTGACATGTCACTTGTATTCTAATCTATTCCCAGGGTTCAAACGGGCTTTTTCCTCAATCACACATCTTTGCCGTCTTCCACGGAATATCGAAACCGATACTCGGTAGCAATTCATATTTAACAAGTAGCACACATAATTTGCATATTACTCAATAATAACCACAAAGCATAATATTTCATGATATTAATCATCATATCATATAAATAAAATTAAATTACTTAAAATGACAATTATGTTACCACATTTACACCTGAACTTACCTCGGTACAAAATAAAGAAATTTTGCAATTTAGTCCACAATCTTTTCCTTTCCCTGATCAAGGTCGATTCCATGTCTTTATTGGTCTAAAATAACACATTTAGCTTATTTAATACTCAAATTTATCGAAATAGTCCTTAACTCTAACTTTGGAAAAATTATGATTTTGCCTCTAAACTTTTGCATATTTTTACTTTTGCCCCAATGCTCAAAAATTATTTTTTTTCCAAAATTGTTATGTTTTATGACATGCTAATCATTTTCCCCTTCTATGGCAACATCAAATTCTCACCTTAACATGTAGTTATAAACATTAGGTATTTTTACCGATTATGTCATTTTACTCATTTTCACGTAAAATCGTTTAGCAAAAGGTGTTTAACACAATTTAAAGCTTCATATTCTACCATAAAACATCAAATTAAACACATTTCACCTATGGGTATTTTTCCAAATATAAACCCTAGGTTAAATTATTGCTAGAATAAACTAAATCAAGTTACCGGGACTCCAAAAACGTAAAGAACATTAAAAATGGGGCTTGGAAGTTTGAAACAAACCCTAGCTATGGAGAACCCTTGAAATTTCATCCTAATGAAGAAGATGGACATATTTTGCCATCTTTTTCCTTTTTTTTAATCTTTTAATTACCAAATGATTAAAATACCCTTCATTAAAAACTTTGATTATTTCTACCAATATATGTCCACTTTTTTCCATGAAAACCTAATGGTATAATTACCATTTAAGGACCTCTACTTCAATTATGCTCTTCAATTAAATCCATTAACATCTAAAAATCATATTTATCAACTTTTGCAATTAAGTCCTAATAGGCAAATTAGACATGCAATTCATGAAATTTTCTATCGATATTCTAACACATGCATCTAATCACTCAATAAATTATAAAATTAATCGAAATAAATTTTTCTACTTTAGAATTGTGGTTTCAAAACCACTATTCTGTTTAGGCCCTAATTCAGGATATCACAGAAACCACTATTACCGATACTACTAAAAAATAGGTTGTTACAAATTTAAGCTTAAAGGTAGTATCAACTCAATGAAAAATCATGTTTTTTCAGATTTTATTTCTCAATAAATATATATAAATAAATTACACACAAAAAGCACAATTGCATTATAACAATTCATAATATTTTCCATTTCCATGTCTACTAGTTTTGTGTGTTCCATCTTCCTTGTCTACTAGTCTAATTTACATACGTATTAGTTATTTTATTTCTCAAATCCATTCAGCTCATTAAAAAAACACAAGTCCTTTTACCACTTTGCCACTTCTAAAACACTCAATGCATTAGACATTTTCATACACGCTTAAATACAATTATTCCATTGTAAGATGGAAGTTAAGAGAGCATATACCTTATCAAGCTCAAAATTGATCTCTCTTTCTTGATATTCCCAATCTTCTCAACTTTTTTTTTTTCAAATACTTCAATAAACACAAAATCAATACCCAATTATTACAGATTTTTAACTTAGCTAAAATATAACTTCTTACTAAAATGAAACATGAAATACAATATCAACCCAAAATTTCTCACATTGCTTAATTTTTTTCATTCTTTCTTAACTTTCTCTACACTTTCTTTCTCAATTCTCAACTCTCCAAAGCTAAAACTAAGTTTAAAAAGGTCTTATGAGTTGAAAATTTTATGGGTTTTAAAGAAATTAACTATGATTTCATTAGAGTTTCAAATGGCGTGGTGTAAAGAAGTAAGAAGATGAAAAGAGAGGCTTTCTCATGAAAATGGTTGCTATTTTTTGCCAAAGAAAAGAGCGGTTTTCTTCCTCTTTTATTATTATTATTATTTAAAGTCCGATCCCTAAATGCAATGATTAGTATTAGTCTTGAGTGAAATGATCTAAAGGCTAGAAATCACTCTTAAAAATATCCAAATCCCTCCAAAATCAATGAACAAGATTGTACATGGGATTTTAAATCCAAAGGCCTAAATTAACTGATATGCACATTTTCTTGAAAATTTATCACTTTGCAATTAATAAGCCCCAAGGGCTAAGATTAAATCACAAGTTTAATCCAATGGCTCTTATAGAACCCATGTTTTCTTATATTCTCTTTTCCTTCAAATTTTAATTTCACCATGTATTACGTGTCTTATTACTTTATAAGTCCTTTAACAAGTTAGTCCTTTATAAATTACTCAACCTTCTAAATTAGGAAAAATAGTTCATCAAGTTATTCTACTTTCCAAAATAAACCCAATATCTCGAAATAAATTATATTTTATCACCTTTAATGATATTTTATTGTATCTAACTAACTCCACAAATAATTTTAATAACTCAAAATATTTTCTCTTAGAAATTTTATGATCCCTATTCCTAGAATATTAACATTAACGACACTAAAATTTTTAGGTCTTTACATTAGTGCTCTCAATTCTAGGTACATAAACATATACAAGTCTCTCAATTATATAAAGTTGTTCCAGAGTTGCTAACATGGAGAAGTCTATCACAATCCTTATAAAACAACTACATTGTAAGCTTGATACAATAGAACAATAATAAACAAGGATTCTTGGTAGCTAAGACTTTAATGATTCAATCCAATCAAACTTCTTTAATTCAAAGGATTAGATAAGAGTGGTCTAATCCAATCCAGTCTCCAAAATATGTTTCCTTAAGTAATATGATCTTCAATAAACAGCTAGATATCATCCACATAATCAACACATCCCATATAAATTGTTTAATAAACTACTATCAGCATTTCAAATATAGAAATTGTCTTAAAGAACTTTGGTAATAAGAAAGTCGGCACTCCCTTATCACTCAATTTACGAGTTCCATATTTTCCAACTTATTTGATACCATTTTTGTTGCCATTTGTCATCAATTCTTATCGTTAGAAATTGAACAATAGAAAATTGTTGGAAAATATGGACATCACATATATAATAAGAGTAATTACATGTTATTATTTATTATCATAATAGGTTAGCCCAAATTAAAAGTGATCTAATTTAATTAGAATTTTATTGGGCTTTATTTATTAAGTAAAGTATGAGTCAAATATGTGTAGATACTCTAGTAATTGAGTTCTAATCAAATTCTAATTAATGATGGGCTAATTAGAAATTGATTAGAACTAATATGCCAAGGTTATAAATATTAGGGTTATGGTCCCAAAATTATACACAGGATATCTTTTCTAATATCCCATCATTAGGAAAGAGAGAGCATATATTCTTTAAATTTATTGTGTGCTAATTTAGAAGATCAAATCTCCAAGATCCGGTAAAACTTTAAGGAATCCATGGATTCAGGTACTCTTCTGCATCTAGTTTTGTTCTTGATTTATTCTTGATGATTTGACATGATAGATCCTGGTTTATTTAGTCTTATTTTTAGATTTATTTTACAAATCTAACAAGTGGTATCAGAACCTCATCATATTGAATTATTGAGAATTGATTAAGGTTCTTCTTTTGAATAATTGATTCATGAAATTTCATGAGTTTATATATTAATCTTTGAAGGTTTATGTTAAAGTAATTTTTTTAAGATCTTGGTTATCTTGAATTCATCTTAAAATTTTAGGGTTTTGTTTTAATTTTTTAATTTGAGTGATTTTTGAATTGATGAATTTAATTACAAAAGTTTTAGCATTTTAATCTTTTTCTTGCGATTCAATTGTTTTCTTTATTCATGACTTGTGCTACTGTATTTGCAAAATCATGTTTTTGTCACTTTGTGCCTTTTCTTTAAAAGCATTATATATATTTTTAATGGTATAAGGAATTTAATTTGATGTTTAAAAAAAAAGGTTAAACATATACACATGGCTTAATTCTTTAATATATATTTTATTATATATAAATATATAATATATACATGCTTTGATTGCTTTAATGCATGTTAGTGTTGGAAAATTATATAAATATATATGATTATCTTTTAATTTGATTAAAAGATGAAATTAAGGTAAGTATTTTGAAACAAATAAATTCAGATTTTGGCTTTTAATTAAGGATGTCTAATATTTTAAATAAATTAGTTGATACAAAATGTTGCTAAAGTGACCTCTTTTGTGTAGATTAGTTTATTTGAAATATTAAGATGATTATATGTTTTTGTGATTTATGCGTTTATTAATTGAGCCAAAGGCAAGTTAATATTTGGCAGAATTTCAACGACATCTGTGATGATAAATGTGTGACAATTATATGGTATTTTATGTGAGTAATAAGTTAGTTGAAAGATTAATTCATTGTTTGACATAATTTATTGTCAATGTTTGATTGCTACAACAAGAGTACCGCTTACTGTTAATATTACTGTCATAAAACTTGATATTAATGTTGTGTTTGGTATCTTGAGATGAAATTAACCATTATCTTGAATTTATTGTTTACTTATGAATATTAATTTAAGCTTGTTTTTGTTCTATATTCAGCTAATTCATCTTCGGCTGCCACAATATCTGCTAATATAAATTCTATACTCATGTTTAATAGGACTAATTTTAAGGAATGGAAAAGGCACTTACTTATAGTGCTTGGCTGTATGGACATAGACCTTGCACTAAGGGAATAACAACTTGCACCTCTTACTACGGAAAGCACCTCTGATGTTAAGAGGGATTTTTAGAGGTGGGATCGTTCAAACCGCAAGAGTCTAATGTTCCAGAAGCCTTTAGGGATACAGTATCTAAAGAGATTACTCAGCCCAAGGGTTTCCCTAATGAAATTGAGAAACGTTTTGCTAAAAATGATAAGGTTAAGATGATATCACTTTTGACTTCTTTGATGTCTATGAAGTATAAAGGTTAAGGAAACGTAAGGGAGTACATTATGGAGATGTTCCATACTACTTCGAGACTTAAGGCACTTAAGATCGAGCTTTCTGAGGAATTACTTGTTCTTATGGTTTTGGTATCGCTTCCTGCACATTTTAATCAATTTAAAATTAGTTACAACCGTCAAAAGGAGAAATGGACCCAAATGAGATCATTTCTCATTGTGTGAAAGAGGAAGAAAGGTTGAAGCGTGATAAGTCTAAAAGTGCTCATTTCGCCAATGCCCCTAAAGAAAAGGACAAGAAAAGAAATATCATAATGAAGCTGCTAAGGGTCCAGCTCAAAAGAAATAACAACAAGCTACAAAGAGTTGTTTCTTTTGTAACAAGTCTGGACACGCAAAGAAAAATTGTACCAAATATCATGCTTGGCGTGCAAAGAAAGGTATAATTCTTAATTTGGTATGTTCTGAGAATAATTTGGCTTTAGTACCTAGAAACACTTGGTGGATAGATTCTGTAACAGCCCGATTTAGACCCTAATCAAAACGGTGGTTTCAAGACCATGAATCCCAGTTTGAAAAATATTTAAAAATTATTTTCTGTGTTTATTTTGTGTGAATTTATATCAGTGAAATTTTCGTGATTTAATTTTGTCGATTTGGTGTCCGATGTAATAAAAGGACTTAATCGCGTAAAATAAAAATTTGGTGGTTATTTCTAAAAGGGACCTATTTATTATTGGCTTTTTAAGTGGGAACCTCTATGCTGTAAATAACCCACTTTCATGTTAGTTGGACAGTATTAGGCTTACAATATAAAGGTTTATTATAAATTCATTAAGGTTATATCAGTAACTTAAGTTTTAATTTATAATATGTTATAATATACATAATAAAACATAAAATAAAGTTAAGATATATGTTATTTCTTCATTGTTCTTGCCGAATATAAACAAAAGAAAAAGAAAGAAAACCAAGTTAGGGTTCAGCATATATTCAAGCTCAATCAAGGTTCGTTTTTGTTCGATTTTTGATAATTTCTACGTTTTTGAGATCGTTGCTTAGTAATCTTCAAGACCCAAGTTTTAATTTTTTATTTTTATAAATATTTTGAGTTGTGCCATTGTTGATAGCTTGTGATTTTTTCTGTTTGATGATGAAATATGAAAGATATGTTTTAGATTAACATGTTTTGTATTGGAGTTTTTGATGATTTTGAGTAATTAGGACTAAATTGCAAAAATAATAATTCGAGGGACTAAAATGTGAAATAAATAAAATATATGGGCTTGTATAGATATGGGAACCATTCGACCTAACACGGGTACTTTGAAATTTGTATGCTTTATACCTCACTCCAAATTGAAACAACCATGCGATATATTGCTCATACATTCTTATATAAATCATTTAGAATATTAGTTATTCGGCCATGCATGTAACTAGGCTAAGGTATGTTTGATGATGTTCCATGAGATGCATGCATGTTTTAGTTGTTAGCTTGAGTTCTACCTAGCCCATGGTCTAAATCTTGCTATGTGATGGAAATGACACTCGGCCATGGATGCATCATTCTTGCTTGGTGTTGATGTTGTGTTGGTGAGATATGAAGTTATTTTTGTGACCCAAGTTGAGATTTGAATTTTGGAATGAGTAAGGTTTTCGGCTATGGTAAATATAAGGGTGATGGATGTTGTGTCATGCTAAATCTAGATGAACAATGTTAGTGCTTATATCTCGATATTCATGAGTTTCTTTCTTGGTTTTTCCTCAAACCCATGAAGTATTTTTAATTGGTGTTGTTAGAGGTTTCAGTCATGGGATTATAAGCTTGTTAGTTTTGATGGTGAAATTTATGCCTTGTAAGGGTAAATGGTGTCTTGATGCATTCGGCCATGGTAGAAAGTAGATGTGAAATGGTAGTAAGATGAAATGCAAAATGTTAGTATTTGATTACTAGTGTATAAATGCGTATTAGCCGAGTTTTGAATTTGAAACAAAACGATATATAATCAATACAAGTAACCATACTTGTAGGAAGTATTAAGCATATAATTGGCCTCAACATATACATGCATACTCGGCCACATGAGAAGATTAGTGTTGCATGTATTCGGTTAGAGGCAAGCATATTGATGCCTTTATCTTGGTTTAGACAATTGGCTAAAAGGGAGTGTGGGTTAATATGTTGAGTTGATGCATGATTTCACATGTATGTGACTTTAATGTCTAATGTATAAATATGGGCTAAGTACCTTGTGTTCCTCTTTTTGATGCTCAAATGATTAAATCAATTTATTTGTTAAATTAAGCTCAAGAGCAAAGGGGATCTAAATCCGATAAAGGGAAGGAAAAAGTGGTCGAATAGCCATCGAAATCGTTCAACAACATCCGAGTTAAGTTTTCGAGTAACGAGACTTAGTTTACGATTTGATTAAGTCATGACGTATGAGCATAACAAATATACGGTGATATGATGATTCTACTTGAATTTTATGTTGAGTTAATTTGTCTATACGTGTGACGGGTAGCCGTATGTGCATAGAGATCGTGTCATAAAGCAAACTAAACCATGCTATTTGTATGTGGCTAGTGAGCCAAAAATGGGATTGCTTAATACGTGACGTGTGATTGAACTCCAATTATGAAAATGAAATATAGATGTGTCATGATTTATTGATATGTGTATGAATATTTGGATGAAAACCAGGCTAAGTCCCGAAAGCATCTGCACTAGTGACTAATCCGGGCTAAGTCCCGAAGGCATCTGTGCGAGTTACTAAACTCGGGCTAAGTCCCAAAGGCATTTGTGCGAATTACTAAATCCGGGCTAAGTCCCGAAGGCATTTGTGCGAGTTACTAAATCTGGGCTAAGTCCCGAAGGCAATTGTGCGAGTTACTCTAACCGGGCTATGTTCTGAAGGCATTTGAGCGAGTAGTTATATCCGGTTAAATTCCGAAGGTATGTGATTTGGGAATGAGCGATCTGCTGTAATAATTTCAATTAATACGCTTGTAAAATTCCAGCGATGAGGTATGTTTCGTATGTGCTTTGAATTAGTTGAGCCCTTACAAATAAGTATTCGCTCAGTTGATAAATGAGCTACCGGCCTTTGGCTAAGTTGATCTTTGTGTATGAATATAAGGGTTGGTAATGTGAAGTAAGTATGATATTGAGAATTTGTGCTTATGAAATTATCTGTTTAGCTACATGAATGCTATACTTTGGTTGTGTCTAAATTCATGGCTCAAACTTACTAAGCATTAAATGCTTACTCCGTTTCTTTGATTCTCCGTTTTATAGATTTTGGTTTGTCAGCTATCGGACTCGGGATTGTTGAAGTCAAAGTCGCCCACACTATCAAAGCCCCCTTTTTGGTACACTTTTGGTTGAACTTTGAAATGGCATGTATAGGACTACTCTTTTGTTGTGGGTCATGGACCCCTTTGGATTTGTAAAACTTTGGATAGCCATGCGAAAATGGCTTATATATGTTTTGAGCATAATGTTATAGTCATCTTGAATGAATATGTTCATTAAGAGGCATGGAAATGTTTGGCAACGATTAGCCATTAGAATGGTTCATCAAGATCATATTTTGTGCTATATATGCTAAAGGGCTAGTTGAATCATGGAAACTATGTAATCGGTAAAGTCTACCTTAAAAATAGATGCTGATAGCAGCAGTGATGTGAATGTGAAAAATTACTAAAAATAGTAGGAATGGAATTAAATAGTGAATAAATTATGTAATCGAACCTTGATGAATCTATTTTCATAGGATAGTAACGAAATGATCATATGAACAATATAATATGAGATATTTAAGTTTTCGCGAAATAGGGCCAGAACGGTTTCTGGATTCCCTGTTCCGACTTTGGAAATTAATTATAAATTAACCAGAGATAATTAGAAGTCATGCCATATATGTACAAATTTATTTTCGAGTCTAGTTTCTATAGAAACAAATAGAATCAGTATTGAAGCCCTGTACAGGGAGATATCCAAGTCGTAATGGATGGAGGTCAGTGTAGTCGAACCCTGAAACAGGGGAGACTTTAACTAATAAACTGTACTAATTGCCTCGACCAAAAACTCTAGAAAAAAATTTTAGATGAATATATGAGTCTAGTTTCAGGAAAAATTTACGGAACTGGTTTTCGAGTTTTGGAACTCGAGATATGATTTTTAAGGTGACAGTGACGCAGTTAGCCAGCTCGTCTAGAAATTTTAAAATGGACTATACAAATAAGTGAGTTAAGTCTGCGAACCCCTCGTGTCTGACTCCGGCAACGGTCCCGGGTACGGGGTGTTACAATTTTATTGGTATCAAAGCTACGGTTTATTCGATTCTAGGACTACCGTAATACGTTTGGGTCTAGCTATACATGCCGTTTTATGTGATTATTTGATAGTGTGGTGATTTCTGACATTTGTAAATGTGTTTATTTATAGTAATGGATCCCGATCCCGACCGAGCGGTAGCTGATGATCTTGAGAGTGTAGCGCCTGCTCCCGCACAAGGGACAGCGCTGGCGGACTCTCAACCTAATGCTAGTAATCCGAATGATGAAGCTAGACAAGCATTCTATAGCGTGATGAATGATTGGTTCAACCAATACATTCGAACTAATACGGCTGTTCCACAACCTCCATTCCCGACAAATACCACCCCCGCACCTACCATACCTCCGGTAACTGACCAAATAAGGTCAATTAAGCCCCCAGTTGACAGAATCCGAAAACACGAGGCTACTGAATTTAAAGCCACGGACAGCGATAATGCCGAGCAAGCGAAATTTTGGTTGGACAACACTATCCGGGTACTAGATGAACTATCTTGCACACCCGATGAGTGCCTAAAGTGTACTATCTCCTTGCTATGTGATTCTGCCTACTATTGGTGGAATACGTTGACTTCTGTGGTGCCCAGTGTGACACCCCTAAAGTGACCCTAGTCGGAAAGCGGTCTCGGGACCGCTAGACCGAGTCACCAAATTATTTGAATGTGATAATTATTGCCTAAAATATGTGAATATAAATGTGTGAAAGTTTTAAGCTTCGATTTAGTTAATTGCATGTGAATTTAGTTGATAGGACTTATGTGAGAAAATTTAGAAATGTGCTAGGCAAATGCAAGTGGCCTAATAGTGCATGTAATCAAAGGGGTGGACTTGCATGTCAATTTCCCCCCCCATTTAAGTACTAGTGGCCGGCCATGACAAGGGATGATGGGCAAAACATGTTGTGTTAATGGAAAAATAAAATAAGAAGCATGGGCAAAACATGTCATGAAACATGTTGTGTTAATGGAAGAACAAAATAAGAAGCATGGGCAATAAACTAATAAGAAATTGAAGGAAGAAAACAAAGAGAAAAAAAATGTGTTCATCATTCTCATGCATGACAAAAAAAAAGAAAAAAAAGAAGAGAAAGGCTCTCATGTTGTTCTTGGCCGAATAGGAGAAAGAAAAAGAAGGAAAAAAGAGCTTTGAGGAAATCGACTATGGTGGTTTGATAGACTAAGGTATGTTTGATGATGTTCCATGAGATGCATGCATGTTTTAGTAGTTAGCTTGAGTTCTAAATAGCCCATGGTTCAAATCTTTACTATGTCATGGAGATGATATTCGGCCAAGGTGGATTGGTGTTGATATCATTTGCATGCTAAAAGTGAAGCTTTGTAATGGTGCATGTGATGGTGGATTGATGATTCTTGAATCTTCTTTTTAGCATTTTTGAGTGAGACATTAAGTTCTTTGTTTAACCATGACCAAAAATTGAAATGGTATGGTGTTGTGATGCAATCGGCCCCAACATAGACATGTATGTTCGGCCACATGAATAAGTACATAAGTTATGTGTATATTCGGCCATAAGCTAGCAAAATGAGACTTTAATGAGTTAAATTTGTTTGAATTAAGCTCAAGAGCAAAGGGGAACTAAATCCGATAAAGGGAAGGAAAAAGTGGTCGAATAGCCGCCGAAATCGTTCGACAACATCCGAGGTAAGTTTTAAGTGATTAAACGTTGAGTAAATTCAATTATAATAGGACATGATGAGTTGATTTAATAAGATATGATGTGGCCATGATATGTTCTAAGTTCAAATGGTAAGTTCTTAAGTGTTTGAGCTTGGGAATTTAAGGGTAATTTGAAATAGTCTGCTTAGGACAGCAGCAGTAACGTGACTTTAGAAAATCACCATAAATTTATGGAATTGAATTAGAGGCTGAATGAGACATGAAATTAAAGCTTAATGAGTCTAGTTTCTTATAAAAGAAACCGTGTAAGCAAAGGAATTTCCGATAATGAGATACTTAAAGTTGTGTGAGACAGCACAGAATGACACTGTAATCCTCTGTTTTGTATTTAGAAAATCATTATAAATTGTACAAAAATGGTTATAAGATAAAATTTATATGATTAGACTCCTTAAGGAGTCTAGTTTCAAATGAAACAAATACAACACATTTTGAATTCTGTAAAATGAGAAATTTGATTCGTAGTGAAGAGTGGTCAGATTAGTCAAACAGTGAAACAGGGGAAACTTTAAGAAAAATCTGGTATTGATTGGCCAAACCTAAAATTCTGGAAATTTTATGGATGGAAGATATACGAGTCTATATTCAGGAAAAATTAACAGAAAGTGATTTGGAGTTTTGTAGCTCCAGTTATAAATAATTTAGTGACTATTGCTCAGGAAAAACAGCTTGTGCTGAATTTGAGATTGTGTTGTAAACCTTGATAAACTTGTTTTAGTTGCTCATAAGCTATTGATTAAACCCATACGTGAATTCTAAATTGTGATATTGGAAAATGATAGATGTAGATTCAGCCAAGACAGTGTGTATACGTGAAAGTATATGTGGTATGTTTTAGTATATTTGGATAATTGTGATGTGAATACATGAAAATCTATATTTTGATTTAGGATTCTATGTGATGGATGTGAACATGCATATATGAGATAAGGCTAATGGCCGATGTGATGAATGTGAAAGTGTATATATGTGATAAGGCCTAATGGCCGATGTGATGAATGTGAAAGTGTACATATGTGATAAGGCCTAATGGCCGATGTGATGAATGTGAAAGTGTACATATGTTATAAGGCCTAATGGCGATGTGATGAATGTGAAAGTGTATATATGTGATAAGGCCTAATGGCCGATGTGATGAATGTGAAAGTGTATATATGTGATAAGGCCTAATGGCCGATGTGATGAATGTGAAAGTGTATATATGTGACAGGGCCGAGTGGCCAACGTGATGGATGTGAAAGTGTATAAATGTGATAAGTCCCGAAGGGCATTTGTGTCAGTACTATATCCGGGTTAAAACCCCGCAGGCTTTATGCGAGAATATTATCACAGATTAATGTCCGTAAGCTTCGTGCTCGTACTATATCCGAGCTCTAAAGACCCGATGACTACGTGTGGGGATTTTGTCCGGGTAAGACCCGATAACTTCGTGTGGAGATTATGTCCGGGTAAGACTTCGTAATAAGAATTGCTTATAAATATATTCAATGCGAAAGGTTAAACAGGTATGTACTCCAAGTTTATATGTGAGCTTGATTTGCACTAAATCATAAGGTAGTTATGTGATGCATACGAGAGCAATCTATGAGACTATTCCTATGATTATGTGACATCGGATCAGTGTGAGAGGTTATGTGAAATCATACGATATATCTATGTCACATGAGCTCACTTTTATGTGATAGTTTATCTGCCTATTGTATATGATGAGATGTGCATATTCGGTAAAGGGATGGTATGCCCGAAGGAAAAGTGAAATAAAAAATACAAACAACTATGTTATAATTTGATTGTTATCTGTTGACACTGCTTAAAACTTACTAAGCATTAAATGCTTACTCCATTCTTTGAATCTCTGTTTTATAGATTTTGGTTCGTCAGCTATCGGACTCGGGATTTTTGGAAGTCGAAGTCTCCCACACTATCAAAGCCCCTTTTGGTACAATTTGGTTGAACTTTGAAATGGCATGTATAGGACTACCCTTTTGTTGTTGGTCATGTACCCTTCGGTTTTGTGTAAATTTGGATAGCCATGCGAAAATGGCTTAAATATACTTTGATCATAGCATTATAATCGTTTTGTATGTTATCCGTCGAGAGGTATGGAAATGTTGGTAACGGTTAGCCATGGGAAGGGTTATTCTTGATCACTTTTGGAATATGTATGACAAACTCTAGTTGATCCATGGAGGATCATGAAATAGGTAAAGTTTACCTTAAAAAAAAACAGATGCTGGCAGCAGCAGTGATGTGATGTGAAAAATCACTAAAAATAGTAGGAATGAAATTAAATAGTGAATAAATTATGTTAACGAATCTTGATGAATCTATTTTCATAGGAAAGTAACGAAACGATCATATGGACAGTATGTTAAGAGATATTCAGGTTCTTGTGAGACAGGGCCAGAACGGTTTCTGGATTCCCTATTCCGGATTTAGAAATTCATTATAAATTAACCAGAGATAATGAGGAGTCATGCCATATATGTATAGATTCCTCTCTGAGTCTAGTTTCTATAGAAACAAACGGAATCAGTATTGAAACTCTGTGCAGGGAGATATCCAAATCGTAATGCATGAAGGTCAGTGTAGTCGCACCCTGTAACAGGGGAGAATTTAACGAATAAACTGTACTAATTGGCCCGACCAAAATTCTAGAAAAAAATATGTTGATGGACATATGAGTCTAGTTTCAGGGAAAAATTACGAAACTGATTTTCGAGTTGTGAAACTCAAGATATGATTTTTAAGGTGACAGTGACGCAGTTAGCCAACTGCCTGGAAATTTTTAAAATGGACTGCGATAGTAAGCGAATTTAGTCTGTGAACCCCTCGTGTCCGACTCCGGCAACGGTCTCGGGTACGGGGTGTTACACCCAGAGAGCAAGTAACTTGGGAGTTCTTCCAAACCGAGTTTCGAAAGAAGTATATCAGTCAGAGATTCATTGACCAAAAACGGAAGGAATTTCTTGAACTCAAGCAAGGTTCCATGTCGGTTACCGACTATGAACGAAAATTTGTGAGGCTTAGCTGGTACGCACGAGAATGCATTTCCTCAGAAGCCGTAATGTGTAAACATTTCGAGGATGGGCTGAATGATTATATAAAGCTGTATGTTGGCATTTTGGAAATCCGAGAATTTGTGGCACTTGTCGAGCGAGCTTGCAAAGCCGAGGAGCTTAGTATGGAGAAAAGAAAAGCTGAGGTGGGAGCAAAGGAGTTTCGTAAGAGGTCTTCGGGGAAGCCCTTCCCACAGTCATCGAAGAAATTTAGAGATGGCTTAGGCCGGTCTAGAGACACTTCAGGCTTTTCTAGACGAGATCGCGATCGACCCCCTGCGAGTGCACGAGTCACTTCGGTTGCCAGTGTGGGAAATGATCGTCGAGATAGAACGGAGTGTCAGTATTGTGGTAAATGGCATTCGAGGAGTTGTAGATTCCATGACTACTCCTGTTACAAGTGCGGATCAGTTGACCACTTCATTAAAGATTGCCCGAGGTTGTCTGAACAGAATGTAAATCAGAGTGGGAAACCGGGTGCTACCACTGCTCGAGGTAGATCATCTAGAAATACGGGCAATGCTAGTGGTGGTTAGAGAGGATCTAGAGATGCTACGACCAGATCTGAGGCTCGTGCTCTTGCTAGAGCTTATGCTATACGCGCACGCGAGGATGCTTCCTCGCCAGATGTTATTACCGATACTTTTACTCTCTTTGATACTAATGTGATTGCTTTGATTGACCCTGGTTCTACTCATTCTTATATATGTGAAACCTTAGCATCCAGTAAGACTTTACCTATTGAGTCTACTGAGTTCGTAATTCGGGTGTCAAATCCCTTGGGTCGTTACATGCTTGTCGACAAAGTGTGTAAGAAATGCCCCCTAGTAATTCGAGGTTCCTGTTTTCTAACGGACTTGATGCTTTTGCCATTTGATGAATTTGATGTTATTCTTGGTTTGGATTGGTTGACCGTGCATGATGCGGTTGTGAATTGCAAAAGCAAGACTATTGATTTGAGGTGCGCAAATAACGAGATAATCCGAGTTGAGTCTATGGACTTAAAGGGGTTGCCAGCTGTAATATCATCAATGTTGGCTCAGAAATATGTAAGGAAGGGGTGCGAAGCATACCTTACGTATGTACTTGATGACAAAGAGTTAGAAATGAAACCCGAATCTGTGCCGGTGGTTTGTGAATACCCGGATGTTTTCCCGAAGAATTACCGGGTTTACCACCTATTCGGGAGGTAGAGTTTGGTATTGAGCTTGTACCTGGGACTATGCCGATTTTGATAGCTCCGTATCGTATGGCACCTACCGAGTTAAAAGAGTTGAAAGCTCAGTTGCAAGAATTGACGGATAGAGGTTTCGCTCGACCAAGTTTCTCGCCTTGGGGTGCACCAGTATTGTTCGTGAAAAAGAAGGACGGGACTATGAGGTTGTGCATCGACTATCTTCAGCTCAATAAAGTGACAATAAAGAATAAATATCCGTTACCGCGTATTGATGATTTGTTTGATCAACTAAAGGGAGCCTCGGTGTTTTCAAAGATAGATTTGAGATCGGGTTATTACCAGTTGCGAATTCAAGATTCGGATATACCCAAAACTGCTTTCAGAATGAGATACGGCCACTACGAGTTCTTAGTGATGCTGTTTGGGCTCACTAATGCCCCTGCGGTATTTATGGATTTGATGAATCGGATCTTCAGACAGTATTTGGACCGGTTCGTAGTTGTGTTCATTGATGACATCTTGGTCTATTCAAGAGATGAGACCGATCATGCTGAGCACCTGAGATTAGTGTTGCAAATTTTACGGGATAAGCAGTTATATGCTAAGTTCAGTAAGTGTGAGTTCTGGTTAAGAGAGGTTAGCTTCTTGGGCCATGTGGTATCCGCATCGGGTATTCGAGTTGACCCGAGCAAAATTTCAGCCATACTTAACTGGAAGCCTCCGAGAAATATTACTGAGGTTCGGAGCTTTTTGGGACTTGCCGGTTACTACCGACGGTTTGTAAAAGGTTTCTCGATGATAGCCACACCAATGACGAAGCTACTTCAAAAAGATGTTAAGTTCGAATGGACGGAAAAATGTCAGAAAAGTTTTGATCAACTGAAAACTTATTTGACTGAAGCTCCAATTCTAGTGCAACCCGAATCAGGCAAAGAGTTTGTCATTTATAGTAATGCCTCCCTACTTGGGTTAGGTTGCGTATTGATGCAAGAAAGTCGAGTTGTGGCCTATGCGTCGAGACAATTAAAGCCACATGAGAAAAATTATCCGACCCATGACCTCGAATTAGCTGCTATCGTATTCGCCTTGAAAATATGGCGACATTACTTATTTGGTGAGAAGTGCCATGTATTTTCGGATCACAAAAGTCTCAAATATTTGATGACTCAAAGAGACTTGAATCTACGACAAAGGCGTTGGCTTGAGTTGTTGAAAGATTATGAGCTTGCCATTGACTATCACCCGGGAAAGGCTAATGTGGTTGCGGACGCCTTAAGCCGGAAATCACTGTTTGTTGTACGAGCGATGAATGTACACTCGTCTGTTCTACCCGACAATGTGTTAGTAGCTGAATTAAAGGCCAAACCATTATTGATTCATCAAATTCGTGAAGCTCAGAAAGTCGACGATGAATTGGTTGCAAAACTGGCTAAATGTGTTCCGAATATGGAATCCTAATTTCAAATTGATGATGACGATTGTTTGAGATTCAGAAGTCGTTTGTGCGTTCCAAGAAATTCAGAACTCATTTCGATGATTCTGAACGAAGCTCATTGTAGCCGAATGTCAATTCACCCGGGGAGTACGAAAATGTACAACGATCTGAGACACCAGTTTTGGTGGCATGGTATGAAACGATACATTTCCGATTTTGTTTTGAAGTGTTTAGTATGTCAGCAAGTGAAGGCGGAACATCAAGTGCCTACGAGTTTGCTTCAGCCGATCATGATACCTGAATGGAAATGGGAACGAGTCACGATGGATTTTGTATCTGGGTTGCCAGTGTCGGCAAGTAAGAAAGATGCGATTTGGGTCGTTGTTGATAGACTGACTAAGTCAGCTCACTTTATCCCCGTACGTACGGATTTTTCATTGGATAAACTAGCTGAAGTGTATGTTTCTCAGATTGTGAGATTACACGGGGTACCGATTTCTATTGTGTCGGATAGAGATCTGAGATTCTCCTCGCGATTTTGGAAGAAATTGCAAGAAGCTTTGGGTACCAAGCTGCATTTTAGCACCGCTTTTCATCCACAAACCGATGGTCAATCCGAGCGGATAATTCAGATCTTGAGGACATGTTGAGATGTTGCATCCTCGAGTTTAGTGGTTCGTGGGAGCGGTATTTACCATTGATTGAATTCGCTTACAACAATAGTTTTCAATCAAGTATTAAGATGGCACCTTACGAGGCTTTGTACGGGCGTAAATGACGTACGCCATTATTTTGGACCGAGCTCGGTGAGAGTAAAATTTTTGGAGTGGACTTGGTTAAAGATGCTGAACAGAAAGTAAGAATAATTCGTGAAAGTCTGAAGGCAGCACCAGATCGTCAGAAGTCGTATGCGGATTTAAAACGAAGAGATATTGAGTATCAGGTGGGAGACAAAGTGTTTCTTAAGGTCTCACCTTGGAAAAAGATACTCAGATTTGGCCGTAAGGGCAAACTGAGTCTGAGGTTCATCGGGCCATATGAGATATCCGAACGAGTCGGTCCAGTTGCGTATCGTTTGATTTTTCCTCCTGAACTTGAAAAGATTCACGACGTCTTTCATGTTTCGATGCTTCGACGTTATAGATCTGATCTGTCGCACGTAATTAGTCCATCAGAGGTTGAAATTCAATCCGACATGAGTTATGAAGAAGAGCCGATTCGTATCCTAGCTCGTGAAGTGAAAGAGTTACGAAAGAAAAAGGTTCCTTTAGTAAAAGTGTTATGGCTCAAACACGGGATAGAAGAAGCTACTTGGGAACCCGAGAACTCTATGAAAGAGCGATACCCAAACCTATTTACCGGTAAGATTTTCGGGGACGAAAATTTCTTAAGTGGGGGAGAGTTGTGACAGCCCTAAAAGTGACCCTAGTCGGAAAGTGATTTCGGGACCGCTAAACCGAGTCACCAAATTATTTAAATATGATATTTATTGTCTAAAATATGTGAATATGAATGTGTGAAAGTTTTAAGCTTCGATTTCGTTAATTGCATGTGAATTTAGTTAATAGGACTTATGCGTGATACTTTTGAATTGTGATAGGGTAATCTATAAAGAGCTATTAGTGCATGTAATCAAAAGGGGGGGACTTGCATGTCAAATTCCCCCCCTCAATTAGTAGTGGCCGGCCACGAGCATGGGTGAACAAAATGTTATGGCTAAAAACATGTCATAAACATGTTGGGGTAATGCATTATGTAAGGAATAATAAAATAAAGAGCATGGGCAATAAAATATTAGTGTTAGTAGGATGAGAAACAAAAAAAAAGAAAGGATGTGTGTGATTGTTTCCCCCCATTGCCGTGAGTTGAAGGGAAGAAAACAAAAAAAAAGAGTGTTCATCCTTTGGTTCATCCTTGGCCGAAAATTTTAAGGAGGAAGGAAGAAGAAAGGTTGAAGAGGTTCGGCCATGCATGTAACTAGGCTAAGGTATGTTTGATGATGTTCCATGAGATGCATTCATGTTTTAGTTGTTAGCTTGAGTTCTACCTAGCCCATGGTCTAAATCTTGCTATGTGATGGAAATGACACTCGGCCATGGATGCATCATTCTTGCTTGGTGTTGATGTTGTGTTGGTGAGATATGAAGTTATTTTTGTGACCCAAGTTGAGATTTGAATTTTGGAATGAGTAAGGTTTTCGACTATGGTAAATATAAGGGTGATGGATGTTGTGTCATGCTAAATCTAGATGAACAATGTTAGTGCTTATATCTCGATATTCATGAGTTTCTTTCTTGGTTTTACCTCAAACCCATGAAGTATTTTTAATTGGTGTTGTTAGAGGTTTCGGTCATGGGATTATAAGCTTGTTAGTTTTGATGGTGAAATTTATGCCTTGTAAGGGTAAATGGTGTCTTGATGTATTCGGCCATGGTAGAAAGTAGATGTGAAATGGTAGTAAGATGAAATGCAAAATGTTAGTATTTGATTACTAGTGTATAAATGCGTATTAGCCAAGTTTTGAATTTGAAACAAAACGATATATAATCAATACAAGTAACCATACTTGTAGGAAGTATTAAGCATATAATTGGCCTCAACATATACATGCATACTCGGCCACATGAGAAGATTAGTGTTGCATGTATTCGGTTAGAGGCAAGCATATTGATGCCTTCATCTTCGTTTAGACAATCGGCTAAAAGGGAGTGTGGGTTAATATGTTGAGTTGATGAATGATTTCACATGTATGTGACTTTAATGTCTAATGTATAAATATGGGCTAAGTACCTTGTGTTCCTCTTTTCGATGCTCAAATGATTAAATCAATTTATTTGTTAAATTAAGCTCAAGAACAAAGGGGATCTAAATCTGATAAAGGGAAGGAAAAAATGGTCGAATAGCCATCGAAATCGTTCGACAACATCCGAGGTAAGTTTTCGAGTAGCGAGACTTAGTTTACGATTTGATTAAGTCATGACGTATGAGCGTAACAAATATACGGTGATATGATGATTCTACTTGAATTTTATGTTGAGTTAATTTGTCTATACGTGTGACGGGTAGCCGTATGTGCATAGAGATCGTGTCATAAAGCAAACTAAACCATGCTGTTTGTATGTGGCTAGTGAGCCGAAAATGGGATTGCTTAATACGTGACGTGTGATTGAACTCCAATTATGAAAATGAAATATAGATGTGTCATGATTTATTGATATGTGTATGAATATTTGGAAGAAAACCGGGCTAAGTCCCGAAGGCATCTGCACTAGTGACTAATCCGGGCTAAGTCCCGAAGGTATCTGTGCGAGTTACTAAACCCGGGCTAAGTCCCAAAGGCATTTGTACAAATTACTAAATCCGGGCTAAGTCCCGAAGGCATTTGTGCAAGTTACTAAATCCGGGCTAAGTCCCGAAGGCAATTGTGCGAGTTACTCTAACCGGGCTATGTCCCGAAGGCATTTGAGCAAGTAGTTATATCCGGTTAAATTCCGAAGATATGTGATTTGGGAATGAGCGATCTGCTGTAATAATTTCAATTAATACGCTTGTAAAATTCCAGCGATGAGGTATGTTTCGTATGTGCTTTGAATTAGTTGAGCCCTTACAAATAAGTATTCGCTCAGTTGATAAATGAGCTACCGGCCTTTGGCTAAGTTGATCTTTGTGTATGAACATAAGGGTTGGTAATGTGAAGTAAGTATGATATTGAGAATTTGTGCATATGAAATTATCTGTTTAGCTACATGAATGCTATACTTTGGTTGTGTCTAAATTCATGGCTCAAACTTACTAAGCATTAAATGCTTACTCCGTTTCTTTGATTCTCCGTTTTATAGATTTTGGTTTGTCAGCTATCGGACTCGGGATTGTTGAAGTCGAAGTCGCCCACACTATCAAAGCCCCCTTTTTGGTACACTTTTGGTTGAACTTTGAAATGGCATGTATAGGACTACCCTTTTTGTTGTGGGTCATGGACCCCTTTGGATTTGTAAAACTTTGGATAGCCATGCGAAAATGGCTTATATATGTTTTGAGCATAATGTTATAGTCATCTTGAATGAATATGTTCATTAAGAGGCATGGAAATGTTTGGCAACTGTTAGCCATTAGAATGGTTCATCATGATCATATTTTGTGCTATATATGCTAAAGGGCTAGTTGAATCATGGAAACTATGTAATCGGTAAAGTCTACCTTAAAAATAGATGCTGATAGCAGTAGTGACGTGAATGTGAAAAATCACTAAAAATAGTAGGAATGGAATTAAATAGTGAATAAATTATGTAATCGAACCTTGATGAATCTATTTTCATAGGAAAGTAACGAAATGATCATATGAATAGTATAATATGAGATATTTAAGTGTTCGCGAAACAGGGCCAGAACGGTTTCTGGATTCCCTGTTCCGATTTTAGAAATTCATTATAAATTAACCAGAGATAATTAGAAGTCATGTCATATATTTACAGATTTCTTTTCGAGTCTAGTTTCTATAGAAACAAACGGCATCAGTATTGAAGCCCTGTACAGGGAGATATCCAAGTCGTAATGCATAGAGGTCAGTGTAGTCGAACCCTGAAACAGGGGAGACTTTAACTAATAAACTGTACTAATTGGCTTGACAAAAAATTCTAGAAAAAAAATTTTAGATGGATAAATGAGTCTAGTTTCAGGAAAAATTTACGGAACTGGTTTTCGAGTTTTGGAACTTGAGATATTATTTTTAAGGTGACAGTGATGAGTTAGCCAGCTCGTCTGGAAATTTTAAAATGGACTATACAAATAAGTGAGTTAAGTCTGCGAACCACTCGTGTCTGACTCCGGCAACGGTCTCGGGTACGGGGTGTTACACTCACTTTCTTGATTACCCGAAGTCGATTTAGAATCAGCTACAGCTCTGTCGGGATACATTTACTAGATAAAAACACATTTTCAAACGTTAGAAGTCATGACACTATTGCAGTATATAATATGACATGTATAGCTAGACTCACACACGCTACACTAGTCCTAGAACCGACTAAACCATAACTCTGATACCAACAAAATGTAACAGTCCTAGTCCACATCTGTTGCCAGATTAGGGATACGAGGTATTACCGATCAAAAACACAATTTCAAAACATTCATTAATATATATAATTAATCAAGTCCAACTTATTTATAAATAAAATATAATCAATTCACAATTCAGAACAAACAACGAATTACACTTTGCATAAACAGGTCACAACATCTCAACTTATTATTAACAGTATATAATGCATTTAATTGTACAGCATTATCTATTACTAACATGGTTTAACATGCTTCCAATACCACCTATGTTATTATACATGCAGCCACCAAAATCACACACATTATTATAATTTAATAAATCATAATGCACATCTTAAATCACCACATATACGGCTTAAGTAATAATCAATTTGAAATTTGCAAGCTTTACACCTCACTCTAAATTGAAACAACTACGCGATATATTGTTCATACATTCCTATATAAGTCGTTTAGAATATTAATTATTAAAGTCTGTACACAGCTACTTCAGTCATTAAGTTACACGCAATTGGCCTTAGTAAATTTTAACCATTTCATGCACATACCAACAAGAAGTACACTTATTATATATGCAAATTAGTGTGCCTAAAATTTCATAATCAATAACAATGTAAAAGACAACATTCGAACATCTCAAATTATTGTTCCCTTAATGTCATACATGACTTAACTTTAATAGCAAATTCTTAGTAACCATGTTTAAGTGTACAATCTTGTTACATAATATAATAAGTAATCACATATGTATACTTAGTACATTATACCATGGCCGAACATGCTAATAATGCACATGTACGTAATACTTAACTTATCCTAAAATAACGATCACACTTAACATTGAATGCATGCTAAACAATCGACCAAATATTCAACCGAATCAATCAAGCTAATATACATTTATCCATCACATTTAATTGTTTCACATTTCATATTTCTATTACAAATTATTAATTTCATAAGCAAATAAAAAACTTAGTAATATATTCAAATTGATTAAGCTTGCCTAATTATATTATCATTATCAATGCTTAATCATAAATCTACAAATCAGATAAAATAATACATTCCATGCACCATTATTACCTTGGCCGAATGTTCACCTAAACTATTTAATCAAGGGCTATTCAACTTTTAAGCCAAAATGTCAATACATAATCAAACATACATTTATACATTCGAATAAACTCAAGAATCATAATATGGCATTTTACACATATATTTCCTATGTAGCCAAATACACAATCACACATATGTTTATACACATAGTTAAAAATCTCTTTAATAAAACTTAAGTTACTCATCTTCAAAGCTGAAATCACATATCATCTTCATACATATTCATTATTAAGTTCATACACAACTTGTAACATACATAAATTAGCTTACTTACCTTATTTCCATAGATAACAGATTATTACATTCCTGATCTTTCAGCTCATATTTCGTATTTATTCACAATTTACCCATGCCCGATGAACTATTCAGAATTGGATAGGACACTCAGATGATCACACATATATCGTACAATGCCAACGTCCCAGACGTGGTTTTACATGTAATCTCTTATCGATGCCACTGTCCCAGATAGGGTCTTACTCGTAAACACATATCAGAATCACATATCGATGCCATGGTATTACTCGCACACATATATTGAAATCCTATGTCATGACATATGTATCCTAACTATTCCTAAGGTTCATACGGGGCTTTCGAACATCGTAACTCAGTCAAAACGAATGCTTGAACATAGTTACCAAGCTTATACACATTCGAAAATTGCTTTTACAATATCATATAATTCAATTCAACATCTATAGTTTACATTTAATTAAAATTAAGTACGTCTATTTGCTTATAAACTTACCTCGGACAACGAGAAACTGGTACGGATCGACTAGTCGACAACTTTCGTTTTCCCCCGATCCAAATCTGATTTCTTTGGTTCTTGATTTAAAAATATTCAAATTAAGCTCATTCAAACATATTTTCATTAAATTTAGTCCAAAAACACATAAATGGACAAATTACCATTTTACCCCTAACATTTACAATTTTTACAATTTAGTCCCGTTGCACAAAACACAAAATACACAAAATTTCAAAGTACGCATGTTAGGCGGAATGGTACCCATATCTATAAAAGTCCATATATTTCATTTATTTCACATTTTAGTCCCTCAACTTTTTATTTTTGCAATTTAGTCCTAATTACTCAAACTCATCAAAAACTTCAATACAAAACATGCTAATCTAGAACATATCTTTCATATTTGATCATCAAACAACAAAAATCACAAGTTATCAACAATGGCACAACTCAAAATATTCATCGAAATAAAAAATTAAAGTTTGGGTCTTGAAGATTACTAAGCAACGATCTCAAAAACGTAGAAATTATCAAAAATCGAACAAAAATGAACCTTGATTGAGCTTGAATATATGCCGAACCCTAGCTTGGTTTTCTTTCTTTTTCTTTTGTTTATATTCAGCAAGAACAATGAAGAAATAACATATATGTTGACATTATTTTGTGTTTTATTATTTATATTATAACGTATTATAAATTAAAACTTAATTTACTAATATAACCTTAATGAATTTATAATAAAAAATTATATTGTAAGCCTAATACCGTCCAACTAACATGAAAGTGGGCTATTTACAAAATAGAGGTTCCCGCTTAAAAAGCCAATAATAAATAGGTCCCTTTTAGAATTAGCCACCAAATTTTCATTTTACGCAATTAAGTCCTTTTATTAAATCGGACACCTAATCGACAAAATTAAATCAAGAAAATTTCACAGATATAAATTCACATAAAATAAACACATAAAATAAATTTTAAATATTTTTTAGACTCAGATTCATGGTCTCGAAACCACCGTTCTGATTAGGGTCAAAATCGGACTGTTTCAACTCTCCCCCCTTAGGGATTTTCGTCCCCAAAAATCTTACCGGTGAATAGGTTCGGATAACGTTCTCTCATTGTGTCCTCTGGCTCCCACGTTGCTTCCTCAAATCCGTGTTTATGCCACAGTACTTTAACTAACGGAATCTTCTTATTTCTCAATTCTTTAATCTCGTGAGCTAGAATATGAATTGGTTCTTCCTCATACGTCATATCGGGCTTAATCTCAATCTCAGATGGACTAATCACTTGCGAAGGGTCAGATCGATATCTATGAAGCATCGAGGCATGGAATACATTGTGGATCTTTTACTAACTTAGGTGGCAATAACAGCCTATAAGCAACTAGCCCGATACACTCTATAATCTCATACGGCCCAATGAATCTCGGACTCAATTTGCCTTTACGACCAAATCTGAGTATTTTCTTCCATGGTGAGACTTTTAAGAAAACTTTAGCTCCGATCTGAAACTCTATATCTTTACGTTTCAAGTCTACATATGATTTCTGATGATCAGATGCTGCTTTCAAACTTTCACGGATCACTTTCACTTTCTGTTAAGTTTCTCTGATCAAATCGACCCCGTGTATCTTATTTTCACTGAGCTCAGTCCAGTACAATGGTGTACGACATTTACGACCATACAAAGCCTCATAAGGTTCCATTTTGATGCTCGATTGAAAGCTGTTATTATACGTAAATTCAATCAGAGGTAGGTATCGTTCCCATGTGCCTTCAAACTCGAGAATGCAACATCTGAACATATCCTTAAGTATCTGAATAATTCACTCAGACTGGCCATCTGTTTGTGGATGGAAAGTAGTACTGAAATGTAATTTCATACCTAGTGCATCTTGCAATTTCATCCAGAACCGCGATGTAAACCTCGGATCTCTATCTACAACATTAGATATAGGCACACCATGTAATCTCACAATCTGAGAGACATACAATTCAGCCAGCTTATCTAGTGAGTAGTCTGTACGTATTGGAACAAAATGAGCCAATTTAGACAATCTATCTAGAACAACCCAGATTGCATCTTTCTTGCTTAGTGTCAACGGTAAACCGGATACAAAGTCATTCGTAACTCTGTCCCATTTCCATTCTGGTATCATAATCGGATGAAGTAAGCCTGAAGGTACCTGATGCTTGGCTTTTACTTGTTGACAGACTAACAATCTTGCAACAAAATCAGAAATGTCCCGTTTCATACCATGCCACCAATAAAGCTGTTTCATATCATTATACATTTTTGTGCCATCTGGATGAACAGATAACTGACTGCTGTGAGCTTCATTCAAAATCATCTGAATCAACTTTGAATTTCTCGGAACACATATTTGGTTTCTGAATATCAAACAGATGTCAGTATCAGCTCTAAATTCTGAATCAGCATCTGTATCACACTGAGCTCGTTTTGCTAGTAATTCATTATCGACCTTCTGGGCATCACAAATTTGTTGAATAAATAACGGTCTTGCTTTCAATTAAGCTATTATTGAACCATCATCAGATATAGCCACATACGCATTCATTGCACACAGAGCAAATAGTGATTTTCGGCTTAAAGCATCTGCAACAACATTAGCCTTCCCCGGGTGGTAGTCAATCACAAGCTCGTAATCTTTTAGCAATTCCAACCATCGGCGTTGTCTCAAATTCAGATCTTTCTGAGTGATCAAGTATTTCAGGCTTTTATGATAAGAATAAACATGACATTTCCCTCCAAACAGATACTGGCGCCAAATTTTCAATGCAATCACAATAGCTGCCAACTCTAGGTCATGTGTCGGATAGTTCTTTTCATGTGGCTTTAACTATCTTGAGGTATAAGCTATAACCTTTCCTTCCTGCATCAATACATAGCCTAAACCATTTAAAGATGCATCACTATAGATAACAAATTCTTTACCCGATTCTAGTTGAACTAGCACTGGAGCTTCAGTCAAAAGGACTTTCAACTGATCGAAACTTTTCTGGCACTTCTCTGACCACTCGAACTTAACATCTTTTTGCAGTAGCTTCGTCATTGGAGCTGCAATCATAGAGAAACCTTTCATGAATTGTCTATAATAACCAGCAAGTCCCAAAAAACTTTAGACTTCAGAAACATTCTTAGGAGGTTTCCAAACAAGTATAGCTGAAATTTTGCTCGGATCAAACCGAATACCCGATGCTGATACCACATGACCTAGAAATCTGACTTCACTTAACCAGAACTCACATTTACTGAATTTTGCATACAACTACTTATCTCACAAGGTCTGTAACACAAGTCTCAAATGTTCAGCATGTTCGGTTTCATCGCGGGAATAGATCGAAATGTCATCTATAAACACAACCACAAATCAGTCCAGATACGGTCTGAAAATCCAATTCATCAAATCCATGAAAATACCAGGTGCATTTGTGAGTCCGAAAGGCATAACCAAAAACTCATAGTGTCTATATCTCGTTCGAAAAGCAGTCTTTGGCACATCGGAGTCTTAAACTCGCAACTGATAGTAGCCCAATCTCAAGTCTATCTTTGAAAACACTATAGCCCCTTTCAGCTGATCAAATAGATCATCAATCTGTGGCAACGGATACTTATTCTTTATAGTCACCCTATTAAGCTGTCTATAATCAATGCACATTCTCATAGTTCTGTCTTTTTTTTTTCACAAACAACACAGGTGCACCCCACGGAGAGAAACTCAATTGTGCAAAACCTCTATCTGTTAATTCTTGTAATTGAGCTTTCAATTCTTTTAATTCTGTAGGTGTCATTCTGTACGGAGCTATGGATATCTTAGTCGTCCCAGGAATTAACTCAATACCAAACTCTATCTCCCGAATAGGGGGTAAACCCGGTAAGTCTTCAGGAAACACATCTAGATACTCACATACAACTAGCATTGATTCAATGTTCCTTTCAGCCATTTTACTGTGAAACACATATGCAAAGGAAGCCTCGCAGCCTTTTCTCCCATATTTCTGAGCTAACATCGAAGAAATCACCGCTGGTAACCCTTTCAAATCACTAGATTCAATCCGAACAATCTCATCATTCTAGCACCATAGATCAATAGTCTTTCTTTTGCAGTTTACAATATCATCATACAAAGTCAACCAGTCCATACCCAAAATTATGTCGAACTCATTAAATGGCAGCAACATCAAATCAGCTGAAAACCAAAAATCTCGAACCATCAAAGGACAATTCTTACACACTTTGTCAACCATAATACACCGGCCCAAGGGGTTTGACACTCTAATCACAAACTCAGTAGACTTAACAGACAGAGTCTTGCTGAATAATAATGTCACACACACATAAAAGAATGAGTAGAACGAGGATCAATCAATGCAATTACATTAGTATCATAAAGAGTGAATGTATCAGTAATAACATCTGGGGATGAAGCCTCTTCTCGTACGCGAATAGCATAGGCTCTGGCAGGTGCACGAGCCTCAGATCTGACTGTTGTATCTTTAGTCCCTCTGTGACTACCACTAGCATTACCAGTATTTCTGGGTGGTCTACCTCGTGCTATAGTATTATCCGATCTCGTATTCTGCACTAGATTTTCCTCAGCTAACATTGGGCAATCAAGAATATAATGATCCATCGATCCACATTTAAAAGAAGCCCGATCATGCAACCTGCAACTGTCGAAATGTCGTTTGCCACAATGTTTACCCTCGGGTTCATTTGATCTAACATTACCCAAACTCGCTACTGAGGTAGCCCTCGAGCTCACTGGTGGTCTATTCTGATCCTGTTTGGAGTAACTTGAACTGGCTTTAGAACGACTAAAATCATCTCGGAACTTCTTTGATGTTGACTAGAATGACTTACCGGATGTTTTTTTGCGTGTATCTCTAGCTTCAAAGTTAGCTTTTCTTTTTTCTTTCCCGAGCTTTTTAGCTTTGCAAGCTCGCTCAACCAGTACCACAAACTCTTTTATCTCAAGTATGCCAACTAGCAGTTTAATGTCTTCGTTCAGCCCATCTTCAAATCTTTTACACATTATGGCTTCATAGAAACACACTCTCGGGTATACCGACTGAGTCTCATAAATTTTTGCTCGTACTCTATCACGGTCATCCGACCCTGTTTCAGCTTCAGAAATTCTTTAAGCTTCTGGTCAATAAATCTCTGGCTGATATATTTCTTACGGAACTTAGTCTAAAAGAATTCCCAGGTCACCTATTCTCTTGGAACCACCGATGCTAGGGTATTCCACTAGTGATATGCTGTGTCTCGAAGCAAGGGTATGACACATTTCAAACATTCATCTGGGGTACAGGATAGCTCATCAAACACACAGATAGTATTATCAAGCCAGAACTCAGCCTGCTTAGCATCATCCTCATCATTAGCTTTTAACTTTTCAGCCCCGTGTTTTCTGATTTTGTCAACATGTGGCTTATATAATCTCAGTGGATCACTTACTTGAGGTATAGCAGGCATCAAAGATGGATTAATTGGGGGTGGAAGTTGTTGTGCAGCCGGATTAGTCTGGATATATTGAGTAAACCAGTCATTCATCATTTGATAAAAGGCTTGTTTAGCCTCGCTTTCTGATTACCCGAAGTCGGTTTAGAATCAGCAGACGCTGTCCCTTGCGCGGGAGCAGGCGCTACACTCTCGACATCATCAGCTACAGCTCTATTGGGATCCATTTACTATATAAAAACACATTTTCAAATGTCAGAAGACATCACACTATTGTAGTATATAATATGACTTGTATAGCTAGACTCACACACGCTATGCTAGTCCTAGAACTGACTAAACCGTAGCTCTGATACCAACAAAATATAACACTCCTAACCCACATCCGTTTCCAAATTAGGGATACGAGGCATTACCGATCAAAAACACTATTTCAAAACATTCATTAATATATATATAATTAATCAAGTCCAACTTATTTATAAATAAAATATAATCACTTCACAATTCAGAACAAACAACGAATTACACTTTGCATATACAGGTCACAACAAATCTCAACTTATTATTAACAGTATATAATGCATGTAATTGTACAGCATTCTCTATTATCAACATGGTTTAACATGCTTCTATTACCACCTATGTTATTATAGATACAGCCACCAAAATCACACACATTCTTATAATTTAATAAATCATAATGCACACCTTAAATCACCACATATACGGCTTAAGTAATAATCAATTTGAAATGTCCATGCTTTACACCTCACTCCAAATTGAAACAACCACGCGATATATTGTTCATACATTCCTGTATAAATCATTTAGAATATTAATTATTAAAGTTTGTACACAACTACTTCAGTCATTAAGTTACATGCAATTGGCCTTAGTAAATTTTAACCATTTCATGCACATACCAACAAGAAGTACACTTATTATATATGCAAATTAGTGTGCCTAAAATTTCATAATCAATAACAAAGTAAAAGACAACATTCAGACATCTCAAATTATTGTTTCCATAATGTCATACATGACTTAATTTTAATAGCAAATTCTTAGTAACCATGTTTAAGTGTACAATCTTGTTACATAATTTAATAAGTAATCACATATGTATATTTAGTACATTATACCATGGCCGAACATGCTAATAATGCACATGTACGTAATACTTAACTTATCCTAAAATAACGATCACACTTAACATTGAATACCTGCTAAACAACCGATCAAATATTCATGAAACACATGCAATATTTACCACTTAGCAACCGAATCAATCTAGCTAATATAAATTTATCCATCACATTTAATTGTTTCACATTTCATATTTCTATTACGAATTATCAATTTCAATAAATACATATAATGCTTTTATTCTTTTATAGCCGAATTTATTACCTATCACCACATGCACATCCAAAGCTTCCATTAGCAATTTACCAACAATCAATCTCATTTAACGTTTTAACCAAGAACACATAAGATCAAATTTAGTCCTGTTAAGCAAACCATTTTCAAAGCATTTAGTACCTGTCATGAATATTATACCTTCACAGCACATAACTATAAAAACAAGATAAACATAACTCATATTTATCATGACCGAATTCAAATATAAAAGTTTAGCCATTTTCGCATGGTTTATATACATAACCAACATTAAGCATTTCAAAAGTATATTCCAGCCTATACATGCCATAATTTAAGTTTAGCTAATAAGATACCAAAACAGTAGATAGTGTGATGAACTTGGCTGACAGTCCCCGAGCTTGTAGCTTGACTTCAAAATCTATAAAACAGAGTAACATAATACACAGAGTATACTACCACAGCTTAGTAAGTCATAAGCAAATAAACAACTTAGTAATATATTCAAATTGATTAAGCTTGTGAATTATATTATCATTATCAATGCTTAATCATAAATCTACAAATCAGATAAAATAATACATTCCATGCACCGTTATTACCTTGGCTGAATGTCTCCTAAACTATTTAATCAAGGGTTATTAACTTTCAAGCCAAAATGTCAATACATAATCAAACATACATTTATACATTCGAATAAACTCAAGAATCATAATATGTCATTTTACACATATATTTCCTATGTAGCCGAATACACAATCACACATATGTGTCTACACATAGTTAAAAATCTCTTTAATAAAACTTAAGTTACTTATCTTCAAAGCCAAAATCACGTATCATATTTGTACATATTCATTATTAAGTTCATACACAACTTGTAACATGCATAAATTAGCTTACTTACCTTATTTCTATAGATAACAGATTATTACATACCTGATCTTTTAGCTCATATTTCGAATTTATTCACAATTTATTCATGCCTGATGAACCATTTGGACTTGGATAGGACACTCGGATGCTCACACATATATCGTACAATGCCAACGTCCCAGACGTGGTCTTACATGTAATCTCTTATCGATGTCACTGTCCCAAACAGGGTCTTACTCGTAAACACATATTAGAATCACATATCGATGCCATGGTCTTACTCGCACACATATATCAAAATCTTATGTCATGACATATGTATCCTAACTATTCCTAAGGTTCATACAAGGCTTTCGAACATCGTAACTCGGTCGAAACAAATGCTTGAACATAATTACCAAGCTTATATACATTCGGCAATTGCATTTATAATATCCTATAATTCAATTCAGCATCTATACTTTACATTTAATTAAAATTAAGTACGTCTATTTTCTTATAAACTTACCTCGGACAATGAAAAACCGGTACAGATCGACTGGTCAACAACTTTCGTTTTCCCCCGATCCAAATCTGATTTCCTTGGTTCTTGATCTAAACATATTCAAATTACACTCATTCAAACATATTTTTATTTAATTTAGTCCAAAAACACATAAATTGACAAATTACTATTTTACCCCTAACATTTACAATTTTTACAATTTAGTCCCTATTGCATAAAACAAAAAATACACAAAATTTCAAAGTACCCATGTTAGGGCGAATGGTACCCATATCTATACAAACCCATATATTTCATTTCTTTCACATTTTAGTTCTTCAAATTATTATTTTTGCAATTTAGTCCTAATTACTCAAAATCATCAAAAACTCCAATACAAAACATTTGAATCTAAAATATATCTTTCATATTTCATCATCCAACAACAAAAATCACAAGCTCTCAACAATGGCACAACTCAAAATATTCATCAAAATAAAAAATTAAAGCTTGGGTCATGAAGATTACTAAGCAACGATCTCAAAAAGTAGAAATTATCAAAAACCGAACAAAAACGAACCTTGATTGAGCTTGAATATATGCCGAACCCTAGCTTGGTTTTCTTTCTTTTTCTTTTATTTATATTCGGCAAGAACAATGAAGAAATAACATATATGTTAACTTTATTTTATGTTTTATTATGTATATTATAACATATTATAAATTAAAACTTAATTTACTAATATAACCTTAATGAATTTATAATAAAAATTTATATTGTAAGCCTAATACCGTCCAACTAACAGGAAAGTGGGTTATTTACAACATAGAGGTTCCCTAAAAAGCCAATAACAAATAGGTTCTTTTAGAAATAACCACCAAATTTTCATTTTACGCGATGAAGTCCTTTTATTAAATCGGACACCTAATCGAAAAAATTAAATCACAAAAATTTGACAAATATAAATTCACACAAAATAAACACAAAATAATTTTTAAATATTTTTCAGACTCGGATTCGTGGTCCCAAAACTACCGTTCTAATTAAGGTCTAAATCGGGCTGTTACAGGTTTTGGTGCTACTACTTACGTAAGTGTTTCTATGCAGGGTTGGCTGAGTTACCGAAAGCCAAGTGACAGTGAAAGACACATCTTTGTGGGTGATGGAAAATCAGTAGAAGTGGAAGCAATTGGAAATTTGAGGTTGTTATTAGGAACTAGTTTTTAGTTGGATTTAAAAGACACTTTTATTGTACCGTCATTTAGACGAAATTTAGCTTATGTTTCATCGTTGGACAAATTTGGATATTATTATTCATTCGAAAACAATCAATTTAATTTGTCTTTAAGTTCAAATGTTATTGGAACTAGTTATTTAAATACTTATGACAACCTTTATTTGCTAGAAACAGTTGCATCCTATAATGAAACTTTGCATGTGGAATCACGTGGTATTAAACACAAATTAAATAAGGAAAATTTAGCATCATTATGGCATAGGCGCTTAGGTCATATCTCAAAAGTTAGAGTTGAACGCCTTGTGTCTGATGGTATTTTAGAGTCCCTTGACTTCACAGACTTTGATGTCTGTGTCGATTGCATTAAGGGAAAACATACCAAAACCAAGAGATTGGGTGCCAACAAATCTTTAGACGTCTTAGAATTAATTCATACAAATATTTGTGAGCCATTTCTATGGCATCCTGGAATGGTCAAAAATATTTCATAACATTCATAGATGATTACTCACATTATAGGTACCTATATCTCATTCATAAGAAATCTCAATCTTTCGACATGTTCAAAGCTTATAAAGTTGAAGTTGAGAACCAACTCAACAAAAGGATTAAAAATGTCAGATCTGATCGTGGTAGTGAGTACTACGGTAGATATGATGGCTCAAGTGAATAATATCTAGGACCATTTGCGAAATTCCTAGAGGAATACGGTATTGTCCCACAGTACACCATGCCAAGATCACCTAGTATGAATGGTTTAGCTGAAAGACGAAACAGAACTCTTTAGGATATGGTAAGGAGTATGATTGCTCATTCTACCTTACCTGAGTCCCTCTGGGGAGAAGCATTAAAGACAGCATCTTACATTCTAAATAGAGTATCCAATAAAGCAGTTGCAAAAACACCTTATGAGCTTTGGACAGGTCAAAAGCCTAGTCTAAAGCACTTTTACATTTGGGGATGTCCAGCTGAGGCAAAGCCATATAGGCTACATGAAAAGAAGTTGGACTCCAAAACAGTAAGCAACTACTTTATTAGTTATTCTGAGCGATCTAGAGGCTATAAATTTTATGATCCCATAATAAGGAATATTTTTAAGACGAGAACTGCAATATTTTTTGAGGATGTTGAGTGTGGGGGGAGAAATAAGGTTAGAGACATTGCTTTTGAGGAGGAATTAGATTCTAACTCAATTCCTACTATCACTTTTGACGATGTTCAGGTTTTTATACCTATCATTGATCTAGAAGTGAATCAAAAATCTTTACAAGACAATGTTGAACAACCCCCCATTCAAAATGAGGTAATTGTTCCAGAAGAACAAAGTCAACAACCTCAAGAACAAGTGCCATTAAAGAGGTCTACAAGAGAAAAGAGAAATGCTATTCCAGATGATTATATTGTATTTCTCCAAGAACATGAGAATGATAATGGAATGATGGAAGACGATCCAATCAACTTTCATCAAGCCATGAAAAGTTCTGATTCTCAAATGTAGATTGACGCCATGAAAGATGAGAATAAATCTATACAAGACAATAAAATTTGGGAACTTATCCCATTACCTGAAGGTGCAAAACCAATTGGTTGTAAATGGATATTTAAAACCAAGATGGATGCAAATGGTAATCTGGAGAGGTATAAGACGCGTCTTGTAGCTAAAGGATATACTCAAAAAGAAGGTATTGATTTTACAGAGACTTTCTCTCCAGTTTCATAGAAAGACTTCTTCAGGATAATTATGAAGCTTGTTGCTCAATTTGATCTTGAGTTACATCAGATAGATGTTAAGATTGCGTTTCTTAATTTCAACGTTGAAGAAACAATTCATATGGTGCAACTAGAAAATTTTGAGTTGGAAAACTCAAAGAATATGGTTTGCAAATTGACAAAATCCATCTATAGACTCAAACAAGCTTCCCGTCAATGGTACCACAAGTTTCATCAAATAATTGTTTCATTTAGTTTTGAGATGAATATTGCTGATGATTGTGTGTATCACAAATTCAATGGGAGTAAGTACATATTTCTGGTTATATATATTGATGACATTTTGCTTGCCGCTAATGATATAGGCTTATTGCACGAAACCAAGAGGTTTTTATCTAAGCATTTTGAGATGAAAGATCTTGGGGATACCTCTGTTGGTTTAGGAATTCAGATACATTGAGATCGATCTCGAGGTATTCTTGGATTATCACAAAAGAGCTATATCGATAAAGCACTCAAAAGGTTTGGCATGTAGAGTTGTAGACAAGGTGACACCCCTGTTGCTAAAGGAGACAAAATTTAGTCTTACTCAATGCCCTAAAAGGAACCTTGAAATTCAGGAAATCCAAAAGATTCCCTATGCATCAGCTGTTGGGAGTTTAATGTATGCTTAAGTATGTAGGCGTCCGGACATTGCGTACATTATTGGGATGTTAGGCAGATATTTAAGCAACCTTGGTATAGACCATTGGATAGCAGCCAAAAGGGTTATGAGATATCTTCAGAGAACAAAATATTACATGCTTACTTATAAAAGATTAGATCTTTTGGAGGTCGTAGGGTATTCTGATTCTGATTTCACTAGGTGCTAAGATAGTAGGAAATCAACATCAGGCTATATTTACTTGTTAGTTGAGGAGCTATGTAACAGCCCTTTTTAGGGTTAATCAGAACAGTGGTTTCGAGACCACAAATCTGATATCAAAAAATTTATTTCATTATTGTTTTAATATTTACGAGTTAATTTTGATTTAAAAAAAGGTTTTTGATATTATGATTTTTTTGCTTTATAAGCGATTTATTAAGTTCAAGTGGTTTTAGAAAATGAGGTATCGGGACCTCGTTTCTATAAACTGAGTCGTAAATATTTTTATAAATATTTATGGAGTTGCAATAAGATGGTATTAAAGTTTCGTTGAAAATTTTTTTACCATTTGAGTGGTTAATTCGGTAAAAAGGACTAAATCGCGTAAAATGCAAAAGTTGCATGCTATTAGTAAAAGGGAGTTATTTGTCCTTGGCTTTTAAAGTGAGGGTCGTCAAATGGTAATTAACCCATTAAAGAGTTAGTGGATGGCAATGGTTTGGCAATATTGAAATTTTGGGTTGACTTTAAGGTTAAATAAGTAAATAGTTAATAAATGTTAAATAATAAAGAAATAAAATAACATATGCATTTTATTTCTTTTGTTTCTTCAACCGAATATGAGAAAAAAAGGAAAGCCATTGAAGCTCCTTTAAGTTCGGCACTTGCATGCCTTGGTGGAGGTATGTTTTGTGTTTGGTTTTTAATAATTTCTACGTTTTTGAGATCGTTGCTTCGTAATCTAGATAGCCCATACCTCCGATTTCAAAATTGTTAGAGTATTTGGATGATGCCATTGTTGAATATTTGAGTATCTTGATGTTTAATGATAGAAAAAAAATCTTTGATGGTTGATTATTGAGTTTTGTTAAGTGAATTTTGGCAAAAATGTCAATTTTGGACTAAATTGTGAAATATAATAAATTGTGTGGTAAAAGTGTGAATAAATTAAAAATATGGACTGATATGAGCATGTATGAAATTCAGATAGCTTGGGCTATGATGAAATTGATTAAATTTGCATTTTTTGAGCTTAGGGACTAATTTGTAAAAAGGTCAAAAGTGTAGGGTAAAATAGTAATTTTACCAAAATATGAAATTGAGTTAAAATGAATAGAATATGAATTGAAATTGCTAAATTTGATTGATTAGATCAAGTTAAGCCTCGTACGAGTCTATATCGAGGGAAAAACAAAGTTTCAGACTAGTCAATCCATTTCAACGTTTTGACGATCGAGGTAAGTTTGTATGTATTAAGCATTGTTAAATTTATGCTTTTAATTCTTGATATTATATAAATTGTCTATACGTGATTATTGTTATGATTAACGACTTATCGGCTAAAATGGCACTTAGTGTGCGGTTTGAAATAGCTTTGGCTAAAAGTGGCACTTGGTGTGCAATTTGAGATAGCTTCAGCTAACTTAGTGTGCAAACTATCGAGGATGGCACTTAGTGTGCGAAACATCCAGGATAGCACTTAGCGTGCAAGGTATCGAGTATGGTACATAGTGTTTGAGACATCGAAGATGCAACGACATTATGTATATGTAGGAAATGGTAAGGATTGGTACAGGTATGTACAGAAACTAAACTTAATATGAAATCCATGAATGGTAAGTCCATGAGCATTGTGAAATGATGTTGTGTTAATTTGGCGAATAATGATATATGTTTATAAATGTATGGATTTTTAATTGAAAGAAAGGAAGGTGTGGTAAATTTAGTTATTATCATTTTCTTACTAAAATAGTTTTGGACAGCAATAGCAGTCCGACTTTGAAAATACATTAAAAATAGTAGAAAGTGAGCTAGAGATTAAATAAAATATGTAATTTAAGCTTATTGAGTCTAGTTTCTTATAAAAGAAACGGTCTAAGCAAAAGAATTTTATATTATGAGATATTTGAAGTTGTGTGAGACAGAGTTAGAACAATTTCAAAATCCCCTGCTTTGATTTGAGAAAATCATTAAAGATTGTACAAAAATATTTATGGTTTATAATTTATATTTCTATAATTATTGATGAGTATATTTGCAATAGAAATAGACGAGAACATCATCTGAGTCTCGTACTATGAGATAATTAATTTTTAGTGAAGAAAGGTTAATTTGGAGTTTCATATCTCCAGATATAAATAAATTAGTGACTGTGACTCGAGAAAACAACTTGACCTGAACATAAGTAAAAATGTAAATATGGTTGTTTTACCTTGAGAAACAAGTTAATAAATTGCTTATTATTTTCATATGAACTTACTAAGCTTTATAGCTTACTCCCCTTCCTTTTCATCTCTTATAGGTTTATTTAAGTAGCTCGGGTTGGAGATCGCAGGAGATTCATACTATCAAGCTACCATTTTGGGTATAAGTATTTAAATACTTAAGTTTATGGCATGTATAGGGGCTTTATCTTTTGTAATTATGTCATTACTAGTGTGGCCAAATGTGTTGGCCTATAATGGTTATAGTTCAATTTGTGTATAGCCATGAACGGTGGCTTATGTTGATTGTATGATTATGCATGTGCCTATATCATGGAGATAAGGCTTGTGATCGTGTGTATGTAATGAGTTATATTGTTGGTGGTGAATGCTTGAGAGTTTAATTGAGATGAGATTATGTACTGATAACTAAGGCTTAAATGTGTGATATGAGAGTAATCTTATAAACTTTGATGCATGAGAATTAGTAAATTTGAACTTAACTAAGCATGATGTTTTAAGTATGTAAAATATGATATGAGGTTACCATGATCTTGTATTGTTTGTGGATGATTGAATGTTCAAATGTGCCATGTTAATGGTCAATAAAAGTAAGCATGTGAGTTTGCTGTTGAGGGTGGCAATTGGCTTGGAAAATAGCCTAAAAATTGTCCACACAGGTAGACACACAGCCGTGTGTCTAGGCCGTGTGTGACACATAGCCTGCCCTCATGGGCGTGTAGTATGGCCATGTGTCCCCTACATCATGTACTTTAGTTTTGACTTGGCCACACGGGCTGTAACACAGCCATGTGTCTCAGTTGTGTGAGGGACACGGCCTGGAGGCACGGGCGTGTGCCTTGGCCATGTGCCCTTATTTTTGTGATGACATCATAAACAGAGAGTCACACGAGTGTGTCCCGAGCCACACGAGCGTGTGACCCTGTTTCATGATGAAATTTTCTAAGTTCTCCAAAAGTTTCCAAAGTTCTCGGTTTAGTCTCGAACCACCCCTGATTATGTTTTGGGCCTCGTAGGCTCGTATAAGGGATGCTATGCATGTGTATGAAAAGTTTTAATTTGGATGAAATTTTATGGCCTGGTTTTGTATGAATGTTTTGATGTAAGTCTGGTAATGCCTCAAACCCTGTTCTGACATCGGATACGGATAAGGGGTGTTACAAGCTATATCTTGGAAAAGTGTCAAACAGACACTTGTAGCTTCGTCCACTGTGGCAGCAGGGTATGTAGCATGCTATGTGACATTAAACCATGGAATATGGTTGCGGAACTTTGTCATAGGGTTGCGCATTTTTGAGAATGTAGAAAGACCATGTAAATTATTTTGTGGCAATAAGTCAGTAGTGCTGTATTCCAATAACAACATGAGTTCATCTAAGTCAAAACATATTGACATAAAATTCCTATTTGTAAAAGAAAGAGTGAAAAATGGTCAAATATCCATGAGTACATTGGGATAAACTCCATGATAGCGGATCCGCTCACAAATGGTTTACTACCCAAGGTCTTTCATGAGCACACTACTTACATGGGTGTTACATTGTTTGAGGATATCATGATTTAGTGGGAGTTTATATTTTATTTGTTTTCATACATTTATGTATTTGGTATTTTCTGATCAGAAATGAAGTATTCAGTTTATTCACTTTGTTTATTGTTTTGAAACTGACCTCACTTAAGTTTAAAGAGGACCAGTTGGAAATAGACATGTTTAGATCATGGATGGATTTAGTTATGATATATGTAACGAAAGTGGCATTGGTTCTATGTTAACATAATTAATGGAAGAGATTGTTCGGAATACTTTTTGGATATGATAGTAAAATTTTGAGCTCATACGATTATATAATGACATGTAATTATAAAGTAATTAGTATATATATAAGTGGTCCAAGTGGGGAGATTGTTGGAAAATATGGACATCACATATATAATAAAGGTATATTATTTACTATCATGATAGGTTAGCCCAAATTAAAAGTGATCTAATTTGGTTAGAATTTTATTGGGATTTAATTATTAAATAAAGTATAGGTCAAATATGTGTAGATAGTCTAGTAATTGAGTTCTAATCAAATTCTAATTAATAACAGGCTAATTAGAAATTGATTAGAACTAATATGCCAAGGTTATAAATATTAGGGTTATGGTCCCTAAATTATATATAAGATATCTTTTCTAATATCCTATCATTAGGAAAGAGAGAACAAATATTCTCTGAATTTCTTGTGTGTTAATTTGGAAGATCAAATCCCCAGGATCCAGTAAAACTTCAAGGAATCCATGAATTCATGTACGCTTCCGCATCTAGTTTTTGTTCTTGGTTTATTCTTGATAATTTGACATGATAGATTCTGATTTATTCAATTTTATTTTTAGATTTATTGTACAAATCTAACACAAATACCATGTTTTTTTATTTTTATTTTTCTTTGTCTAAGCAAATACCGTGTTTCCATTGTCTCTTTTCATAAGTACCTCAATGATTTTGAAGGAAATACTACTATGGTTAGTAGTGTTCAGATCGTGTCACTTAATTTGTTTCCTACAGATTTCTTTTCTCTTCGTTGCGTAAGTTAGGAATTGTGATAAAAGTGATTATATTGGGTTAGATCAACATTCAAATTACGCATTAGTTTTTTAAAATCGCCTATAATTTCAACTGTAGATTGGGTTGCTAAGTGTGAATTCAGTTGGTGAAATTACTTTAAATATTTTTTTAATAAATTAACGAATATTAATATAATAATTTTTATTATTTTTATATAAAATATTTAAATAAAACAGTCAAAACCAAATTGTCTAAGGATTAAACTTTTGATTAATATGAGTTTAGTAATAAATACTTAATAAATTTATATATATTTATAAGTTTCTTTATTTAAAAAAATTGATTTTTTATCATCACAAATGTGTATATATTATAGTTTTTAAAAATTATAATTACAATCTATCTTTAGATTGAACTATCAAACTAATAAACCTATCATAACCTGAGACTAGCTTTTACTAAGCTCAACCTAAATTGAGAGATTGCTTTTCAAGCACAGTCCAACCCAGCCCATCATATTTTTTTTTTGAATTTAAAAACATGATAAATATAAAATTTATATATCAACTTTATTTAATATGTAATTCAATATATGAATTTTGATTTAATTGTATACATTTAAAGTAATAATACATACACTTATTTTCACATCGGATTAATATATTGTGTATGTAATATATCAACATAAAATTGTATAATTTGACAACTTTGCTAGTAATTTGTAAAAAATGAATCAAATCAAAATTTCATATATAAAATTGCACAAAATCAAAGTACATTTACAATTTTACATGAACTTTGATCTAATATGCAATGTCATATATGAACTTTGAGTTTGTACAATTTTATATATGAAATTTTAATTTGATTCAATTTTCACAAATTATTAACACAATTATTGATATAATATTATGTTATGTTTATTATTGCATACACAAATAATTATATTTATTTAATATAAAAATAATTTTTTTATATGTGCATAATTAAATTAAAATTAAAGTTTGATATATACATTTGAACTACAATCAAAATTTATGTTTATAATTACACTAAATTAAAATTCATATATCAAATTATATATTAAATAAAAATTCACATATAATTTTTTGATTTATCCTAAAAGTAAATAAATTATATTTAGTGATAATGACTTCTTATTTCTTACAAAAGTAATACATTTCCTAAGGATCATCGGGGCTTATAGAAACCTAATTATTCTTTGGTTTAGCCGACTTGTGGAACTGTTAATGGGTCGGGTCACCTGACTCGAAGGTCCGCTCGAAAAGTAAGAGGGTTTGGACTAAAATATAGGCTCGAAAAATGAGCTTCGGAAAAAAATAAGGTTCGTTTTAAAAATAGGTCGGGCCTCAGGTAAAATATTTTTTGCCGGAGCCCGGCCCGAACCAAATTCACTAAATGACAAAAAAATCTACTATTTTTTTATTATTTTAATGATATTTTCTTATTGTTTTCTCCCTATTTTGCTACTATTTTACTATTATGTTGTTACTATTTTGTTGTTATTGTTTGGATATTGTATAACACTTGTTTTATTATTAATTTTTTTATTATTTTAGAGACATTTTCTTGTTAAGTTGCATCTATCTTAGTATTATTTAAGTATACATATTTTTTAAAATTTATTTTTAATTTCTTCAAAAATATTTATTTTAATGTTTTTAGTATTTTTGATATATTATATATATTTAAAAATTATGTAAAAAAATAATATAATATATAAAAAATTAATATGGGCGGGCTGGGTCAGGCCGATATTTTAGCATTTTTATTTGGGTCGGGTGTAGCAAACGGGCCTAAAATTTTACTTGGTTGTTCGCTATTATTTATGTACCAAAAAAAAACATACAACCAATTCAAGTTCATGAATAAAAAAGTTAATATATGTTAATTTTACTGATGTGGTGTACACATGTATTGTTATGTGAATGTCATGTCAGTAATTATTAATTTTTTAAATTTTAAAAATTTAAAAAAATTATAAAAATTAATTAAAAAATTAAAAATATAAAAGCGTGTTTTTATTTTTAAAAATTAATTAATTGCTAATGTGACATTCACTTGGCTACCAAGTGGATCACATTAGCAAAGTTAATAGATATTAACTTTTTCATTAATTTTTTGGGTGATTTGACAAACAATGCAAGTTTAGAGGCTAAAAGAGACGAAAAATAAAAGGAGGGCTAAAATGATTTTTTTTTTGTAAATTTGGAGGGTAAAATAAGTCATTATGCCTTTCTTCTATTTTGACTATAAATTAAAGATGGGGCCAATTAAATAATATTTGAGATGGTTGAGTTAATTTAAGAGTTAATATGTAGTTTGCCCTAGACTTGTCTATGGGCTAGGTCGGGTTCACTCGAAAAGTGGGAGGCTTGGGTAAAAATATAGGTCTGAAAAATGGATTTGGGAAAAAAAATAAAGCTCATGTAGAAAACAGATTGAGCCTCAAGTAAGGCTTTTTTGGCCTGGGCACAATCCAGCCCGAATTTGAAAAAAAAATGTTATTTATTTATTTATTATTGTTTTGTTGCTATTTTCTTATTATTTTATCACTATTTTGCTATCATTTCACTATTATGTTGCTACTATTTTGTTGTTTTTGTTTGGATATTGTATAACTTTGTTTATTGTTAATTTTGTTACTATTTTAGAGGTATTTGCTTGTTAAGTTGCACTTATCTTAGTGTTATTTAAGTATACATATATTTTTTAATATATTTTCAATTTGTTAGGAAACATTTATTTTAATATTTTTAGTATTTTTGATGTATTATAATTTAAAAAATATTTAAAAAAATTAATATAGCCGACCAGACTTGGGTTTTAACATTTTTATCCGAGCTGGGTTTGGGTGAAATTTTAGGCCCATTTTTTTTAGTCAGGCCGGCCTAGCAAACAGGCCTAAGATTTTGGTTGGGCCCGACTTGAACCGGCGCATGGACACCTCTAGTTTGCCCTTGAACTTATTCAAAAGTATTTAGCTGGTATCTAAAACATTTTCTAAACTTACTTAGTATTTAAATTTGTATTTAGTCATACATTTTGCTACATTTGCATTAACACTGTTAGTTTGTATTGACATGTCACTAACAACCAATCTCACTATCACACATGACAACCTATCATTATGACACGTGATAGACATAAATAAATAAAAAAGCTTTAAAAACATATAAATTAATAAAAGTATGATTTTTTCACATCAATAATGAACCTAGACATTGTTGTCTAGGTTCATCCAAATTTGGACAATCATTGTCTAAATTCATTCTAAATGAACTTTTAGTAATTTAATATTTTTTTAATTTTTTTAAAAAATATTAAGATTTATATTATTTTTTATTATTTTAAAATTAAAAAAATTAATAAATATAGATTAATAAATAAAAAAGTTTTCACTAAGAATGAAGCTAGACAAATGGTTGTTCGGATTAATTTTGTACTCTGTAGTCAACACTAATGCTTTAGTCCATAGCCCAAAAGGAGACTCTTTTAATAAAAATGAACACCTCAGGATCTTATATCATGATTCTAATATATGGTTATTGTCTCAAATTATACATAACTTTTTTGACATGTGATCTTTAAATAAGAGAAAGCAACTTTTTTTTAAAAGAATGTTAATTAGAAGGATCAAAATTATAAGGCACGAAGATCTTGGCATATTAATAGATTTAGGTACATTTTTGCATCTAATTTTGCTTTTAATAATATGATATGAGAAATTCTATTTTATTAAGTTTTAAACCAATTTTTAAGGTTTTAACATCTATATGTATATTATTATGAAATATTTTACTATGTTTGCTGTTACTTAACTAAGGGTCTATTTATTTGGCTGTAAAATGTTTTATGGAAAATATTTTCATTGTTTTCCCATTTTTTTCGTGGAAAATGAATTCCCATCATAAGCCATTCTCCAAAACAAGAGAAAATGAGAGCTTTTTATTTTAGGGAAAATGTCTTACCCTTTCAATTCCATAAGACATTTTCCAAATTTTCTTCTCTTCACATTCCAGTAAATTTCCCCTCCCCCTTTCCTTGCCACCCCGAAATTTGCGCTGCACTGCACTAATGGCGACGACGTTCATCTTCCTCTCTCGAAGATAAGAATGAAAAAAAGAAGAAGAAATATTCATAAGATATTTTACATAATTTTATCTTGTCTTTCTATCGACTCTCGTTAAGTTTCTCACTCTCTTGTTTTTTTCTTTGATTCCATCTCTATGCTAGAAAATCAGTAGTTTCGTTGACAAAAAAAAAGCCCTAACCATTTCTAATCTTTTCAGAAATAGGACTCTCAAAAATTGGGTGATTTTTTCTGTTCAACTTTTTCGTCCATTTCCCTTCAGCGATTTGCCGCTTCAAGCGAAATCAGTTGATTGAAGTTCAAAACTCAATTGTCAAAATGGACGGTGAGACAATTAACTACGGGAAATAATGAGAAATTGAGAACCATTTTGGAATTATATGATTTGTTTGCTTGCTTCTATTTAATTTTTTATGTTTTCTTAGGGTAAACTACACCAACAGTGACTCTAATTTCAATTCAGTCGTTCAAATTTTGAAAAATAACAAATCAGTCTCTAACATTATCGAAAAGTGACAAATGAGTTGCCCATTAACATTTTCCATCGTAGGTTTAATGGGACTGGTGGCATGACCAATTAACTTGCCATGTTGGACGAGGCAAAGTTGGGTGACTGTTTTTTTTGTCCTTCCTCTTCTGTTTTTTAATAAATGACCTAATATTTTTTTTGTATAAATGGCCCAGTATGTTTATACTTCTTCTTCTCCATCCCAACAATCTCTATTTTAAAAAATGGTGATCTGTTTCACTTTACCATCAATCTATTTTCTCTCCTTTACCTTCTAATCTTTCACCATCCAAATTTTACTATGCCAAAACTGTAACATCTTTAGCCCGTATCTATTGTCGAATTAGGGTTACGGAGCGTTATTGAACAATCAAAACATTACACATACATTTTATACATCATTGCGACCATATTAAAATACATTCATTCACATACATATCGTCCCTTAATTAAGCCCGCGAGGCCTTAGAAACACCTTAGAAACAATTTGGGACAAAATTGGAAACATTTGGAAAGTTCAAGAAAAAGTTAGAAAAAAATATAACTGTAGGGGTCACACGGCTGAGACACACGCCCGTGTTCTAGCCCGTGTCCTTACCCATGTAACTCTTTGAGTAGGGTCACCCGGCCAAGTCACATGTTCGTGTGCTAGGCCGTGTAACTCTCGAAATAGCTCCACACGCCGGTGTGTCGGGCCATGTGCTAGGCTGTTTAACAACCTCACTTGCATGCAATAGAACCTACTGGGGACACACAGCCTGGTCACATGGCTAAGTTACATGCCCGAGTCTCAGGCCGTATGGACATGAATTTACCAAAATTAAGCCATTCTCAACACCAAATTATGCAACCACCTATAGACCTTTAATACATATAATCAATGCATCAAAACATGACCAAAACCTATATGAAATGACCAATTCAATAGTCTAAAATCATTCAACCAATATGCCATACAAGGCACCTTAATTGTAAACATTCAAACATACCTATACATGAATACTTTACTACATTTCAATCATACACATTTAGTTCAATACCATCTCAAAACATACCATCTCTTAGCCATATTGAAACCAATTCATCACATACAATTATGGCCATTCAAACAAGCATCATAACATAGCCATATTAACACATACTAATAAGGCACCAAAAGTACCAAAAAGGGTATAAACCAAATCAACTTATACATTCAAGATCATACTTAACTATTTACATATCCAAAACATTAATATCAACATTCAAGCCTATTACTTGCCATATAATCTGAAATAAATGTTCCAAAAACTACCGAATTATGCTGGATAGTGTGACTTGAGTGCCGGTCGTCTAACCTTCCGAGTATCTACAAGAACATTAAATAACACAAGTAAGCTTAATAAAGCTTAGTAAATTCGACGTATTTAAACCATAAATCTTATTGAAGTAAGTACAACAATACAAAAAATAGCAATTCAACCATGAAGGTTCCCTGTCATCAACAATCTCAATCGATAAATCACAAATGTTCAATTCAATACTCAAATATATATAGCAATTCCATCAAAATCATTAAACAAATTACTTTACCGAGATTTTCAATTAGAAGAACGACTTACGGATAATAGTGCATCGTCAATCCAACCAAAACACACCAAATTCTCATAAGAGCCAATCCAATCGAAATACACCAATGCTCATAAGAGCTAATCCCTCCTAAACACACCAATGCTCACAAGAGCTAGTCCAACCGAAACACACCAAACAGAGAGTATAACACAAGAGTTTGCAACAAATGCTAAACCTCGGTTTACTCGGAAAACCTATATGTACATCACTCCATAACCATAACCATCTCCACTCCAATCCCTCATAACACACCATATCTCAACTGTATTCTATCCCGCGTTCAATCCAATCCAAACATCAAGTTTAATAACATTTCTCAAACAACCATTCATTATCAATAAATACTGTACCATGTTATACTATTCAATAATTTGTATAGATGTTAAATTTTAAATCGTACAAACTTACCTGGACTGAATTGTAGTAGTTGCAAAAATTCAAGGACTATTATGCAATTTTTCCTTTTCCATGAGTATCTACGAGATCTTGATCTAAGATGTAAAATTCCTCAATTATCAGCTTAGATTTCACATTTCAATCCATTTTACAATTAATAGCCTTTTATTTTTTAAATTTACACAATTACCCCAAACTTTTACAATTTCTACAATTTAGTCTCTTAACCTGAAATTCATCAAATTAACCATTTTTTGTCAAGTCAAAATTATAATCGAATATACCAAGTCCTTATACAGTCCCTAATTAACATCAAATGCACTATCAAACCCTAAATTTTTTATATTTTCACAATTTAATTCCTAAATCAAAATCTAACAAAAATCACTTTACAAAATCAGTGAACAACAAGATCAAAGCTTCAAATACATGGTATTCATAAAAAAACATTCAAAATTCATTAGTGGTAACTTCTTAAATTTTTGACAGATTCAAAAACGAAGGTACGGGCTAGCTAGACCTAGTTGCAACGATCTCTAAAACATAAAAATTGCAAGAATTGGGTAAAGAAATCACTCACATGCAAGGATTTATGCTTTGCTAAATTTGAAGCTCCAAAAATGGTGAATTTCTTTAGGTTTTTCAGTGGAAGCATGAAAAAGATGATAAAATTTTACTTTTGTTTTATTTAACTTTAATTAATTTACTAAATTATACATTCACCTTTAATTATAACCTTATAAATCCACAATTTAAAAGCCTATTATTGTCCCTCAATATCCTAATGGACTAATTATTATTTGAGTCCCTTTTCATTTCATAATTAAGCTATCAAATCGATAGAATTCAAGATTTACTAAAATTTACACCTTTTTCAGTCTAGTCATTTTTCCTTAATTAATTATCTTAACGTTAAAATTTCTTAACCAAATTTTAGTACAACTCTAGTGACATTATAAATATTCTAAAAATAAATTAACGAGTCGACACGACGAAATTTGTGGTCCCAAAACCACTGTTCCGTCACCACTAAAATCAGGTTGTTACAACTCTCCATATAATAGCCTATTTTCAGTGAAATCGGAACAGGGGTTTCGGGACCACAAATCCAAGTTAGAAAGAAAATTTATTTTAATAGATTTATATGGTCTGCATTATGATAGGAATGTCATATGAAAATTCTAATAAGAAAATTTTATCGATTATGTGCTTAAATACTAAAAGGACTAAATTGCATAAAATGCAAAAGTTGAATTCTAGTAGCTAGAAGATCAAATAGCTATGGAATTAAAAACTTAAGGTCGTTATATGGAAATTAGACCATTAATGAAAAGTTAGTAGATATTTTTGTATGATTCATCCGTGGAAATTTTAGAAAAAGGGAAAGGACTAAATTGTAAATTGAATTAATTAAAAGAAGATAATAGAAAATATCATCTTATTTTCATCATCTTCCAAAAAATTTGCATAGAAACGCCAGGAGAGAGAAAGGAAACTAATCAAGCTTAATTGGGTAAATATTATTGTCCTGTTTTTAGTAATTTTTATATTTTTGAGATCGGGATAACCTAATCTATCTAGATTGGGGATCAATTTGAAAAGTTATCAAAGTATAGAAAGTTTTCCATGGATTAATATGCTGAAAATTGAAATTTATGGTAGAAAATGAAATGTTGTTGATAGATAAACAACTTTTACAAAGTGAATTTTGATGAAATTGTGATTTAAGGGCTAAATTGTAAAGTTGTAAAAATTGAAGAAAAATTTTGAATTTTGTGAAATACATGTGCTGTAAAAGTTACACTAAAATTTTTTTTAGGATGGGAATAATGATTAAATTGCATGGATTTCATTTTTCGATCCTAGGGATGAAATTGGAATTTATGAAAAGTTTAGGGGCAAAATGGTAATTTTGCCTAGAGTGTAAATTGAATATAATTGAATATGAATTGTATTAAATTGATGATTAAATTCATTTATATAGATCCATATAACTCAAATTTGAAGCTAGATCGAGGAAAAGAGAAAGTTTCGGATTAGGAGATTCTCTTATACGAACTATAATCCAGGTAAGTTCGTGTATCTTAATTATGCATGTTAATATGTTTCAATTGAATGTTGTATATGATTTGAATGTGGTATATGTTTATGTGATTTATATGAATGTTATACATACATGAAATGATCACATAATTGGAAATGTTTTTAAAATGTTAAGTTTCGTTGGAATAATGAAAATCGATAGATACGTGTGATTTCTCGTATGTGAATGTGATTCTGCATATGTTGCAGATAGGATTTAGCTTAGATGGGTAATCCTGATATAACCCTCTCGAGTATCCTGATATATAATTCCTGCAAGCATCCTGATCGGTAGTGATTTAGCATGTGTTGCACATTATCGCAGCTCTTTGTGAGCGTCCTATTACATGTTTCAATCAGTTGTGATCCAGCATATAGTGCAGACATAAACGGAACTCTACGTGGGCATCCTGATATGAACTCTTAAGAGTTTCTTGATATGGCTCGCTTGAACTTCCTGTTACCTTATCCGGTGCTCCCTGATATTATCTCTTTGGAGATGTCTGATAAGCTTTATGAGCTCCTTGAATAAAACTCTTATGAGTTTACTGATTATCCCAGATAAGTGTCCTGTTACATGATTACATGGCTCATTTGAGCATCCTGATATGTGGCTCAAGAATGTGCTTCCTGATTAAGTGCCCTACTAGGTACCCCTGATTATGAATTGACGGATTATAGATCTGTACACCTTGAGTGTACTATTTGAGTATCCATCGATATTTCAATAATTCAACGGATAAAACTCTCGACATGAGAAAAATGATGAGATAAATAGAAATATGCCTTGAATGCTTTTTGAATTATTTGATGAAGGGTTATATGATGAGCTCATCTATGCTTATTTGATGTACAAATGTATTACATGACTAACTTGCTTGATTAAGTATATGTGTTTAGGTAAACTTGTCAAATTGATGAAAAGCATGTTAATTATATGCTTAACTTTAATAAATGTAATTGGTAAGTTTTAACCTCTATTATACGAACTTACTAAGCATTAAATACTTACTAAGTTTTATTTTCTCTATTTTATAGTGCTCCGAAGCTCGCGAAGGTTAGAGATTGGTTGGAGCATCATCACACTATTTACTAACTTGTTTTGGTATAAATAGTAAACTTATTTTGGTATAATGGCATGTATAGGTAACTTGGCCATTGTTGACATATAAATGTTGTTTGTAAATTAGCCATTGGAATGGCTAGGAATGATTTGTTTTGGTATATTTATAAGGTTATATTATGAAAAATACCTATGTGTTAAATATATTAAGTATGGTTGATCAAGTTATGCTTAACATATAAGTTAAACAAGGGTAAGAATATAAACATGAATGTATATGATAAAATATCATATTAGATGTTAGAATTGACTTGGATTTAACGCTTGAATTGGCTAGTATATACTTGTAAGTTTTGGTGAAGGTTATTGGCAAATTTGGGTGAGAAATAAAGTTAGGAAATGACTTTATTTTGTCCACACAGGTAGACACACGGGCATGTGTCTTAACCGTGTGTGACACAAAGCCTGACACATGGGCATGTGGTTTGGTCGTGTGTCCCCTGCATCTTAAATTTGAGAAATAGAATGCTCAAAATTGAACACACGGGCGTGTGTCTCAGCCGTGTCAGCTACACGGCCTAGAACACGGGCGTGTGTTTTGGCCATGTGAAACCTGCACTTAATTTTAGAAAATTAAATTAACCACACGGGCTAGCACACGGGCGTGTGGCTGGCCATGTAGCATAAGTCAGAGAGTTACATGGGGTCGAACATGGCCTGCAGCACGGGGTGGTCGTATGGTCACACGAGCGTGTCCCTTGACCACACGGGCGTGTGTGCTCTGCATTTAGGAAAAATTTTGGAAATTTCGTGAAAAATTTCTTGAGTTCCCAATTTAGTCCTGACTTGATTCTAATATTATATTGGGCTTCGAAGGTCCATTCAAGGGAGAATATGATTAGTTTTAGATATGAATAGAAATTGACATGAATTATGCGAAATTATTCTGTAAACCCTAGTAATGCTCTGTAACCCTATTTCGGCGACGAATATGGATTAGGAGTGTTACACTCCCCCCTTAGGAAATTTCATCCTCAAAATTATTACTTGAGAATAGATTTGGATATTGTAGTTTCATTGATTCTTTGGTTTCTTATGTAGCTTCTTCTGTACCATAATAGTGCCACAAGACTTTTACTAACGGTACTTGTTTATTTCTCAGTTCTTTGACTTACCAAGCTAAAATTCTCACTAGTTTCTCTGGATATGTCAAATATGATTGTAGCTCAATCTCACTATGAGGAATCACATGTGAAGGATCAGATCTGTGCTGTCTTAGCATTGAAACATGGAAAACATTAGAGATTTTCTTGAGTTCAAAGGGCAAAGCTAATTTGTAAGCTACAGGGCCAATTCTTTCAATAATCTTGTATAGTCTAATAAATCTCAGACTCAACTTTCCTTTCCTACCGAAACGTAGCACCTTCTTCACAGGGAAACTTTCAAAAATACACGACCGCTAATAGCAAATTCTATATCTTTTCTTGTTAGCTCTGAGTACAATTTTTGATGATTAGATGCAGCTTTCAAACAATCTCAAATAACTCAAACTTTTTCTTTAGTTTCTCGGATCCAATCAATTCCTAACATTTTGGATTCATTGAATTCAGATCAATGCAACTGTGTTTTATAGTTTCTTCCATAAAGAGCTTCAAATGGTGTCATTTTTATATTAGATTGATAATTGTTATTATAAGAGAATTTAGCTAACGGTAAATACTTATCCCAGTTACCTTGAAACTCAAGTATACAACATCTCAGCATATCTTCTAGAATCTGAATCACTATTCTGATTGCTTGTCTGTCTGAGGATGAAATGCTCTGTTAAAATTTAGTTTAGTCTCGAAAGCCTAATGAAGTTTGCTCCAAAATCTTGATGTAAATCTTGGATCACGATTAGAGATAATAGATGTCAGAACTTTGTGCAATCTCACAATCTCAGATACATATAATTCGGCTAATCTTTCAAGTGAGAAATCTTTTCTAACTGGAATAAAATGTGCTGATTTAGTCAATCTATGAACAATCACCTAGATTGAATCTTTCTTTTTTGGAGTTATAGGTAAACTAGATACGAAATCCATCGTGACTTGCTCCACTTCCACTCAGGAATCATAACAGGTTGTAGTAAACCCAATGGTACCTGATGATTTGCTTTTACCTGCTGACATATTAAACATTTAACTACAAATTCACAAGTTTCATATTTCATACCCGACCACCATTACATCTGTTTCAAGTCATAATACATCTTCGTGTTATCAAGATGAATAGAATATGTTGTAGAAACAAGGGTTTAGTTCTCAACTCTACCAGTACATAACCATATTCATTTAGAGCTAAATAAGCGTTCAATGCCCAAAGTGCAAACAATGATGACTTTCGACTGAGTGCATCTGCAACCACAGTAGCTTTTCCTAGATCAAAAACAATAACCAGATCGTAGTCCTTCAGTAGCTCCAACCAACGTCTCTGTCTCAAATTCAATTCTTTCTGAGTCATCAAATACTTTAGATTTTGTGATCCATAAACATGTGACATTTCTCGCCATATAAATAATGTCTCCAAATCTTCAAAGCGAATACAATCGCGGTCAGCTCAAGATCATGAGTAGGATAATTCTTTTCATGCGGATTTAACTGTGAAAAAGCATAAGCTACTACTTTCCCTGCCTGCATCAGCACACAACCCAAACCATTGAAAGGCGCACCACTATAAACAACATATGCTATCTCAGACTCAGGTTGAGTCAACACTGGAGCTTTCGTCAACATGTTCTTTCACTGATCAAAACTCTGTTGACACTTATCGAACCAAACAAATTCAACATTTTTTTATAATAACCTAGTCATCGATGAAGTAATAATCGAGAAGTTTTTAACAAAATATCGATAGTAACCTGCTAAACCCAGAAAACTTCGTAGCTCAGAAACATTCTTTGGAGTTTTCCAGTTCATCACAACAGAAACTTTACTTGGATCAACTCGAATTCTGTCAGATGATACTATGTGACCTAAAAATCCAACCTTTCAAAGCCAAAATTCACATTTACTGAACTTTGCGTATAATTGTTTTCTCTCAAATTCTGTAATACGATTCTCAAGTGTTGAGCATGCTCGGATTCTGTCTTGGAATAGATTCATATATCATCAATAAACAAAATAACAAATCTATCCAAATGAGGTTGAAAAACTTGATTCATTAAATCCATAAAAGTAGTAGGGGCATTAGTCAAACCAAATGGCGTTACTAGAAACTCATAATGACCGTAACGAGTTCTATAAGTAGTCTTTGATACATCACAGTCTTTAACCTTCAACTGATAATACCGAGATCTGAGATCTATTTTTGAAAATACTATGGCACCTTTTAATTGATCAAACAAATCATCGATACGTGAAAAATGATACTTATTTTTTATCATGACTTTGTTCATCTGTCTGTAGTCTATAGACAATCTCAAAGAGTCGTCTTTCTTTTTCACAAACAACATAGGTGCACCCTTGGGAGATATGCTTGGTCGAATAAACCCTCTGTCTAACAACTCTTGCAACTGTACTTTCAACTCTTTTAATTCAGCTAGTGCTATGTGATATGGTGATATAGATATCGGTGTAATACAAGGAACCAGATCAACACAAACTCAACTTCACGACTAGGAGGTAAACCCAACAGCTCTTCAGGAAACACATCAGTAAACTCACTAACAATCGGTAGCTTATCTAAATTCAAATTTGAATATCTGGTATCAAGATTGTATGCTAAAAATGCTTCACTACCTTTGCATATCAATCTCTTTGCAAAAATAACTTAAATGATTCTAACAGCATTTTTCGGTCTATCGGACTCAATTGAAATCATCTCTCCTGTCTGACATTTCAAATCAATCCCTTTATGTCTATAGTTTACCACAACATCAAGCAATGATAGCCAATCCATACCTAGAATAACATCAAATTCCTGAAAGGGTAATAATATCAAATCAATAGGGAATTCACATGTAACACCCCTAACTTTTATCCATCTTCGGAACAGTGTAACACCCTTTACCCGTATCTGACGCCGGGATAGGGTTCGAGGCATTATCGGACTTAAACATTCACAAACATGCAAAATCGGGTCACAAAATTTTGCCCAAAATTAAACTTTTCAAATACATGTATATTGTCCCTTACACAAGCCTTCGAGGCCTAAAACATACATCGGGGTGATTAGGGACTAAACCGAGAACTTTAGAAAGTTTTGGGAAACTTATAACAATTTTCATGAAATAAGGTCACATGCCTGTGTGGACACAGGGACATGCCCGTGTGTCTGCAACATGCCCATTTCCTCAGGCCGTGTAACTCTCTATTTATGACGTCAGCAGAACAAATTGAACCACTCGGCCAGGCCACACGCTCGTGTGCTGGGCCGTGTCCTCTACACGATTGAGTCACATGGCCTTGTCTCTGCCCGTGTGGCTAGCACTTAGGCTATTTTCCAAGCCTTTTTGTTACCATTAATACTCACATACTTAAATACATTATAGACACGTACAATGTAGCATCAAGTAAATGATTAAACATCCTCCATTAAGACTCAATTGTAATATTCATATATCATCATACATGTGTTTTGCTTACTCATTTTATACCAAGTCTAAACATACCAATTCACAATCAATTGAACATGTCATTTTGATTATTACATATACATTTATACTGTAACACCCCAAACCCGGCCCAGACGTTATGGCCAGATCTGACGTGTCATGGACTTACGACTTAGTATGCATTCGCTGGTTTAAGTGATTGGGGTGGTCTTTGTAAAAACAACGGTTGAATGAAAAGCCGGTTTATCAATCTTTAGGCTATCCATTTGTTGTGCTTGTTGAGTCTTGAAAACGTTCATTAATTTTGAAAACCCGCGCAGCCTAACACTAGCAGTTTCGTCATAGTATAAATATAATCAAAAAATAAAACCATAGCGGAAAAAAAGAAATTTAAATAGCGGCCTTATTACAACTTAAAACCCAAAATGAAATCAGAATATAAAAATAATAAAAATAAACTAACTTAGAAAAACCAACTTTGCAGATGATGTGGCCACTCCGAATCCCTTACAGCTCCAAGCCCACTATGGTTGGGGATTTCCTGCAGAGATGAAAATAAAGGGTGAGTTCGGTAAACTCAGTGTGTAACATAACCCAACCATAGCCCAAAACAGATCAAACCTCAGAGTCAGACTTATCTGGGCCTTGGCCCAGTACAGAAATCAGAATGAAACCCATAGGCCCATAGCAGATAAAGAACAAATATATCATGAGTGCAGAAATCCCAACCCAGAGCCATCCATAACACCCCCGTACCAGCCTTACACCATGTGGGGAGACTACTCGACCCACTCAACTGCTACACACCACAGAAATTGCAGCGAGGCTGCCAGATATTGTGACGAAGTCACCAGATATAGATATTGTGGCTAGGCCACCAGAACAGATATATATATGTGGCGAAGCCACCAGATTGCAGCGAGGCTGCCAGATATTGTGACGAAGTCACCAGAATAGATATATGTGGCGAGGCCACCAGATTACAGCGAGGCTGCCAGAACGCTTCCTCCATCAATATAAACCCATGTCCTATGCACAGAAATAATATGTCATGGCATACGTATACAAAAACAGAACATCATGCTTTTCAGAAAAAAATAACCCTAGGGGTAAAATCGTAATTTTGCATGCATAAGGGTATTTCAGTAATTATTACCTATTGCTAAGGTTTCATGCTCATTTTAACGTTTACCAAGTTATCAGAAGTACTTACCTCGTCTTTTTACCAAAGTGGGCTCGTTGGCCCATTGGCCCGTTTTCGGCCCATTAAGCCCAAAAATACCGTTGTGCACGAAAATGAGCACTCTGCACTCTAATCATCCAAATGCACCAGATTCATTAACAACTGTCTCACGAGCGCTCGCATGCTCGCGAGTTCACAAAATACCAACGTTTCAGTATTTCGGCTTTTACCGATTCAGTCTAAGGGAGGGTGTTGTTTACACACCTGGTTGATGACGATTGATGACAATATCTCCCACGCGATAATCCTGTTAGGAGACTGCAGTTAATCCGTGCTCCAAACACTCTTAGCTGACGTCCAACCCAAACGAGCACGTCACAAAGTGAAAGGGATCAGCCAAGAAGGGTATGCCTACTCTCCTTATGGTTTGCTCTCTTTAAAGCCAGCTCTCCATCTACTCTTATGTTAGCTTCCCGATGTGGGATCCCTTCATCACTAGAGTTTAAACCAACACCAACTCTTGCTGTCCCAACATAGTAAAATAATGAACCTTTGCGTGCCAAGGGATTCGAACCAAAGTCCTCTCACATGCCAACTCACGCCACCACCACTAGGCCATCAACTCATTTGTGTCATAAATCCAACACATTAAACTTTAAAGTGCACCTACTTGCTTCCAGATTTATTGAAAAGAAAAAACCAAAATATATTGCAAGAGCCAAGACTTGAACTTTGGACCCCTTGCTTCCTCTATGGTGTCACTTCCTTGTCCCCTAAGTGGCGCCACCTTGCCACTACACCACACTCCTTTTTGTGTCATCTTTTACCCCTTTACTCTTAAAAGCCCAAACGCCAATTGCATCACCTACTCATAAAATTAAAATTCTGAAGACTACCACGGATTTAACTTAAGTTTGGGCCTTCAAAAGGCCCACTAACCTACTAAAATATATATTTTAACCAACCAGAACACACAAAAATTTTAAAAATCACAGAAACACTGAAAACCCGAAAATTGGGGCGTTACATATACCATGCTTGCCTAAGTCATTCCACACCAATTTCATGTTCAAGCATTATTGACTTATTGCCATATCACACTTTTATTCTCTGATTATAACCACTTTGTTTGGTCATAAGACATTCATCAAGCATACATACCGTAATACTAACCATTCATGTCAAACAATTATAATCATATGACCACATCACAAGGCATTAATAAATAGCTTGGATAAATAGGCTTACAAGCCATAACCCATGCAAGCCGCATCTCGTGGCTAAACACAATGAATCAATTTAAGCCAACATCTTGGCCAAATCAAAAGAATACACATCATAATGACTAAGTCCATATACATGCCACTCATTTGAAGACATTAAGATTCAATAATACTCCAAAAGTGGTAGCCTGATAGTGTGATGCTGCCTCTGGCGATCTCCAACCCCGAGCCGTCCTGACAACACTAAAGAAATGGAGAGGAGGGAGTAAGTCCATATGAAAATAATAGGCAAATTATCAACATGATTCCATGGTAATATAACCATAATTATAATTTCACTTATATTCTGGTCATGCTATTTTATAGAGTCATAGTCACTAAATTATTTATATCTTGAGCTACGAAACTCCAAATCAAGATCTGTTAATTTTTCCTGAAAGTAGACTCACATATATTATTATCATAAAATTTTTAGAATTTTTGGATTAGCCAATAAGTACATTTTATTCTTTAAAATCACCCCTATTTTGCTGTTTGACAGCTTCGAACCTTCTTTACTAAAAATCGATTATCCCTTAGTACATGATTCAATTAATGTTCCCATCTATTTCTATTGAAAATAGACTTATTCATGATTTATTAATATAAATTATAACCTATAATAATATTTTTAAAATTTTTAGTGATTTTCCAAAGTTGAGATAGGGGAACCTAAAAGCACTCTGACTCTGTCTCACAAAAGTTCAAATATCTCATAATATGAAACTCTTTTGCTTAACCATTTCTTCTATGTGAAACTAGATTAAATAATATTTAATCTCATGTCTTATTCAGTCTCTAATTCAATTTCCACAAGTTTTGGTGGATTTTCAAAATCACACAATTGGTGATGTCCAAAACTGTTTTAGTGCAATATCACGATAACTATCATATGATGGCATAATAACATAATCAACAAGATTATTCATCATTAAAGCATCCTAGCTCATTAATCAAATATTCATATACATATATGTGAATATACCTTTTCATCATATATCATCCTATAACAAAGCATTACTGATGAGTATAACATACATACGTGTACATATCTGTAGCATATCGAATAACTTTACCTTTATTACCATGCCCATCTTGGGATTTTTATCGCATCATTCATTATAATACCTGTTGAACACTTGGAATACTATTGGATACACGGAAACTTGCACATAAGTGCCACATAAACTTACGTAGCCAAAGCTACCTTATAAGATATAATACATCCATAATGAACTTGGACCTCTCAACGAGCTCGGATGTCACATGTATCACATACATTATGAACTCGGACCACTCAACGAGCTCGGATGCTCGCATCCATAATGAACTCGAACCACTCAACGAGCTCAAATGCTACATATATCACGAACTTGGACCACTCAACAAATTCAGATTCTCACATATATCACGAACTCGGACCACTCAATGAGCTCGAATTTCTTAATTCCTAGTGACATGTCACTTGTATCCTAAACTATTCCTAAGGTTCAAAAGGGATTTTCCGCATTGCACATAACATATTCATCGTACCTGTTTGTATAGTCCTGGATAACGACTGTAATATCATTCATGCTTACAAATTCACCATTCTCATATTCATGAAATAATCATGGCATTGTTCATAATAACATTTAAGCATTTGTCACATAATACAATCATCATATCAACTATATAAATATTCACCACATAATGTTAACACATCAATTTAAGTTCAAGCATAAACAATGATATTACTGTATTATTATTGACATACAAATTTACCTCAAATGCGAGCACGGCTATTTATTCTAAATTAGTCCATAATCTCATTCATTTCCAATCTATGCCCGAATCTCATTTTCCTTGATCTATAATATCACATTTAGCTTAATAATTAGTCAGATTATTCATATGGGTCCAAAAATCATGCTTTTATAAATTTACATTTGACCCCTAAAATTTCACATATTTTCACTTTTGCCCCAATACTCGTAAAATTATTTTCATTCAATTTCTTTGTACTTTACGCCTAGAAAAACCATTTTCATAACTAGAGCAGCCCTTAATTTCCACTCAATCACACTTTTATGACAAGTTTTGTAACTTTTACAAAACAGTCCTTTTTGACAATTTCACCGAAAATCACTTAGTAAAAGTAATTTATTGTACACCAAGCATTCATATTCTACCATTAAACATAAAAAACACATGCATTTCATCCATGGGTAAATTTTTAAAGACAAACCCTAGCTTAAAATAATGGTGGAAATAGCTAAATCGAGTTACCGAGACTTCAAAAATGTAAAAAACATTAAAAAGAGGGCTCGGGATCACTTACTAATGGGCTTGGAAGCTTGAACCAAACCCCAGCCATGGCTTCCATGCAAATTTCGGCTGAATGGGGAAGAAGATGGACAATTTTTGCTTATTTTCCCTTTTTAATTCTTTTAATTATTAGATTACCAAAATGCCCCTAACTTAAAAATATTCTATTTCACCCATTTCATTTCTATTTTTGTCCAACAATTAACCAATTGTCTAATTACCATTTAAGGACTTCAAATTTAAAATTTCAAATCAATTTGACACCTTTAACATGTAGAACTCAACTTTTGCACTTTTTACAATTTAATCCTTTTGACTAAATTGAGTGCCCAAATGTTAAAACTTTCGAATGAAATTTTCACAAAATCATCCCGTGAAATTGTAGACGATAAAAATATAATAAAAATAAGTTTTCTTATGTCAGATTTGTGGTCCTGAAACCACTGTTCTGATTAGGCCCTAATTCAGGATGTTACAAATAGGGTTACAGAGCATTACCAAAATTTACAGAACAATTACAGATAATTCATGTCGTTTACTATTCATATATAAAAATACTCATACTATCCCTTGAATGGACTATCGAGGCCCAATTTAAGCATTTGAAACAAGTCGAGACTAAATCGGGATCTTAGAGAATTTTTTGCAAAATTTCAAAAATTTTCTTTTATACTGGGGTCACATGCCCGTTTGAGTAGGCTGCATCGCTCACACGGCCAGGTAACATGCCCTTGTCTCAGGCCATGCGGGTATTCGATGTGAAACTCACGGCCGTGTCCCAGCCCGTGTCCTTACCCGTGTAACTCTTTGACTTGTGCCACACGGCTTGCCACACGCCCGTGTGCTAGGCTGTGTGGTTAATTTAATTTTTAAAAGTTAGGTGCAAGATTCACACAACCAAGACACACGCTCATGTTCTAAACACACGGTCGTTGAGACACACACCCGTGTCTCTGCCCTTGTGCCTAATTCTAAGCATTCTGTTTTTCAATTTTAGATGCAGGGGACACACGGCCAAACCACATGCCTATGTGCCAAGCCTTGTGTCACACACAATTTAGACACATGCCCGTGTGTCTACCCGTGTGGACAAAATAAAGCCATTTCCAACTACACTTGTACATATATTCCAACCAATTCAAAGCATTAAACCAAGCAAACATAATTAACATGCATCATATAACATCACATACATTCATATACGAAAACGTATATTTTACCCTAATTCAATCTAACCATACCATATATATATTGTAATAGCCCAAAATTGGGTCTAGTTGGAACAGAGGTTTCGGGACCACAAAATCTGAGATATAAATAATTATTTTATGATTATTTTGAGGTTTATGATATGATTGCATGATTATGTGAAAATTTCGTGAAGAAATTCTATGCATAAAGTGCTTAATTTGAAGTTAGGGACTAAATTGAATAAGTTGTAAAACTTGCATTCTAGAAGTTTCTAGTATGAAATTGCTTTGAAATATTAATTAGGAGGTCTTAAATAGAAATTTGACCAATTTCTAAGTTACGGACAAAAATTGGACATGGATGGAATTTTTGGAAAGTGTAGTAGTAAGGGCATTTTGGTCATTTAGGGGTAAAATGAATTAAAATACAAAATTAAAAGCCAATTTTGCTCATCTTCTTCACCATGGACGTGTATACCAAGGGAGACTCCATGGCTAGGGTTTTCAAGCTTTCCAAGCTCAATAGTAAGTCCGTTCTAACCCCGTTTTTCAACTTCTTTACGTTTTTGGTGTCTCGGTAACTTGATTTAGCTTATGCTAGCAATAATTCAACCTAGGGTTCATATTTGGAAAAATACCCATAGGTGAAATTTTTGCATTCTGGTGTTTTATGATACAATATGAGGTTTTAAATTATGTTATACAAGCTACTCGGTTTTAAGTGAAAACGAGCAAAAGGGCTTAATCGATAAAAATACCTAATAGCCATAAGTGTATGTTAGAGTGAGAATTTGATGTTTCCATAGAAGGGGAAAATGATCAGCATGTCATAAAACATAATACTAGGGGATGAAGTTTAATTCCCGAGCCTAGGGGCAAAAGTGTAAATATGCAAAAGTTTAGGGGCAAAATTGTAATTTTTCCAAAGTTTGAGTTAAGGACTGTTTTGAATAGTACATTAATTAAATAAGTAAAATATGATGTTTTAGATCCCGGAAAATGAGATTTGAACCTAGAATGAGAGAAAAATCGAAAATTGGGAAAGTTGGTAAAATGGCCGTTTTAGTATCGAGGTAAGTTCATATGTATAATAAGCATTAATTTATGCATTTTTCAATGTAAAATTGATATATTTACTATGATTTCCGAGGTGTTGAAAGTATGTAAGTTGGTATGATAATAATACAACAATAATGATGTAATTTATATTTGAAAGTTAAATTTAGTGAATTAATTGAATTATGTTGAATTAAATGTTTATGGTGCCCAATTTATGAATTGATTTAAAAATATGTCTATGGTACATGAAGTGCATTGAATTATCTTACATAAATGTGATTTCTATGATTACGGATATTATGAGAAATTGTAAGTTCATATGATTTTTAATAAGGCAATGTGTAATTTAATGTTATTGCCTTGATATTAAATGAGATGCAAGTTTATATGTAAGTAATACATCACTATTACTTGTATTATGATATTTTACAATAATATTGGAAATATGTTTGTGGATAATTACTTGATTGGTGAAATTGTTGGAAAAGAGAGAGAAATCCCGGTTGATCCTTCGGAAAGATTGAATGATACAGATGGTATATAGCTAGGTCACATGTATGGTGCTGAGTGCACATCATGTGTACAAGAGAGCTACAAGACATTATGATGTAGCTAGGTCGCATGGTGATACTATGTGTACACCATGTAGACAAGAGAGCTATGGGATATATGTAGCTAGGTCGCATGCGTGGTTCCAGGTGAAGGACACCGTGTAGACAAGAGAGCTACGAGATAAACTGGCTAGGTCACATGGGTGGTACTAAGTGTTCACCATGTGTACAAGAGCGCCGAACTATATGATGGGTGGAGCTATGTGCTGAAACCACCAAGTATCGAGGATTGATCCGAAGTGTTCAATGGGAGACTCTCTATGTATTGCTTTGTGAGTTTTGTGATGAATATGTGCAGGAACTTGGTTATGTGAATGATGTGTTCATTAAGTGACCAGGATGTGGTAAGGTTATAAACAAGTAAGTTATACATAAGAATGATTTTACGGTGACCTTGTGATCATGGGCCTATACTTGTGATGTATGAAATGCGGTGAAAATGATTTGTGATATGTATGTTAAAATGAGGTTAATACAAAGAAAGTGTGAAAGAGTGAATTAGCAAAAAAACTGTTTTAGACAGTAGTAGTGATGTGATTTTGAAAAATCACCAAAAATAATAGAAATTGAATCAGAGACTGAATGAGATATCAAATTAAAGATTAATGAGTCTATTTTCATATAAAAGAAACTTAGAAAGCAAAGGAGTTCTATATTTTGAGATATTTATGTTTTTTTAGACTGGTTCAGAATGATTACGTGATCCCCTATTCTGACTTTGGAAAATCACAAAAATTTGGAGAAAAATAATTAGAGGCTCAAACTTATATTTTTAAAATCCCTAATGAGTATATTTTCAAGATAAATCAACGAGAACATTATCTGAGTTCTGTACTGTGATATAATTAATTTTTAGTGAAGAGAGTTCAGAACTGTCAGAAAGTGAAATAAGGGAAATTGTAGTGATTAAACTGTACTAATTGGCTAAACCAAAAATTATGAAAATTTTATGGTGGAAAGATATATGAGTCTAGTTTCAAAAGAAATTTACGGATATTAATTTGGAGCTCTGTAGCTTGAATTATAAATAATTAAGTGACTATGACTCGTGTGGACAATTTGATGTGAGCATTTATTAGTAAATTGTGAAATCGTACTTACAAGAATGCTATATACATTAAGGATGTGGAATGGAGAGGAGGAGAAGGAAAAATAAATATATGTGGAATACATGGAAACTATGGTATATGAAATATTGATATAATGAAATAAATGATATGTGTTTATAAGAAAGTAGAAAGAGAATGTTATGTATCATGACATGTATATATATATATATGACTAGTCTCAATGTAATGCTTGTTGGGTATGGAATTGAATTGAAATGTTTCAGGAAAACATGTTATTCTGCGCATCTGAATTGTGGTATTTTATAAAGATATGATCTAGCTTTAAATATGAATGCTTGATGATTAAGCTGAAGATATTTGATAAGATGATAATCTTGGTATAAATGTATAAGTGGTACTATAATAAACAAGGTAAAATGAGTATGAGAGACACATGTATGAGGACATAAAAATGCTATGTTTGTGGTTTAATTGAGAATGTTTAATCATTAAATGAATACCATGTTATATGCTTTTGATTTTGTATAAGTGTGTAAGAGATCAAGGTTGACCAAAGCTTGGAAAATAGCCTAGGTATATTCCACACAGGCAGAGACACGACCATGTGTCTCAGCCGTGTATGGAACACGACTTTGAGACACGGGCGTGTGGAGCCTTAAAGCATGAAATTTCCAAGATTTTCGTAAGTTCTCGGTTTAGTCCCTAACCCTTTCTAAAGTATGTTTTGGGCTCCGTAAACTCAAATAAGGGACTATGTGTAAGTGAATGAATGTTTTGAAATATGAATGAAATTTTATGGCCCGTATTTTAGTTTAATGTTTGTATGTTTGTCCGGTAACGCCTCGTACCTTATCCCAGCCTCGGGTACGGGTAAGGGGTGTTACATATATTAATCATGATAAAACCTTATAATAATATATAAAACATACTATCACTAGCCATTCCAATGGCTAGATTACAAACATCCATTTACATGACAAACATTGGCAAAATTAGCCTATATATGCCATTATATCAAAATAAGTTTACTATTTATACCAAAACGAACCGGTGGATAGTGTGATGATACTCCAACCAATCTCCAACCTTTACGAGCTTCCGAGCACTATAAAACAGAGGAAATAAAACCTAATAGGCATTTAATTCTTAGTAATTTTGTTTAACAGAAATTTACTTACCAATCATATTCATTTAAAGTAAGCATACAAACATGCATCCAAAACTATATGGCCATTTGCCTAACACATAACTTCAACAAACATGTTAGTCACTTATTTCATGTTAAATATCAACAACAAGGATGAGCTCATCAAATATAAATATCTAGTCTCATGTAATTCATGTATATACGAATATTGATTCATCTTGATTTCATATGTTCTCATGTCAGAATTTCACCCGTTGAATCATTTGAAATCTCGATGGCTACTTGGGTAATACACTTGAAGTGTACAATACTATAAATCTAACAATTCATATTTGGGAGTGCTTTTATGGGCACTTAAACAGAAAGCTCTCTCTCAAGCACAGTAACGGAAAGCTCATGTGATCCATATAACTGGCAGCTCCGAAGAGCCCTTAATCAAGAAGCTCCGAATGGCAATATATCGAGAAGTTCAAGTGAGCCAATATTAGGAAGCTCCAGAGAGCCATTAATCAGGAAGCTTACAAAGAGCGTTTAATCGGGAAGCTCACGAAGAGCCATATAACAGGACGATCACAAAGAGTTGTGGTGTGCCCACAACACATATAGGGTCATAACCAATCAGGATGTTCCAAAAAGCTATTAACGTGAAGCTTGCAAGAACCATATAATGGGAAGCTTGAGAGGGCTTATAAGGGGACGCTCTTTCGAGCTACAGTATGTCCGCAACATATGCAGGACCACTACCATTTCAGAAAACATAACCTTGTATCCAATCGAATTTTATTCATTCATAGATGATTTAACATTTATCGGTATTTTCCTGACATGTAATCAAATTTCATATACATGGCCAATACGAAATTCATATACAAATCATTTAAATCAATTCAAATATATAATTACACAATTAAGTTACACGAACTTACCTCGATACTTATTCGTATGTGAGAATCTACTAATCCGAAACTTTTTATTTTCCTCGATCCAACTCAGTATTAGGTCTTTCTATATCTATATAAATGAATTTAACATCAATTTAATCCATTTCATTCTCATTTACATTCAATTCACACCCTAGGCAAGATTACCATTTTGCCTGTAACAGCCTGATTTAGGGCCTATCAGAATAGTAGTCTCGGGACCACAAATTCAAAGTCAGATAAATTATTTTATTATTATTTTGATATTATAGCATATTTTTAAGAGTGCATGAAAAATTTGGTGAAGTAATTTTAGCATTTGTGAGCTTAATTTAGAAAAAAAGACTAAATCGCATAAAATGCAAACGTCCTAAATTGATAGCTAATGATGTCAAATAACTAGAGAATAAAATTTGGGGGTTTTTAAAGGGAAATTAGACCCTATTGTGATAGCTTGGCTGGCCATGAGAGATGAAAGTGTTGAACAGTCAACATTAGGTAATTTTGATGACATAAGGTGTAACATAATAATACCTAAGCCTAGCTATCATCTTTTTCTTTCATTCTCTCTTTATTTCCACCAATTTTTCAGCCATTGTTAAGGGTTTTGAGCTTAAAAAATTTTAGGAACTTATTCCTCTCACAAGTAAGTGATTTCTATACCCTTTGTTGATGATTTTTGCATTTTTAGAACCCTTATAGCATAAGCTTTCAAATGAGAGGACTATTTTGCAAAATGGTTAGAAGTTTTCCATGAGAGCATTTAGGGTGTTTTCTAAAATTTTATGGAAGAATATGAAGCTTAGTTGGGTGATAAACAACTTTTGTAAAATGATTTTTCATGAAAACACCTAAAAGGACCACTTTGCTTAAGTTGTAAAATAGATGTTAAATATGTGAAATAGTGGGAATTTGGAGTTACTATAAGAGTAAAAAGGGTTTGACTAAGCTTAAGATGCAAAGAAATTCGATAAAAAATAATTTTCAAACCTAGGGGTAAAATGTTCATTTTGTCAAAGTCTAGAGGCAAAATGGTCATTTCACCGGAGAAGTGAAATTTTGATTGCCTAATTTTATTTAGTGTCTAAGTAGATGCATTTTTCTATTATAGATCAAGAAATACCGAATCCAAATCTAGACTGGGGGAAAGCCAAGCAAATCGACTAAATCGACTAGTCGCCACATTTTGTAATCTGAGGTAAGTTGCATGTAAATAGTACAACTGCATTAATAATATATGTATTTGGATTGTATTGAAATGATTATAGCATAAATTGCTTGATTTTGGAATTGAGAAAATGTGATAAGAATAGAGATAGTAGAATTCCCGATTGAACCTTAGGAAATAAATCAGATATTGATGCCATGAAGTTTGCGTCACTTGTGTGAGCTAGTATAAGACATGTCTGGGACATGCATCGGCCACATTATGAGAGCAAGTGTAAGACCATGTCTGGGACATGGCATTAGCATTGAGACGAGTTCTAGAGTAAGACATGTTTGGGACATGCTTTGACCTCAAGACGTAAGCCAGTGTAAGACATGTCTGGGACATCCATCGGCTACGAGATGTGTCAGTGTAAGACCATGTCTAGGAAATGGCATTGGCACAGATTTGCTAGAACCTATGTAAGACCATGTCTAGGACATGGGATCGGCACCTGCCCCATGTTTGAGGCTAAATGAATATCCAATAATGTTCCAAATGGTTCAACGGTGAAAGTATGATTTCAAGTTAACAAGGAAAGTATAATTGTGTTGTGAGTGATACAAGTATCTATATGGTATGTATGAAATGTGAGCTCAATATATGCTATATGAGGTGTATTGAATATCGATGAGAAAGGTTTGCTTATGCCACCTGTGTAGTATGATACTTGTTGATGAATGGTAAAGTTATGTTGAATATTTATTTATGTGCAACTTACTAGGCTTTATGCTTACTCCCTCTCATTTTTCATTTTCTCATAGTGTGCCTGTCTAGCCCAAGGACCAAAGGAAGTCAGAGATATCAATCACACTATCAATTGAAGCATTCGGTATAGTTTGATTTATATTTTTGAATATGGCAAATATTTATTTTGATATATGCAAATTAAGTTACTCCCATGAATGAGTAATTGCTTAATTGATATGTAGTCTATTATGACTGATTGGTTTAAATAAGTTATTCTTGTATTGGTGTGGTTGCTATTATGTAGGTTGTGTAAGTAAGGGTGGCAAATAGGCTTGGTAAATAGCCTTATATTGTCCACACGGGTAGACACACGGGCGTGTGTCTAGGCCGTGTGTGACGCAGGGTCTGCCCTATGGGCGTGTGGTTTGACCGTGTGTCCCCTGCACATAAAAATCTCAAGTCATTATGCATGATAGTAAACACATGGGCAGAGACATGACTGTGTGTCCCAGCCGTGTGATGGACACGGCCTAGTACACAGGCGTGTGCCTTGGCCGTGTGACATTTTGGGGATGCTGACGTTAGAAATAGAATGTCCATGTTTTTGTACACGGGCTAGGACATAGATGTGTCATGGCCATGTGAAAGACACGGGCCAGGGACACGGGTGTGTGCCAGGCCGTGTGAAAACCCCTGTAGGTGAGCATTTAGAATTAATTCCACACGGGTGGAGGACACGGGCGTGTCCTTGTATTGCTTAGGCCATGTGAGCCACACGGGCCATCAACATGACCATGTTGAAATGGCCACACAGGCGTGTTGACCTTCTAAATGGGCATGTGCCCAGTTTCAAAGTTAAATTTTGTATAGATGGTTTAAGGACCCATGCTGATCTCGAATAGTTTTCAATGGTCGATTTGGGGCTCGTAGGCCCATAATAAGAAGTTTAAAGTAGAAATTGAAAAAGTTCTAAAATGGGACCTAGTCTTGGTGACTTGGGGCACATTTCTGTGCACGAGATTGAGTTAGGTAATGCCTTGTATTCCGCTCCGACGTGGGTTACAGGTATGGGGTCTTACATTGCCCCTATACTTTTCATAAATGACAATTTCGTCCCTAAGCTCGGAAAGTGAAATTCATGCAATTTAATCCTTATTCCAAGCTGAACCAATTTTTACATATAATATTTACAGCACATATATTTCATAAAAATCAGACATTTTCCATCAATTTTACATCTTTACAATTTAGTCCTTAAATCACAATTTCATGAAAATTCACTTTACAAAAGTTGTTTATCTATCAACAACCTTTCATTTTCTACCATAAGTTTCAATATTTCAGCATATTCATCCATGAAAAAATTTCTATACTTTGATATCTTTTCAAATTAATCAACAAAATAGATAGATTAAGCTACTCCGATGTCAAAAATATAAAAGTTACTAAAAATTGGACAATAATTCATACCTAATTAACTTGATTAGTTTTATTTCTCTTTCCTAGGTTTTCCATGTAAATTTTGGGGAAGAAGATGATATAAAATGATGTTGTTTGATACTTATTTTATTTATCATCTTTAATTTTTTTAACTTTCCAATTTCATCCTTTTCTTATTCTAATTTTCTAATGGATGAATCACCAAAAATATCTACTAACTTTTATTTAATGGTCTAATTACCATAAAAGGACCTCAAGTTTTGAATTTCATTGCTATTAATACTTATAGTTATTAGAACTCAACTTTTGCATTTTATGCAATTTGGTCCTTTCCATAATTAAGCACATAATCGGCAAAATTCTCTTATCAGAATTTTCATATAACATTCCTATCATAATACAGATCATGCAATATTATTAAAATAAATTTTCTTTTTGGCTCGGATCTGCGGTCACGAAACCACTATTCCGATTTCATTGAAAATGGCTGTTACATCACAGCCTCTAACTTTCAGTGGACATTTATGACAAATTAAGTTAACTGTCACATTCCGACTTAGTGGGTTGGTAGCTTGAATATCATAGTCAGTGGATTCAACAGGTAATTTCTTTTTCGTTACTAATGCAGTGCAAATATAAAAATAAGTTGACCCAAGGTTAATCAGTGCATACACAATAACATCAAATAGATAGAACATACCCGTAATCAAATCAGGTGTAGTAGCATCCTCTATGACTCGAATGGCATATGTACGAGCAGGTGCTTTAGCCTCTGACCAAACAACAATGTCTTTTGCTCCCATACGAGTAGTCCCAACAGTACTATTCTGACCAGAACATCCATTTTTCTAAGATTTTGTCATTTGCTTTTCATTCTGTTCTTGATTTTCCTATAACTATTTAGGCTAATTTCGGAGAAAGTGATCAATTGACCCACATCTATAACAGGCTCCCGACTTAGCTCTATATTCCCCAGGATGATATTTTCCACAATGTCTACAACTGGGCTTCGGAGCATTTTGTAACGCCCCAATTAATTTATCTATGCTTTTGTTAAAATCTGACACAACTGTGTATCTACTTCAGTGGTTAAGTGTTCTAGGTGTGTGTGAGAGGTCTTGGGTTCAAGTCCCACTTCTGTCAAATTTTGTTAATTTTGAATCTAATGGGCTTATATTAAATTGTCCGTTAATCCATATCAGAATGAGTCTGTTGGTTCGAGTGGTAAGGGTGTTAGTATGCTAGAGATCCTGTGTTCGAATCCCTGTGCAAGCATGGAAATTTATTTTTTCTCGGTTCTGCGCAGGTGTTTCAGTGCGGTTGGAATTCTAGGTAGTGGGTTAGTGGAGATAATTGAGGGATTCTTGGTAACCTTTTGATTTTATTTTCTTTATTTTTACTTTTATTTTTATTTTTATTTCTTCTTCTATTTCAAATTTTCTCTCTTTCGCAAGAAGAATCACGTCCTAGTCTCCATTATTCTGTCAAATTCCCCTTTCTTGTCTCCCTCTTTTTCTTTTACTTGATTAAATCTTTGGTGCTTTCAGTTCTTTGTGTATATCGTGGTCAGCTTTACTTCTCGAATTAGGAGTGGGTTCGTTTAGTGTCATTCTAGAGATAATGTTTTATTTTTGTTAGTCTAATTGTTGGGTTTTGGCAACATTGAATTGTGAAGAACGGGGCTCTCCTCTTGCGTTATCATAACCGAATCATTCAGGCTGTTAGAGTAAGTATTGGTTTTGTTGTTGGTTTCGTAATTATGAATTGAGTTTGTATTAAGTATGATTCTGAGTATTAGTATGTTGATTCTTAGGTTCTGGGAGGCTCAAGAGTGTTTCTGCATCAAATCGATACCAGGTGTGTACCCGAAACTCAAAAAAAAAAAGATTCGACAAAAGCCAAAATTGCAATTTGTTGATGCCACATGGCCGTGTGGTAGGTCATATGGTAGGCCATGTGCGACGACATGGCCGTGTGATCAACGAAGGCCAGGCCATGTGCAAGACACGACCATGTGATGGTTGGGCCGTGTGGTTCACCCGGGCTGGGCCAAATTGGGCGTGTGGGCCCATTTATCTTAATTTTTCCCTAGGGTTGCACGGGTCATCTTAGACGACTTTGGACAAACTATAGGGTCAGTAAGGGCAGAACGGTTTCTGGATTCCCTGCTCTGACTTTGGAAATTCATTATAAATTAACCAGAGATAATTAGGGGTCGTACCATATATGTACAGATTCCTCTCTGAGTCTAGTTTTCATAGAAACAAACGGCATCAGTATTGAAGCCCCGTGCAGGGAGATATCCAAGTCGTAATGGGCAAAGGTCAGTGTAGTCGACCCCTGCAATATGGGAGACTTTGACTAATAAACTGTACTAATTGGCCCGACCAAAAATTCTAGAAAAAAAAATACATAGATGGGCACATGAGTCTAGTTTCTGGGAAAAATCACGAAACTGATTTTCGAGTTACGAAACTCAAGATATGATTTTTAAAACGACTAGTACACAGATTGGGCAGTGTCTGGAAAATAAATTTTACAAGGGGTTAAAGTCAGTTAACACCTCGTGTTCGACTCCGGTGTCGGTTTCGGGTTCGGGGTGTTACATTTGATTGGTATCAGAGCTATGGTTTAGTCGGTTCTAGGACTACCATAGCGCGTATGAGTCTAGCTATACATGCCGAATGTTAATGTTTAAATGTGTGATGACTTCCGACGGTTGAAATGTTTTTGTTTTGATTAGTAAATGGACCCCGGTGAAGAAAGAACCCTAGCGGATGACGTTGAGAGCGTAGCGGCTGCTCCTGCACAAGGGACGCCGCCTGTTGAACCTCAGTCATCTGCGAATAATCAAGGTGAGGGGGCTAAACAAGCCTTCTTTACCATGATGAATGAGTGGGTCGCGCAATATGCCCGAACCAACCCGGCTGTCCAACAATTCCCAAATTTGAATAATCCACCCCAAGAGCCTGTAATGCCATCAGTCGCTGATCCTGTGAGGCTGAGTAAGCCACCTATAGACTTGATTAGGAAGCGTGGGGCCGAGGAGTTCAAGGCCATAGTAACTGATGATGCCGAAAGGGCCGAGTTCTGGCTTGATAACACCATTCGGGTGTTCGATGAATTGTCATGCACACCCGACGATTGTCTAAAATGTGCTGTATCTTTGTTGCGAGACTCAGCCTACTATTGGTGGAGGACCTTGATTTCCATAGTCCCGAACGAGCGAGTAACTTGGGACTTCTATCAAACGGAATTCCGAAAGAAATTTATTAGCCAACGGTTCATTGATCAGAAGCGTAAGGAGTTCTTGGAACTCAAGCAATGCCGTATGGCTGTATCTGAATACGAACATGAATTCGTAAGACTCAGTAGGTATGCCCGGGAGTGTGTAGCTGATGAGGTTGCTATGTGCAAAAGATTCGAGGAAGGATTGAATGAAGATTTAAAGCTACTAATGGGTATTTTGGAAATAAAAGAATTCGTAACACTAGTCGAACGAGCCTGCAAGGCGGAAGAACTTGGAAAGGAGAAGAGGAAGGCTGAATTTGAAGCTAGAGATTATCGTAAAAGATCGACGGGTAAAGCTCCGTTCTCAGCTGTAAAGAAGTTCAGGGAGGACATTAATAAGTCGAGGGCGACTGCGGGAATTTCCATCAGGGCAAGACCATCGATGGGCTCCCGAGCTACTTCGGTAGCTAGTGTGGGCAATAATCGTCACGAGAAACCTGAATGTCCCCAATGTGGAAGACGACACCTAGGTGAATGTTGGGGCAAGTCTACTAGCAGGGCCTGTTACGGATGCGGTTCGAAGGACCACTTCATTAGAGATTGCACGGAGCTGGATGAGAAGAATAAGATTCAAGGTGCAAGACCTAGTGGAGTGACATCTAGAGGTAGACCACCGAGAATTTTAGGAGGCAGGGGTGGTAGTCAGAGGGGGGCCTCTGATACGGTCGATCGAGCCGAGAACCGTACTCCTGCTAGAGCATATGCCATTCGCGCACGAGAGGAGGCATCCTCCCCCGACGTCATCACTGGTACCTTCACTCTCTTTGATACTAATGTGATTGCATTGATTGACCCTGGTTCTACTCATTCATATGTATGCGAAACCTTAGCAACCAGTAAGACTCTACCTGTTGAGTCTACTGAGCTCGTAATTCGAGTATCAAACCCGTTGGGTCAATGCGTACTTGTTGATAAAGTGTGTAAGAGATGCCCTCTAATAATCTAAGAATCCTGTTTTCCGGCCGATTTGATGCTTTTGCCGTTCGACGAGTTTGATGTTATTCTTGGTTTGGATTGGTTAACCGCGCATGATGCGGTTGTGAATTGCAAAAGCAAGACTATCGATTTGAGGTGCGCAAATAACGAAATAATCCGAGTTGAGTCTGCGGACTTAAGGGGGTTGCCAGCTGTAATATCAGCAATGTTGGCCCAGAAATATATAAGGAAAGGGTGCGAAGTGTACCTCGCGTATGTACTTGATGACAAGGAGTTAGAAAAGAAACCCGAATCGGTGCCGGTGGTTTGTGAATACCCGGATGTTTTTCCTAAAGAGTTACCGGGTTTGCCACCTGTTCGGGAGGTAGAGTTTGGTATTGAGCTTGTACCTGGAACTATGCCAATTTTGACCGCTCCGTATCGTATGGCACTAACCGAGTTAAAAGAGTTGAAAGCTCAGTTGCAAGAATTGACGGATAGAGGTTTCGCTCAACCGAGTTTCTCACCTTGGGGTGCACCAGTATTGTTCGTGAAAAAGAAGGACGGAACCATGAGGTTGTGCATTGACTATCGTCAACTGAATAAAGTGACGATAAAGAATAAGTATCTGTTACCGCGTATTGATGATCTGTTCGATCAATTAAAGGGAGCATCGGTGTTTTCAAAGATAGATTTGAGATCGGGTTATTATCAGTTGCGGATTCGAGATTCGGACATACCCAAAACTACTTTCAGAATGAGGTACGGTCACTACGAGTTCTTAGTGATGCCGTTCGGGCTCACTAATGCCCCTGCGGTGTTTATGGATTTGATGAATCGGATCTTCATGCCGTATTTGGATCGATTCGTAGTTGTGTTTATTGATGACATCTTGGTCTATTCAAGAGATGAGACCGAACATGCTGAGCATCTGAGGCAAGTGTTGCAAATTTTACGGGATAAGCAGTTATATGCTAAGTTCAGTAAGTGTGAGTTCTGGTTAAGAGAGGTTAGCTTCTTGGGTCATGTGGTATCCGCATCGGGTATTCGAGTTGACCCGAGCAAAATTTCAGCCATACTTAACTGGAAGCCTCCGAGAAATGTTACCAAAGTCCGGAGCTTTCTAGGGCTCGCCGGTTATTACCGACGATTTGTCAAAGGTTTCTCGATGATAGCCACACCAATGACGAAGCTACTTCAAAAGGATGTTAAGTTCGAATGGACAGAGAAATGTCAGAAAAGCTTCGATCAACTGAAAACTCATTTGACTGAAGCTCCAATTTTGGTGCAACCCGAATCGGGTAAAGAATTTGTCATTTATAGTGACGCATCCCTACTTGGGTTGGGTTGCGTATTGATGCAAGAAGGTCGAGTTGTGGCCTATGCGTCGAGACAATTGAAGCCACACGAGAGAAATTATCCGACCCATGATCTCGAACTAGCCGCCATTGTGTTTGCATTGAAAATATGGCGACATTATTTGTTTGGTGAGAAGTGCCATGTGTTTTCGGATCACAAAAGTCTCAAATATTTGATGACTCAACGAGACTTGAATCTGCGACAAAGACGTTGGCTTGAGTTGTTGAAAGATTACGAGCTTGTCATTGATTACCACCCGGGAAAGGCTAATGTGGTTGCGGACGCCTTAAGCCAGAAATCACTGTTTGATTTGCGAGCGATGAATGTACACTTGTCTGTTCTACCTGACAATGTGTTAGTAGCTGAATTAAAAGCCAAACCATTATTGACTCATCAAATTCGTGAAGCTCAGAAAGTCGATGAGGAATTGGTTGCAAAACGAGCTGAGTGTGTTCCGAACAAGGAATCAGAGTTTCAGATTGATGATGATGGTTGTTTGAGGTTTAGAAGTCGTTTGTGTGTTCCAAGGAATTCGGAACTTATTCCGATGATTCTGAACGAAGCCCATTGTAGCCGAATGTCAATTCACCCGGGGAGCACGAAAATGTACAACGACTTGAAACGTCGGTTTTGGTGGCGTGGTATGAAACGAGACATCTCCGACTTTGTTTCGAGATGTTTAATATGTCAACAAGTGAAAGCGGAACATCAAGTGCCTTCAGGGTTACTTCAGCCGATCATGATACCCGAGTGGAAATGGGACCGAGTCACAATGGACTTTGTGTCCGGACTGCCATTGTCCGCAAGTAAGAAGGATGCGATTTGGGTTGTTGTTGATAGGCTGACTAAGTCGGCTCACTTTATCCCCGTGCGTACGTATTTTTCATTGGATAAACTAGCCTAATTGTATGTTTCTCAGATTGTGAGATTACATGGAGTACCTATTTCTATCGTGTCGGATAGAGATCCGAGATTCACCTCGCGATTTTGGAAGAAATTGCAAGAAGCTTTGGGTACCAAGCTGCATTTTGGCACCGCTTTTCACCCCCAAACCGATGGTCAATCCGAGCGGATAATTCAGATACTTGAGGATATGTTGAGATGTTACATCCTCGAGTTCAGTAGTTCATGGGAACGGTATTTACCTTTGATTGAATTCGCTTACAACAATAGTTTTCAATCAAGTATTAAGATGGCACCGTATGAGGCTTTGTACGGTCGTAAATGCCGTACGCCATTGTTTTGGACCGAGCTTGGTGAAAGTAAAATTTTCGGAGTTGATTTGATTAAAGATGCCGAACAAAAAGTAAAGGTAATCCGCGAAAGTCTAAAGGTAGCCACAGATCGTCAAAAATCGTATGCGGATTTAAAACGAAAGGACATTGAATATCAGGTGGGAGATAAAGTGTTTCTTAAAGTGTCACCTTGGAAGAAGGTACTCAGATTTGGCCGTAAAGACAAGTTGAGCCCGAGATTCATTGGGCCGTACGAAATTTCCGAACGAGTGGGGCCGGTTGCATATAGATTGATTTTGCCCCCTAAACTTGAAAGGATGTACGATGTCTTCCATGTTTCAATGCTTCGACATTATAGATCCGATCCGTCACATGTGATTAATCCCTCAGAAGTTGAAATTCAATCTGACTTGAGCTATGAAGAAGAACCGATTCGTATCCTAGCTCGTGAAGTGAAAGAGTTGCGAAATAAAAGGGTTCCGTTGGTTAAGGTGTTGTGGCTCAAACACGGGATCAAGGAAGCAACCTGGGAACCTGAGAGCTCGATGAAAGAACGATATCCAAACCTATTTACCGGTAAGATTTTCAAGGACGAAAATTTCTTAAGTGAGGGAGAGTTGTGACAGCCTAAAATTAACCCTAGTCGGGAAGTGGTTTCGGGACCGCTAAACCGAGTCACCGAAAGGTTTGAATGTGATGTTTATTGTCTAGAATATGTAATCATGAATGTGTGAAAATTTCAAGCTTCGATTTAGTCGATTGCATGTGAATTTAGTCAATAGGACTTATATGAGAAAATTTTAAAATGTGATAGGTCAATGCATGAGGACCTATTAGTGCATGTGGAAGAAAAAGGGGACTTGCATGTCAAATTCCCCCTCCCTAATATGTAGTGGCCGGCCATGCTATGGGTAGAAACATGTCACCAACATGTTGTGTTAGTGATGTATGGTAAGGAAAATAAAATAATAAGCATGATAATTAAATAATGAAAGGAAGGGTGATGGAAAAAAAAAATAACATGGTCTCACCCCCTTGTTGCCGTGAATTGAAAAAAAGAAAAAAAAAGTGTTCATTCTTGAACATCCTTGGCCGAATAGAGGAAAGAAAGGAAGGGGTAAAAAGCTTGAGAAAATCGGCTATGGTGGTTTGTTAGACTAAGGTATGTTTGATATTATTCTTTGAGATTCATGTATGTTTTAAGTTGTAAGTGAAAATCTACCTAGCCATGGTTCAAATTTTGTTAATTGATGGAGATGATATTCGGCCATGAATGTTACATTCTTGGTTGGTATTTTGATGTCTTTGGTGATGAGGTATGAAGATGGTTGATTTTGAGTGTTTAATAAAAAGGATGCATGAATTATTGTTAAATAATGGTCGAATGTAGCATGATTAAAGATGTGAATAAATTGAAGTTAAGGAGGTTGTCAATGAAAAATATGAGTTGGATGAGGCTTAAAGAATAAAAATCTAGGTGACTAGAGGTCAAGGACATTCAGTCATAGGCTTGTATGCTAGCAAAATCGGCCAAGTGATTATGTGGTGGAAATTAAGTGTTAAATGGAATGAAAATGATATTATATGGGGGTATGTATATTCGGCCATATGAGTAAATATATAGATGATGTTAAATTTGATTATGTATAATGGGCATTAAGATGTGGAACTTAAGAAATTAGAAGTAAATGAACTTGATAGTATTTAAGAGATAGAGGTGATAGATTAATGTTGCACATTCGGCTATGGTTAGGCATGTTGATGATCTTATCTTGATTTAGATAATTAGGCATAAAAGGGTGGCAAAGGGGATGAAATTGTCGAATGATTAGTTGGGTAACAAAAGAAGCATTCGGCCATCCCTTGAGAGCTTGTGTGATGTTGGGTTTAAAATTAGCAAAGGTAACTTACCTAATGCATGTGCATGGGTGATTAGATTTTGATGATATGGTAGTTGCATGAGGTTATTAGCCGAATATACTAACATACATATACATGTGAAATTGGATTGTAAATATTTGGCAAGGTGGTTAAACTAGTTAAATTATTGATTAAGCTCAAGGAGTTAAAGGAGGTGAATCGAGCAAAGGCAAAGAAAAGGTCATCGAGTAGCCGAGTTGGAACCGTCTTACCCAACACGAGGTAAGTCATTAAGCATGTAGTTGGTGTTATTTCAAATGGTCATAATGTTTATGTATTGATGCTGAATGGAATGAATAAATATACATATATATATGCATGTACGTATGTGATGATGAAATTGTTGAATGGAAAGAAAAGAGGTAAGATGTACTGAGTTGTTGATCTCGGCACTAAACGTGTGGGTATAACCATTTATGACCATGAGATTGGCGCTAAGTGCGCGGGATTAAATTGTACAGCACTAAGTGTGCGATTTGACTATGTTGCACTAAGTGTGCGAAATGAATATGATGCACTAAGTGTGCGAATTGACCATGCGGCACTAAGTGTGCGAGTTTGACTATGTAGCACTAAGTGTGCGATTTGATTACGTAGCACTAAGTGTGCAAGTTGATTATATAGCACTGAGTGTGCGGACTCAATATACATTCGTGAATCATTATGGACACTATGTGTGCGACACTATTGAGTCGATCGCGGACAGCGGATCGGGTAAGTGTCTTGAGTACATGGCTAATTGGTGCTATGCTTATACTTGGTGTTGAGCTCGGTAAGTTTGAACCTATGTGACAAATATACTTGAAGTCACGTACATAAAATTTATCGTAGGATGGGTGCAAGGCCGTTTAGTCGTTTGATTGTAACGAAAATAAATTGATTTATGAAAATGCCTCAATGTCCTATTGATGAGTATATGGAATGTGAATGCATGAATTGATATGAAACTGAATCGATAGGTTGGAGGAACTATGGTATGGTTCGGTATGGATGGAGTAAATTGTCTCGTTCCATTTTGTTTCCTCTTGTGATAATGTTATTGATGGATGGTAGTGCATTGCTTATGACTTACTGAGTTATAAACTCACTCGGTGTTTCCTTGTCACCCATTATAGGTTGCTTGGACTCATCTATTTTTGTGGGGTCAGGCCGTCATCGAAGCCATCACACCGGATAGCAAGTTTTGGTACTTTCTTCTTAGTTGGCTTAGAAGAACATTTTGGCATGTATAAGCTATTACGTTGTGTTTGAACTTTGGCATGTAAACTTTAAGCCATGCGAAAATGGCACGAATGTTCGATTGAGTTGGATCAAGGGTAGGCATGAAATGGACCTAGTTACTTTCGTAACAGATGCTGGCAGCAGCAGTGTCATGAGATTGAAAAATCACTAAAAATAGTAGGAGTGGAATTAATTGATGAATAAATTATGTAATCGAAGCTCGATGAGTCTGCTTTCATTAGGAAGTAACGAAAAGATCATATGGGCAGTATATTAAGAGATAATCAGATTTTTGTGGGACAGGACCAGAACGGTTTCTGGATTCCCTGCTCCGACTTTGGAAATTCATTATAAATTAACCAGAGATAATTAGGGGTCGTACCATATATGTACAGATTCCTCTCTGAGTCTAGTTTTCATAGAAACAAACGGCATCAGTATTGAAGCCCCGTGCAGGGAGATATCCAAGTCGTAATGGGAAAAGGTCAGTGTAGTCGACCCCTGAAATATGGGAGACTTTGACTAATAAACTGTACTAATTGGCCCGACCAAAAATTCTAGAAAAAAAATACATAGATGGGCACATGAGTCTAGTTTCTGGGAAAAATCACGAAACTGATTTTTGAGTTACGAAACTCAAGATATGATTTTTAAAACGACTAGTACACAGATTGGGCAGTGTCTGGAAAATAAATTTTACAAGGGGTTAAAGTCAGTTAACACCTCGTGTTCGACTCCGGTGTCGGTTTCGGGTTCGGGGTGTTACAGATATACAAATAAACGTGTTTTGAATTGAATTGTTAATGTTTTTATGCTATTGAACAATGATAAATGATTACACGAGTTGAGCATGAGATGTCTGAGAAAGTATCGACAAAGTTTCGACGTCCGAAAAGCCCCGTACGAACCATAGGAATAGTTAGGATACATATGTCGTGACATAGGATCCGATATGTGATATCGTGTAAGACCACGTCTGGGACGTTGGCATCGACTTATGATTTACATGTAAGACCATATCTGGGACATCGACATCATATTTGATTTCGTGTAAGACCTTGTCTGGGATAGTGGCATCAATATTTGATTACATGTAAGACCAAGTTTGGGATGTTGGCATTGTGTAAGCTTTCTGAGCTATCCGAGTATCCTTGTTGATTTCGAACGGTTCAATAGGTGGAACGACGGAAATGTGCAAGTGTACACAATCACAACAAGTAAAAAATGACAAGTAAATGTGCAAGTAAATGTGAAAAGGATTATTCATGAATGCAATTTAAAACATTTTGGTGAAGAAAAATATTTTGTTTTGAATAGGGTGGTTTAAGAAAAATAAGATTTTAAACTAAATAAAAATAAAAGTTCTAATGCATGATTTCAAAATATGATTTAATCAAGATGATATAATTGTGTTGATTTAATTACATTTCTTTAACTTAGAATTTTTAAAGTCATGCTTATGTTGTTACGAATAAATTCACGGCAACTCGGTAATTTGCTACCTTATGAAGATATTCACCTACAAAAATCCATTAAGCTATTAACATATCCCTATGTTAATTCAAATGATTAAACAAATTTGAATAAGCAAACATGTTATGGCACATACATACTCATTAACTTAAACTAATCTCTTGCATATCACTATGTCAATTCAAACGATTAATAAAATCTAATGAACACATAAAAGACTATGTGAGGTAACAAGGTATCCTTACCTCGAAACAGTTTAATCACAATAATCTTGCAAGTTATGCAAGGCAAGTGTATCGCTAGATACATTGCTAGTTTAATCTTCAGCTACCTTAGAAGAATAATCATTCACTGATTAAGCATTGTGTCAATTAATTAGAATTTCAATCCATTTAAATAATTAATTCATTAGCTACATCACAATTGTAATGCAAGAATAACTTAGGCATGATTTTACTTAATCAAGCATTTTACCGAGGCCTATAACAACATAAACACAATTTTAGTAATTTAAGTAGATCAAATGAAATCAAACCAATACGAATTAAATTTAAGCTAAACTGATTCAATTAACCATTCCAACAACATAAATATTCATAGATATGTTCATCATAACAACAATAAAAATTAAAGAGATAGGGAACAAGAATCAAATTCAATGTTTCTCCGTGGCTTGACTAGTTTGCTCCGTCTTTGTTCTCTATTGTTCTCACCGATCAAGGCTTCTATGAGCACTCAATTGCTACTTCAAAATTTCTGAAGAAGAACCTTTTTCCAAGGGGATAAATCAGCACAAGAGCAAGGGACCTGAAATGGGAAAATGAGAGGAGAAAGTGAGAGAGGAGAAAAGAGATGTGAATGAAGTCATGTGTGTTTTGAATGATCAGCCAAGGGGGGTTTTTATAGCTGAATGTGGCAGCTAAAATTTTCTAAAAATAGCAGCCAAAGAGCCACCCCTTGGTCGGCCATCTATGTAGCAAAGTTGATGGCTTCAACATTGTTAAATATAGCTTGGGGCAAATCCATAAAGCCACCAATTGTGGAGGGGCTTGAATGAAATTTTGACAAGTCTTCAAGGGCTCCCTTGCAAGCTTAATTAATCAGCTAATAATCTGATTTGGGTCAGCATATGGACGGTTTTGGGCTGCTCAATCCTTTGTCGGTTCAGTTTAATCGGTTCGGTTTAGCTAGACTACTTTTTCCATAATTAATTAATAATAATTTATTTAGCCCAAATTAAATTGGATATAAATTAAAATTAATTATATTATGAACTAATACACATAATTGGACCGTCTTAGGCTAGAAATTAATTTTCCTCGATACTTCAAATTGCTTCTCAGTTTTGTGCTTTTGGCAGTGTCTGCCAAGCCATTTTTCGCCATTTGTGCAAATTTGTCGAAAATAACCAAAATTCATCAAAAATAATTATAAAATTAACTAAATTTCAACATGTTCATATTTTATGTGCACTTTAATTATTTTATAAAAATTAATTATTTTTCGACAAGAATTTAACCGAATTCGCATGAATTTAAGTTAAAAAGGGTATGAAAAAGTGAATAATTTTTGTGTTTCCACACCCCCAAACATAATTTATTGCTCGTTCTGAGTAGTGCACAAATTTTGAAAATAATTTCTCAGAAACACCTTTGAAAAATTCCTTCAGAACAACATTTTTCTCAAAGTTATGATTTTAATATACTTATGCTCAAAGACAAGAAATTTGATAGTTATGCTACTTAAGTATACATATTGTTCAAATTAATCTAAACAACTATTATGATAGCAAAAATCAGATTAAATGCTTCCTAATAAAATTATGTTAAACCTTACCAATATAATTTTATTCCCTTTATTCAAGATTAAGCTGCAATCATCAAGTTTAACTTATGTCTTATTATGTTGTACGTAGTAATTTCTCTCCACTAATGTAGGTAGCATTGGAACTTTTTAATCAATAGGTCTTTAACAAGGTTGTAACGTGGCTGGGCTTAAGGGTAGGTAAAAGACAGATAAATTTAGGCTTTTAAACCCTACACTCAGCTTGTATCAGACCTTCGAAATAATTACCTTCAATACATCAACTTTCTTTGCTCTCACATGCTCTTTTGTACAACTTATTTTAAGAACTCATGCTCTTTTTATTTTATTTTATTTTATTTTATAATTCGAGCATTTTTCTAAACGTACTACAATATTAGAGCATTCGATACTTCTTTTCAACTCCCCCAAACTTATTTTTAAAGAATACTTTGAATAGTACTGAGTCTAGTGTTTGAGACAATTTTAAGATAGTTAAGTGAAAAGTGATGGCTAAATTTGCAAGGGTTCAAATAAAAATAGGCCATATGATGTGATGTGAATCGTGATAAGTTTTATAATTTCTGAATGTCTATTCTTGAAAACTAACTATTATCATGACAAAGGCAAGCGCACCTTATCGAACAGTAGTATAGCTTATGGCAAGACTGGGATGTCGAACCCAAAGGAACTAAAAGTACTAGTATTAACTTTCTTTTTATTATCTAGCCTAAAAATAAAAGGGTTTGTTTTATCTAAACTAATTACTAAACTAAGAATGCACAGAAAGTAAATTGGGGAAATAACTTTTGGGAAAACTGAATGATTTGGACAATACCTAAGGGAAAAGTCCACCTAGACTTCACTTGTTATTGACTCTGAATCAGACGATTTATTCACTTGACTTGATCCGTAGAAATCCCTAAGTTATATTGTTATCTCTCTCGAGACTAACAACATCTAACCCTAGGTTGATTAATTGAAATCTCTTTCTAATTAAAACCCCTAGTGTTACATTAACTCGATCTATGGATTTATTAGCTTTCATCCTAATCCGACAAAATTATGTCACCCTATCTCTAGGCGTGCAATCAACTCCGCTTAATTATGTTAAATCTACTCTTAGATAGGGACTTTTGCACCTCTAAAGAAGCACATCAATACTTGAATCAATATCCTGGAATATTAAAGCAAGAATTAAGAAGTCATAATTAAGAACAAGTCAAATGTTTATCATATAATTCAGATAATAATAACAAGATCTGTCTTAGGTTTCATTCCCCTTAGGTATTTAGGGGGTTTAGTTCATATTTATGAAAGAAAACATCTCAAAATAAAAATGATAACAAAACATAAAGAAAACTCAAGAACTCTTGAAGGGAATTGAAGGGAGATCTTCAATTTTGAGGGTGAATCTAGCTTCTGAGATGGATCAATCGGCTTTCTTCAAGTAATTCCTTGCCTCCTACTCCGTGTGTCCCTTTTAGATGCCACCTGGGGTGTTTATATAGGCTTTAGAATGCTTCAAAACCCTTAAGAGTGGCCTTTTCCGAATAGGACTAGACTTGGGCTAGATAGGGACATGCCCGTGTGAGATGGCTTAGGCTGTGTTGCAATCTATTAAATAGACATGGGCGTGTGAACTACCCGTGTAAGTCATGCTCGATTCTGCTAAAAGGAAACAGGTGTGCGGTCTACCCGTGTAAGGAAGTCCAAGCCGTGTTAGAGCCTACTAGAACTACACGGGCGTGTGGTTTGCCCATGTACGGAAGTCCAGACCGTATTAATTTAACCTGTTGGTTCATTTTCTCCATTTTCGGCCCGTTTCTCGCTCTTTTTACTCTTCTATGCTCACCTAAGTATAAAAAATGAAATTAAAGGATTAGGAGCATCGAATTTACCAAATCTAAGGAGAAATCATCCATAAATGTGCTAAGCATGGGATAAAAATATGTATAAATTATGGTTTATCAAATACCCCCACACTTAAGTGTTTGCTTGTCCTCAAGCAAAATCTTCAACGCACAATCAAAATAAATTCTTCTCAACTTGTAATTCTCATCAATAGTATCTCAAAATAATCCATAAGTAATCATACATTGAAAACTCAACTCGAAGAACATCAAAGTTTCAAACATTCCAAGTTGAGCATTTATCACGAAATCCTAAGTGTCTCCCTTCATTTAAGTAATCACCTTTGGTTGAAAATATCACAGAGTTTCACATCCTCACTTAAAGATTCACTCAAATCACTCGAGGTGTTAAAGGACAAGAAATTTAGCACTCAACAGTCAATATGAAAAGTTATTACCATAGGCTTGCGTGAAAATCAAATCTCCACTACTATATATTGAGATGATACATCAATAATGTGGCTTTGGTTAGGGGGTGTGGTTACAAGCTGAAAAAGAAGGTTAGAATCGAGATTGAATTGAAAAATTACCTAACTAGAAAAAAACTAGAACCTGATAAATTACATTTCTAATTAGAAATCCTAGAATTGAGCTTTTCTTCATAGGATAAGGAATTTAAATACTTAAGCTCCAAAACAAAGAATTACTACTAATATGTATGTATGTTGTTGTTTTGTTTTTATTTTTATTTTTTAAGAACTAGTCAAATAACATAGAACTTTGCTAATTATCATAACGAAAAATAAAACATAGCTAAGGAATTAATTCAAATCAAATATCGAAAAAAATATGGATCAAATTAGGGGATTTCAACAATAATGGGTTATGGGTTAATATTGAGGGTAAATTAATGAATGGCTTGTTAGGCTCAAAGGGGTTCACTAAAGGTTAATTATGAGGGTAGGCTTTTATGGAGTAAGTGGGTTAAACCTAAGTACCTTTATCATCTCGACATATCAAATCAATGGTGTGGTCTTGACATGTATAATCGAGCAAGTTCTAGAATAACGATTCAATATTGACGCACTCAAAGCAACAATAAAAGTGAGCATGAAAGAAATAATATATGCTCTAAAGGCTTAAGATCTCACAAAAATTATGGCTTTTTGATGTTTAACCTGTGAATTTTAACTCAAGATAATACCTAAACTTGGGGAAACAACCTAAAAATTTTTAATTCTCAAGAATCAACTTTTCATGCTTGATTCCTTAATTCCTTTAAAGTTTAACAATCAATGCATAAATGCCTATATTTTAATTCAAGACATATTAACAAAAATCATAAATTAATTAAAATTTATTCTAATAATGATATGAGAAGATTATTTGAGAACAAGACAAAATTCAGGGATTTTTCTGATAATGATATATTTACCCCCCCACACTTAAGATGTACATTGCCCTCAATGTACAAAGATAGATATATAAATATAAGATTATAAGATAGGGAGAGAATTGAAACTTCCTGAATGTTAGATGAAATCCTCGAATTGGAGTTATGGAGAGTAATTGGCTAAGGCAAGGGTGAGATTGGAGGAGGATACTCCGGTGGTGGTACAGGTTGAGTTCCACAACCACAGTGTCCAGTGAAGAGGTTATCGTGGTGGTCAGGCAGGACATAGCAGTCGTGGAGAACCTTTTCCAGTGGTGATGCAAGTTCCCAAGTAATAGTGGCTTTTGGAGCTCTTTATAACTGTGATAGCATCAATAACTCTTTAGGAAATATAAAGAAGCATGATTACTCGTAAAGAAATGGCCGAAAGTATAAATTGTTCAATAAAAAATATAAACCTAAAAATGAAATAGTATTAAATGAAAATAAAATAAAAAGTACTTTAAGAAGATAAATAAAGATAAAAGTGAAAATAAAAATAATAAATAAAAAGTCTTTAAACATCGTCATCGCAGGATGGGTTGCGAGGTGGTGGTGGCGATGAGATGTGAAGGTGCTGGCAATTCTGATGTAGAGTAGCATCAATGTGATCAAAGCGCTGAAAACATTATTGCTCGAATCGAGTAAAGTGCTCAGAGATGTTAGAAAGTGAAGCCGCCGCATGAACTGGATGATGAATAGGTGGTGGCTGAGAGGCTAGATCCTCGTGAGACGGAGGGACATCATCAATAATGTCCTCTGGGTCCTTCTACTCGGCTGATTGGATGAGGTAGTACTAAGGAGGATCAAATCCACGTTGTTGCCCGATCGTCCTCATATGGAGCATAGTCGAGATGCCCTGTAGGGACATCTGACCGATGAGAGTAATGGAGGATGCTTGTACCACCGTGTTGAGGAGACCGAAGTACCACGCCAGGCGAGTCACATAAGGGCCAATGGAAATGACTCCCCTCCTCTACCGCCCCGTCTGATGGCGAATGGCGAGGGCGATGAAATAGGCAAGGTCAAACACGTGCCTATCCACCATGCTCCACAAAAAATAAGTGTCGTTAGTGTTGACGACTCCGGTACTCTCTCTCCTCCCTGTCAGGGTGTGGCCTAGGATGGCGTGTAGGTACCGCAAAGATGGGGTGAGAATCGATGCCTTGGAGCGGCTGGGGTCATAGGTGGCCGAAGCAGGGATGAGGGTACTCCAACACTTCGAAGGAGAATAGTGGATATGACGATGGAGGGTGTCGAGTTCGTTATCGGCCATGAACTCCTTCGTATACAGTCCTAGTGCAATACTGAACTCAGGTACGCTTAACTGGCGCACTAAACTGCTAAGACGGAACTGGACCATTTTAGGATCATCGAACTATGTCATGACGACTTGAAGGTGGAAGGTCGAGCAGAGTTCGAGTGTGAGCTCAAGGTATGTCAACTTGATGATCTCGAAAAAGAGGCCTTATAGGTCTGTCGTTAGAAGGGCTCAGATCGCGTCAGCCAGTTGGATTTGTTCTAGTGCTGCCCAATCAATATAGCGGCCCACACTTGGGGGTCGAGCCCGTAGTACCTGAAAAAGTTCCTCTTATGGTCCCGAGTGAAATTGGAGGGATGAATAACTGATTTCCATGGTAGGACCCGATGATGATGCTTCTCTTTTCCTCTTCTTTAAGGCGGGAACGACGATTTTCTTGCCACGTGGATTTGACATGGTATCTGCAATGGCAAGACGAAGTTATAGAAATACCCCCCAAGAATAGCTTGGAAAGGTATGTAAGCATGTTAAAATTAAAGAAGAATACTTCATGGGCATCATAGGCAAAAGGGAAGATGTACTGAAAAGTGACTAAATCTTAATGGAAAGATATATCAAGTCATTAGTAACAATAAGAACATGAGAATGGTGCTAAATGGAATACCTAGTGAATGAATGCATGTGGGATTGATAATATGTAATATGGTGTGGGTAAACATAAAATCCATGGAAACAAGAGAAAAATGGATGAATGTAACATAATGTATCGACTAAAATGGGAAATTTCTAACAAAGAGCATAAGCATTACTATCATTAGAACCATGAATATTAAGCAAAATAGTCAAATAACACAATAAAAAATCATAAAATTAGTAAAAGAATTGAAGAGAATAGAGAGAAAAGAGTGAACAAACGAATAGCATGGTAGAGGGAGGAGCTTGGGTCATCGATAGTGGTGCTGTGGTTGGCGCACGGGTGTGGCAGGAAGGGTGTGTGAAAGGATTCCGGTGGCTAGGGTTTGATATTTAGGGAAAGGGATGATGAATAGTGAGGGGTTTATATAGATTTTGGGGCATACGGCCGTGGGACATGCCCGTGTGTCCTAATTTTAGCCAGTGCGTATCGTGATTTTCAAATTTGGGTGCATCTGAAATATGGCCCACGCTCGTGTTCTTTGGGCGTGTTGAGTGTTATGCTTTGTTCACTTCTCCTACGCCCATGTATGTATGTCCACACCCATGTTGTTTTGTCAGTCTTGACCATGGGTAGTGAGCACGGGCTTGTCGCATGCCTGTGTTAATTTCTCAGTGTCCACCATGGCTTCTGGAGACGGGCGTGTTGCACGCTCGTGTTGTTTTGACAGAGTTGCCCACGGCCATGTCACACGGCCGTGGCAACTTATCGAAGCCTGTGTTGGGGAAAAATTTTGCTATATTTTCACACGGCCGTGTCTCACGGACGTGTCGCTGCCCGTGGTATGCACACAGCTGAAGGCACGCCCGTGTGCCTGGCTGTGTGGTTTCTGGAAAACCTGTGTTCAAGTACTTAATTAATGATTTAAATGTTAAAGACTAAAATTTAAATAAGTTAACACCGTTAGTGCTCGAGTTGCCTCTCGAGAAACGCTTATTTATAGTCTAAGCTCGACTTACCTCTCTGTTGCATGGTCATGATGGTGTGAGGAGTTTACACTCCTCATCCCTACTATCCATTTTATCAAAATAAGGTTTTAGATGAGTACTAATTACCTTGAATGTACAGAAGTTGGGATGAATTACCTCGACTATATCTTATGAAAAAATGCTAAGTACTGTAAGAGGAGTTTCTCCATTAGTTTCAGAAGTGGCAATACGAGGGTCTGTTGCATCTAATAGAACTTTGTCTCCAACCTTAAGTTGATTTGGTGAAATATTAAGCCTGTCATGGCGTGGTTTTGGTTTATTGTTTGATCTCGGTTTCTGTGTCTGCCATTCATCTAGTTCCTCGACTCATAGCCTTCGTTCTTCATAGATAGGTCCCTTGTCATTACTCGAACATGGCTACTGTATGGTCTTCAAACGTGTTTCCTGCAAAGAAGGTTGCAACACATGATCAGTATTAGTAGAATTTCGAGCTTGAAGAGTGACTGTTTCATCCCCCTCACGAAGTGTGAGTTCACCTGTGCCCACATCAATTATAGTTCTAGCAATTTCTAAAAAGGGCCATCTTAAAATCAAAGGTGTGTCACTACCCTCTTCTATGTCCAGGACAATAAAATCAATTGGGAATATAAATTTATCAATTTTTACAAGTACATCTTGAACAATACCCATAGGAAATTTGATTGTCTTATCTCCCAATTGAATACGCATCCTAGTTTGCTTGGGTTTCCCAAGACCTAGTTGTTTAAACATTTTATAGGGCATGAATTTAATACTAGCCCCTAAATCAGCCAAAGTATTTTTTACATCTAAGCTACCAATTAAACAAGGAATTGTAAAACTCCCTAGATCTTTCAATTTGTGGGCCAGCTTATTTTGTAGCATGGCTGAGCAAACTGCATTCAACTCCACATGTGACACCTCATCCAACTTTCGCTTATTTGCTAAAATCTCCTTTAAAAATTTAATTGCGTTTGGCATCTATGAAAGAGCTTTAATAAACGGTAAGTTAATATGTAATTTTTTTAATAATTTAAGGAATTTACCGAATTGTTCATCTGTGCGGTCTTTCCTTGTCGCATTGGTGTATGGCACCTTTGGTTTGTACTCTTTACTTACCTGTTGTTGCTCACTGTGGACTACCTCACCTTTACCTTTACTTACCACCGTTCCTTGCCTTGTTTAGGTTCAGTTTCAACTAATCCTTCCTCGCCTTGAGTGGTAATCGCGTTGAGTTGTTCCCTTAGGTTAGATTCAGTATTACTTGGCAAGCTACCTTGTGGTCATTCAGAAATTAGTTTGGCGAGCTGTCCTATCTGAGTTTCGAGCCCTTGGATCAATGTTTGTTGATTCTTAAGTGCTGTTTTGGTGTTCTGAAAGTGAGTTTCTGACACCAAGATAAACTTTGTTAGCATCTCCCCAAGGTTCAGCTTTTTTTCCTGTTGGTAAGGTGGTTTTTGAAAAGCCGGAGGATGTTGTGGCCTTTGATTCCCTTGACCACCCCACGAGAAGTTGGGATGGTTCCTCCAACCTGCATTATATGTGTTAGTATATGGGTTATTTTGAAATCTAGAATTATTATTACCCATATATTGAACTTGTTCTTCCTCGGTGCTAGGATTGAAAGGTTGATATTTTGTGCGCGCTCCTCCTCCATTAGAATCGTACCTCATCACTGGATGTACCTGAGTAGAACCATATAAATTGTCAATCTTTTTATTTAAAAGTTCTACCTTATTAGATAGCATAGTAACCGCGTCAAGGTTGAAAACACCGACTACTTTTGTCGGCTTTGTTCTCATGACTTGCCACTGACAGTTATTTAGTTACATCTCTTTAATGAATTCGTAAGCAGGTGTATTGTTATTGATAGTCCTACCAACAGCTGCATCGATAAGTTGCCTTATTGAGGGGTTCACGCCGTTGTAAAACATTTGAACCTGCAACCATAGTGGTAATCCATGGTGAGGGCACCTTCTCAATAGATCTTTGTATCTCTCCCATGCATCATAGAGTGTTTCTAGATCCATCTGCACAAATAAAGAGATATCATTCCTCAACTAAGCCGTTGTAGCCGGCGGAAAAAATATTTAAGTAAAAATTTTTGGTCATTTGTTCCCAAGTAGTGATTGACCCTCATGGTAATGAGTTCAACCATCGTTTAGCTTTGTTACTAAATGAAAAGGGAAATAACCAAAGACGAATGGCATCATCAGAAACGCCATTAATTTTAAAAGTGTCGCAAAACTCTACGAAATTTTCCAAATGAGCGTTTGGGTCCTCGTCCTGCAAACCATCAAACTGAACAAACTGTTGGATCATTTGAATTGTGTTAGGTTTCAGTTCAAAATTATTTGCAGTAACAGCAGGTCTAGCTATACTTGACTCAGTTCCTGTTAAAGTAGGTTCAGCATAATCATACATAGTGCGTGGAGCAGGATTTCGATTTACTGGATCAACAGGAATTGCAGGAGGTAGCGGGTTTTCCTGATTTTCAGCCGTCTCCTCTGCTGTGTTGTGAATATCGTCCTCTTGCCCTTCCTCTATATATCTTAAGCTTCACCTTATTTCTCTTCAGTTTCTGTGAGCTGTGTGTTCAATCTCACTATCAAAAAGTAATGTTCCTGACGGGTTTCTTCTAGTCATAAACTATAAAAACCTGCCAGAAGGAAAAAGAAAATTTAGTAACAAAAATCAAAATAAAATTTAAATTGCAATAAAATAAATGGCTAAAGTAATAAAAATTAAGTGTTCTAATAACTTAGCTCTTTGACAACACATCAAAAACTTGATGTGATGTGAATCGTGATAAGTTTTATAATTTATGAATTTTCATTCTTGAAAACTAACTATTATCACGACAAAGGCAAGCGCACCTTATCGAACAGTAGTATAGCTTATGGCAAGACAGGGATGTCGAAGACAGGGATGTCAAACCCAAAGGAACTAAAAGTACTAGTATTAACTTTCTTTTTATTATCTAGCCTAAAAATAGAAGGGTTTGTTTTATCTAAACTAATTACTAAACTAAGAATGCACAAAAATTAAGTTGGGGAAATAAATTTTGGGAAAACTGAATGATTTGGACAATACCTAAGGGAAAATCCACCTATACTTCACTTGTTATTGACTTTGAATTAGACTATTTATTCACTCGACTCGGTCCGTAGAAATCCCTAAGTTATATTATTATCTTTCTCGAGACTAACAACATCTAACCCTAGGTTGATTAATTGAAATCTCTTTCTAATTAAAACCCCTAGTGTTGCATTAACTCGATCTATGGATTCCCTTATTAGGTTTCACCCTAATCCAGGAAAATTATGTCACCCTATCTCTAGGCATGCAATCAACTCTGCTTAATTATGTTAGATCTACTCTTAAACAGGGACTTTTGCTCCTCTGAATAAGCACATCAATACTTGAATCAATATCCTGGAATATTAAAGCAAGAATTAAGAACTCATAATTAAAAACAAGTCAAATATTTATCATATAATTCAAATAATAATAACAAGATCCGTCTTAGGTTTCATTCCCCTTAGGTATTTAGGGGGTTTAGTTCATGTTTATGAAAGAAAACATCTTAAAAGAATAATGATAACAAAACATAAAGAAAACCCAAGAACTATTGAAGGGAATTGAAGGGAGATCTTCAGTCGTGAGGGTGAATCCGGCTTCTAAGATGGATCAATCGGCTTTCTTCAAGTAATTCCTTGCCTCCTACTCCGTGTGTCCCTTTTAGGTACCTCCTGGGGTGTTTATATAGGCTTTAGAATGCTTCAAAACTCTCAAGAGTGGCTTTTTCCAAATAAGACTAGACTTGGGTTTGACAGGGACACGCCCGTGTGAGATGGCTTAGGCCGTGTTGCAATCTGTTAAATAGACACGGGCATGTGTAATACCCGTGTAAGTCGTGCTTGATTCTGGTAAAAAGACACAGGCGTGTGGTCTACCCGTGTAAGGAACTCCAAGCCGTGTTAGAGCCTGCTAGAACTACACGGGCGTGTAGTTTGCCCGTGTACAAAAGTCCAAGCCGTGTTGATTTCACATGTTGGTCCATTTTCACTATTTTCAGCCCGTTTCTCACTCTTTTTACTCTCCTATGCTCACCTAAGTATAAAACATGAAATTAAAGGATTAGGAGCATCGAATTCACCAAATCTAAGGAGAAATCATCCATAAATGTGCTAAGCATGGGTTAAAAATATGTATAAATTGCGGTTTATCACCATATAGTCTCAAAGTTAGGTTTCAAAAGATAAAAATTTCATCATGGTTGGCTTGAAAGGCTCAAATGGTCCAAACAAAAGTTGCCTAAATCATTTTCAATGTTCCATGCTTCTTAGGATTTTGCCTCAAGAAACTACTAAGTCAATTCTAAAGACTTAAACCTTTATGCACGCCTAACTTTTGTAAGGAACTAAAAATTTATAGTACGATTTGCATGCTTTATTAAAAATACATTCATATTATTATTAAGTTAACATAATAATTTATTGAAATAATAGAACTTTATTTACACTGAAGTTTAGCATACTTAACAAAATTTCAAATTATTGAACAAAATATACCCTAATCATAATTAAAAGAAAAATTTATTCTGAGTGGAAATAATTCAAATTCAATTTTTCGGTCCCTCCTACTTAAGATGAACAATGTCCTTTTTATGTAAAGTGAATAGATGCTATACACCAGGTAGGATTCTAGAAAAGAGGAGGTGAGTCAAATTGACTGCTTAAGTACCAAGCTCTCTCTAGATCCAATCCTAGACACATATATACCTATTGCCACACTTTATACTTTGCGACTTGTTCAAATTTTATTTATGATTTTCCTCTCTTATTATGCGAAAATAAAAAAATCCTAATTAAACTTAATCCTAAAATAACCTAAGAACAGAAGTAAAATAAGGTCAAGATCCCCCCTTTTATTTATTTGTAGACCCTTCCGAATTTGACTCATCTTTTGCTCCATCATTATTTCCTTTGCATGAATCGTTTCGCTCCTTCTTCAATAATGGACTCCATGGTTCAAATATAAAATCTAGAAATTCAGGCACAAAAATAAATGGGTCATTGTAAATTTTCTTAAGAACAATTCTCATCGAGTCATCCCTTATTTTTTAGTATCTCTAGTAAGCTTGTTGCTGCCATTGCATATGTTGCATTATGTCCATCAACTTTGATAGCTCATCTCGAAGATCTGTGCTAGGTGGTTGAGCTCTGAACATTGAGATTTCATCATCAGGTTCAACTTCTGGTTCCAGTGGTTCCATCTTATCAAGGACTTCAGCTGATTGCATCATTTCAATATTTGTGGGATCTTCTTCCTCTTTTTTGGGATCTTCACTTTCTTCAATTCGCTGTTGTAGAACAGAATCTCCAGCTATTCGGCAAAGGTCCTAATCTATGATTGTGCCCTGGCTATAACCTGTCTTCTTTACGTTTGCAAGAATTTTAGCTTTCAAGCACAGAATTGTTATCATAAAGGGAAAGTAGGTTGGGCCAGAACGTCTAACGGCACAAGTCCACATCTCACTCAGGATGATTTTTCCCACATCAATGGTCTTTCCAGTTAAGATCGAGTATAATAAAACCATGCTCTCTAATGAAATTGTTGTCCCATGTGAGCTAGGTATGAAGCTAAAACAGACAAAATAAAACCATCCTTCGTAAGTGGTGTCAAGTATTCTCTTCGACAAGTGAGGATTCCTTGCTTTGACACAATCTACTTACAGCCTGGAACTTTAAGTTCTTCAAGAATTTCTTGCAAATTTTTAGGCTTTATATTGCTCATCAAGGAAGAGTAATCATTGTTTTCGAAATCAGGGAATTCAAAGAACTCATTAATAGCATTTGAAGTTATTGGTACCTTGATTCCGTGAACTGGAACTTCCGACAACTCGCTTGAGGTTAAATTTGCATAGAACTCGCGAACTAGTTCCTCATCCACACTAAGTCTCTTCTCATAAAACAATTCCCAATTGAGGACTTCAACAACTTGACGAGTACGTGCCATAAAGTCTTTGTAGTTACTCTCTTTCAATGTAAAGCCTTTTCTCTGGATGCATCTATTGATTTTTGAAGATACTCTAGTATCTTGCTTTGGCTTCTTCACAATGGAATTTGTTTTGCGTTTCATCAATTTGGGCGCAGGCACGAGTTCTCTTACGAGGCATTAACTTGAAAAAGATGGAAGAATTATTTTCTCAAAAATTTAACTAAATAAAAATTATTAATAATTCAAATAATTGAAGAATTAAATAATTGAATAAAATTAAAGTTTAGGAGAAAAATTGGTCTTAGGTTGGAGGGTTATCGACTAAGGGGCTTGGTGTAGGTGTGTTGTGCGGATGGGCGTGCCTCGATGAGGCTTGGCGTGGGTAGTTATACGGGCTGTAGGCTGCAACACAAAGTAGGCAACAGCTTGGGCACGTGCGAGCTGGGGCTAGAGAGAGCGCGAGGCATACAGATCCTTGCAAGCAGGCCTGTCGAGTGGCGCCAAGGAGCAGCTGCTAGGTACACGGAGGAAGCAGGTGTGGGCAGGGTGAGCTACTGGCCGAATGGTTGGGTGCTATTGTGGCTAGAGGCTTGCGACACTTAGGGGATTTGGTGCTTTGGGATTTTGAGTGATGAATGATGAAGAAGGTGGTATTTATAATGAGGGGAATAGAACTTAAAGTAGAATTCTTAGAACAATTAAATTATTCTAAGTTCTAATCCTAAATAAAGTTAACAACAATTAATAATTAATAAAATACATATTAAATTATTAATGCTATTGATTTATTTAAAAATGAAATAAACTAATCCTAATTCTATGCTAAATTGATAAAAATTAATATATAAATTATAATAGATATAATTATATATTAAAGATTATCATCTTCTTATTAAAAAAAACTTATCAAATAAAATATGATTAAATTAAAACTAATCCTAATTCTATATAAAGTTGATAATAATTAATATATATTATAGTGGATATAATTATATATTAATAATTATCATCTTTTTTATTAAACTAAAAACATTTATTCTAGAAGCCTTTTGAAAATATTTACAAAAAGAGGCATCTGATTTTTATTATTTACAAAAAGAGCAACCAAATTTTAAAAATACTTCAATTAAGTCCCTAAATTTAATGAAAATTTGAAATTGAGTTGCAAATTAAAACTTGGATCAAAATTGACCCTTTTATTTGAAAAACCAAAAATTTTATTTTATTTAGGGAATAATTTCTTAGAAAATTATGTTAAAATCAATTCTCAAGAAAGATTGGAGGGGTCACAAGCGGTCCCGCTTAAGTGTCAATCTCCTAGATAGAATTTATTTAAACATACTAATCCCGAAAATATGCCCTAAATCATTTATTAAAAAAGAAAATAAGAAAATTCAAACATCTGATAAAATGAACAAAATTTGATTTCGTTCAGTCTTATCTCCCTAGTAATGTTTCAGACGCTAAACATTAACTTGAAAATTACCTCCCTTACCTTAGAGTTCAACAATTCCGTATGGGTATACGCGATGAATCGTAAATGGACCAGACCAACGCGATTTTAATTTACCTTGAAAGAACCTTAATCTGGAATTGAATAACAAAACTTGCTGACCTGCTTCAAATTCTCAAACTCGAATGTGCTTGTCATGCCATTTTTTAAGTCTCTCCTTGAGTAATTTGGCATTTTTGTACGAGAACATTCGAAATTCCTCTAGCTCATTGAGTTGGACCATTCGTTTCTCTTTAACAAGCTTTAGATCCAAGTTGAGTTGTCATAAGGCCTAGTAAGCTTTGTGCTCTAACTCCAGGGGTAGATGACAAGCTTTTCCAAAGACCAACCTGTAGGGTGACATCCCTAAATGTGTATTGTATGCTGGTCTATAAGCCTATAAAGCATCATGTAATCTTTTGGACCAATCTCGTCGGTTCAGGAAAACTACCTTTTCAAGTATGCCTTTGATCTCTTTGTTTGCCAGTTCAGCTTGCCCATTCGTTTGCGGATGGTAAGCTGAAGCGACCTTGTGTTTCACCCCATGTTTATCTAATAACCATTTCAACCACTTGTTCACAAAATGGGACCCTTCATCGCTGATAATAGCTCTTGGGGTTCCAAACCTTGTGAACAAGTGTTTCTACGAAAACTTAATTACAACCTTAGCATCATTTGTCGGATAAGCTTTAGCCTCGACCTACTTAGACACATAGTCTACTGTTACTAATATGTACTTGTGACCAAAAGTGTAATAGCCTGATTTTGACCCTAATTGGAACGATGGTTTCTTGACCACGAATTCGAATTAGAAAAATGTTTTAAATTAAATTTCGGTATTGGTATATGTGATTTGATATCCATGAAAGTTTAATATCTTAATTTTTCTATTTAGATGCCGAATTATAAAGAAAGGGTGTAAATGCACAATAGGTAAAATTTGATGAATTATGAGTGAATGCCGAATTGTTAATGGTCTTTTATTTTGGGGGAGATAAAATGCTATTAAACCAAAAATCATGCATGGACACAATCGGTCATTAGATAGTGGAAATAGCATAATTTTTTAATGGCTATTTTGGTAACTTAATAATTATATTATCACATTAACTTAGTAAAATAGGAAGTGGTGGAGTTTTCATCTTTGGAAAAATCGTAGATAGCCAAGAAAAAGAAAGAAATAGATTCCTTGCATTCGGCCCTTGTCCAGTTTAATTTAAAGGTATGTTTGAGTTTAATTTTTAGAAATTCTTGCACATTTCAGATGATTGATAAGTTGCTTAGTTAACCCATAGTTTAATTTTTGGAATTGGTAAGGAAATGGTATTCGGCCATGGATAAAGGTTTAAAAAAAATAGTTTGAAGTTGCATAATAGAAGAGATGTGTTAAATTGTTGAGTTTTATACTAGAAGTTTGCATGAAATTAACTAAATAGGGCTTATTTGCTTAGTTGATAAATTGAGGAGCTAATTTTCGAAATAGATTAAAAGGAAGGATTTATTTAAACTTAAGGAATATTCGGCCTAAGTAAGTTGGTTAGAATTTTTGATGTTTCATGTTTTTGTTATATTGGATTAAAAATGTAAAAATGTACAATGTGAAGGGAAAATTGGTAATTTGCTTGATTATGAGTTTGGGAGTTAATTTAATAATATTTTCTTTGAATGAGTTCAATTTTAATTTTCAATAGATCAAGAGCAAAGAGGATCGGGTTTGGATCGGGGAAATGCGAAAATAGTCGAATAGTCGAAAAATATAGTCCGTCGATATTCGAGGTAAGTTACTAAGCAAATAATTGTTGTTGACTTATATAAATGCAATTTATATATATATACATATACACATGCTGATTTGGAAAGTGCAAAAGGTTAAATATGCTGAAAGTGAATGTTTTGAATAGGCATGAAAGGATATATATATATGTGAATTATCGAGCACTAAGTGTGCGAAGTAAAATTATTGAGCACTAAGTGTGTGAAGTAAAATTATCGAGCACTAAGTGTGTGAATGTAACACCCTTCACTCGTATCCCTTGTCGGAACAGGGTTCGAGGTGCTACCAGATTTAAACTCAACCATTTATATAAAACCAGGCCGTAAAAAAAAAATTTGATCAATTTTAAACTTTTTTGTACACGCGTATATTATCCTATAATCGGGCTTACAAGGCCCCAAAACATTCATGAGGCATTATTAAATATTTACTAATATCTTAGTCTTGTATCATTTACTTACTCAACAATAAATCACAATTCAAATTCTAAATATACATGCTATAAATCACATCACAGGAGATAATAACATACAAGCATATGAATAATCAAACTACCTTAATAACAAGCCAAAGTCTTTGGCTTAATCATAATATTACATACTCAACTTTACAACCCTATACATGCCATAGACTCGAAACACTAAGATTTACTTACGCCGATAGCGTAGACTCGACAATGTGATGATATCACTGACGGTCTCCAACCCGAGCTAACCTGGCAATCCTAGGGAATATAGGAAAGAAAAGGGGAGTAAGATTTACACTTAGTAAGTTCATAAGAAAACAATAAGCAACTCATTAACAAGTTTTATCAATGTTTACAACATAATCACAAATTCACTATAAGTTGTCTTCCTGAGCAATAGTCACTAAATTATTTATAACTGGAGCTACGAAACTCCAACTCAATTTTCGTTAATTTTCCCTGAAAATAGACTCATATTTCTTCCATCCATAAAATTTTCAGAATTTTTGGTTTGGCCAATCAATACCAGATTTTTCTTAAAGTTTCCCTTGTTTCACTGTTTGACTAATCTGACCACTCTTCACTACGAATAAAATTTCTCATTGTACAGAATTCAAAATATGTTCTAGTTGATTTCATTTGAAGCTATACTCATTAAGGAGTCTAAGCATATAAATTTTATCTTATAACCATTTTTTTACAAATTATAATGATTTTCTAAAAAACAAAACAGGGGACCCTGAAGTCATTTGAATCTGTCCCACGCTACTTCAAATATCTCATTATCAACAATTCTTTTTCTTACATGATTTCTTTTATAAGAAACTAGACTCATTAAGCTTTAATTACATAATTTAATTCAGCTTCTAACTCAACTCCCACAATTTATGGTGATTTTCCAAAATCACGTTACTGCTACTGTCCCAAGCAGATTTATTACAAATTTCCTCTTTCACACATTCTTTGCATTCACATTATTTAAACATGTATATCACCAATCAATTTCATCACATATCTATAATTTCACTTAAGCAAAATCTCAATACAATACATCATGCTCAATGATTCGCACACAACTATTCAAATTAGCAATTATAAGATGGTTCTGCACATAGCCCACCCTTATCGATAATTTACGATGGTTTTACCCTTACTCACATATATGACATAGGCATTTAAATACTTCAATGTCAACTTTAATTCAACCGAATTCAACCATTGTACCATTTCATAACCACAGTTAATTTCGTCATTCATATCTAAATGGTATTTCACATAATTCATATAACCTTTCACCATGACCGAATACACACTTATACATATGACATCTTCACCTATGCTTCTCATTTCACATTCATGATTCAATTCCAATCGATCAAACATGCATAAGTATATATATCACATACCTGGCCAACTTAATGTATTGAACGAATTCAATTGCCGATTTAACACAAGGTCTCATAGTCTTAGACTTTTATCAAATCACCGACATTTAGCCTACTAGGTTTTAAACCCGAATTCATCACCGGTATGAAGTCTGCTAGACTTTAAGTCTGAACTCATTCACCGGCATTTCGCCTGCTAGGCTTGAAGCCTGATATCATTTCGTCGGCATTATAGCCTGCTAGGCCCAAAGCTCGATATTATCTTACCAGCATTATAACCTGCTAGGCCCAAAGCCCGATAATATTATTCACCAGCTTAAAGCTTGCTAGGCCGAGGCCCGAATATCACATTTCAATAAACAATTCACCTGTTCTTTCATACTTTCATAACTTATACTTCAATTACGTATAACTAAAATACATATCTATGAACAAAGATTTTCATCCTTTCAACCACATAGGGTTTAATTTCCACATTGGAACACATATGTTAGTACATCATTTAATAGTATCAAAGTCGACTAGATATGCTAGTCACATACGGCTCATAACTTTAATTTAATAATCATTCAACACAAAGAACATATGTATATATATATATACAATCAAACATCTTCTTAATTATGATTATTCAACTCTTAAGCATATAACATGATCAAACACAAATACTTAAGAACTTACCTTGGATTTAATCGAATAACTACGGATTGACTAATCGACTAGTTTCGCTTTCCTTTTATCCAAAATTGGCTCCTTATGCTATTGAGTTTGGATTAAACAAATTTAACTTATTGTTAATCAACTAATCAAGCATTGTATTATGAGTATATTCGGCTTTCACATATATTAAACATAGTAATAATCATGCACATTATAATCAAAGTGCAATTAATCCCATACACAAAAATATACGACACTTTATTTCCATCTACTTATATACACGTATCACATAAGACCATTTCATACTTTCTATCACCTAAATAAACAACAAATTTTCCAATTAATTTCTTAAGTCCACATTCGGCATCTATATCCACAATAACACATTAGCCGATTACTATAAATCATCTAATTCAACTTTTAATAATCTCACTTTGCAAACAATCACTCATTTCATTCACCAAAATGTCATTCGGTAATTATTCAAACAGAATTATCATTTAAACATTTTTCACCTAAATCACACATACATATCATGCTAGCACATAACACCAATACCCGAATAACATTTTAAACACTTATTCAACTCATTAACTATTTCATCATTCGGCAATTATATCTCCCATTCAAGCCTTATTTGAAACTACCATGTACAATTCTTGCATTATACTCTAATAGCCGATTACCATCTATCTATCTAACCACAATTATCCTTATTCATCAAGCTCAACTCATCTATCATCACATTTAATACCAAAAACATTAAATGTAACACCCCAAACCCGGCCCAGACGTTATGGCCAGATCTGACGTGTCACATGGACTTACGACTTAGTATGCATTCGTTGGTTTAAGTGATTGGGGTGATCTTTTTAAAAATAGCGGTTGAATGAAAAGCCGGTTTATCAATCTTTAGGCTATCCATTTGTTGTGCTTGTTGAGTCTTGGAAAACGTTCATTAATTTTGAAAACCCGCGCAGCCTAACACTTGCAGTTTCATCATAGTATAAATATAATTAGAAAATAAAACCATAGCGGAAAAAAGGAATTTTAATAGCGGCCTTATTACAACTTAAAACCAAAAGTTAAATCAGAATATAAAAATAATAAAAATAAACTAACTTAGAAAAACCAACTTTGCAGATGATGTGGCCACTCCGAATCCCTCACAGCTCCAAGCCCACTATGGTTGGGGATTTCCTGCAGAGATGAAAATAAAGGGTGAGTTCGGTAAACTCAGTGTGTAACATAACCCAACCATAGCCTAAAATAGATCAAACCTCAGAGTCAGATTTATCTAGGCCTTGGCCCAGTACAGAAATCAGAATGAAACCCATAGGCCCATAGCAGATACAGAACAAATATATCATGAATGCAGAAATTCCAACCTAGATCCATCCATAACACCCCCGTACCAGCCTTACACCATGTTGGGAGACTACTCGACCCACCCAACCGCTACACACCACAGAAATAGCAACGAGGCTGCCAGATATTGTGACGAAGTCACCAGATACAGATATTATGGCTAGGCCACTAGAACAAATATATATATGTGGCGAAGCTACCAGATTGCAGCGAGGCTACCAGATATTGTGACGAAGTCACCAGAACAGGTATATGTGGCGAGGCCACCAGATTGTAGCGAGGCTGCCAGAACACTTCCTCTATCAATATAAATCCATGTCCCATGCAACAGAAATAATATGTCATGGCATACGTATACAGAAACAGAACATCATGCTTTTCAGAAAAAAAACCCTATGGGTAAAATCGTAATTTTGCATGCATAAGGGTATTTCAGTAATTATTACCTATTGCTAAGGTTTCATGCTCATCCTAACGTTTACCAAGTAATCAGAAGTACTTACCTCGTCTTTTTACCAAAGTGGGACCGTTAGCCTATTAGCCTGTTTTCGGCCCATTAAGCCCAAAAATACCGTTGTGCACGAAAATGCACACTCACACGCTCGCGGGTTCACAAAATACCAACGTTTCTGTATTTCGGCTTTTACCGATTTAGTCTAAGGGAGGGTGTCGTTTACACACCTGGTTGATGACGATTGATGACGATATCTCCCACACGATAATCCTACAATCGATCACTAACACATTAGACTTACAAATTAACGATAACTAACATAAATCCACGTCAACTAACCCAATCATCACACAAGTTAGTCATTTACGCACGAGGGGCAAAATAGTCATTTAACACCCTAGGGGCAAAATGGTAATTTTACCCCACAAGGGTATCTAGGTAATTCTACCCTATAAGGGTATTTCGGTAATTCTACCCTATAGAGGTATTTCAATAATTCTACCCTACAGGGGTATTTCGGTAATTCTACCTTACAAGGGTATTTCGGTAATTCTACAACTTATCAACTTGGGCCTACGGACCCATTGGGACCACATGGCCCATTTCAGCCCATTGCGGCCCGAGATAGCCGTCCTACTGCTAGAGTAATGAGAAATACACACCTGTTAGGAGACTGCAGTTAATCCGCGCTCCAAACACTCTTAGCTAACGCCCAACCCAAACGAGTACGTTACAAAGCGAAAGGGATCAGCCAAGAAGGGTATGCCTACTCTCCTCATGGTTTGCTCTATTTAAAGCCAGCTCTCCATCTACTCTTATGTTAGCTTCCCGATATGGGATCCCTCCATCACCAGAGTTTAAAACCAACACCAACACTTGCCGTCCCAACATAGCAAAATAATCAACTTTGCGTGCCAAGGGATTCGAACCAAGGTCCTCTCACATGCCAACTCACGCCACCACCACTAGGCCATCAACTCATTTGTGTCATAAATCCAACACATTTAACTTTAAAGCGCACCTACTTGCTTCCAGATTTATTGAAAAGAAAAACCAAAATATATTGCAAGATCCAAGACTTGAACCTTGGACCCCTTGCTTCCTCTATGGCGTCACTTCCTTGTCCCCTAAGTGGCGCCACCTTGCCACTACACCACACTCCTTTTTGTGTCATCTTTTACCCTTGCATCACCTGTTCATAAAATTATAATTCCGAAGACTACCACGGATTTAACTTAAGTTTGGGCCTTCTAAAGGCCCACTAACCTACTAAAATATATATTTTAACCAACCAGAACACACAAAAAATTTTAAAAATCACAGAAACACAGAAAACCCGAAAATTGGGGCGTTACATCAAACACCTTCAAAGACACTCACACAACCCATATATTTCACAATTTCACATTTTAACCTCTAAATTTCCACATTTCACAATTTAATCCAAAATAGACATTTTTACCAAAATTCTCTTAACAAAACTTATTAATCTAACATCAAAGATTTATTTTCTATAGTTAAACATCAAGATACTCAAACATTCAATAATGGCATCATCCAAATACTTTAACAATTTTAAAATTAGAGGTACGGGCTAGCTAGATTACGAAGCAACGATCTCAAAAACGTAAAAATCACTAAAAACCGAGTCAAAATGGACTTACCAATTTAACATGCAATGGCCGAATACTTTGAAGCTTCAATGGCTTCTTTTTCTTTTAACTTTTGGCAATAGATGATGAGAATGAAGCCAAATTTTATTTTGTTTTATTTATTAAAACACTTATTAGCTATTTTACAATATTAACCTTCAAAAACATTTAAAACTACTCCAACTACCCTTCCACTATCATCCATTAACAAAAGAATGGTCTAATATTCTTATAAAGACTTTCACTTTAATAAACCATAGCTATTAGACACCTTAATTAATAGCACACAAGTTTTAAACTTTACGCGATTTAGTCTTTTTTTGCTTAATTTACTATCGAAATGATAAAATTTTTCAACGAAACTTTAATACCATCTTATTTCCACTCCGTAAATATTTATAAAAATATTTATGACTTGGTTTATAAACGCGGTTCTGATACCTCATTTTCTAAACCCACTTGACCTTAAGGTCATACCACTTGAACTTAATAAATCGCTTATAAAACGAAAATCACAATATCGAAAACATTTTTAAAATCACAATTAACTCGTAAATATTAAATATAATATTTACAAACCTATTCGTCAGATTTAGTGGCCCTGAAACCACTGTTCCGATTAACCCTAAAAACAGGCTATTACAACTCTCCCCCCTTAGGGATTTTCGTCCTCGAAAATCTTACTAGGAAATAAATTAGATTTACTTTCACAAGCCTCATCAATTTCTCACCTAGCCTCAGATTTCTCAACTTTTCAATCTCATGAGCTAAGATTATGTTCTGCTCTTTGCTATACATCATAACAAGCTGAGTTTCTACTTCTGTAAGAGATACTATAGATAAAGGATCTTATTTGTATCATCACATCATATATATAAGAAACACATTACGGGTCTTCTCAAGTTCTGATAATAATCTCATTCAATCTGATGAATTGCGAACTCAACTTCTCTTTATAGCTAAATCGAAAAATTCTATTCCTACTATAATACTTTCACAAATACTAAATTTTCTAATTGAAAATTCAATACTTTTGCGCATCAAGCCCACATATATTTTTTGCCAATCTAAAACTGCTTTTAGACGGTCACGAATTACTTTCATTTCCCCCCACTCTTTCCAATCACATCAACCCCAGAATTCTTTTTATCAAAATTCAATTCAATACAACAAAGTTCAGTAATTGCAACCATACCTCTCCAATACAATGCTATCTTAACATTCATCTCATAACCATTATTATTATACGGAAACTTAACCAACAATAAATGCCTTTCTCGGTTGCTTTTAATTCAAAGAACACAGTGTGACAAAGTAACTCCATACCCAAAGCTCACAGTAGTTTATTTTAGTAACACGATATAATCCTCGTGTCTCCATTTGAACAATGAAAACTGACCTTCTTTTAGTACTCCCCGTACGGATAGATAATTTCCACTGTCCTAGATGTCACAATTGTTGTAAAATCTCTGGATTTCTCAATACACAAACTCTATCTCAACACAACGAATGATTGCCGGTTCCAATCTGGAATTCTAAATCAGAAATCAATTTACGTTTTACCCTTTTTAATTTGTAATTCACTGACAGACCTCTTAGCGTCACAAATTTGCTGATTAAACATCAATTTAGTTTCTAGCTCAGCCAATAACTACTCATCATTTGATAAGATTAATCACATGATTATCGGTCATAAAACACATAAAGATTCTCGCTCAGAACCCCAAAGACTATAATTATTTGCCCAGATTGATAATCAATCGCTGACTCATAATCTTTCAACAATTCAAACCATCATTAATTCTTGTGTCGAATAACTCTTTACCTGAGAACTGACGCTTCAATTAACAATTTCTTCAACTATTTACCACTTTATTGTTAAATATCACATCATTCAGACTTCCCAATCGCGAACTATAAGAAAATTTCTCAATAAAATTGTTCTGATGGATATAATTTTGTATCATATCTTCTAGAATATGAATCCTACATTCAGAATATTCATCTATTTATCCGTGAACATTCAAAGTTTATTTCCACCCTGTGGATAGATTTAGATACAAGTAACTCGATTAATCCTTCAAGCAATTAATCTAATCGAACTAGACAACTGAATCGATCTCGAATGTCAAGTAATAACTTTTCAATTATTAATCAACGAAGCTTTGAACCATACTGAAGCCACAACCATCAGATAAATTAAAATCTTAGTGCCATAATAAGGCCGACATCTCAACCGTATAGATATATAATGTCCCAGTTATCAATAATGCATTTTGAACACAAGAGAAATTGAAACATAATTACATTCATTCAAAAGATATTTTTCACAGATAACCATATAGAATCATAAGAAAGCAGAGATACTGTAATCTCAAATATATCACTATACTGATCTTTTTAAGAAAGCGCCCATATCAGATGATAGATATATTAGTGATGTCTCAGAGGAAATCCAGAAGTAAAACATCACTCATATGCACCAGAATTAACGGTAACAGAAACAATATAATCTTCATGTATACTAAGTAGATCAAAAACTAGTAGGATCAGAATACCAGCATCACACAGATTCTATTGTCGATCTTTTCTTTCAATAAAATGAAATAGGGTACCGGAGAAAGATATAATAATGTCGATTGTAACCCGAATAGCCCAACAATGCTTTCATATATCAATATATATAGATGACGTTCTCATATGATAAGAATTTTCATTTGAAATATACAGTTACACATACCTCTGAGGATAAATGTACACATAGAATGCCCAGAAGAAAACGTAGTAACTCCCCGACTATAACCACTGCACTCAGCTATCATTTCAATTCAAACATTATCCCACTGTCTAATTCTATCATCACTGATTTCACAATATCCCATTACTAACAGAAATCAATTCAGAAAAACTTCCAGTTAATACGTTCTTTAGACATCATACCTGAATACTTTCATCTCATCGAATTCAACTTCTTCTTTAACAGTGAATTGGCATATTACGAATGGCCTTCAACATGATCCAATATCTTTTCTGTTACTATCTTCACTTGTAGACTCATTCTCTTATCTGATCACAATACTAATCTTTCAACCACGAAACTCTGTAATTTCACACCCGTAAGCGTATTTAATCAATATAGTACAGATCTCATTACAATGCTTTACCGATATGGGGGTGAGGGTTGTAAAGCCAACAATTTTAACTCTTACGTAAGCATGCACATCACACATACTATTATGAATGAACAGTTCATTACTAATTCTGCATTCTCAAACATCTAGCAATCATTTACTTATGATCACTTGGTACTTAACACATAGCTCATACGCTAAATCAAATAATAAATTCCAAATCAAAAATATTCACACAACAATCATATACCCAACATCACAACTCATATACTCATATAATTATAACATTTATCAATAGCAGAATATCATGCATTCTGATTCATACCATTTATGAGTTTCAACTCATCACCAACAGATTTTCACTCAAACGTTTGAGTATAACATTCTGGACTATCAGAATTAGCTCTGTTGGAAAGCATATTTGTCTTACAAAACAATTTCATTAGAGCTGGGAGATGTCACACTATCACGAGTAGTAATATGGCATGTATAGCTAGACTCACATACGCTAGAATAGTCAGAGAATCGACTAAACCATAGCTCTGATACCACTAAATGTAACACCCTTCACCTGTATCCCTCGCCGGAATAGGGTTCGAGGTGCTACCAGATTTAAACTCAACCATTTATATAAAACCAGGCCATAAAAAAATTTTGATCAATTTTAAACTTTTAGTACATGCGTATATTATCCTATAATCGGGCTTACAAGGCCCCAAAACATTCATGACGCATTATTAAATATTTACCAATATCTTAGTCTTGTATCATTTACTTACTCAACAATAAATCACAATTCAAATTCTAAATATACATGCTATAAATCACATCACAGGAGATAATAAAATACAAGCATATGAATAATCAAACTACCTTAATAACAAGCCAAGGTCTTTGGCTTAATCATAATATTACATACTCAACTTTACAATCCTATACATGCCATAGACTCGAAACACTAAGATTTACTTACGCAGATAGCGTAGACTCGACAATGTGATGATATCTCTGACGGCCTCCAACCCGAGCTAACCTGGCAACCCTAGGGAATATGGAAAAGAAAAGGGGAGTAAGCTTTACGCTTAGTAAGTTCATAAGAAAACAATAAGCAACTCATTAACAAGTTTTATCAATGTTTACAACATAATCACAAATTCACTACAAGTTGTCTTCCTGAGAAACAGTCACTAAATTATTTATAACTGGAGCTATGGAACTCCAAATCAATTCCTATTAATTTTCCCTAAAAATAATTTTCCCTGAAAATAGACTCATATATATTCCATCCATAAACTTTTCAGAATTTTTGGCTTGGCCAATCAATACCAGATTTTTCTTAAAGTTTCCCCTGTTTCACTGTTTGACTAATTTGACCACTCTTCACTACGAATAAAATTTCTCATTGTACAGAATTCAAAATATGTTCTCGTTGATTTCATTTGAAACTAGACTCATTAAGGAGTCTAAGCATATAAATTTTATCTTATAACCATTTTTGTTAAAATTATAATGATTTTCTAAAAACCAGAACAGGGGACCCCGAAGTCATTTGACTTTGTCCCCCGACACTTCAAATATCTCATTATCAGCAATTCTTTTTCTTACACGATTTCTTTTATAAGAAACTAGACTCATTAAGCTTTAATTACATAATTTAATTCAGCTTCTAACTCAACTCCAAAAATTTAATGTGATTTTCTAAAATCACGTTACTGCTGCTGTCCCAAGCAAATTTATTACAAATTTCCTCTTTCACACATTCTTTGCATTCACATTATTTAAACATGTATATCACCAATAAATTTCATCAGATATCTATAATTTCACTTAAGCATAATCTCAATACAATACATCATGCTCAATGATTCACACACAACTGTTCAAATTAGCAATTATAAGATGGTTCCACACATAGCCCACCCTTATCGATAATTTATGATGGTTTTACCCTTACTGACATATATGACATAGGCATTTAAATACTTCAGCGTCAACTTTAATTCAACTGAATTCAACCATTGTACCATTTCATAACCACAGTTACTTTCGTCATTCATATCTAAATGGTATTTCACATAATTCATATAACCTTTCACCATGACCGAATACACACATACACATATGACATCTTCACCTATGCTTCTCATTTCACATTCATGATTCAATTCCAATCGATCTAACATGCATAAGTATATATATCACATACCTGGCCAACTTAATGTATTGAACGAATTAAATTGTCGATTTAACACAAGGTCTCATAGTCTTAGACTTTTATCAAATCACCGGCATTTAGCCTGCTAGGTTTTAAACCTGAATTCATCACCGGCACGAAGCCTGCTAGACTTTAAGTCTGAACTCATTCACCGGCATTTCGCCTACTAGGCTTCAAGCCCGATATCATTTCACCGGTATTATAGCCTGCTAGGCTCGGAGCCCGATATTATCTCACCGGTATTATAGCCTGCTAGGCCCAAAGACTGATAATATTATTCACCAGCTTAAAGCTTGCTAGGCCAAGGCCCGAATATCACATTTCGATAAACAATTCACCTGTTCTTTCATACTTTCATAACTTATACTTCAATTACGTATAACTGAAATACATATCTATGAACAAAGATTTTCATCCTTTCAACCACATAGGGTTTAATTTCCACATTAGAACACATATCTTAGTACATCATTTAATAGTATCAAAGTCGACTAGATATGCTAGTCACATACGGCTCATAACTTTAATTTAATATTCATTCAACACAAAGAACATATGTATATATATACAATCAAACATCTTCTTAATTATGATTATTCAACTCTTAAGCATATAACATGATCAAACACAAACACTTAGGAACTTACCTTGGATTTAATTGAATAACTACGGATTGACTAATTGACTAGTTTCGCTTTCCCTTTATCCAAAATTGGCTCCTTATGCTCTTGAGCTTGGATTAAACAAATTTAACTTATTGTTAATCAAGCATTGTATTATGAGTATATTCGACTTTCACAGATATTAAACATAGTAATAATCATGCACATTATAATCAAAGTGCAATTAATCCCATGCACAAAAATATACGACACTTCATTTCCATCTACTTATATACACGTATCACATAAGACCATTTCATACTTTCTATCACCTAAATAAACAACAAATTTTCCAATTAATTTTTTAAGTCCACGTTCGGCGTCTATATCCACAATAACACATTAGCCGATTACTATAAATCATCTAATTCAACTTTCAATAATCTCACTTTGCAAACAATCACTCATTTTATTCTCCAAAATGTCATTCGGTAATTATTCAAACAGAATTATCATTTAAACAAATTTCACCTAAATCACACATTCATATCATGCTAGCACATAACACCAATACCCGAATAACATTTTAAACACTTATTCAATTCATTAACTATTTGATCATTCAGCAATTATATCTCCCATTCAAGCCTTATTTTAAACTACCATGTACAATTCTTGCATTATACTCTAATAGCCGATTACCATCTATCTATCTAACCACAACTATCCTTATTCATCAAGCTCAACTCATCTATCATCACATTTAATACCAAAAACATCAAACACCTTCAAAGACACTCACACAACCCATATATTTCACAATTTCACATTTTAACCACTAAATTTTCACATTTCACAATTTAATCCAAAATTGACATTTTTACCAAAATTCACTTAACAAAACTTATTAATCTAACATCAAAGATTTATTTTCTATAGTTAAACATCAAGATACTCAAACATTCAATAATGGCATAATCCAAATACTTTAACAATTTTAAAATTAAAGGTACGGGCTAGCTAGATTACGAAGCAATGATCTCAAAAACGTAAAAATCACTAAAAACCGAGTCAAAATGGACTTACCAATTTAACATGCTATGGCCGAATACTTTGATGCTTCAATGGCTTCTTTTTCTTTTAACTTTCAGCAATAGATGATGAGAATGAAGCCAAATTTTTATTTTGTATTATTTATTAAAACACTTATTGGCTATTTTACAATATTAACCTTCAAAAACATTTAAAACTACTCCAACTACCCTTCCACTATCATCCATTAACACAAAAATGGTCTAATATTCTTATAAAGACTTTCACTTTAATAAACCATAGCTATTAGACACCTTAATTAATAGCACACAAGTTTTAAACTTTACGCGATTTAGTCCTTTTTGCTTAATTTACTATTGAAATGATAAAATTTTTCAACGAAACTTTAATACCATCTTATTGCCACTCCGTAAGTAATTATAAAAATATTTACGACTCAGTTTATAGAAACGAGGTTCCGATACCTCATTTTCTAAACCCACTTGACCTTAAGGTCATACCACTTGAACTTAATAAATCGCTTATAAAACGAAAATCACAATATCAAAAACATTTTTAAAATCACAATTAACTCGTAAATATTAAATATAATATTTACAAACCTACTCGTCAGATTTAGTGGACCCGAAACCACTGTTCTAATTAACCCTAAAAATGGGCTGTTACAGTGAAGTAAAATTATCGAGCACTAAGTGTGTGATCTCATTGCATTGCGAGTTAAATAATAGCACTAAGTGTGTGAATACAACAAGTGATCAAAAGTGGACGAATAAGTCATTTATCGAAGGCAAAAGTAGTAAGTGGAATATTTAAATTCGTAATATGCAGGTATGTATCGAACCTATGTGGTTGATATTATTGAATTTGGAATTACGGGGTTGGTTGTAGCAAATGTGAAATATACGAAAGAATAGTAAAATGAAAGATGAAGGAGTTAAAAGGAATGAATTGATATATTATATGCATGTTATAATGTTTGATTATTTATTTTAACTGCATATGAACATTCGGCTAATTATGAAAATGTGAGATTGGAAGTGATGAGTAGTTATGTGAAAGAGTATATGTCTATTCAAAAATATTGGAAATTATATGTGAATGATTGATAGATATATGGGCTGATAAGTTTGGATGAATATGTGATTATGGAAGTATGACTCGGTTATTTAATTGGACTATCAATGTCTTTTAAATTGTTTAAATTGCTTACAACTTACTAAGCTAAGATAGCTTACTTTGGGTGTGTGTTTACTTGTTTTTATTTTATAGATTTTAGAGATCGTTACGTGCTCGGGGATCGTTCATGAAGTTCACCACACTATCGTCTATTTCGGTATTAACGAATGTTTAATTTGAATTTATGGAATGTATAGTCTAGTATTTTTGTTGGTTGGATTTGAGTTGTACTTATGGAAGCCATGCCAAAATGGCTAAATATGGTGTTTAAACTTAAGGAAATTTTGGTTGATTTCATAATTAGGAAATGCTATAATATTTATATGTGATGGAATTAATTTAGTATTCTTGGTATATACGAATGAATTAATGATCTGTTGGTATGGTTAGATTATGGATATATCATGCATAAGAATGGATTGTTGATATGGAATTATTAAAGATGTATGACGTTGACTATAGTATAAATTGGGCATTTGATATTGATTAGTTGATAATCGATTCTAGAAGAAATAATTTATTTGTGTACTTGGAAGATTTTTGATATGAGATATGAATTTTGGTTGGCTTATGGGTTTAGTTATATGTGAGATTTTATGCACGTTTTATGAATGAGAAAGTTGCTAATGAATCTTTAATAAGGATAATTAAATTCGGCTTTGGTTGATAAAATGAATAAATGGACATTGATTTATGTTTGATTAAATTAGATGAGTTCATACAAGATAAAAATTGACTTTGATTATGATACTTTGATTATTAAATCATGTGTATATTAGATGTTTGAAATTTGGCATCTTTATGAATTTTACAAATGACCTTATGAAAGGTATAATTGATAATGATCAGATGCCAAATGAAATTAGATAATGATCAGGTGATTTATATATATACGTTATTTATTTTATATATGTATGTAAGAAATCCTTGACTTTAATGAATGCTTTATATTTGATAGGATTTAATATTGTCTATAAATTGTATATTATAAAAATGTTATAAACTTTATGTTTAACTGTGATATTAAAATGATGATAATTATTAATGATGAATTTTGTTTGATAATGCCTTGTAACCCGTTCGGCGACTGACACGGGTTAGGGTGTTACAAAAAGATAGCAAAAAAGGACCAAGAAAGTCAATACCCCATACATCAAACAATTCTACCTCAATGATATTTGTTCGAGGCATCTCATTTCTGTTGGTGACATTTCCAATCCTTTGACATCAATCACAACTCTTTACGTAAGCATATGCATCTTTGAAAAGTGTCGGCCAAAAGAATCCAGCTTGCAATACTTTTGCCGCAGAACGAGTACCTCCGAAGTGTCCCCCACTTGGAGCAGAGTGACAATGGTATAGAATCTTTTGTACTTCATCTTCTACCACGTATCTCATAATCATTTGATCTGCGCACTGTATAGACAAGTATGGTTCTTCCCAAAAATAGTACTTCTCATCGTGAAGAAACTTTTTCCTTTGATGATATGTCTTATCAATAGGCATCAAACCTCAAGCTAAATAGTTAGCAATATCAGCGAACAAAGGGGTATTATGGACATGACTTACCTTCAGTATGTGTTCATCCAAAAACGTCTCTCGAATTGGTATAAGAGGAGAGTTCCCTTCTTCCGACTCCAATCTGGACAAGTGATTTTCTACTTGGTTATCCACTCCGTTTCGATCTTTAATTTCTAGATCAAACGCTTGAAGTAGAAGTACCCATCGGATTAACCTCGGCTTAGCATCTTTCTTAGAAAGTAAATATTTAATTGCCAAGTGGTCCGTATAGACAGTCACTGTGACAGCCCAAAATTGACCCTAGCCGGGAAGTGGTTTCGGGACCGCTAAACCGAGTCACCGAAAGGTTTGAATGTGATGTTTATTGTCTAGAATATGTAATCATGAATGTGTAAAAATTTCAAGCTTCGATTTAGTCGATTGCATGTGAATTTAGTCAATAGGACTTATATGAGAAAATTTTAAAATGTGATAGGTCAATGCATGAGGACCTATTAGTGCATGTGGAAGAAAAAGGGGACTTGCATGTCAAATTCCCCCTCCCTAATATGTAGTGGCCGGCCATGCTATAGGTGGAAACATGTCTCCAACATGTTATGCTAGTGATGCATGTTAAGAATAATAAAATAATAAGCATGGTGATTAAATAATGAAAGAAGGGTGATGGAGAAAAAAAAAAGTACATGGTCTCACCCCCCCCTTGTTGCCGTGAATTGAAGAAAGAAAACAAAAAAAAAAAAGAGTTCATTCTTGAACATCCTTGGCCGAATAGAGGAAAGAAAGGAAGGGGAAAAAGGCTTGAGAAAAATCGGCTATGGTGGTGGTTAGACTAAGGTATGTTTGATGTTGTCTTTGAGATGCATGCATGTTTTAAATAGCCCATGTTTAAACTTTGAATCTTGTTGATAACATGAGCAATCGGTTATGAGAAAGTGTTCAAGGAAAAGGTTGTTGATGAAAGAAATTAATGTGTTAAGGGATTATATGAAACTTATTCATGTTTATATATGTTATATGCAACGAAAATGGTTGATGATTTTGGAGGTGATTAGCTTGAATCGGCCACGGTATATCCATAAACACGATCTATGCTTGTTATGTTACTCATGGTTAAAACAATTCGGCTAGGACATTCGGCCATGGATGGTTGTATTTCTTTGATGTTGTTTTTGATGCCTTAGGGCATTGAGAGTTGATTATAGATGAGGTGAGCTTCTTGATTTAAAAATTTGATGGATGTTAAGCTAATTGGGCAACCAAAGGTTCAATATTTTTGTTATGAGGTCATATGTGCATTCGGCCATGGTCTTTGCTTGAATATGAGAATTGTAATGTGATTTTCCTAAATTGTCTATGAATTTGGTTGTTGATTTCATGGTAATGGTATATTGAATCCATGAGAATTTAGTAAGGTTGCATTCGGCAACTTACTTGAAATTAAAAATCGATGTCTAAGCTTAGGTGATTTCGATGATGATATATGTGTGTATACATAAGTATATTTAGTTGATTCGGCTTTGGTAGTTGCATGAGATTATTAGCCGAATATACTAACATACATATACATGTGAGATTGGATTGTAAATATTTAGCAAGGTGGTTAAACTAGTTAAATTATTGATATAGCTCAAGGAGCTAAAGGAGGTGAATCGAGCAAAGGCAAAGAAAAGGTTATCGAGTAGCCGAGTTGGAACCGTCTTACCCAACACGAGGTAAGTCATTAAGCATGTAGTTGGTATTATTTCAATGGTCATAATGTTGTGTATTGATGCTGAATGGAATGAATAAATGTACATATATATATGCATGTACGTATGTGATGATGAAATTGTTGAATGAAAGAAAAGAGGTAAGATGTACTGAGTTGTTGATCTCGGCACTAAACGTGCGGGATAACCATTTATGACCATGAGATTGGCGCTAAGTGCGCGGGATTAAATTGTACAGCACTAAGTGTGCGATTCGACTATGTTGCACTAAGTGTGCGAAATGAATATGATGCACTAAGTGTGCGAATTGACCATGCGGCACTAAGTGTGCGAGTTTGACTATGTGGCACTAAGTGTGCGATTTGATTATGTAGCACTAAGTGTGCGAGTTGATTATATAGCACTGAGTGTGCGGACTCGATATACATTCGTGAATCATTACGGACACTATGTGTGCGACACTATTGAGTCGATCGCGGACAGCGGATCGGGTAAGTGTTTTGAGTACATGGCTATTATGTGCTATGCTTATACTTGGTGTTGAGCTCGGTAAGTTTGAACCTATGTGACAAATATACTTGAAGTCACGTACATAAAATTTATCGTAGGATGGGTGAAAGGCCGTTTAGTCGTTTGATTGTAACGAAAATAAATTGAATTATGAAAATGTTTCAATGTCCTATTGATGAGTATATGGAATGTGAATGCATGAATTGATATGAAATTGAATTGATAGGTTGGAGGAACTATGGTATGGTTCGGAATGGATGGAGTAATTAGCCTCGTTCCATTTTGTTTTCTCTTGTGATAATGTTATTGATGGATGGTAGTGCATAGCTTATGACTTACTGAGTTATAAACTCACTCGGTGTTTCCTTGTCACCCATTATAGGTTGCTTGGACTCATCTATTGTTGCGGGGTCGGGCCGTCAACGAAGTCATCACACCAGATAGCTAGTTTTGGTACTTTCTTCTTAGTGTGCTTAGAAGATCATTTTGGCATGTATAAGCTAGTACGTTGTGTTTGAATTATGGCATGTAAACTTTAAGCCATGCGAAAATGGCACGAATGTTCGATTGAGTTGGATCGAGGGTAGGCATGAAATGGACCTAGTTACTTTCGTAACAGATGCTGGCAGCAGCAGTGTCATGAGATTGAAAAATCACTAAAAATAGTAGGAGTGGAATTAATTGATGAATAAATTATGTAATCGAAGCTCGATGAGTCTGTTTTCATGAGGAAGTAACGAAAAGATCATATGGGCAGTATATTAAGAGATAATCAGATTTTAGTGGGACAGGGCCAGAACGGTTTCTGGATTCCCTGCTCCAACTTTGGAAATTCATTATAAATTAACCAGAGATAATTAGGGGTCGTACCATATATGTGCAGATTCCTCTCTGAGTCTAGTTTCCATAGAAACAAACGGCAACAGTATTGAAGCCCCGTGCAGGGAGATATCCCAGTCGTAATGGGCAAAGGTCAGTGTAGTCGACCCCTGCAACTTGGGGAACTTTGACTAATAAACTGTACTAATTGGCCCAACCAAAAATTCTAGAAAAAAATACATAGATGGGCACATGAGTCTAGTTTCTGGGAAAAATTACGAAACTGATTTTCGAGTTACGAAACTCAAGATATGAATTTTAAAACGACTAGTACACAGATTGGGCAGTGTCTGGAAAATAAATTTTGTAAGAGGGTAAAGCCAGTCAACACCTCGTGTTCGACCCCGATGACGGTTTCGGGTTCGGGGTGTTACATTTTATTGGTATCAGAGCTATGGTTTAGTCGGTTCTAGGACTACCATAGCGCGCATGAGTCTAGCTATACATGCCGAATGTTAATGTTTAAATGTGTGATGACTTCCGACGGTTGAAATGTTTTTGTTTTGATTAGTAAATGGATCCCGGTGTAGAAAGAACCCTAGCGGATGACGTTGAGAGCGTAGCGGCTGCTCCTGCACAAGGGACGCCGCCTGTTGAACCTCAGTCATCTGCGAATAATCAAGGTGAGGGGGCTAAACAAGCCTTCTTTACCATGATGAATGAGTGGGTCGCGCAATATGCCCGAGCCAACCCGGCTGTCCAACAATTCCCAAATTTGAATAACCCACCCCAAGAGCCTGTAAGGCCGTCAGTCGCTGATCCTGTGAGGCTGAGTAAGCTACCTGTAGACTTGATTAGGAAGCGTGGGGCCGAGGAGTTCAAGGCCATAGTAACTGATGATGCCGAAAGGGCCGAGTTCTGGCTTGATAACACCATTCGGGTGTTCGATGAATTGTCATGCACACCCGATGAATGTCTAAAATGTGCTGTATCTTTGTTGCGAGACTCAGCCTACTATTGGTGGAGGACATTGATTTCCATAGTCCCGAACGAGCGAGTAACTTGGGACTTCTTTCAAACGGAATTTCGGAAGAAATTTATTAGCCAACGGTTCATTGACCAGAAGCGTAAGGAGTTCTTGGAACTCAAGCAAGGCCGTATGACTGTATCTGAATACGAACATGAATTCGTAAGACTTAGTAGGTATGCCCGGGAGTGCGTAGCTGATGAGGTTGCTATGTGCAAAAGATTCGAGGAAGGATTGAATGAAGATTTAAAGCTACTAATGGGTATTTTGGAAATAAAAGAATTCGTAACACTAGTCGAACGAGCCTGTAAGGCGGAAGAACTTGGAAAGGAGAAGAGGAAGGCTGAATTTGAAGCTAGAGATTATCGTAAGAGATCGACGGGTAAAGCTCCGTTCTCAGCTGTAAAGAAGTTCAGGGAGGACATTAAGAAGTCGAGGGCGACTGCGGGAATTTCCATCAGGGCAAGACCATCGATGGGCTCCCGAGCTACTTCGGTAGCTAGTGTGGGCAATAATCGGCACGAGAAACCTGAATGTCCCCAATGTGGAAGACGACACCTAGGTGAATGTTGGGGCAAGTCTACTAACAGGGCCTGTTACGGATGCGGTTCGAAGGACCACTTCATTAGAGATTGCACGGAGCTGGATGAGAAGAATAAGATTCAAGGTGCAAGACCTAGTGGAGTGACATCTAGAGGTAGACCACCGAGAATTTTTGGAGGCAGGGGTGGTAGTCAGAGGGGGGCTTCTGATACGGCCGATCGCGCCGAGAACCGTGCTCCTGCTAGAGCATATGCCATTCGCGCACGAGAGGAGGCATCCTCCCCGACGTCATCACTGGTACCTTCACTCTCTTTGATACTAATGTGATTGCATTGATTGACCCTGGTTCTACTCATTCATATGTATGCGAAACCTTAGCAACCAGTAAGACTCTACCTGTTGAGTCTACTGAGCTCGTAATTCGAGTATCAAACCCTTTGGGTCAATGCGTACTTGTTGATAAAGTGTGTAAGAGATGCCCTCTATTAATCCGAGAATCCTGTTTTCCGGCTGATTTGATGCTTTTGCCGTTCGACGAGTTTGATGTTATTCTTGGTTTGGATTGGTTAACCGCGCATGATGCGGTTGTGAATTGCAAAAGCAAGACTATCGATTTGAGGTGCGCAAATAACGAAATAATCCGAGTTGAGTCTGCGGACTTAAGGGGGTTGCCAGCTGTAATATCAGCAATGTTGGCCCAGAAATATGTAAGGAAAGGGTGCGAAGCATACCTCGCGTATGTACTTGATGACAAGGAGTTAGAAAAGAAACCCGAATCGGTGCCGGTGGTTTGTGAATACCCGGATGTTTTTCCTGAAGAGTTACCGGGTTTGCCACCTGTTCGGGAAGTAGAGTTTGGAATTGAGCTTGTACCTGGAACTACGCCAATTTCGATCGCTCCGTATCGTATGGCACTAACTGAGTTAAAAGAGTTGAAAGCTCAGTTGCAAGAATTGACGGATAGAGGTTTCGCTCGACCGAGTTTCTCGCCTTGGGGTGCACCAGTATTGTTCGTGAAAAAGAAGGACGGAACCATGAGGTTGTGCATTGACTATCGTCAACTGAATAAAGTGACGATAAAGAATAAGTATCCGTTACCGCGTATAGATGATTTGTTCGACCAACTGAAGGGAGCCACAGTGTTCTCAAAATAGATTTGAGATCGGGCTATTATCAGTTGCGAATTCGAGAATCGGACATACCAAAAACTGCCTTCAGAACGAGATATGGTCACTATGAATTCTTAGTGATGCCGTTTGGACTCACTAATGCCCCTGCGGTATTTATGGATTTGATGAATCGGATCTTCAGACCATATTTGGATCGGTTCGTAGTTGTGTTCATTGATGACATTTTGGTCTATTCAAGAGATGAGACCGAACATGCTGAGCATCTGAGGCTAGTGCTGCAAATTTTGCGGGAGAAGCAGTTATATGCTAAGTTCAGTAAGTGTGAGTTCTGGTTAAGAGAGGTTAGCTTCTTGGGTCATGTGGTATCCGCGTCGGGTAATCGAGTTGACCCGAACAAAATTTCAGCCATACTTGACTGGAAATCTCCGAGAAATATTACTGAGGTTCGGAGCTTTTTGGTGCTCGCCGGTTATTACCGACGATTTGTCAAAGGTTTCTCGATGATAGCCACACCAATGACGAAGCTACTTCAAAAGGACGTTAAGTTCGAATGGACGGAGAAATGTCAGAAAAGCTTCGATCAACTGAAAACTCATCTGACTAAAGCTCCAATTTTGGTGCAACCCGAATCGGGTAAAGAGTTTGTCGTTTATAGTGACGCATCCCTACTCGGGTTGGGTTGTGTATTGATGCAAGAAGGTCGAGTTGTGGCCTATGCGTCGAGACAATTGAAGCCACACGAGAGAAATTATCCGACCCATGATCTCGAACTAGCCGCCATTGTGTTTGCATTGAAAATATGGCGACATTATTTGTTTGGTGAGAAGTGCCATGTGTTTTCGGATCACAAAAGTCTCAAATATTTGATGACTCAACGGGACTTGAATCTGCGACAAAGACGTTGGCTTGAATTGTTGAAGGATTATGAGCTTGTCATTGATTACCACCCGGGAAAGGCTAATGTGGTTGCGGACGCCTTAAGCCGGAAATCACTGTTTGCTTTGCGAGCAATGAATGTACACTTGTCTGTTCTACCTGACAATGTGTTAGTAGCTGAATTAAAAGCCAAACCATTATTGACTCATCAAATTCATGAAGCTCAGAAAGTCGATGATGAATTAGTTGCAAAACGAGCTGAGTGTGTTCCAAACAAGGAATCGGAGTTTCAGATTGATGATGATGGTTGTTTGAGGTTTAGAAGTCGTTTGTGCGTTCCAAGGAATTCGAAACTCATTCCGATGATCCTGAACGAAGCCCATTGTAGCCGAATGTCAATTCACCCGGGGAGCACGAAAATGTACAACGACTTGAAACGTCGATTTTGGTGGCATGGTATGAAGCGAGACATCTCCGACTTTGTTTCGAGATGTTTAATATGTCAGCAAGTGAAAGCGGAACATCAAGTGCCTTCAGGGTTACTTCAGCCGATCATGATACCCGAGTGGAAATGGGACCGAGTCACAATGGACTTTGTGTCCGGACTGCCATTGTCCGCAAGTAAGAAGGATGCGATTTGGGTTGTTGTTGATAGGCTGACTAAGTCGGCTCACTTTATCCCCGTGCGTACGGATTTCTCATTGGATAAACTAGCCGAGTTGTATGTTTCTCAGATTGTGAGATTACATGGAGTACCTATTTCTATCGTGTCGGATAGAGATCCGAGATTCACCTCGCGATTTTGGAAGAAATTGCAAGAAGCTTTGGGTACCCAGCTGCATTTTAGCACCGCTTTTCATCCCCAAACCGATGGTCAATCCGAGCGGATAATTCAGATACTCGAGGATATGCTGAGATGCTGCATCCTTGAGTTTAGTGGTTCATGGGAACGGTATGTACCTTTGATTGAATTCGCTTACAACAATAGTTTTCAATCAAGTATTAAGATGGCACCTTACGAGGCTTTGTACGGTCGTAAATGCCGTACACCATTGTTTTGGACCGAGCTTGGTGAAAGTAAAATTTTCGGAGTTGATTTGATTAAAGATGCTGAACAGAAAGTAAAAGTAATCCGTGAAAGTTTGAAGGCAGCCACAGATCGTCAGAAATCGTATGCGGATCTGAAACGGAAGGACATTGAATATCAGGTGGGAGATAAAGTGTTCCTTAAAGTTTCGCCTTGGAAAAAGGTACTTAGGTTTGGCCGTAAGGGCAAGTTGAGCCCGAGATTCATTGGGCCGTACGAAATCTCCGAACGAGTGGGGCCAGTTGCGTATAGATTGATTTTGCCCCCTGAGCTTGAAAAGATTCACGATGTCTTTCATGTTTCGATGCTTCGACGCTATCGATCTGATCCGTCGCATATAATTAGCCCATCAGAGGTTGAAATTCAAGCCGATATGAGTTATGAAGAAGAACCGATACGTATCCTAGCTCGTGAGGTGAAAGAGTTGCGAAACAAAAGGGTTCCGTTGGTTAAGGTGTTGTGGCTCAAACACGGGATCGAGGAAGCAACCTGGGAACCCGAGAGCTCGATGAAGGAACGATATCCAAACCTATTTACTGGTAAGATTTTCGAGGACGAAAATTTCTTAAGTGAGGGAGAGTTGTGACAGCCCAAAATTGACCCTAGCCGGGAAGTGGTTTCGGGACCGCTAAACCGAGTCACCGAAAGGTTTGAATGTGATGTTTATTGTCTAGAATATGTAATCATGAATGTGTAAAAATTTCAAGCTTCGATTTAGTCGATTGCATGTGAATTTAGTCAATAGGACTTATATGAGAAAATTTTAAAATGTGATAGGTCAATGCATGAGGACCTATTAGTGCATGTGGAAGAAAAAGGGGACTTGCATGTCAAATTCCCCCTCCCTAATATGTAGTGGCCGGCCATGCTATAGGTGGAAACATGTCTCCAACATGTTATGCTAGTGATGCATGTTAAGAATAATAAAATAATAAGCATGGTGATTAAATAATGAAAGAAGGGTGATGGAGAAAAAAAAAAGTACATGGTCTCACCCCCCCCTTGTTGCCGTGAATTGAAGAAAGAAAACAAAAAAAAAAAAGAGTTCATTCTTGAACATCCTTGGCCGAATAGAGGAAAGAAAGGAAGGGGAAAAAGGCTTGAGAAAAATCGGCTATGGTGGTGGTTAGACTAAGGTATGTTTGATGTTGTCTTTGAGATGCATGCATGTTTTAAATAGCCCATGTTTAAACTTTGAATCTTGTTGATAACATGAGCAATCGGTCATGAGAAAGTGTTCAAGGAAAAGGTTGTTGATGAAAGAAATTAATGTGTTAAGGGATTATATGAAACTTATTCATGTTTATATATGTTATATGCAACGAAAATGGTTGATGATTTTGGAGGTGATTAGCTTGAATCGGCCACGGTATATCCATAAACACGATCTATGCTTGTTATGTTACTCATGGTTAAAACAATTCGGCTAGGACATTCGGCCATGGATGGTTGTATTTCTTTGATGTTGTTTTTGATGCCTTAGGGCATTGAGAGTTGATTATAGATGAGGTGAGCTTCTTGATTTAAAAATTTGATGGATGTTAAGCTAATTGGGCAACCAAAGGTTCAATATTTTTGTTATGAGGTCATATGTGCATTCGGCCATGGTCTTTGCTTGAATATGAGAATTGTAATGTGATTTTCCTAAATTGTCTATGAATTTGGTTGTTGATTTCATGGTAATGGTATATTGAATCCATGAGAATTTAGTAAGGTTGCATTCGGCAACTTACTTGAAATTAAAAATCGATGTCTAAGCTTAGGTGATTTCGATGATGATATATGTGTGTATACATAAGTATATTTAGTTGATTCGGCTTTGGTAGTTGCATGAGATTATTAGCCGAATATACTAACATACATATACATGTGAGATTGGATTGTAAATATTTAGCAAGGTGGTTAAACTAGTTAAATTATTGATATAGCTCAAGGAGCTAAAGGAGGTGAATCGAGCAAAGGCAAAGAAAAGGTTATCGAGTAGCCGAGTTGGAACCGTCTTACCCAACACGAGGTAAGTCATTAAGCATGTAGTTGGTATTATTTCAATGGTCATAATGTTGTGTATTGATGCTGAATGGAATGAATAAATGTACATATATATATGCATGTACGTATGTGATGATGAAATTGTTGAATGAAAGAAAAGAGGTAAGATGTACTGAGTTGTTGATCTCGGCACTAAACGTGCGGGATAACCATTTATGACCATGAGATTGGCGCTAAGTGCGCGGGATTAAATTGTACAGCACTAAGTGTGCGATTCGACTATGTTGCACTAAGTGTGCGAAATGAATATGATGCACTAAGTGTGCGAATTGACCATGCGGCACTAAGTGTGCGAGTTTGACTATGTGGCACTAAGTGTGCGATTTGATTATGTAGCACTAAGTGTGCGAGTTGATTATATAGCACTGAGTGTGCGGACTCGATATACATTCGTGAATCATTACGGACACTATGTGTGCGACACTATTGAGTCGATCGCGGACAGCGGATCGGGTAAGTGTTTTGAGTACATGGCTATTATGTGCTATGCTTATACTTGGTGTTGAGCTCGGTAAGTTTGAACCTATGTGACAAATATACTTGAAGTCACGTACATAAAATTTATCGTAGGATGGGTGAAAGGCCGTTTAGTCGTTTGATTGTAACGAAAATAAATTGAATTATGAAAATGTTTCAATGTCCTATTGATGAGTATATGGAATGTGAATGCATGAATTGATATGAAATTGAATTGATAGGTTGGAGGAACTATGGTATGGTTCGGAATGGATGGAGTAATTAGCCTCGTTCCATTTTGTTTCTCTTGTGATAATGTTATTGATGGATGGTAGTGCATAGCTTATGACTTACTGAGTTATAAACTCACTCGGTGTTTCCTTGTCACCCATTATAGGTTGCTTGGACTCATCTATTGTTGCGGGGTCGGGCCGTCAACGAAGTCATCACACCAGATAGCTAGTTTTGGTACTTTCTTCTTAGTGTGCTTAGAAGATCATTTTGGCATGTATAAGCTAGTACGTTGTGTTTGAATTATGGCATGTAAACTTTAAGCCATGCGAAAATGGCACGAATGTTCGATTGAGTTGGATCGAGGGTAGGCATGAAATGGACCTAGTTACTTTCGTAACAGATGCTGGCAGCAGCAGTGTCATGAGATTGAAAAATCACTAAAAATAGTAGGAGTGGAATTAATTGATGAATAAATTATGTAATCGAAGCTCGATGAGTCTGTTTTCATGAGGAAGTAACGAAAAGATCATATGGGCAGTATATTAAGAGATAATCAGATTTTAGTGGGACAGGGCCAGAACGGTTTCTGGATTCCCTGCTCCAACTTTGGAAATTCATTATAAATTAACCAGAGATAATTAGGGGTCGTACCATATATGTGCAGATTCCTCTCTGAGTCTAGTTTCCATAGAAACAAACGGCAACAGTATTGAAGCCCCGTGCAGGGAGATATCCCAGTCGTAATGGGCAAAGGTCAGTGTAGTCGACCCCTGCAACTTGGGGAACTTTGACTAATAAACTGTACTAATTGGCCCAACCAAAATTCTAGAAAAAAATACATAGATGGGCACATGAGTCTAGTTTCTGGGAAAAATTACGAAACTGATTTTCGAGTTACGAAACTCAAGATATGAATTTTAAAACGACTAGTACACAGATTGGGCAGTGTCTGGAAAATAAATTTTGTAAGAGGGTAAAGCCAGTCAACACCTCGTGTTCGACCCCGATGACGGTTTCGGGTTCGGGGTGTTACAGTCACTTTGGTACCTATAAGACAAGATCGAAACTTGCCAAAAGCAAACAAAATAGCAAGTAACTCTTTTTCTGTTATCGTATAATTCAGTTGAGCTCCTGTTAGACTTCGACTTGCATAGTAGATGGGGTGAAAAACTTTGTTCCTTCACTAACCCATGACAACTCCTATCGCGAAGTCACTTGCGTCACACTTCAATTAGAATGGCAAATCCTAGTTTGGTGTAATGATTATGGGTGCCGAAACTAACCGACTCTCCAAACCTGTGAAAGCCTTTAAGCATTCCTCATCAAATTTGAACATCGAGTCCTTCTCCAATAATTTGAATAAGTGTTTAGCAATTTTGGAGAAGTCCTTGATGAATCTTCGATAGAAACTAGCGTGGCCCAAAAAGCTCCTAACACCCTTTACAGATGTTGGAGGTGGGAGTTTTTCAATAACATCTACCTTTGCTTTATCTACCTCAATTCCATGTCTCATTATCCGATGCCCTAGAATAATCCCTTCTCATACCATGAAATGACACTTTTCCCAGTTGAGTACTAGGTTTGTTTCTTCGAATCGCCTTAGTACCTTCGCTAGATTGGCTAAGCAATCATCATAAGTATCTCCAAATACTGGAATATCATCCATTAAAACTTCCAAATACTTCTCAACCATGTTAGTAAAAATAGACATCATACATGTTTGAAATGTAGCAGGTGCATTACATAAACCAAATGGCATGCGTCTAAATACAAATGTAACTTACGGGTAGGTGAATGTTGTCTTGTGTTGATCTTCTGGTGCTACTGTAATCTAATTATACCCCGAGTATCCATCAAGAAAACAGTAGTAGTCTCTCCGTATGATTCTATCTAGCATCTGGTCCAAAAATGGCAAAGGAAAGTGATCTTTCCTAGTCGCCTTGTTCAGCTTCCGGTAACCGATGCAAATTCTCCATCCCGTAACCGTTCTAGTTGGTATCAACTCATTATTCCCTTTTTCAATGACCGTGATACCTCCTTTCTTTGGCTTGCACTGGATCGAACTTACCCATGAACTATCTGAGATAGGGTAAATTATACCCGCATCTAACCACTTAATGATTTTTTTCTTTACTACGTTCTTCATGATGGGGTTCAGTCTTCGTTGTCCATCAATCATCCCTTTTTTTCCATCTTCAAGGATAATCTTATGCATGCATACAGATGGACTAATTCCTCAAATATCGGCTATGGTCCATCCAGTAGCCTTCTTGAGTTGTTTCAACACCAGGATGAGTTTTTCTTCTTGCTCACTATTTAATTCTGCTGAAACAGTCACAGGAAAAGTAGAAGCATTACCTAAATAAACATATTTTAAATGTGAAGGTAGTACCTTGAGTTCTAATTTAGGTGGCTCCTCGATTGACGCTTTTGGTTGGGCATAATCCCTATTCTCTAACTCCAAAGATTCAAAATGGAATTGCGGATTAAATCCCTTTTGATTAGCATCTAACAACGCTAAGTATTCATCCTCCTCTTCAACATAGTTGAGCTCTTTCTCCACTATTTAATCTTCTAAATCGGATACTGCAGAACAATCATCAATTGTGTCAGGAAATCGCATAGACTTAAAAACGTTAAATGTTATCTGATGATCCTGAACACGCATAGTAAGCTCGCCCTTCTGCACATCAATAAGGGTCCTTCTGGTTGCTAAGAACGGTCTTCCTAAGATAATTGGCACTTCTTTATCTACTTCAAAGTCTAGGATAACAAAATCAACAGGGAAGATAAATTTATCTACATGTACCAATACATCTTTGACTTTTCGTTCTGGATGTGCTAAAGATCGATCTGCTAATTGAAGTGTAATCGTAGTTAGTCTAACTTCACCTATCCCCAAATTCCTAAATATTGACATAGGCATCAAGTTAATACTCGCACCTAAGTCACATAATGCCTTACCACAATATGTTGCTCTAATGTTGCAAGGGATGGTAAAACATCCAGGATCCTTTAACTTTAGGGGTAGTTTGTCTTGAAGATATGCACTGCATTCCTTCGTCAGAGCTATCGTCTCAAATTCTCCAAGTCTTCCTTTTTTGGACAGGATATCCTTCATGAATTTGACATAGTTTGGCATCTGCTCAAGTGCTTCAACCAGCGGGATGTTAATATGAAGTTGCTTGAGTACGTGTAGGAACTTCTTGAATTGAATCTCCCACTTCTGCTTTTAAAGTCTTTGAGGGTAGGGTGTTGGAGGTTTCTTTACTAGAACTGGTTGATTCATCTTCTGTGGCAATTCTGTATCTAGCAGAGTTGTTAGTTGATTAGAATTAGCTAGTTCTGAAATTTTCTTGTCGGGTTTTGCAGATTCTGGTTCTTTTGAAACTCAAATTTCAACACTTGATTGAACTTGCTCTGAATCTGGAGCGCCAGCTTGCTCTTTTTTTAGCTTCGATGGTGTTGGGCTCTACTGTCTTTTCGCTCCTCAATGTTAATGCTTTTCAATACTCCTTCGTCGGATTACTTGGATTCTCCGTATCACTAGGTAAAGCACCTGGTGGTGGGTTCCTGAGTTAGGTAGCAAGTTGGCCCACTTGATTCTCCAAATTCCTTAGAGTGGCATCATTTTTCGCCATGTATACCTTTAATAAATTCTCTAAGCTATTGGATAATTTGGCCTGAGCTGGTTTCTAAACTTGTTGGGGAAAACTAGGTGGCTGGGTTGGTCTAGGTTGGGTATAAGTGTTACTGGTTCCAGCCCCTTGGTTACTCTATGAAAAATTGGGGTGATTTCTTCATGATGGGTTATAAAACATGGATTGCAATCCTTTCCTTCCTTGATTTTGGTTCTGGTTACCTATGTAGTACATGGATTCTGGGTTTGATGGACATTCTTCAAACAAATGTCCTTACCCACAATAGACACAGGCTATATTTTCAATTTGGTTAGGTGGTTGTGCTGTAAAACTGTTAGACCCATTAGTAGTAAGATTTTTTAACATTGAGGATATTGATGTTACCAGATGTGCGAGTGAAGTAAGAGTGTTTACCTCACGTATTCCAGCAACTCGTCTTCTTGATGTTGCTTGATTGGTTGGCCATTGGTAATTGTTGCTGGCAATCCTCTTAATGATTTTATAAGCCTCATTATAAGACTTAGAAAGGAGAGCACCATTAGCAGACGCATCCACTACCATCCTCGTGTGAGCACTGAGACCATTATAAAATGTCTCAAGTTGGATGGAATGTGGGATTCCATGATGAGGGCACTTTTGTAAGAACTCTTTGTATCTTTCCCATGCCTCATACAAGGACTCATCATCCATTTGTTGGAAGGCAGTGCTCTTGTTCCTCAACTTAGCACTCTTGCTAGGTGGGAAATACTTCATAAGGAATCTTTCTACTAACTCTTGCCATGTTGAAATTGAATTTGGTGGCAATGAGTTCAACCAGGCTCGAGCTCTGTCCCTTAGTGAATATGGGAACAGCCTCAATCGTAATGCATCTTCGGGTACTCCGGCTAACTTGAAAGAATCGCTCACCTCCATAAATAGTCTTAAGTGTAGGTGAGGATCTTCGGTAGGCATTCCACTGAATTGACCCACTGTCTGAAGCATTTGGAACATGACTGGCTTCAGCTCGAACTATTGTGCCTCAATTTTAGGTCTTCTAATACCTGGATTAAGATCATTAAACACTGGCACGACATACTATCTTAAAGCTCTATCCCTATCATCATCAATAAGGATAGGATTTTGAACAGGGTTTGCTCCATTTCTTGGATTGGATTTTTGAAGTTCATCTCTTCGGTCCTCCTCTGATTTGCTTGTCTTCTTTACTGTCAAAATGTTCATTATATTTCAGGGTCTACAAGGAGTAGGTCAATAATTCGGTCAATAGTCATAAACACCTGAAATAATCATAGAAAAATTAATTAAATTAAAAATTAAACAGAAAAATAAACCAAAATGTAAAACTCACAAATTCATAAATAATGACTTTTTAAAATAGTCCTCAGCAACGGCGCCAAAAACTTGGAACGACGGAAATGTGAAAGTGTACACAATCACAACAAGTAATAAAGTGACAAGTATTGTCGAGTTATCGTACCCACAGGGACTGTGAAAAGGATTATTTATGAATGCAATTTAAAACACTTTGATGAAGAAAAATATTTTGTTTTGAAAAGGGTGATTTAAGAAAAATATGATTTTAAACTAAATAAAAATAAAAGTTCTAATGCATGATTACAAAATATGATTTAATCAAGATGATATAATTGTGTTGATTTAATTACATTTCTTTAACTTAGAATTATTAAGCTCATGCTTATGCTGTTATGAATAAATTCACGGCAAATATGTAATTTGCTAACTTATGAACATATTCACCTACACAAATCCATTCATCTCTTAACATATCCCTATATTAATTGAAACGATTAAAAAGATTTTAACAAGAAAATATGTTATGGCACATACATACTCATCAAATTGAACTAATCTCTTGCATATCCCTATGTCAATTCAAACGATTAATAAAATCTAATAAGCACATAAAAGACTATGTGAGGTAACAAGGTATCCTTACCTTGAAATAGTTTAACAACAATAATTTTGCAAGTTATGCAAGGTAAGTGTATCACCAGATAATTTCTAATTTAATCTTCAACTACCTTGGAAGAATAAACATGCACCGATTAAGTATTGTGTCAATTAATTACAATTTCAATCCGTTTAAATAATTAATTCATTAGCTACCTCACAATCGTAATGCAATAATAACTTAGGCATGGTTTTACTTAATCAAACATTTTTTACCGAAGCCTATAATAGCATAAACACAATTTTAATAATTTAAGCAGATGAAATGCAATCAAACCAACACGACTTAAATTCAAGCTAAACTGTAACATCCTGAAATAGGGCCTAGTCAAAATAGTGGTTTCAGGACCACAAATTCTATGTTAAAATAATTATTTCATGATCATTATGAGGTCTAGGATATGAAAGTAAGCATGTGTTAAAGTTTCATGAAGAAATTCTATGTGTAAGGTGTCCGATTGGAAATTAAGGACCAAATTGAATAAATTGCAAAACTTGGGCTCTAGAAGCAATTTGTATGAAATTGCTTTGGAATGTTAATTAGAGGTCCTTAAAGAGTAATTTTCCCAATTTATAAGTTTTTAGTCAAAAATGGGCATGCGTGGAAAAATTTGAAAGTTTAGTAAGGAAGGGCATTTTGGTCATTTGGTAATAAAATTAGTAAAAAGGGAAAAAGGAAGAAAAATTCAGCCATTTTTTCTCCATGGCTGCCAAAAATTAAAGGGTCTCCATAGTTAGGGTTTTCAACATTTTCAAGCTCAACAGTAAGTGCTTCTAGCCCTAATTTTAATGTTCTTCGTATTTTTGAGATCCCCGTAACATGCTCTCTCTATTTCTACCCATATTTCAAGCTAGGGTTCATGTTTAAAAATTTACCCATGCATGAGATGTTTGTGTTTTGATGATTTATGGAGGAATATGAGAGTTTAAATGATAGTAAACAACTTTTACTAAGTAGTTTTTCATGGAAATGGATTAAGGGACCATTTTGTAAAAGTTGTGAAAATGGGTAGAAAAATGTGAAATCAAAGAAAATGTAGACTTCTATAGGCAAGAAAAATACTTGACTAGGCTTGGGTAACCTAGAAATTTCATACATTTCATTATACGAGCCTTAAGACTAAATTGTAAAAGTGTGAAAGGTTAGGGGCAAATTGGTCATTTTGCCCGGGCTGAGTCATAAGCTGAAAATGAACAATGGGAGGTATTAATAATTTATTTTTTACCGATATAGACCCCAAGGAACCAATTTCGGAGGTCGACTGTGGAAAACTGATAAACGCCAAATTATACATATTTTTACCCCAAATACTTAGCATATTTATGGATGTTTATTACTAGATTTGTGGATTTTGGTGCTCTTAATCCAGTTATTTCATGTTTTGTACTCAGGAGAGCACCAAGAGTAAAAAGGAGCCAAAAACAAGCAAAAAAGGGACAAAATGGACCAAATCGAGAAGATGACACGGCCTAAGCCTTGCCACACGGGCAGCTCACACGCCCGTGTCTTTCGAGGGTGTCGACCAAGGCTTTCACGATTCACACGGCCTGGCCATTGACCCATACGGCCTTGTGCAATTTAACGGATTGAACACGGCCTGGCAATCATGTCACACGGCCGTGGCACACGGGCGTGTCCCTTTTTAAGGAGTTGTATTTTACACGAAAAAGGATACTTAGGGAGGAAGAAAGCCAATCCAAAGCCTATATAAACACCCTACGCATGACTTAGAGAGGGGTCCCCTCTAGAAATTTTCTTGAGTATAGAACCACACGTCAAAAATTACTTGAAGGAAACCAGATGATTCATCCCAAAATCCGGAGCTACTCCAAGACTGAAGATCTCTCTCAGAATTCCTTCAGGGGTTTTAGAGTTTTCTTTATGTTTTGTTATTTTCATACTTTTGAGATGTACTCTTATTTTATTATGAACTAAACCCCTTAGATACCTAAGGGGGTTGAAACCTATGATGGATCTTGTTATTATTATCTGAACTGTATGATAAATACTTGATTTGTTCTTGATTATGTGTTCTTAATGCTTGAGTTAATATTTTGGGTATTGATTCATGATTTGATGTGCTTATGTAGAGGAGCAAAAGTCCCTGTCTAAGAGTAGATTTGGCATAATTAAGTGGAGTTGATCGAACGCCTAGAAATAGGGTTACAAGATTTTGTCGGATTAGGGTGAAACCTAATATGGGAGTCCATAGATCGATTTACTACTTCCCTAGGGGTTTTAATTAAGAAAGAGATTTCTATTAATTCAACTGAGGGTTAGACATTATTAGTCTCGAAAGAGATAATAATATAGGTTAGGGAGTCTCACAGATCAAGTCAAGTGAATAAATTGTCTGGTTCAGAGTCATATAATAAGTTAGTTGAATTAGTTAATTAGTTTAATAAACAACCCCTCTTTTATTCTAGGTTAAATAATAAAAAGATAGTTATTACTAGTACTTTTGGTTCCTATTGGTACGATATCCCGGTCTTGCCATTACTATACTATTGTTTGATAGGTGCGCTTGCCTTTTCGTCGTGATAATAGTTAGTCTAGGTTTGATCTTCATTATAAATATTTATTACTTGTTACGAATCACGCGATCAAGTTTTTGGTGCCGTTAAGCCGTGGACAACAATACACAGGCATGGTACCCTAACACACGGGCGTGGGCGAAGTGAACAAAGCTAGGCACGACTGTGCAACATGGCCGTGTGCCACACAGGCTCAAGACACACGGGCGTGGGATAGTAACCGGGCATGACCTAAGTTGAAAAATTCAAAAAACACGGCTAACCTTCAGAGTACATGGGCGTGGCCTTAAGCCGTGTGCACCTTCCCTATATAACAAATCACTGTTCATTTTCTTCTTCTTTTCAAAACCTTAGCCAAAATCTCCCCTTCTCAACTCCCTAATCCCTATTCCGGCCACCATTCCCTAGATTCTCACTTCTTCAACCCCCAAACCACCCTAAATTCCACTCCCCCTGCATTAATCCTCACTTTACCCTCTCTTTTCCCTCCATTCTTCCTCCACACGGCTGTATCCCCACGCCACATGCCCATGCTCGCCTCCAACACGCCCGTGCGCCACCCTACAGTAGCTTTTGGTTCACTTTCTCAACCTTGTTTTTTCCAATTTGCATTACTGCATTGGTATTTTATATGCCTTAGAAAGATATTGTTACTGTTACCAATTTGTTCTAAATAATTTAGTAATTTGCTTTAGTATTTTCTACATTTGAACTCTTAAAACTACTAAATAGCATATGCTAGTTTTAGGATTCTTGCTTAACTGATGATGCATCTTTGGTTCAAGTAAATTCTTCTGAATAATCATATAAATTTTTCACTTCTCACTTGATATCGTTAAATGTTAAGACATCTTGGACGTACTATATCAATGCTCATACATTTTCAGGTACATTATGTCATCATCGAGAGGCAAGAAGGTTGTGGTCCCATCCTTAAAGAGACGTCGGGGACCGTGTTCTTCCTTGGTACGTGCTACATCCGAAGTTCGGCACCCATTCTTTGAGTTTAAGCAAGCATCGCAGGAGGAGCTATTTCAGATACTATGCGCACGACCCCTCACTACAGGTCGTTGCATCGACTGGGCTACCATAGAGCAAGTCCAGCTAGCTAATGCCCTCTGCGACCTCCTGTTCACAGACCCATGGGAACGGTTCTTCGCTATTACCGAACCCACTTATTTAGAGCTAACTTTAGAATTATGCTCTACTTTCCATTTACAGGTGGTGATGATGAACAATGATGACCCCGGCACTATTCACTTCCGATTAGGAGGTCTAGTTTGCGCGATGAGTGTCCCAGAGTTTGGAGTCGCTCTAGGACTTTACACCAATGAGTTTATGGAGGAGGAGGACATGAATGCACTACCACGCAATATCCACATTTCTCCCTTCTTGTGCTGGAAGGCTTTGCCACCATTCTCTTCCACCTACGACCCCAGCCACTCGAAGGCCTCAGCTCTCACCCCTTCCATACGATATCTCCATACCATATTAGCACACACCTTGGCCGGAAGGAGAGAGAGCACTGACGCCGTCAAAACCCACGACGCTTACTATTTATGGTGCATGGCAAATGCACACGTGACTGACTTAGCGTACTTCATCACTTTCGCCATTCGCCATCAGACCGAGCAGCATCGGAAGGGAGTAATCTCTATCGACCCCTACGTGACGCGACTTGCCAGACATTTCGGCTTCCTCAACACCATGGCCCAGTCATCAGCGCTTACACTGATAGGTCAGATGTCCCCACAGGGCATCATGACTATGTTACACATGAGGATGATCGAGCTAACGTGGGATCGATCCTCCTCAGTACTGTCTCACTCATGCCATTGACGACGAGGATCTTAAGGACATTCTTGATGATGTCCCCCCACAGCACAAGAAGCCTTCTACCACGCCACCTAGGGAATGACCAGTTCATGCGGCTGCTTCATTGGCACACCTTTCCGACCGAGTCGCTCACTTTGAACAGTATTGCACTACACAGTTCGAGATGATTCACGAGCGAGATCGGTGACGTGACAAACAGATGGACGACATGCAGGCCATGATGCAGCAGCTGTGCCAGCAATTTCACGTCGCCACCTAAGGGTCCCACTGACGAGGATCATTGAATCCTCCTATCTTTTTATTTTTATTTCAATTTTATTATTTTCTTTTGAAAGACATATCTATAAGAGTAAATTTTACTTTCTTCATTTTTCTGGTATTTCTAACAAGTAATCCCACTACGCTCTCTTCCACACAAACTCTTAATAAGCTCTTCATGATTCTACAGACTTCCAAGCAAAGCTGCTAGGAATATTTTATGGAATAAGGAAACAAATAGGGAACAATACCCAACGAGTGCCATGTTCAACGACCCAATTTTTTCATTTAGCCAGGAACAGTGGTAGCTACCACTTTCCCCAAACACTCCAGCCTCAGAATCAAGCTCCACATCCATATAACAGGGAGTTTCACCTCTTTCCCTCTTATGATTATCTTTATTCTGAATATTCTATCTTTGTACATTGAGGGCAATATACATCTTAAGTGTGGGGGGGTGAACATGATGCCTAACTTTTTGCATTATTCTCAAATCCCTGAATTTGGTCTTGTGCTTAAGTGATTTTCTCATAATATTGATCGAATGAATTCTGAGTAATCTATAATTATTGTTGATATGTCATGAATTAGACCATGGGAATTATGCATGATTATTTGATTATAGGACATTAGAGAATCGAGCATGATAAGTTGATATTTTGAGAACTAAAATTTTTAGACTATTTTCCGAAATTGAGGTATTATCTTGAAATCTTAAGTATACAGGAATGACATCACAAACCCAAATTTTTGGTGAGATTTTTGAGCCTTTTGAGCATATAGCTTTCTTTCTTGCTCACTTCTTTTATGGTTTGAGTACGTCAACATTGAACTGTTATTCTAGAACTTGCTTCGATTATACATGTTGAGATCACACGTATGATTTGATATACTGAGATGATAAAGGCACTTAGGATTTAACACACTTACCCCTTAAAAAGCCTTCCCACATAATTAAACCCTTGTGAACCCCCTTTGAACCTACTAACCTTTTTTATTAATTAACCCTCATCATTAACCCATTAACCCATTATTTTTGAAATCCTCTTACTTAAATTACCTTTTTTTTATCGAGATTAAATTTAATATTGTTACCTCACTATGTTCACCATTTTTTGTTACTGAATCATGAAGTATGATTTTTATATTGTATTGACTTGATTTGTTCTTACAAAAAAAAAGAGCTCATGTAATATAGTTCTAGATATCTGTTTGTGATTCAGTAATTAAGTTTTTGATAGTGGGGTAATATATTGAAATTATTTCTATTCTAACCTTTTTCTTTTCAGCTTGTATCGATACCCGTAACCTAAACCTCGTTACAACCATGCAAAGACCTTTTGATTTGTGTATCATATCATTTACAAGTGGTGGAGATTTTATTTTCATTCAAGCCTATGGTAATAACTTCTCATGTTAGACAATCGAGTGCTTAATCTTGAATCTTAAACACTTTGAGTGATTTGAGTGAATCTTTAGTTAAGATGTCATCTTTTGTATATTTAGGACTAAAGTTAAATACTTGGAGGAAGAAGATTACCTATAATTTTATTATCAAAATATTCGCTTTAGATTGTTTGAGGCTTTCAATGCCCCAATAGTTGAATTCTCACTGTATGATTTTTCGTGGAATAGTTTGTAACATTATTAGTAATGATTATGTGATTGAAAGGAAGGAATTCTAGCAGTAAATGAGAGTTTTGCTTGAGGACAAGCAAATGCTTAAGTGTGGGGGTATTTGATAAACGCCAAATTATACATATTTTTACCCCAAATACTTACCATATTTATGGATGTTTATTACTAGATTTGTGGATTTTGGTGCTCTTAATCCAGTTATTTCATGTTTTGTACTCAGGAGAGCACCAAGAGTAAAAAGGAGCCAAAATGAGCAAAAAGGGGACAAAACATACCAAATCGAGAAGATGACACGGCCTAAGCCTTGCCACACGGGCAGCTCACAAGCCCGGGTCTTTCGAGGGTGTCGACCAAGGCATTCACGATTCACACGGCCTGGCCATTGACCCATACGGCCGTGTGCAATTTAACAGATCGAACACGGCCTGGTAATCATGTCACACGACCGTGGCACAGGGGCGTGTCCCTTTTTCAAGTAGTTGTATTTTACACGAAAAAGGATACTTAGGGAGGAAGAAAGCCAATCCAAAGCCTATATAAACACCCTACGCATGACTTAGAGAGGAGTCCCCTCCTCTAGAAATTTTCTTGAGTATAGAACCACATGTCGGGAATTACTTGAAGAAAGCCAGATGATTCATCCCAAAAGCCGGAGCTACTCCAAGACTTAAGATCTCTCTCAGAATTCCTGCAGGGGTTTTAGAGTTTTCTTTATGTTTTGTTATTTTCATACTTTTGAGATACTGTTATTATTATCTGAACTGTATGATAAATACTTGATTTGTTCTTAATTATGTGTTCTTAATGCTTGAGTTAATATTTTGGGTATTGATTCATGATTTGATGTGCTTATGCAGAGGAGCAAAAGTCCCTGTTTAAGAGTATATTTGGCATAATTAAGTTGAGTTGATCGAACGCCTAAAAATAAGGTTACAAGATTTTGTCGGATTAGGGTGAAACCTAATATGGGAGTCCATAGATCGATTTACTGCTTCCCTAGGGGTTTTAATTAAGAAAGAGATTTTGATTAATTCAACTAACAATTAGACGTTACTAGTCTCGAAAAAGATAATAATATAGGTTAGGGAGTCTCACGGATCAAGTCAAGTGAATAAATTGTCTGGTTCAAAGTTAGATAACAAGTGAAATCTAGGTGGATTCCTCCTTGGGTGTCGTCTTTATCAAATACTTTTCTTCAAGTCTTTTTCCAAATTTTCTCTTCACTTTAATTTAATTAGTTAATTAGTTTAATAAACAACCCCTCTTTATTTCTAGGTTAAATAATAAGAAGATAGTTATTACTAGTACTTTTGGTTCCCTTGGGTATGATATCCCGGTCTTGCCATTACTATACTATTGTTTGATAGGTGCGCTTACTTTTTCGTTGTGATAATAGTTAGTCTAGGTTTGATCTTCATTATAAATATTTATTACTTGTTACGAATCACGCGATCAAAAATGAAAAGTTTCAAATAACCGAGACACGAATCTGAAATGATTACCAGGTAAGTTCGTATAACCTGAAGTAAACTTTTAATGTAATTAAATAATGTATGTTCTTGAATATATGAAAATTTAGATATTCATTGCATGATAATCCATGAAATGGGCTAGTGTAAATGAAAAGATGATAAATGTCTCGGGTGAAATAGAAAGGGAAATCCAATGGATAAATTATGGCTTACATGACATGAGATCCTACATGTGTTGTAGAAAAGGATTTAGCCTAGACAGGTAATCCGATGATATAAAAATAGAAAGGCTCTAGCTCGGATGGGTGTTCCTTGAGTGATCGAGCCTCCCGAAGAATATGGGTGCATTAAGGATTTAGCTCGGACGGGTAATCCCTTTTGAGGACCGAATTTAGCCTGGACTGGCAATTCAGAATCGAGTTTATGAGACCAATTGTCATTGAAAAGAATTTAGCCTGGACTAGTAATCTTGACATTGCTATATGGGTTAGTACTATGGAGGATTTAGCTTGGACTAGTAATCCCCTCGTAAGATGTACGATTCGTGGGAGTATGTACTTGAGATGATCACGTGTGTGACTTGATGGTAATTTGGGCTATCCATCGAGATTTTCAATAAATTCAATGGGATTAACATGAGAAATTGAGATGGAAATATTGAGTTAATGAGCTCATCTAAGACTAAGGACATGATGTATTGTTATGAGGCTAACTTGATGATCGAGTGCATGTGATAGGGAAACTATTTCATGCTTGTTGGAATTATTGCCTAAATATAGTTGTATGCTAATTAACGTTTACTTTCCCATTATCCGGACTTACTAAGCATATAAATGCTTACGCTACTCTCTTTTCCTTATCTTACAAAGCTCGTGGACTCGTGAAGATTGGAAGACAGTTGGAGAATCAACACACTATTGACTTGTCTCGCTTTGGTATATAGATAATTTTATTTTGTTTAATGGCATGTATAGGGTTTTTGGTTATTTTGTTATATGTGTCATTTGGCTAGCCAATGAAAGGCTTAAATGGTACACTTATTCTTTTGTATATGGCCATGAGATATGGCTCATATTGATGTAGGTTGTTAACCTACTAATGATGCATGTTTATGTTTAAATGCTTCATAAGATATGATAATGAGGTCTATCATGGATGAATGAATGATTGAAATGGGACCTAATAATTTGAGAGTGGACATAGCATATAATGGTATATGGTTATAATATGGCCTAAGGGTAAAATGTAAAACGTGCTATGTTAATCCCTAATACGAAAAGGATAATTTAGCATGTACTAAACCGATGAGATGAGGTTAACATGCAATAAATTATACCAAGGTTGTTTAAGAGTATAATTAGACCATGTTAAATACCATTGAAGTCTATAAGTGTGTATGGATGATAGTGGGTGACCAAAGGCTTGAAAAATAGCCCTAAAAAGGTCCACACGGATAGACACACGGGTATATGCCTAGGCCGTGTGTGACACACAGTCAGCCCCAAGGGCGTGTTGCCTGGCCGTGTGTCCCCTGCACCTAAAATTTTAGGTCAGTTTGCATGGTAGTAAACACACGGGCAAAGACACAGCCGTATGTCTCAACTGTGTGGTGGACACGGCTTAAGTACATGGGCGTATGCCTTGGCCGTGTGCCTCAAAATGAATGATGATGTCATAAACAGAATGTCCGAGTTTTTGGACATGGGCGTAGACACGGGCATGTCTAGGCCATTTGAGGGACATGGGCCAGGGACACGGGTGTGTGTTTGGCCGTGTGAAAACCCCTGTAGGTTCGAAATGAAAAATAAATTCAAATAATTCAACACGGGTGATGGACACGGGCATGTGAGGCATAACCCTAGGAATTTTACTAAAATTTTCAATAGTTCTCGGTTTAGTCCCGGATCGATTTTAATGTATGTTTTGGACCTTGTAGGTCCATAATAGGGACACTATGATGTTGTTTGATTTGTTTTAAATTAGAATGAAATTTTATAACCCGTATTTTTTTTAAATGTTTGAGTATGTGTCTAGTAATGCCTCATACTTTGTCCTAGTCTCATTTACGGGTAAGGGGTGTTACATTTAGTGGTATCAGACCTACACTTTAGTCAGTTCTAGGACTAACGTATCAAGTATTGAGTATAACTATACATGACATTACATAAGTTATGATAGTGTGATATCTCCTAACTGTTTTTAGTTGTATTTAAATATAGTAAATGTCTTCCAATCAAGCTCAAGATGAGTCCGAGGGAGCTGAGGGCCATGCTCCAGCTTCCGTTCAGTGAGCTACTGCTAGTAGTAGTAGACGACCTATGTCTGAAGGCCGAAAAGGGGGAAAACTGCCTTTCTTAAGATGATGGATGAATAGTTTGGGGATTACTTGAGAAACCACCCAAATATACTACGACCTCCTTCGCCCCCTACTCGGTCGGAGGGAGAAGTGCCACAAGGTATGGCACCCGTAATAATTGGTAAGGCCCTAGTGGTTAAACTTAGGAAATACGGGGCTGAAGAGTTTAAGGCTAGGGTTGAGGATTATGCGAAACGAGCTGAGTTTTGGCTTGAGAACACTGTGCGAGTTTTGGACAAATTGTCATGCATTCTCGAGGAATGCTTAAAGTGTGCTGTATCTCTTCTGAAAGATACATATACCATTGGTGGAAGATGGTATCCTCAGTGGTATTAAAGGAAGACATTACATGGAAGTTTTTCCAAGCTGAGTTTAAAAAAAAATACATTAGTCAAAGGTTTTTAGACTCAAAGCGAAAGGGATTCCTGGAACTCAAACAAGGAAATAAGAATGTGTCAGAGTACGAAAGGGAATTCGTAAGGTTAAGTCAGTATGCAATGGAGTGGATCCAATCAGAGACAAAAATGTGAAAGCACTTCGAGGAAGGCTTGTAACACCCCGAACCCGAGACCGACACCGGAGTCGGACACGAGATGTTAACAAACATTGAAAAATTTTCCCAGACACTGCCTAGTCTGAGTACTAGTCGCTTCAAAAATCATATCTTGAGTTTCACAACTCGAAAATCAGTTTTGTGATTTTTCCCAGAAACTAGACTCATGTCCCCACCTATGTATTTTTTTCTAGAATTTTTGGTCGGACAAATTAGTACAGTTTATTAGTAAAAGTCTCCCATGTTACAGGGGTCGACTACACTGACCTTTTCCCATTACGACTTGGATATCTCTCTGCACAGAGCTTCAATACTGATGCCGTTTGTTTCTATGGAAACTAGACTCAGAGAGGAATCCATACATATATGGTATGACTCCTAATTATCTCTGGTCAATTTATAGTGAATTTCCAAAGTCGAAACAGGGAATCCAGAAACTGTTCTGGCCCTGTTCCACAAGAACCTGAATATCTCTTACTGTACTGTTCATATGATTGTTTCGTTACTTTCATATGAAAGTAGATTCATCAAGGTTCGATTACATAATTTATTCACTATTTAATTCCACTCCTACGAATTCTTGTGATTTTTCCAATCCACACCACTGCTGCTGTCAGCCTCTGTTTTCAAAGTGAACCTTACCTATTTTCGGGGTTTCATGGACCAACTAGGGCCTTGTCATACATATGCCCACATATGATCATACTTAGCCATTCCAATGGCTGATCATTTGCTCAACACTTCCATTCCAACTATAGTTACATCATGAAACCATCTATACATTCATAAACACGAATGGTCTAATGCCATACTCCACTTCTACAAGCCATTTTCGCATGGCTGTACACTTATACATTTCATAAAGTACTCGAAAAACAACAATGGGTAGTCCTATACATGCCATATCAAAATTCAACCAAAATAGTACCCAAAAGAGCCTTTGATAGTGTGGGCGACTTCGACTTCAAGATCCCGAGTCCGATAACTGGAGAACCAAAAATCTATAAAACAGAGGAGCAGTGTAACGAGTAAGCAATTTATGCTTAGTAAGTTTTGAGCAAGGAATTCCAGCATAAACAAAGAATAACACACATTTAGCTAAACGGAATATTTCATAATACGCAATTTACCGATATCAAACTTGCTTCACAACATTAACAACCCTTATGTACATACACAATAGACTAACTTAGCCGAAGGCCGGTAGCTCGTTTATCAACTGAGCGAACATTTATTTGTAAGGGCTCGATTAAATTCAACACATACGTAACATATCCCCATATTGGGATGTTTTTCGAGTATTCGCTGGAATTTTACAGCAAGCTCATTCATTACCAAATCACGTACCTTTGGGATTTAACCGGATATAGCTCCTCGTTCAAATGCCTTCGGGACATAGCCCGGTTTTAGTAACTCACACAATGCCTTCGGGACTTACCCGGATTTAATAACTCGCACGAATGCCTTCGGGACTTAACCCGGATTTAGTATCTCGCACAAAGGCCTTCGGGGCTTAACCCGGAATTTGTATCTCGCACAAATGCCTTCGGATCTTAGTCCGGATATATTCACTTAGCACAAAGCCTTCGGGACTTAGCCCGGACAGCATTCAATTAATCATGCACATCTAACAATAATTCATGGCACATTCATATTTCATTTTCATTTGCGAAACTCAAACACAAGGCACATATCGTCCTTGCACATTCGGCTCAATAGCCACACATAGAGCATGATTTAATCACATCGTAATTTAAGCTCTCTTACTCAAGAACTTACCTCGGGTGTTGTCGAACGATTCCGCTAGCTATTCAACCACTTTTTCCTTCCCTTTATCGGATTTATTTCCCCTTTGCTCTTGAGCTTAATTAAACAAATAAATTGATTTCATCATTTAGGCATCAAAAAGATGAACACAAGGCACTTAGCCCATATTTATACATTAGACATTAAAGTCTCATACATGCAAAAATCATGCATCAACACAACATATTAGCTAATTTCTTTCCCCTTGGCCGAATATGCATGTCTATTTTTGGGGTCGATTTCAACACTTAATACACACATATACACACTAGTAAAGCATCCTCCCCCTTTTCATCAATTTAACACATGCATTGCTCATTAACATGCAAAGTTACATTCGGCCTTAGCACACATCTTGCTAGCCGATTCTTCTCCATTTAGCAACCAATGCACATATGTGCTCACACAAAAATGCTAAAAAGGAGGTTCAAGAATCATCAAGCCATCATCACATGTATCATTAACAAGCTTCATATTTTGCATGCAATGGCATTAACACAACCTCCACCTAGGCCGAATCTTAACTCATCCTCATGCCTCATCACCACAACATCAAACACCAACCAAGAATGATGCATCCATGGTCAAGTGTCATTTCCATCACATAGCAAGATTTAGACCATGGGCTAGGTAGAACTCAAGCTAACAACTAAAACATGCATGCATCTCATGGAACATCATCAAACATACCTTAGCCTAGCTACATGCATGGCCGAATCTCTTCACCTTTCTTCTTCTTTCCTCCTTAAAATTTTTGGCCAAGGATGAACCAAAGGATGAGAAAATTTTTTCTTTGTTTTTCTTTCTAATTTAGGCTAAATGAAGGTGAGAAAAGGATGAACAAAGATCTTCTCCTCTCTTTTCTTTAGCTGACGGCAATGGGGGGGAAAAGAATCAACTACACACTTTTTTTTTGTGTATTCATCATACTCCTTTTCATTATTTAATTTCCATGCCTATTATTTTATTTTTTTCCACCCATGATGCACCAACAAAACATGTCTATGACATGTCTTGGCCATCAAACTTGGTCTACCATGCTTGTCATGGCCGGCCACTACTAGTAGGGGGGAATTTGACATGCAAGTCCCCCCTTTGTCCACATGCACTAATAGGTCCTCACACATTGACCTATCACATTTTAGAATTTTCTCACATAAGTCCTATTGACTAAATTCACATGAAATCAACCAAATTGAAGCTTGAAATTTTCACACATTCATAATTACATATTCTAGACAATAAGTATCACATTCAAACATTTCGGTGACTCGGTTTAGCGGTCCCGAAACTACTTCCCGACTAGGGTCAACTTTGGGCTGTCACAACTCTCCCCCACTTAAGAAATTTTCGTCCCCGAAAATCTTACCGGTAAATAGGTTTGGGTATCGTTCTTTCATCGAGCTCTCGGTCTCCCAAGTAGCTTCCTCGATCCCGTGTTTGAGCCATAACACCTTTACTAGCGGAACTCTTTTGTTTCGCAACTCCTTCACTTCACGAGCTAGGATACGCATCGGTTCTTCTTCATAGCTCATGTCGACTTGAATTTCAACCTCTGATGGGCTAATTATATGCGATGGATCAGATCGATAGCGTCGAAGCATCGAAACATGAAAGACGTCATGAATCTTTTCAAGCTCCGGGGGCAAAATCAATCTATACGCAACCGGACCAACTCGTTCGGAGATTTCATACGGCCCAATGAATCTTGGGCTCAACTTGCCCTTACGACCGAACCTGAGTATCTTTTTCCAAGGTGAAACCTTAAGGAACACTTTGTCTCCCACCTGATACTCGATGTCTTTTCGTTTCAAATCTGCGTACGACTTCTGACGATCCGTGGCTACCTTCAGACTTTCACGGATTACCTTTACTTTCTGTTCAGCATCTTTAATCAAATCAACTCCGAAAATTTTACTTTCACCGAGCTCGGTCCAAAACAATGGTGTACGGCATTTACGACCGTACAAAGCCTCGTAAGGTGCCATCTTAATACTTGATTGAAAACTATTGTTGTAAGCAAATTCAATCAAAGGTAAATACCGTTCCCATGAACTACTGAACTCGAGGATGCAACATCTCAACATATCCTCAAGTATCTGAATTATCCGCTCAGATTGACCATCGGTTTGGGGGTGAATAGCAGTGCTAAAATACAGCTTGGTACCCAGAGCTTCTCGCAATTTCTTCCAAAATCGTGAGGTGAATCTCGGATCTCTATCCGACACGATAGAAACAGGTACCCCGTGTAATCTCACAATTTGATAAACGTACAATTCAGCTAGTTTATCCAATGAAAAATCCGTACGTACGGGGATGAAATGAGCCGACTTAGTCAGTCTATCAACAACAACCCATATCGCATCCTTGTTACTTGCTGACAAGGGCAGTCCGGACACAAAGTCCATTGTGACTCGATCCCATTTCCACTCGGGTATCATGATCGGCTGGAGAAATCCTGAAGGCACTTGATGTTCCGCTTTCACTTGTTGACATATTAAACATCTCGAAACAAAGTCAGAGATGTCCCGTTTCATACCATGCCACCAAAATTGACGTTTCAAATCGTTGTACATTTTCGTACTCCCCGGGTGAATTGACATTCGGCTACAATGGGCTTCGTTCAGAATCATCGAAATGAGTTCTGAATTCCTTGGAACACACAAACGATTTCTGAACCTCAAACAATCATCATCATCAATTTGAAACTCCGATTCCTCGTTCGGAAAACACTTAGCCCGTTTTGCAACCAATTCATCATCGATTTTCTGAGCTTCACGAATTTGGTGAGTCAATAATGGTTTAGCTTTTAATTCAGCTACTAACACATTGTCTGGTAGAACAGACAAATGCACGTTCATCACTCGTAAAGCAAACAATGACTTCCGGCTTAAGGCGTCCGCAACCACGTTAGCCTTTCCCGGGTGGTAATCAAAGACAAGCTCGTAATCTTTCAACCACTCAAGCCAACGTCTTTGTCGCAGATTCAAGTCTCGTTGAGTCATCAAATATTTGAGACTTTTGTGATCCGAAAATACATGGCACTTCTCACCAAACAGATAATGTCGCCATATTTTTAAAGCAAACACGATGGCAGCTAGTTCGAGATCATGGGTCGGATAATTCCTCTCGTGTGGCTTCAATTGTCTCGACGCATAGGCCACGACTCGACCTTCTTGCATCAATACGCAACCCAACCCAAGTAGGGATGCATCACTATAAATGACAAACTCTTTACCTGATTCGGGTTGCACCAAAATTGGAGCTTCAGTCAAATGAGTTTTCAGTTGGTCGAAACTTTTCTGACATTTCTCCGTCCACTCGAACTTAACATCCTTTTGAAGTAGCTTCGTCATTGGTGTGGCTATCATCGAGAAACCTTTCACAAATCGTCGGTAATAACCGGCGAGCCCCAAAAAGCTCCGAACTTCAGTAATATTTCTCGGAGGTTTCCAGTCAAGTATGGCTGAAATTTTGTTCGGGTCAACTCAAATACCCGACGCGGATACCACATGACCCAAGAAGCTAACCTCTCTTAACCAGAACTCACACTTACTAAACTTAGCATATAACTGCTTATCCCGCAAAATTTGCAGCACTAGCCTCAGATGCTCAGCATGTTCGGTCTCATCTCTTGAATAGACCAAAATGTCATCAATGAACACAACTACGAACCGATCCAAATACGGTCTGAAGATCCGATTCATCAAATCCATAAATACTGCAGGGGCATTAGTGAGCCCAAACGGCATCACTAAGAATTCGTAGTGACCATATCTCGTTCTGAAGGCAGTTTTAGGAATATCTGAATCTCGAATTCGCAACTGATAATAGCCCGATCTCAAATCTATTTTTGAGAACACTGAGGCTCCCTTCAGTTGGTCGAACAAATCATCGATGCGCGGCAACGGATATTTGTTCTTTATCGTCACTTTATTCAACTGACGATAGTCAATGCACAACCTCATGGTTCCGTCCTTCTTTTTCACGAACAATACTGGTGCACCCCAAGGTGAGAAACTTGGTTGAGCGAAACCTCTATCCGTCAGTTCTTGCAACTGAGCTTTCAACTCCTTTAACTCGGTTGGTGCCATACGATACGGAGCTATCGAAATCGGCGTAGTCCCAGGTACAAGCTCAATACCAAACTCTACCTCCCGAACAGGTGGTAAACCCGGTAATTCTTCCGAAAAAACATCCGGGTATTCACAAACCACCGGCACAGATTCGGGTTTCTTTTCTAATTCTTTGTCATCAAGTACATACGCAAGGTATGCTTCGCACCCTTTTCTTACATATTTCTGTGCCAACATTGCTGATATTACAGCTGGCATCCCCTCCAAGTCCGCAGACTCAATTCGGACTACTTCGTTATTTGCGCACCTCAAATCAATAGTCTTGCTCTTGCAATTCACAATCGCATCATGCGCGGTCAACCAATCCAAACCAAGGATAACATCAAATTCATCAAACGGCAAAAGCATCAAGTCCGCTGGAAAACAGGAACCTCGAATTTCCAGGGGACATTTCTTACACACTTTGTCGACAAGCACGTAATGACCCAAGGGATTTGACACCCGAATTACGAACTCAGTAGACTCAATAGGTAAAGTCTTACTGGATGCTAAGGTTTCACATATGTAAGAATGAGTAGAACCGGGGTCAATCAAAGCAATTACATTAGTATCAAAGAGAGTGAATGTACCGGTAATAACATCAGGCGAAGAAGCATCCTCGCGGGCACGTATAGCATAAGCTCTAGCAGGCGCACGAGCTTCGGATCTGGTTATATCATCTCTAGATCCTCTCTGACCACCACTAGCATTGCCCGTATTTCCAGATGGTCTACCTCGAGCAGTGGTAGCTCCCGGTTTCCCACTCTGATTTTCATTCTGTTCAAACAACCTCGGGCAATCTTTAATGAAGTGGTCAACTGATCCGCACTTGTAACAGGAGCGGTCAGGGAATCTACAACTCCCCGAATGCCATTTACCGCAATATCGATATTTCGTTCTATCTCGACGTTCATTCCCAACACTGGCGACCGAAGTGCCTCGTGTACCCACAGGGGGTCGATCACGATCTCGTCTAAAAAGGCCCGAAGTGCCTCTAAACTGGCCCGCATCATCTCGAAATCTCTTCGATGTCTGTTGAAGAGACCTTCCCGAGGATCTTTTACGAAACTCTCCAGTTCCCTCATCAACTTTTTGCTTTTCTTTTCTAAGCTCTTCGGCTTTACAAGCTCGTTCAACAAGTACCACGAACTCTCGTATTTCAAGAACGCCAAGGAACATTTTTATATCTTCATTCAGCCCATCCTCGAAGCGTTTACACATAATAGCTTTGGACGAAACACATTCCCGAGCGTATTTGCTAAGTCTAACAAATTTTTGCTCGTAATCAGTAACCGACATGGAGCCTTGCTTAAGCTCAAGAAATTCCTTCCGTTTTTGATCAACAAATCTCTGACTGATATACTTTTTCCGAAACTCAGTTTGGAAAAACTCCCAAGTTACTTGCTCTCGGGGCACAACAGAAGTCAGAGTACTCCACCAATAGTAGGCAGAATCACGTAGCAAGGAGATAGCACACTTTAGGCATTCATCGGGTGTACAAGATAGCTCATCGAGTACCCGGATAGTGTTGTCCAGCCAAAATTCAGCTTGCTCGGCATCATCGCTATCCATAGCCTTAAATTCAGTAGCCCCATGTTTTTAGATTCTGTCAACTGGGGGCTTATTTGACCTTATTTGGTCCGTTACCGGTGGTATTGTAGGTGCGGGGGTAGTATTTGTCGGGAATGGAGGTTGTGGAACAGCCATATTAGTTCGAATGTATTGGTTGAACCAATCATTCATCACGCTATAGAATGCTTGTCTAGCTTCATCATTCGGATTACTAGCATTAGGTTGAGAGTCTGCCGGCACTGTCCCTTGTGCGGGAGCAGGCGCTACACTCTCAAGATCATCAGCTACCTCTCGGTCACGATCGGCATCCATTACTATAAACACATTTACAATTGTCAAAAGTCACCACACTATCAAGTAATCACATAAAATGGCATGTATAGCTAGACCCAACACATTACGGTAGTCCTAGAATCGACTAAACCGTAGCTCTGATACCAATTTAATGTAACACCCCGAACCCGAGACCGACACCGGAGTCGGACACGAGATGTTAACAAACTTTGAAAAATTTTCCCAGACACTGCCTAGTCTAAGTACTAGTCGCTTCAAAAATCATATCTTGAGTTTCACAACTCCAAAATCAGTTTTGTGATTTTTCCCTGAAACTAGACTCATGTTCCCACCTATGTATTTTTTTCTAGAATTTTTGGTCGGTCCAATTAGTATAGTTTATTAGTCAAAGTCTCCCATGTTACAGGGGTCGACTACACTGACCTTTTCGCATTACGACTTGGATATCTCTCTGCACAGAGCTTCAATACTGATGCCGTTTGTTTCTATGGAACCTAGACTCAGAGAGGAATCCATAAATATATGGTATGACTCCTAATTATCTCTGGTCAATTTATAGTGAATTTCCAAAGTCGGAACAGGGAATCCAGAAACTGTTCTGGCCCTGTTCCACAAGAACCTGAATATCTCTTACTGTACTGTTCATATGATTGTTTCGTTACTTTCATATGAAAGCAGATTCATCAAGGTTCGATTACATAATTTATTCACTATTTAATTCCACTCCTACGAATTCTTGTGATTTTTCCAATCCACACCACTGCTGCTGTCAGCCTCTGTTTTCACAGTAAACCTTACCTATTTTCGGGGTTTCATGGACCAACTAGGGCCTTGTCATACATATGCCCACATATGATCATACTTAGCCATTCCAATGGCTGATCATTTGCTCAACACTTCCATTCCAACTATAGTTACATCATGAAACCATCTATACATTCATAAACACGAATGGTCTAATGCCATACTCCACTTCTACAAGCCATTTTCGCATGGCTGTACACTTATACATTTCATAAAGTACTCGAAAAACAACAATGGGTAGTCCTATACATGCCATATCAAAATTCAACCAAAATAGTACCCAAAAGAGCCTTTGATAGTGTGGGCGAGTTCGACTTCAAGATCCCGAGTCCGATAACTGGAGAACCAAAAATCTATAAAACAGAGGAGCAGTGTAACGAGTAAGCAATTTATGCTTAGTAAGTTTTGAGCAAGGAATTCCAGCATAAAGAAAGAATAACACACATTTAGCTAAACGGAATATTTCATAATACGCAATTTACCGATATCAAACTTGCTTCACAACATTAACAACCCTTATGTACATACACAATAGACTAACTTAGCCGAAGGCCGATAGCTCGTTTATCAACTGAGCGAACATTTATTTGTAAGGGCTTGATTAAATTCAACACATACGTAACATATCCCCATATTGGGATGTTTTTCGAGTATTCGCTGGAATTTTACAGCAAGCTCATTCATTACCAAATCACGTACCTTTGGGATTTAACCGGATATAGCTCCTCGTTCAAATGCCTTCGGGACATAGCCCAGTTTTAGTAACTCACACAATGCCTTCGGGACTTAACCCGAATTTAATAACTCGCACGAATGCCTTCGGGACTTAACCCGGATTTAGTATCTCGCACAAAGGCCTTCGGGGCTTAACCCGGAATTTGTATCTCGCACAAATGCCTTCGGATCTTAGTCCGGATATATTCACTTAGCACAAAGCCTTCGGGACTTAGCCCGGACAGCATTCAATTAATCATGCACATCTAACAATAATTCATGGCACATTCATATTTCATTTTCATTTGCGAAACTCAAACACAAGGCACATATCGTCCTTGCACATTCGGCTCAATAGCCACACATAGAGCATGATTTAATCACATCGTAATTTAAGCTCTCTTACTCAAGAACTTACCTCGGGTGTTGTCGAACGATTCCGCTAGCTATTCAACCGCTTTTTCCTTCCCTTTATCGGATTTATTTCCCCTTTGCTCTTGAGCTTAATTAAACAAATAAATTGATTTCATCATTTAGGCATCAAAAAGATGAACACAAGGCACTTAGCCCATATTTATACATTAGACATTAAAGTCTCATACATGCAAAAATCATGCATCAACACAACATATTAGCTAATTTCTTTCCCCTTGGCCGAATATGCATGTCTATTTTTGGGGTCGATTTCAACACTTAATACACACATATACACACTAGTAAAGCATCCTCCCCCTTTTCATCAATTTAACACATGCATTGCTCATTAACATGCAAAGTTACATTCGGCCTTAGCACACATCTTGCTAGCCGATTCTTCTCCATTTAGCAACCAATACACATATGTGCTCACACAAAAATGCTAAAAAGGAGGTTCAAGAATCATCAAGCCATCATCACATGTATCATTAACAAGCTTCATATTTTGCATGCAATGGCATTAACACAACCTCCACCTAGGCCGAATCTTAACTCATCCTCACGCCTCATCACCACAACATCAAACACCAACCAAGAATGATGCATCCATGGTCAAGTGCCATTTCCATCACATAGCAAGATTTAGACCATGGGATAGGTAGAACTCAAGCTAACAACTAAAACATGCATGCATCTCATGGAACATCATCAAACATACCTTAGCCTAGCTACATGCATGGCCGAATCTCTTCACCTTTCTTCTTCTTTCCTCCTTAAAATTTTTGGCCAAGGATGAACCAAAGGATGAGAAAATTTTTTCTTTGTTTTTCTTTCTAATTTAGGCTAAATGAAGGTGAGAAAAGGATGAACAAAGATCTTCTCCTCTCTTTTCTTTAGCTCACGGCAATGGGGGGGAAAGAATCAACTACACACTTTTTTTTTGTTTATTCATCATACTCCTTTTCATTATTTAATTTCCATGCCTATTATTTTATTTTTTTCCACCCATGATGCACCAACAAAACATGTCTATGACATGTCTTGGCCATCAAACTTGGTCTACCATGCTTGTCATGGCCGGCCACTACTAGTAGGGGGGAATTTGACATGCAAGTCCCCCCTTTGTCCACATGCACTAATAGGTCCTCACACATTGACCTATCACATTTTAGAATTTTCTCACATAAGTCCTATTGACTAAATTCACATGAAATCAACCAAATTGAAGCTTGAAATTTTCACACATTCATAATTACATATTCTAGACAATAAGTATCACATTCAAACATTTTGGTGACTCGGTTTAGCGGTCCCGAAACTACTTCCCGACTAGGGTCAACTTTGGGCTGTCACAAGGCTTGAATGAGGAAATTAAATTACTGATCGAGATCCTTGAGATACAAGAATTTGTCACATTAGTTGAATGGGTCAAGAAGGCCGAAGAGCTCAATAATGAAAGAAAGCAAGCTAAGAGAGAAGCTCGAGTTTCGAGTAAGATGTCTAGTGGCAGAGCACACTCTTTCCCATTAAAGAAATCGAGAAGTCATCAAGAACACTCCACTTCATTAGTAAGGTATTCGGGTAGAGTAAGAAGCTCCAAGCAGCATAACCCGAAGTCTTCTTCCCCTATGGTAACTAGTGTGGGAAGCATAGATGATCAAAAGCTGAAGTGTAAAAGTTGCAACAAATTTCACCTTAGAGAGTGTTGAATGAAGAGTGGTGCGTGTTTCAGATGTGGGTCTCTTGACCATTTTCTCAAAGACTGCCCGGAGCGAGCTAATAAAGAGGTTCAATTAGCTCCGCAATTGAATGCTCCTATTTCTTGAGGTAGACCTCCAAGACATCCCAGAAGTGCAAGTGGTAGTCGAACTATTGCTAAGGATGCTACTGCAAAATCAGAGGCTCGAGCCCCGACAAGAACTTATGCAATATGCGCTCGAGAGGAAGCCTCTACTCCCGATGTCATCACGGGTACATTTTCTATCTATTATACTCGTGACATTGTCTTAATTGATCCAGGGTCAACCCATTCGTACATTTTCATGAAATTGATGTCTAGCATGGATATGTTTGTAAAGCCTACGAAATTTGTGATTAAGGTGTCAAACCCTTTAGGCAAGTCAATCCTAGTTGATAAAGTTTGTAAGAATTGTCCATTGACTATTCAAGGTCACTGTTTTCTGGGTAACCTTATGTTATTTCCATTCGATGAGTTTGATGTAATACTGAGCATGGATTGGTTAGCTATGCATGATGTGATTGTAAATTGTGGTAGCAAGTATATTGAATTGAAATGCTCAGATGGTGAGATTCTTTGGATTGATTCAAGCGAGTTGGATACTCTGGCAGTTGTGATTATCTCAGTGATAGCTCAAAGGTATATGAGAAAATAATATGAAGCCTATCTTACTTTTGTGTTGAATACTAAAGAATCTGAGTTGAAGTTGGAATTGATACTGATAGTATGTGAGTATCCAAATGTGTTTTCGAAAGAGTTACCCGGATTACCTCTCGTTAGAGAAGTAGAATTTGGTATTAAGCTGCTGCCAGGGATAGCTCCTATCTCTCTTGCTCCGTATAGGATGGCACCAACGAAACTGAAGGAGTTAAAAGCACAGTTACAAGAACCGATGGATAAAGGTTTTGCAAGACTGAGCTTTTTTCCTTAGGGTGCTCCAGTATTATTTGTAAAGAAGAAAGATGGTTTGATGAGGCTACGTATAGACTACCGACAACTGAACAAGGTAACTATCAAGAACAAGTATCCGTTTCCTAGGATTGATGACTTGTTTGATCAATTGAAGGAAGCCACTGTGTTTTCTAATATAGATCTAAGATCTGTCTATTACCAATTGCGAGTAAAAGAATCAGATGTACCTAAGACTGCTTTCAGAACGAGGTATGGCCATTATGAATTTCTTATGATGCCTTTTGGGTTGACAAATGCACCGGCTATATTTATGGACTTGATGAATAGGATATTCCAGCCATACTTAGACAAGTTTGTTGTTATGTTTATTGATGATATCCTGATTTATTCCAAGGATGAGACTGAGCATGCAGAACATTTGAGAACGGTTTTACAGATCTTATGGGACAAATAGTTGTATGCTAAATTTAGCAAGAGTGAGTATTGGCTCTGAGAGGTTGGATACCTCGGTCACATTGTGTCGGGTGATGGCACCCGAGTTGATCCAAATAAGATATCTGCTACTGTTGAATGGAAGCTACCAAAGAATGTAACAGAGGTTAGAAGCTTTTGGGGCTTAGCTGGTTACTATCGACGCTTCGTAAAAGGGTTTTCGATGGTTGCGACTCCTTTGACTAGATTGTTGGAAAAATATGTTAAGTTTGAATGGTCAGAGAAGTGTCAGCAGAGTTTTGAGAAATTGAAGACATTACTGACCGAAGCTCCAGTTTTAGTGCAACCCGAATCGGGAAATGAATTAGTGGTCTATAGTGACGTGTCCTTATATGGACTAGGTTGTGTGCTTATGCAAGAGGGCAAAGTAATAGCATATGCTTCGAGGCAACTAAAACCACACAAGAAAAAATATCAAACACACAACTTGGAGCTAGCTACCATTGTATTTGCCTTGAAGATTTGGAGACACCATTTGTATGGTGAAACTTGCCGTATATTCACAGATTACAAGAGTTTGAAGTATTTGCTAACTCAAAAGGAATTAAATCTGAGACAACGAAGATGGTTATAATTGGTTACAAATTATGAGTTGATAATTGATTACCACTCGGGAAAAATGAACGTAGTCTCTGATGCCTTGAGTAGAAGTCCTTGCTTGCATTGAGGGCCATGAACACGCATTTGGCGTTATCTGATGATGGTTCAGTTTTGGCTGAGTTAAGAGCCAGACCAACATCTCTCCAAGAAGTTTGCGCAGCTCAGATCAATGATAGTGACTTGTAGGCCAAGAGAGAGAAATGTGAGTCGGGCGTCGAATCATATTTCTGGGTTGACTCTAATGGTTGTTTGATGTTTTGAGATAGGGCCTATGTACCCAAAGATGATGAGCTTATTCGAAAAATTTTGCATGAGGCACATGATAGTCTCTGTCTATTCACTCGGGAAGTATTAAGATGTACAATGACTTAAAGACCATGTACTGATGGAAGGTTATGAAAAAGAATATCTCTGAATTCGTGTCAAAATGCTTGATATGTCAGCAGGTCAAGGCTAAACATCAAGTGCCTTCCAGTTTATTACAGCCCATGATGGTTCCTGAATGAAAATGGCACAGGATTACTATGGATTTTGTGACAGGATTTTCGTTAACACCGAAGAAGAAAGATGCCCTTTGGGTTATAGTTGATAGACTAACGAAGTCGGCTCATTTTATTCCTGTACAAACAGATTTTTCTCTTGACAGATTGGCTGACTTGTACATATTTGAGATTATGAGACTACACAGGGTACCATTGTCGATCATTTCAGATAGGGATCCTAGATTCACTTCGAGATTTTGGAAGAAGTTGCAAGAAACCTTGGGTACAAAGTTGAGTTTTAGTACGGCATTCCACCCACAGACTGATGGTCAGTCTGAGCGGATGATTCAGACTCTCGAGGACCTGTTAAGGTGTTGAATTTCAAGGCAATTGGGAAAAATATTTACCATTAGTGGAATTCGCCTACAAAAATAGTTTCCAAACGAGTTTAATGATTGCACCTTACGAGGCATTGTATGGCTAGAAGTGTCAGACTCCTCTGTATTGGACAGAGCTCAAAGAAAGCCAGATTCACAGAGTTGATTTAGTCAGGGAATCTGAAGAAAAGGTTAAAGTGATACGCGACTGTTTGAAAGCGGCATCGAATAGACAAAAGTCGTATGCTGATTTGAAAAGAAAAGAGATTGAATTTCAAGTTGGAAACAAAGTGTTCTTGAAAGTATCTCCACGGAAAAAGGTCCTGATATTTGGCCGAAACGGGAAACTGACTCTAAGGTTTATTGGACCCTATGAGATTACTAAGAAAGTTGAATCGTTAGCCTATCGCTTAGCACTACCATCCGAATTAGAAAATATTCAGAATGTATTCCATTTATCTATGTTACGTAGATATAGATCGGACCCTTCTCATGTGAGTTCACCCACGGAAATTGAAATTAGACCGGACATGACTTATGGTGAAGAATTGGTCAAGATTTTGGCTCGAGAAGTCAAATAGTTGAGGAATAAGAATATAGCCTTGGTGAAAGTTTTATGGCATCGACATGGGGTGGAAGAGGCTACATGGGAGCCCGAAGAAACCATGAAAAGTCAATATCCGAACCTGTTTACTAGTAAGACTTTGAAGGATGAAAGTCCCTAATGGGGTAGAAATGTAACATCCCGAAATAGGGCCTAGTCAAAATAAAGTTTTATGAAGAAATTCTATGTGTAAGGTGTCTAGTTGGAAATTAAGTACCAAATTGAATAAATTGTAAAACTTGGGCTCTAGAAGCAATTTGTATGAAATAGCTTTGGAATGTTAATTAGAGGTCCTTAAAGAGTAATTTTCCCAATTTATAAGTTTTTGGACAAAAATGGGCATACATTGAAAAATTTGAAAGTTTGGTAAGGAAGGGCATTTTGGTCATTTGGTAATAAAATTAATAAAAAGGGAAAAAGGAAGCAAAATTTAGCCCTTTCTTCTCCATGGCTGCCAAAAATTAAAGGATCTCCATATCTAGGGTTTTCAACATTTTCAAGCTCAATAGTAAGTGCTCACTAGCCCCATTTTTAACGTTCTTCGTATTTTTTGATATCCTCGTAACATGCTCTCTCTATTTCTACCCATATTTCAAGCTAGGGTTCATGTTCAAAAATTTACCCATGCGTGAGATTTTTGTGTTATGATGATTTATGGAGGAATATGAGAGTTTAAAGGATATTAAACAACTTTTACTAAGTAGTTTTTCATGGAAATGGCTTAAGGGACCATTTTGTAAAGGTTGTGAAAATGGGTAGAAAAATGTGAAATGAAAGAAAATGTGGGCTGCTATAGGTAAGAAAAATATTCGACTAGGCTTGGGTAACTTAGAAATTTCATGTATTTCATTATACGAGCTTTAGGACTAAATTGTAAAAGTGTGAAAGGTTAGGGGCAAATTAGTCATTTTGCTCGGGGTAAGTCTTAAGCCGAAAATGAACAATGGGAGGTATTAATAATTTAATTTTTTATTGATATATAAGCTGAAAATGACCAATGGGAGGTATTAATAATTTATTTTTTTTACTGATATAGACCCCGAGGAACCAATTCTGGAGGTCAACCGTGGAAAACAAAAGGTTTTTGGAATAACCAATACACGAATTTGAAACGACTAACAAGTAAGTTCGTATAACCCGAATTAAACATCTAATGTACTTAAATAATGCATGCTCTTGAATGTATGAAAATTTAGATATTCATTGCATGATAATCCATGAAATGTGCTAGTGTAAATGAAAACATGATAAATGTCCCGGGTGAAATAGAAAGGGAAATCCAATGGATAAATTATCGGTTACATGACATGAGATCCTGCATGTGTTGCAAGAAAGGATTTAGCCCGGATGGGTAATCCGATGATCTAAAAATAGAAAGGATCTAGCTCAGACGGGCGTTCCTTGAGTGATCGAGCCTCCCGAAGAATATGAGTGCATTAAGGATTTAGCCCGGATGGGTAATCTGATTGAGGACTCAATTTAGCGTGGACTGGCAATTCAGATATGAGTTTATGAGAGCAATTGTCATTAAAAGGGATTTAGCCTGGACTAGTAATCCTGCCGTAAGATGTACGGTTCGCGGGAGTGTGTACTTGAGATGATCACTTGTGTGGCTTGACGGTAATTTGGGCTATCTATTGAGATTTCTGATAAATTCAACGAGATTAACATGAGAAACAGAGATGAAAATATTGAGTTGATGAGCTCATCTAAGACTAATGGCATGATGTATTGTTATAAGACTAACCTGATGATGGAGTGTATGTGATAGTGAAACAATTTCTTGCTTGTTGGAATTATTGCCTAAATATGGTTGTATCCTAATTAACAGGTAAGTTTACTTTCCAGTTATCTGGACTTCCTAAGCATATAAGTGCTTACCTCCTCCCTTTTCCCTATCTTACAGAGCTCGTGGACTCGTGAAGATTGGAAGACGGTTAGAGAATCAACACACTATTGACTTCTCTCGCTTTGATTTATAGATACTTTATTTTGTTTAATGGCATGTATAGGGTTTTTGGTTATTTTTTTATATGTGTCATTTGGCTAGCCAATGCAAAGGCTTAAATGGTATACTTATTCTTTTGTATATGGCCATGAGATATGGCTCATATTAATGTAGGTTGTTAACCTACTAATGATGCATGTTTATGTTTAAATGCTTCATGAGATATGATGATGAGGTTTATCATGGATGGATGATTGAAATGGGACCTAATAATTTGAGAGTGGACATAGCATATAATGGTATATGGTTATAATATGGCCTAAGGGTAAAATGTAAAACGTGCTATGTTAATCCCTAATACGAAAAGGATAATTTAGCATGTACTAAACTGATGAGATGAGGTTAACATGCAATGATTTATACCAAGATTGTTGAAGAGCATAATTAAGCCATGTTAAATACCATTGAAGCCTATAAGTGTGTATGGATGATAGAGGGTGACCAAAGGCTTGGAAAATAGCCCTAAAAAGGTCCAAACAGATAGACACATGGGCATGTATCTAGGCCGTGTCCGACACACGGTCAGCCTTATGGGCGTGTTGCCTGGCCGTGTGTCCCTTGCACCTAAAATTTTAGGTCAGTTTGCATGGTTGTAAACACACAGGTAGAGACATGACCATGTGTCTCAACTGTGTAGTGGACACGGCCTAAGCACACGGGCTTGTTGCTTGGCCGTGTGCCTCAAAATAAATGATGATATCATAAACAGAATGTTCAGGTTTTTGGACATGGGCAATGACACGGGCGTGTCTAGGCCATGTGAGGGACATGGGCCAGGGACATGGGCGTGTGTTTGGCCGTGTGAAAACCCCTGTAGGTTCAAACTAAAAAATAAATTCAAATAATTCAACACGGGTGAGGGACACGCTAAGCACAAGGGCATGTGCTTTTCCTCCACACGGACGTGTAAGGCATAACCCTAGAAATTTTACTAAAATTTGCAATAGTTCTCGATTTAGTCTCGAATCGATTTTAATGTATGTTTTGGACCTTATAGGCCCATAATAGGGACACTCTGATGTTGTTTGATTGGTTTTAAATTAGAATGAAATTTTATAACCCGTATTATTTTTTGAAATGTCTGAGTATGTGTCTGGTGATGCCTTGTACTTTTTCCTGGTCTTGAATATGGGTAAGGGGTGTTACATAAACTGATTAAATTAACCATTCCAACAACATAAATATTAAAAGATATGTTCATCATAACAACAACAAAAATTAAAGTGATAGGGAACAATAATCAAATCTGGTGTTTCTCCGTGGCTTGACTAGTTTGCTCCGTCTTCATTCTCTGTTGTTCTTTCCGATCAAGGCTTCTATGAACACTCAATTGCTGCTTCAAAATGCCTGAAGAAGAACCCCTTTCCAAGGGGAGAAATCGGCACAAGAGCAAGGGACTTGAAATGGGAAAATGAGAGGAGAAAGTGAGAGAGGAGAGAAGAGAGAAGAGATGTGAATGAATTCAGGTGTGTTTTGAATGGTCAGCCAATGTGGGTTTTAATAACTTAATGTGGCAGATAAAATTTGCTAAAAGTAGCAGCCAAAGAGCCACCCCTTGGCCGGCCATCTATGTGGAAAAGTTTATGGCTTCAACTTTGCTAAATATGGCTTGGGGCAAATCCATAAAGCCATCGATTGTGGAGGGGCTTGAATGTAACTTTGACAAGTCTTCAAGGGCTCCTTTGTAAGCTTAATTAATCAGCTAATAAGCTAATTTGGGTCAGCATATGGGCGGTTTTGGGCTGCTTAATCCTTGGCCAGTTCAATTCAATCGGTTCGGTTCAACTGGATCACTTTTTCCATAATTAATTAATAATAATTTATTTAGCCCAAATTAAATTGGGTATAAATTAAAATTAATTATATTATGAATTAATACACATAATTGGACCGTCTTAGGCTAGAAATTAATTCTCCTTGATACTTCAAATTGCTTCTTGGTTTTGTGCTTCTGGTAGTGTCTGCCGAGCCATTTTTTGCCGTTTGTGCAAATCTGTCGAAAATAACCAAAATTCATCAAAAATAATTATAAAATTAACTAAATTTCAACATGTTCATATTTTAAGTGAACTTTAATTATTTTATAAAAATTAATTATTTTCCGACAAGAATTTAACCGTTCGCATGAATTTAAGTTAAAAAGGGTATGAAAAAGTGTGTAAAATTTTGTGTTTCCAACGAGTATTCTGAGAAAATGGATGACTATGTGAATGTGTATATGATCCAGGTATGTTTGAATTGGATACCATGTTTTAGAATGAAAGGTAAGTACATGTACCTTGGTGAATCTATGATATAAGTATGAGTTGTTATGATAATGAGATATGTTATATATATATATGTGAATCATGATCAAATGAATTATAAGATATATATGGCAATGTGAATGTATTTTGCCTTGAATTAATTATATGAATGAATTGATTTAGATTGATGTTATGTGATAAGTTTATTTGTATATGGCTTACTAAGCTTTTGAAAGCTTACTTTGTGTGTGTGTTTGCATTGTGTAACACCCTAACCCGTATCTGTTGCTGGACTAGGGTTAAGAGGCATTACTGGACAAATCAGAACATTTCAAAAATAAATTCAAAAGCATCATTCAAACATATTCATATATCATTACAAGGTCCCTTACATAGGTCAACAAGACCTTAAACATGCTTTAGAAAGGGGTCGGGCCTAAACCAAATGCATACATCATTTTATGCCAAATTCTCAACCATTTCTCAACAAAAACATATACCATTGATGCCATAACATTATTCATCAATTTCATACTCAATATATAAACCGAAATATACCCAAACCCTAAGTCAAAATCATACCAAAACATAGGTTTCATAATCTCTAATCACACAATCAAATCTCATGCCAAATTCTTACCAAATTCCATAATAGGCACATATCAAAACTTACCAAATTGACCAATTCTTTGGCCATTCAAGACCATATCATAAAGACAACATTGCATCACATAATTCATACCAAATACTCATTCATATTCATTACCAAAACCAAGCCAAATCACATGGCTAGATATACACATTACCAAAACATATACAATTACTTCTAGCCTATACATTCCATACTTCAATATAAACATTTTCAAAAGGTACCAAAATGAAGTTTGATAGTGTGGTGACGATCCTCGATGATCGTCGAGCTCCCGGTAGCTATGATATCTATAAAACAGTTGAAAGACACACAAAGTAAGCTTTCAAAAGCTTAGTAAGCCATATACAAATAAACTTAACAATATAAACATATAAGCATCATAAAATCCATATACTCCCTAGCCAAATGCTATCACAAACCACATAGCTCAAATGCATTTTATATATTCCCCATTCATTTGTACATACAACATATTTTCTCATACTTTTGTCACATGTAATCACTTGATCACAAAGATACATATACTTACCTTTCAACATCAAATATGATAGTCAATTTCAAACGTACCTGAATCTAATACACATTTCATATAATCATTCATTTCTTGGAATGCCCATTGAATCGTTCAGAATCATAAGGATACGTGGATAGCTCGGAAAGCTCATACAATGCCAACGTCCCAGATATGGTCTTACATGTAATCAAATATCGATGCCACTGTCCCAGACAGGGTCTTACATGAAATCAAATACGATGCCAATGTCCCAGACATGGGCTTACACATAAATCATAAGTCAATGCCAACGTCCCATATGCGGTCTTACATGATAACACATATCGGATCCTATGTCATAACATATGTATCCTAACTATTCCTATGGCTCATACCGGCCTTTTGGACATTGTCACATTATCGGAGATTTCTCAGATAACACTTATTGAGCTCGAATAGTCAATCATCACAATTCAATACCATATAAGCAATAGTAATTCAATTCAAACATATTTATTTGTATATTGACTTACCTCGTATAGATTCGGGCGAATGGAATCGACTACTCGATGACTTTTGACTTTCCCAGATCTAAATTCGTTTTCTTTGGATCTTGATCTAAACACATTCAAATTTAACCCTTTTATTCACCAAATCATTCAATTCAATTCATAAACACACATTTAGGACATTTTACAAATTAGCCCTCATATTTTCACATTTTCACATTTTGACACTTTAGTCTCTAATTCACAAAATCATTAAATACACAAATTTTTCTTACACATATACTTAGCCAAATTTTCATAATATTCATATAAGTCCATATATTTCATTTATTTCTCATTTTAGTCCCTCAATTTACAAATTTCACAATCTAGCCCAAATTACTCAAATTCATCAAAAATTCAAAGACAAAACTTAGTAATCTTACACATATCTTTAATTTACCATAATCAACTTCATAAAGCTCACATTATCAACAATGGCATAACTCAAAATCTCAATAAAATCAGAAATTAGGGCATGGGCTTGATAGATTACTAAGCAACGATTACAAAAACGTAGAAATTATAAAAAACTGATCAAAACACATACCTTAATCCACAATCACAAGTGTCGAAACCCTAAGAGCTTTTATTCTTTCTTTTGTTCTTCAATTTTCGGCAAGATGAGCATATGAACTATGTTCTTGTTTTGTTTAATTTAATTAACATTAATACATCAATTACCAATTTACCCTTGCATTATAAACATTTAAAAACATTAATATCCAGGCAATTAATGTCCACTCATATGTTCAGTGGTCAAATAACAACATAAGGACCTCTCAATTATAAAGACATATCAAATAGGCACTTTAGAAAATAGAACACATCTTTTACATTTTCAGTGATTAGGTCCTTTTTTAAAATAAAGCACACAAACGATCAAATTTTCATATGAAACTTTAACACATGTCAATTCACATATTATAAGCACGAAAAATAATATTAAAATATTTTTCTGACTCAAATTTATGGTCCCAAAACCATTATTCTGACTAGGGTCTAAACTGACTGTTACACATTATTTTATAGATATCGAAGCTACCGTAAGCTCGGGGATCATTGAGGATCATCACCACACTATCGAACTCTATTTTGGTACCTTTTGAAAATGTATATATTGAAGTAAGACATGTATAGGCTAGAAGTATGTGATTATATTTTGTAACATGTATATATCTAGACATCTGATATGGCTTAGTTATGGATGTGATTATGAATGGATTTTTGGTAGAAGTTTTGTGTTCAAAAATGATACATTTTGATGCATTCTTGAATGACCAAATGAAATGGTCAATTTTGGTAAGTTATGGTATATGCTTATTTTGGAATTTGGTAATAGTTTGGCATGAGAAAGAATGTGAAACTTAGTGAGATGGACATGTATAATTGAATGTGTTTGGTAGGTAAATATGGTATGTTTTTGTTTGGATAATGAGCATGAATTTAGTTGATGAATATATGACATGAATAATGAATGTTTTGTGGTTGAAATTTGTTGGAAATATGATGTATTTGATGCTTGAATGTTACTTGTAGGGAGAACCCTAAATGGGTGGCAAATTGGCCTTGTAAATGGCCTATTTCTTTTACGCATACGGGCAGGAACACGGGCATGTGTCTCAACCGTGTTGCTCATTGGCCATTTTGAAATAAGCTTGGGCAGACCACACGGTCGCACACATGGGCATGTGCTAGGCCATGTCGCCAAGTTAGTTTCGAGTACGGGCTAGACACACGGGCGTGTGACTGGCCGTATGACCCAAGCCAGTAGCCTCCTTAATTTTCACACGGCCTAGCACACGGGCATGTCTTGTGGTCGTGTGGACAAGTTAGTATGTATGCCTTGTTTTGCCACAACCTAGACACACGGGAGTGTCTAACGCTGTGTGAGGCACACAGCCTATTCACACGGGCATGTGACCTATATAACTTTGAAAAATTTTTAAGTTTTAGAAAAAAAATTATATGTGCTCGGTTTAGTCCCAATCCCTTTCTAATGCATGTTTAAGGTCTAGTTGAACTATGTAAAGGACTCACTATGATGTGTGACTATGATGATATAACAATTATGAAATGTTTGAGAAATGTTTTGATATGTCCGGTAATGCCTCTTAACCTTAGTCTGGCAACGGATACGGGTTAGGGATGTTACACTGTATCTGTCTGATTCTGGATTTCTGTATGTGTGCGTACTTAATTCTGTGGGGTTATACACTGAGTTTACGTAAACTCACTTCTTTTCGGTTGATCTGTTCAGGTAATCCACAGCATTAGGCGGATTGGTGCAGCTGAGGACTTGACAGTGACCAATTGCTATTACTGTTTTATTTTATTTAAAGGTTTTACTTAAGTTTTAGCATTGAGATTTGAGATGTTGTATTTTCTGGGACTCTCTGGACTCTTTTAAACTGTTTGGCTTTGGTTTTAGGTTTTTGGATTTAACTTGCTTATTACTACGATGGTTTTACCTAAAACATGATTTTCAAAGAATGCAAACTATTTTCCTTAAAAACGATGATTTTTTCCTAAGCTTCCACTAAAATGATATGTATTAAGGCAAGTCGACTAATTTAATATATGTTTTAAAATAAATGAAAGCAACTAAGGGCTTATAAGCTTAAGGTTTTTATCTAGTTAGCTCCGTTTTCAAAATCCCTTACATGTGACATTGCTAGATTCAGCCATAACGTTTAGATCGAGTTTGGAGTTTTACATTTACTGGTATCAGAGCCAGGTTGCAAAACTCAGCTGTGAATTTTGAGATCCAAAATTTGGTTTTAAAGAACTGGTTTTCAACACTTTGATGAAGTACGTGGTACATCGAGTCTTCGACCCGATTTTGTAAGTGTTTCGAAAGTTAGATAGATTATTCCAAAATACTGTAGATTTTTACTTTGAAAACACTATGAGTTAGTACTCTCCGAAAATGTAGTGAAACATTTAAAGACTTAAACATTTGAAATACTTTGAACTCCTGAAATTTTCTGCATAAAACATTTGTTAATAAAATTGAAATTATAATGAGCACACAAGGTATTCGTGGACGTGGTATTTGAGGACGAGGTAAAGGCCGTAGGGGGGCTTGAGCTGAGTCGTCATCTCTGGGCAGCATGCCAAATTTGGACACTAGTGAGACACCTATGTCACCTGCTACTGAGATTAGGTCTCAGAGTTGCTCGGTTGGGGACGACGCATTGTCCCAAGCCATGCTGAGGATATTGGAGAGGGTCGTTGGACCCCATTCTAGATCTGGGGGTTATGGGTCGGTAACTAAACGAATCCAGTCTAATAGAGCTAAGTTATTTAAGGGTGTCAAAGGAGTTGCCCCTAACGTGGCCGAGTATTGGTTGGAAGCCACCGAGAGAATTATGGATAATCTGGACTATACCCCTAAGCAGAAATTAAAGGGTGCAATCTCCTTGCTTCGTGACGAAGCATACCAGTGGTGGTTAACGATTAAGGAGGGCACTTAGCCTGATTGCCTGACTTGGGAATACTTTAAGACTGCATTCCAGAGTAAGTATGTAGGAGCTAGCTACGTAGATGCTTGCCGGTGTGAGTTTCTGAATCTTACGCAAGGTGACTGATCTGTGGCCGAGTATGAGGCTAAATTTTTTAGGCTGAGCCGCTATGCTCGAGGTGTGGTGGCATCGGAATATGAGAGGTGTGTTCATTTTGAGGATATGTTGAGAGATAATCTAAGAGTTTTGATAGCTCCATAAAGGGAGCACAAGTTTTCTATTCTGGTTGAAAAGGCGAAGATCGCATAAGATGTTAAGCGTACGAAGTGCCAGAATAGAGATAGTGAGAGAGGTAAGAACAAGAGGGATTTGGAGCCCTCGAGTTTTGTGTAGAGGCCTAAGAAAAAGGCTAGATCTGATGCAAGCTCCTGGTTTTATGCAGCCACAGAGGGTAGCTCAGCAGCCAACTAGGGGCTGTGGTCAGGCTAGGGGTGGTAAAGGTTTGGGTTGTGGACAGAGAGCACTGGGTAAAGGTGCTAGTCAGACAAAGGCAAGGCAGCCTGCACTTGTTTATGTTGCTCGACGCTGAGAGGACAAAGATGCTCCATATGTCATCACCAGTACGTTCTTTATTTTTGATATACCATTCACCGCTTTGATAGATATAGGGTCTACTCCCTCATATATAGCAAGTTCTGTTTCTAAAAACTTGGGGGTTTTCGTTGAGAGCACTTCAAGTGAGTTACTGTATTGAGTTCGTTGGGGCAATCTGTTCGGGTTAGTAAACTAAATAGAGATGTTCCTTTTGTTGTGCAAGGGACTGTTTTCCTGGCTAATTTGATGGAGCTTCTGTTCGGGGAGTTTGATTTAATTGTGGGCATGGATTGGTTGGTCAAGCACCAAGTTAGTTTGGACTGTGCGACTAAGAGGGTCGTTTTGAGGACTGAATATGATATGGAGGTGGTTGTGATTGGCAGGTATCGAGATTACTTGTCTAATGTGATCTTCACTCTTGTGGTTGAGAAATTGGTTCAGAAAAGGTGTGAGGTGTACTTGGCTTACGTCAATGTCTCTAGTTCTAGGGACTCTTCTGTTGGGAATATTAGAATTGTAAGGGATTTTCTGGATGTTTTCCGTGAGGAGTTACCGAGTTTGCCTCTAAATAGAGAGGTGGAGTTTGGGATTGAGCTTCTTCCCGGTACAGCTCCAGTGTCTATTGCTCCTTACTGAATGGCACCGAAGGAGCTTACAGAACTTAAGGCTCAACTGCAGGAGCTTTTAAACCGTGGTTTCATCCATCCTAGTTTGTCTCCGTGGGGAGCACCAGTTCTATTTGTTAAGAAGAAGGATGGAACCATGAGGATGTGCATCGATTATTGGTAGTTGAACAAGTTGATTGTGAAGAATAAGTATCCACTTTCGAGGATTGATGACTTCTTTGATCAGTTCAGAGGGGCTTTAGTGTTCTCTAAGATTGACCTTCGATCTGGGAATCATCAGTTGAGGGTTAAGGAAGCTGATGTCCATAAGACCGCATTTAGGACTCGATATGGACATCACGAGTTCCTAATTATGCCTTTTGGTCTGACGAATGCTCCGGCCACATTCATGGATCTAATGAACAGAGTATTTTAGCCTTATCTGGATTAGTTCCTCGTGGTCTTCATCGACGATATTCTGATATACTCTAAGACCGAGGATAAGCATGATGAACATCTTAGAGTTGTGCTTCAGATTCTGCGTGAGAAGCAGCTTTATGCAAAGTTAAGCAAGTGTGAGTTCTGGTTGTGTCATTTCTGCTAAGGGGATTCGAGTTGATCCTTGAAAGATAGAGGTTGTGCTTGATTAGAAAGAGCCTAAGAATGTATCTGAGATTCGTAGTTTTATGGGTTTGGCAGGGTATTACCGGCGTTTGTGGAGGGGTTCTCTTTAATTGCAGCTCCTCTTACTAAGCTTCTGCGTAAGGCTGTCCCTTTTGTCTGGACTGATACACAACAATCGAGCTTTGAGAAGCTCAAGTCTATTCTGACTCAGACTCCTATTCTAATACAGCCTGAATTCAGTAAGGAGTTTGTGGTGTACAGTGATGCATCGCATGTCGGTTTGGGGTGCGTTTTGATGCAGGATGGTAAGGTTGTCGCTTGTGCGCCCCGTCAACTTAAGACACAAAAAGGGAACTATCCGACGCATGATCTCGAGTTGGCTACAGTAGTCTTTGCATTGAAAATATGGAGGCATTATCTATATGGTGAGAGGTGTATCATCTATACCGATCATAAGGGCCTTAAGTATCTCCTTACTCAGAAGGAGTTGAACCTTAGATAGCATTGTTGGATTGAACTTCTTAAATATTATGACTGCATTATAGAGTATCACCCGGGTAAGGCCAATAGGGTGGCCGATGCTCTAAGCTGTAGAGCGATGACTGATCTGAGAGCGATGTTTGCTTGCCTTAGTTTGTTTGATGATGGGAGTCTGTTAGCCAAGTTGCAAGTTAAGCTGACTTGGATTGATCAGATTCGAGATAAACAGTTAGTGGATAAGACTATAGGTGTGCGGATTTGTCAGGTTAAGAGTGGCAGCACTTCAGATTTTGAATTGAATAATGATAGGGTATTATGTTTTCGAGGTCAAATTTGTATGCCGAATGACCCTAATTTGAGATAGTCGATTCTGAAGGAGGCGCATAATAGCCCTTATGCTATGCATCCCAGTGGTAATAAGATGTATCGTGATCTCCGTGAGTTGTATTGGTGGTCGGGGTTGAAGTGTGAGGTTACAGATTTTGTTGCTCATTGTCTAACGTGTTAGCAAGTTAGGGCTGAGCATTAGTTACCTTCGGGATTGCTACAGTCGGTTAAGATTACCCTTTGGAAGTGGGAACGTGTGACGATAGACTTCGTTAATGGGTTGCCCTTGACACCTACTAAGAAGGAGTCTGCTTGGGTCATCGTGGATCAATTGATCAAGTCTGCTCATTTTATTCCAGTTTAGATGGACTATTCACTGCAAAAGTTAGCAAAGCTCTACATTTTGGAGATTGTGAAACTACATGGAGTGCCTGTTTCTATCATTCCTGATAGAGATCCTCGCTTTATTTTCAATTCTAAAAGAAACTACACAAGGTTCTGGGTTTGAGATTGGACTTCAGTACTGCGTTTCATCATCAGACTGATTGTCAATATGAGAGAGTGATTCAGATACTGGAGGGTATGTTTAGGAGCTGTGTGATCAATTTTGAGGTAGTTGGGAGGATTATCTACCATTAGCTGAGTTCGCCTACAATAACAGTTTCCAAGCTAGCATTCAGATGGCACCTTAAGAGGCTTTGCATGGTCGTAAGTGTCGCACTCTACGATGTTGGACTGAGTTAGGTGAACGTCGATTTTTGGTTCTGAGTTGGTTTCTGAGACCGAGGGTAAGGTTAGACTAATTCGAGATCGTCCAAAAGTGACTTCTGATAGGAAGAAATCCTATGCAGATTTGAAGAGGCGTGAAATTGAGTATTTTGTGAGGTACTTTATTTTTCTTAAGGTTTCTCCATGGAAGAAGGTCCTGAGGTTTGGCCGTAAGGGCAAGTTGATCCCTAGGTTCATTGGGCCGTATCAGATTCTAAAGCGTATGGGGCCAATTACTTATCAATTAGAGCTACCTCCGGAGTTAGACCGTATTCATGATATGTTTCACGTCTCGATGTTGAGACGGTACCAGTCTGATCTATCCCATGTTTTCTCGGTTGAGGAGATTGAGGTTATGCTAGATTTGACCTTTGAGGAGGAGCCAGTTCAAATTCTGGAATGCGATGTTAAGGTTCTGTGGAAAATGTCTATACCGTCGATGAAGTTCTCTGGCGAAATCATGGCACTAAGGAAGCCACTTGAGAACCTGAGGACTTGACGCGTTAGCAGTATCCTCATCTGTTCTGATTAGGTAAATTTCGAGGTTAAAATTTCTTTTAGGGGGTAGAGTTGTAATGCCCCAATTAATTTATCTATGCTTTTGTTAAAATCTGACACAACTATGTATCTGCTTCAGTGGTTAAGTGTTCCGGGTGTGTGTGAGAGGTCTTGGGTTTAAGTCCCACTTTTGCCAAATTTTGTTAATTTTGGATCTAAGCCTTGCCCTTGTTGAATGGGCTTATATTAAATTTTCTGTTAATCCATATCAGAATGAGCCTACTGGTTCAAGTGGTAAGGGTGATAGTATGCTAGAGGTCTTGTGTTTGAAACCCTGCGTAAGCATGGAAATTTATTTTTCTTGGTTCTGCGCAAGTGTTTCAATACGGTTGGAATTCTGGGTAATGGGTTAGTGGAGATAATTGAAGGATTCCGAATAACCTTTTGATTCTATTTTCTTTTATTTTTATTTTTAATTTTAATTCTTCTTCTGTTTCAAATTTTCTCTCTTTCGCAATAAGAATCACGTCAATTCTAGTTTTCATTATTCTGTCAAATTCCCCTTTCTTGTTTCCCTCTTTTCGTTTACTTGAATAAATCTTTGGTGCTTTTGGTTCTTGGTGTATATCGTGGTAAGCTTTACTTCTCGAATTAGGAGTCGGTTCACTTTGTGTCATTCTAGAGATAATGTTTTGTTTTTGTTAGTCTAATTGTTGGGTTTTGGAACATTGAATTGCGAAGAATGGGGCTCTCCTCTCGTGTTATTGTAATCGAATCGTTCGTGGTGTTAGAGTAAGTACTGGTTTTGTTGTTGGTTTCGTAATTACGAATTGAGTGTGTATTCAGTCTGATTCTGAGTGTTGGTATGTCGATTCTTAGGTTTTGGGAGGCTCAGGAGTGTTTCTGTATCAAATCGATACCAGGTGTGTACCTGAAAAATAGAAAAACGGGATTTGGTGAAAGCTAAAATTTCAATCAGTCGATACCACACAGTTGTGTGGTAGGCCGTGTGCGATGACATAGCCGTGTGATCGACAAAGACCAGGCCATGCGCAAGTCACGGCCGTGTGATGGTCGAGGTATGCCCGTGTGGTTCACTTGGGCTAGGGCCAAATTGGGCGTGTGGGCCCACATTGTAACACCCCACACCCGAGCCCTACGCTGGGATGGAATACGAGGCATTACCACACTTAAACACATGCATACAAATGTTCCAGCTCACCAAGACTTTCTTAAAATTTAAAACACATGGGCTTACAAGAACCCAAACATCCATTGGAAACCACTTGGAACAAACTTGGGTCCTCAAAACCGACTAAATAAAAATAACTCTTGAAACTGGGTACACGCCCGTATGGAAGGGAAACACGCCTGTGTGATCATTATAACATGGCCGTGCTAATGGCCTGTGTGACGCACACAGCCTAAGCATCTAGGGACACACCAGTGTCCCATGCCCGTGTGAATTAAATTTTGAATTCTAACCAACAGAGGTTTTCACACGGCCTGACACACACCTGTGTCTATGGCCCGTGTCCCTCACACGGCCATGGCACGCCCGTGTCTTAGCCCGTGTCTAAAAACCTTGACATTCTATTTCTGACATCAGCAACCAATTTGGGGTACACGGCTAAGGCACACGCCCGTGGCCAGAGGCTATGTCCTCCACACAACTTAGACACTGACTAACAAATTTTACTTGTAGAGGACACATGGCTGAATGGCATGCCCATGGGACTAACCGTATGTCACACACGGCCTAAACACGTGCCCGTGTGTCTACTCGTATGGTCAATATAAGGCTATCTACCAAGCCTTTGCCATCCTGAAACAAAATCTAACATCAACTAACACATCAAAGATTAACTTAATATGATTTCTCAACCAAAAAACAATAGTTAAGACCCATATACATTACATATATTCAACCATGCCAACAATTTCACATTAATGAAAGGCTAGCTTGCATTCACATAATAACTTTCAATATTAGCCATTTTTCCATGGCCTTATACAAAATGAATCAAATGCTAAAGTAAGCGAACATATTGGCCAATTAACAATGACACAAAACTCAAAAATCTGAGTCCTATACATGCCATAATCAAAATAAAATATCTAACTATACCAAGTACTTCAATTGACAGTGTGATTGATGCCTCCAACATTCATTGATCTACGACCTAATTAGGCGGCACTATAAGAAAATGGAAAGAAATGGGGTAAGCATAAAGCTTAGTAAGTTTCATGATAATAAACAATAACTACTTATCATAAAGCAATATGCTCATAACCTTTCATTGTTTATTGATGAGTACCATAAATAAATGTAAGTACAACTTACTCATCACCATCCAATACAACTCATATTGCATACATTGAGTCCATATCTCATACATTTCAATTAGGTACCTGTACCACTCATCACATGATCATAACTTTTCTCATTTCGATATAAATCATAAACCTTTTATTGAACCATTTGGAATACTACCAGATACTTAATAACCCTAATATGGGTTAAGATGCCAACGCCATGTCCCAAACATGGTCTTACACTGGCTTTCATATAGTGAGGTTGATTCCATGTCCCAGACAGGTCTTACACTGGCTTTCATCTATCAGTGTCGATTCCATGTCCCAGACAGGTCTTACACTAGCTTGTATATCGCGAGACCGATGCATGTCCCATACATGTCTTACACTAGCTCTTGTCTCAATGCTTATGAATGTCCCAGACATGTCTTACACTGGCTCTCATGTTGTGGTTGATGCTTGTCCCAGACATGTCTTACACTAGCACACATATCACCTATTATCACGGTACAAATATCCAAGTCTATTCCAAATGTTCAATGAAAGTATCTACTACGTAAATTTCTCAACCTGTATTCTCATATTAAAAATCAAGACAATTTAGGCCATATCAACTTAATTACACATCATAAAGATATAGTTGTATTATTAGCATACAACTTACCTCGGTATTCAAAATATGGCGACTATTTCGGAAGGTCCATTAGCTTTGCTTTTCCCCGGTCTAGGCCTGAATTTTGTCATTCTTGATCTATAATGATGAAAATTCACACATTTAATCATTTTATTAATCTAGGTACTCAACATAATTGGGCAAAATGACCATTTTGCCCTTAAACTTTCACAAAATGACCATTTTACCCCTAGACCCGAAAATTATTTTTTATCTAATTTCCTTGTTATCCAAGCCTAACCGACCATTATTACTCTTATGAAAACCCCAAATTCCTAATATTTCACAACATTATTATCTTTTTTACAAACTTTACAAAATGGTCCTATTAGGATTTTCATGAGAAGTCCTTTCACAGAAGTTACTTATTTCACAACCATTAGTCATTTTCTTCCATAAAGTTTCAAAAAAAACATGAACACTCTCATGGTAAAACCCTATAATTTTAACCATTTTACAAAATAGTCCCCTCATCAAGAAATCACTTACTTGAGAGGCCATCAAAATCACTTACTTGAGAGGGTTAGAAGTTGCTGAAATTTTCAAGCTTTCAAACCCCAACGATCGCTGAATTTTTGGTGGAGAAGAAATGGTGAAAAGGGATGATATCACCTTTCTTTTATTTTATTTCTATTTTATTCAAATAAGCTACCCAAAACCCACCTAATTTTACTTTTTGACCATTCTTGTTCCCATGGCCGGCCAAGCACTCTTTTTAGGGTCTATTTTCCCTTTAAAGACCCTCAATTTTGTTTCTCTAACTATTTGACACCCTTAACTATCAAAATAGGACTTTTGCACTTTATGCGATTTAGTCATTTTTCGCGATTAAGCTCTCAAATGCTAAAATTAATTCACCAAATTTTTCATGCACCTTTATAATCATGTCATCATACATAAAATAATATTAAAATAATTTCTATGGCTTCAGAATAGTGGTTTCGTAACCACTATTCTGACTAGCCCCAAAATAGAGCTATTAGACACATGGGCACGTGACACGAGTGTGTGGATTCTCGGCCAAGCCATGTGATCCATACGGGCAAGCATATAGGCGTGTGGGCCCATTTATCTAAATTTTTCTCTAGGGTTGCATGAGTCATCTCAGACAACTGTGGGCATACTGTAGGTCGGTAAGGGCTAAATAAACCCTAAACTAGATTATCTGATTGTTTGATATACTGATCTGATTAGGATACTGATGCAAGTCTACTTGCACTATTATCTGCATATTTGTTATCTATGTACGCTTATATGTAAGCATGTGAACATGTTAGACTGTTTATCTGTATTTTTATATTTTTGTATTTGACATTGGGGATGAGATGATGTATATTGGAGGAAGTGTTCTGAAGGGCAATTTACGCCTATTATCTGGTAGCATGGCTGCATTATATCTGTTATGTGCTGCATCGGTACAATATGGTATAGGGTTGGGTGGATGTTTTAAACCCCAGATGGTGTGTAGGGATGGTCGAAGATGGTGTGTAGAGGATAGGGGTAGGATTCTGATTTCTGATTTCTAACTTTTGATTCTGATTTGCACATCTATGTCTGAATCTCAGACGGGCTTAGGCCCGAATTTGTATCTGTCTAATTCTAGATTTCTATATATGTGCATGCTTAATTCTGTGGGGTTATATACTGATTTTATGTAAACTCACTTCTTTCCATTTGATATGTTTACGTAATCCACAGTTTTAAGCGGATCGGTGCAGTGGAGGACTCGACGGTGACCACTCGTTATTACTGTTTTATTTTATTTAAAGGTTTTACTTAAGTTTTGGCATTGAGATTTGAGAGGTTGCATTTTTTGGGATTCTTTGGACTCTTTTAAAATGTTTGGCTTTGGTTTTGGGTTTTTGGATTTAACTTGCTTCTTACTATGATGGTTTTACCTAAAACATGTTTTTCTAAAAATACGAACAGTTTTCCTTAAAAATGACAATTTTTCCTAAGCTTCCGCTAAAATGATACGTATAAAGGTAAATTGACTAATTGAATATATGTTTTAAAAATAAATGAAAGAAATTATGGGCTTATAAGCTTAAGGTTTTTATCGAGTTAGCTCCATTTTCAAAATCTCTTCCATGTGACATTGCCAGATTTGGCCATAACGTTTAGGTCAGGTTTGGGCTGTTACACGTTCCGTACACTTCCCATACTATCTACTGGTTTAGTAGGAACTTTGAAATCATACTGAATCTATTTATTTTTGTTTGGATGTTCAGACACTGATGTAGTTCGAATAAAGTCTTCTCTAGTCTTCTTTGTCAGTGGTACTAAAAATGACTTAGAAAAATTCTCCTATTAAACGCTCGAATCCGTCTATTCCTTTGTATCTTGCGATTGTACACTTCTTCCATTTTTTGTGCATGATCAGAAAAAACAAAAAATTCTCGGAGTTCATTAACTCTGATCATCATTCGAATTTTATCATTCAGAACATCTTCAAATAGGATACATATCTCTTCTTGAGTAGGCATAATCTCCTGGACATATTTACTGAGATATACAAACTGTCTCTCATACTCAGCCACCGATTTATTTCTCTAGCGTAACTCAAGAAATTCTCTCTTTTCCATGTCCAGATACCGTTTTCTAACATACTTATTTTCAATTCAATTTGAAAAAAATCCCAGGAAATTTTCTCCCTTGGTACCACAGCTACCAACGTAGTCTACCAACTGTATGCTTCCTCTTTTAATAATGAAACGACATATCTAAGAAAATCATCAGGAGGGCAATCTATTTCTTCAAAAACTCGTAAGAAATTCTAAAGCCAATACTCAACTTTAACGAGATCATCTTCTGATCTACCCCAAAATTCTTCAGCACCTCACTTTCAAGCTTCTATATCAGAATACGTAGACTAGGCTCAATCAGAGGACGAGGTCAAGGTGCAAGTATAACAGGAGGTATAAAAGGGGGTGGTGGTTGTTAAGTCGAAGTATTCATTTGCATAAAATCATTGAACCACTGGTTCATAAACTTAAAGAACGTGTTTTTAAGTTCATGCTCCTGTACTGGAGGAATTAAAACATTACTACTCGTCTCATGACTAGAGGTCGGTACATTACTATTAACCTCGTCATTGTTAGCATGATCAAATCCATTTGAATTCTTTACAATCTAAAAGAAAAACAAAGGTTAGATCGGATCAAACACGTTACACTATCATAGATTTATGGCATGTAATTCTAGACATTTCACTTGATACGGTCAGACCGAGAACTGACTAAACTATAGCTCTAATACCATTAAATGTAAAACCCTAGCCCGTATCCGTTGCTGGATTAAGATTACAGAGTGTTATTGCACAATCGAAACATTATACATACATTTCATACATAAATCCAACTATATTAAAATACATTCATTCACATATGTATCATCCCTTAATCGAGCCCTCGACGCCCTAAAAACACCTTAGAAATAATTCAGTAACAAATTGGAAACATTTGGAAAGTTCAAGAAAAAATTAGAAAAAAATTTAACTGCAGGGGTCACACAACCGTGTGCCTTACATGGCTGAGACACACACCCATGTCTCAGGCCGTGTAACCTTCAAAATAGGGAGACACGGCTGTGTCCTAACCTATGTCTGCACCTGTGTAACTCTCTGAGTAGGGTCACACAGGAAAGTCACATAGCCAAGTCACATGCCCGTGTTTCGTGCCGTGTAACTCTCAAAATAGCTTCACACGCTCGTGTTATAACACCTCTTACCCGTATTTAATGCCAGAATAGGATACGAGGCATTACCAGACTTACATCGTATGCAAACATACAAATCGAGTGATAAATTTGCATCTAAATTAAAACCATTTGTATTTAATCATAAAGTATGTAATACGAGCCTACGAGGCCCAAAACATTCTTTGGAAGTTGTTCGGGACTAAACCAATAACTCAAGAAATTTTTACAATACTTAGAAAATTTTTCCTATAAACAAGGGTCACACCCCGTGTGGTTTGGGACATGCTCGTATGGGCAGGCCGTGTGGTCACACACGCCCATGTCCCTAACCTGTGTAACTCTCTGTTTTGTAAAGCTTGAACAAATTGAAGTCACACGGCCAAGTCATACGCCCGTGTACTAGGCCGTGTGGTTAATTTAATTTTCATAAAAATATGTGCAGACTTCACATGGTTGGGACACACGCCCATGCTTGAGGCCGTGTCCCTCACACGGCTGAGACACACAGGCCTGTCTCTCTTCCCGTATGCTCAATTCTAAGTATTCTGTTTCTCAAAATTAAGGTGCAACGGACACACTGCCGAAACACATGCCCCTAGGGCAATCCGTGTGTCACACACAGCCTAGACACACGCCCGTGTATCTACCCATGTGGAAAAAATAAAGGCTATTTACCAAGCCATTTGTCACCCTCATTTGCACATACACACCCACAATCTTAATGGCATAAATCATGGCATTTTATTATCAACACTCAACAACAACAACCATTTACCAAGCATTTATAGACCACATCACACAAGAGATAATTGCACATGCATGCATATATGTATATATATAAGCTTACAACCAATTTAATCAAAATGCCAAGTTACATGACCAAATACCACATCAAGTCTTTGACAATTACAAGCCATTACATTTGGCCAAATTCATAACAACACATATAACAAAATGACCAAGTCCCTATTCATTCTGTATTCTTAAAATATTTAAAATCATCGGTACCCAAAATAACAGTTTGATAGTGTGATGCGAACTCCGATAATCTAAACTCGAGCTAGCTTGGTGACAGTATAAAATGTGGAAAATAAAATGAAGAAAGCTATATAGCTTAGTAAGCTCGTATGAAAGAAATAAGCTAGCCTTACCATACATTAACATGCAAGTAATTTAACATAAGATAATGCAATTTACCAAAATCTCATGATCATAATTCACTTCCATCACAACTTACCTTGAAATCGTCATTTCACAAATTAATAATCATAAGCTTTAAGTACATATGTAACACCCCCGTACCCGATACCATCGCCGGAGTCGAGCACGAGGTGTTAACGGACTTAATTCATTAATTAAACAGCTCAAACAATTTATTTTAAAATTTCCAGACAAGCTGGCTAACTGCATCACAGTCGCTAAAAAATCTATATCTTAAGTTACGAAACTTGAAATCCAATTCCATAAATTTTCCCTGAAAATATACTCATATATCTACTTACTAAAAATTTTCTAGAATTTTTTGTTGGGACAATTAGTACAGTTTATTACTTAAAATCTCCCCTATTTCAGGGTTTGGCTACTCTGACCCCTATGTATTACGGATCAGATATATCCCTGTCTAGAGTTTTAATGACTATTCTGTTTATTTCTCAAAAACCTAGACTCAATAAGAATTTCATACATGTAAGGTACAACTCCTAATTGTTCTTGTACAATTTATGGTAAAATTTTAAATTTAGAACAGGGGATTTAGAAATTTCTCTGACCCTGTTATACCAAAATGTAAATATTTCATAAAATACAACTCTTTTAGCTATTTTGTTTCGTCCACATGAAAATATATTTATTAACCTTCAATTAAATATTTTATTCATCATCTAATTCTATCTGTACTATTTTTAGTGATTTTTCAAACTCACATCACTGCTGCTGCATGATTCTGTTTTATTGCCAATTTCACCATTTTATGGATTTCCATAGATTAGTTAGCACATAAAGCATACGTGTTATCAAATATAATCTCGACTAGCCACTCCAATAGATAATCGTTCTCAAAGATTTCCATGCCATCCATGAGCTGTATCATAATATTATATACAGAAAAGGATTATAATGTTATACATGCCATATTCCCAAAATATGCAAGCCACCATACCGAGATGGTCCGTTGATAGTGTGAGCGTGCATCTGACCGTCCTGATCTCCAAACCAGGTTGTCAAAACTACAAGGAATGGAAGGGAAGGAGTAAACATAAATGCTTAGTAAGTTCACATGAAAATAACAAATAACTTAACAAAGCAATTATACCAACCAACATTAGCATAATATCACCAAAACATATATCACATTTCGATTCATCATTCATCGTCTTCTTACATTATTGTTGTCGTATCAAGTCTCAACCCGAGGGTTAAGCACATGCCTGTCCAAAGTGCCCATTCCATAACACTTACCAATACGTCACTTGCATCTTGAGTATTCTTCCATTTCACTAGAATTTTACCCGTTGAACACATCGGAATATAACTCGGATACATGGAAAGTTTACACATAAGTGCCACACATGTAGCCAAGCTACCATGTAACCCGGCCATAAGCGAACTCGGACTCAACTGAATGAGCTCGGGCGTTCGTATCCATAAGCAAACTCGGACTCAACTCAACGAACTTGGATGCCTAGTTACATCTCACGAACTCGGACTCAACTCAACGAGTTCGGACGTTCGCATCCATAAGTGAACTCGAACTCAACTCAACGGGTTCGGAAGCCCAAATATCCAAATCTATTCCTAAGGTTCAACGGGACTTTCCTCATTCGTACTCCTTTACCATTTTCCTTGGAATACCCATGACGATACTTCGGTAGTCTTTCACATTTTTCACATAATTCATAAAATTTTTGCATGTTGTCCAACAATGACCACAAAGCATAGAATTGCATGATAACAATCATAATATCGTATAAATAGCATTAAATGATTTAAAAGAACGGTTATATTACAATATTTACATTTGAACTTACCTCGTATGCTAAAATGGTCATTTTTACCATTTTGTCCACAACTTGGTATTTTGCCGATTTTAGCCCGAATTTCAATTTTCCTTACTCTATCATTTCAAATATAGCCTAATTAGGACTCATATTATTCAAATCAACCCAAAATCATATTTTGACAAAATTACAATTTTGCCCCTAAACTTTCACATATTTACACTTTTGCCTCAAATCTCGTAAATTAAACTTCATCCTATTTTCTTATGTTTTATGATATTCTGATCATTTTTCCCTTCTACAGCAACATCCAATTGTCACTCTAACATGTACTTATGAATATTAGGTATTTTTATCGATTATGTCATTTTACTCGTTTTTTACGAAAAATCACTTAGCAAAAGTTGTTTAACACAATCTCAAACTTCATATTCTACCATAAACATCAAAATCCATACATATCATCCATGGGTAAAATTTTAAATATAAACCCTAGCTCAAAATATTGGTAGAAATAGTTAAACCGAGCTACGAGGATTTCAAAAATGTAAAGAACATTAAAAACGGGCATAGAAATCACTTACAATCAAGGCTTAAAAGTGTTGAAACCCTAGCTATGGTGGAGTGCAAAATTTGGCAGCAACTTATGGAGAAGATGATCATTTTTGTGTTATTTTTCCCATTTTATTTCATTTAATATCAAAATGACCAAAATGCCCTTCCTTATTAAACTTTCAAAAATTCCATCCATGTCCAATTTTTTTCCGTAAACTTAGAAATTGGTCAAATTTCTATTTAAGGCCTCCTAATTAATATTTCAAAGAAATTTCATACTAGAAACTTCTAGAATGCAAATTTTGTAACTTATTTAATTTAGTCCCTAACTTCAAATTAAGCACTTTATGCATAGAATTTCTTCACGAAATTTTCACACAATCATGCAATCATATCATAGACCTCAAAATAATCATAAAATAATTATTTCTATCTCAGATTTGTGGTTCGAAACCACTACTTCGATTAGGCTCTAATTCGGGATATCACAACTTTTCCCCCTTTAGGGGTTTTGTCCCCGAAAATCTTACCGGAAAAGTGGTCTTCATTTAGATTCCTCAATTTCATATTCGGTGCCGAAGAACTTTCACTCAGGCGGTGCCTCCAATATATCTCTTTAAATTTATCATATATTCTGAAAGCCTACGGACTCATCTCTAAATTGTTCTTAAATTTTCAACCCTTCTCAGTTTCCCTTGTCATCTTGACATCAAACCCAGATCTCAATTTGGTTAATGGAGACTAGAATTCCAAGAAATCCAACAATCAAAGGGACCTGCATTCTTCCAAAATAATCATACAAATTTTCATCATCGATAAATCACAATCCAATAACATCTGAATCAAATTACAGTACATGTCATTACTCTCTGAATGAATAGGCAAATTTTCACTGTAAGCTTCATACAATTCTTTTTGTATAAGCCTCGGAATAATAATACCATGAATCAGATCCAATATGAAATCCAACATCAAAAGTTGATCCTTACTGTACTCTTTTAGTTTACTACTCACTATCACATTTTCCTCTTTCCGCTACGGAAATAATTCTGATATAGCTTCAAAAATAATCCTTCTCATTCTCATCCTAATATCAATACTGGCAAAGATAATTCTGGTAGATCCTGATACTCGTCTTTAACCCCATCAACAACTCAAATTTTCTGTGACATCAAATGCTCCAAACTATCACATTACCTTATTTTCATGAAACACATCACCATTCATACAACAGTGCATTACTGAAAATTAGGAAATCTTTACTCAATGCAGACTAGTCCAGTTCAGACGCTTTGGTTAGCAATATTCTCATCTGTCCAAACCTTGCTAACATGTAATAAACTTTTCAACTTTCGTAAGATGAAAACTTTATCATTCTTAGTAGCTTTAACTCATATCAAAATTTTCTAAGAAATATACACTTCTCGTTCAGACTATTTTCCTTTTGCCCGTAAAGAAATGAAATTCTATTATTAGACTTAAAAATAATGATCCTGACATAATTGTCATATAAAATCTTTCAAATAAATAATTCACACAGATCAAACACCCGAGCCGATCTAAACATCGTTGAATGACATTTCAAGTAATCCTTTCTTCTAGTTACTAAACAATTCATCATGCAACCCTTTACTATTCATTTCTTACGCTAATCAAAACCATCTCAATTGCATTAGCTCAAGTAACCAAAATATCTCAATTGAAGTCATTAATTATAATTAACTTACTTGAGAGAAGTAATCCACCATACCGATTGAAACTCACACTTTTATCACTAATGCCTTTACTGTTGTCAAATCCTTACACAGAAATTTGAGAAATTCCAATATTAAAATTACTACATTACCAAGATCAAATCAAAAGTATACTCATGCTTGTCATGATTATCACGAGCTGAAGAGCGCACTTCGAACATGTCATAATTGACAAATTATGGAATAAAGATAACAAGAAAACCGAATAAAGAAATCCAAGATTGAGAAACCCAGAATAAAGAAATCCAAGATAAGATACTATGCTGGAAAATAAAAAACCTAACTCATAGGAAAATATAAAAAATCTCGAAAATTCCTCAGAGAAAAGAAGTCCAAAAGAAAACATCATTTAATCCCACTGGAACCAAATATAACAAGAACAATGTATCTTCTCATACATATATATCAAATGGAGCATTAAGTAGAAGAAACAATATCATAATATCATACATATCCTCTCATCAATTCTTATCAGACAAAATGTAATAAAATGCCCGAGGAAATACAGTAATACAAATTATAAACCAGTCGGACTACCAATGCATCCATCTAACACCAGGATTAGAAAACATTCCCATATAACAAGAATTTCTTTAGAAGATCAACAGCCATAGCATTTTTTATGAGAACGGATAAATACATAGAACATCTTAGAAGAAACTCTTAAATCTGTCCAGCAGTAACTATCAGACTCAAATATTACACATTTCAAATATCACTTCCCACAACTAGTTCTGCCATCACAAATTTCATGTTAGACCTTTCACTAAAGAAGACTAGTTCTGAATAAATTTTGATTTACACTTTTCTCGACCTTGTATCTGAGTAATTCAATTTACCAAAGTAAATTCATTCTTTAACTGCGACAGTGCATAGATCCAATAATCTTGATATCAACCTAATACTTTTCTAGCTTTAACTTTATTTACCAACTCATTCTCAGTCTCTAATCTTGTTTATGATTATTCTATCACTGAACTCTTTGGTTTCTCAACCGAAAACTTATTCAGTACAAATCTCATGAAATTCCATTATAAGCTCCACTTCGATAAGGGGGAGGTGTTGTAGGGCCTCTGACTTGACTTTCTCATATATATACATATGACACAATTTCCATCATCATAACAACATCATCAAAATCATATCATTCATTCAGGCAATGCATCATTCATGTTGGTTTACACAAATTTTCTAGTTATCCCATTTAGACAAGTATGCTTATGCATGCATCCTATGTTTTCTGGATAGCTTGACTTATCCATTCATTTACTCAAACAAATCATACTCATGACATCATACAAGGGCTAAACAAACATAGATATTTGCATCACAATCGCAACTTTTATTTCATTATAATCATTTATCTCATAAAAATATCATTGACATTCATCAACATTCAACGTTCAATCAAGGCAATGGCATTTTCATTTATATCATGATATTAGGAACCTTTACTCATACCTCTACGAATTTCTCGTTATCCCATTCATCTTATCAAGTAAGGCAAGTGCACTACATCATATGAGCATTAAGCAAGTATGGATATTTATCACAACATGAACTTTCATCTCACGTGTTATCACATATATATATCATAAACTTTTATTCATACTTTTCGGAATCGAGACTCATCATAATCATAATTTTATTCAAACACCTTCGCATCACATTGAACATGGTCAGTGCAGCTCGGCTGGAGAGTACCTCTGTGTAAACAACACGGTGCTCATACGCGTCGGGAGGCATCACACTATCACGGATCTGTGGCATGTATATCTAGACCCTTACACATGCTAGGTTAGTCCAAGAACTGACTAAACCATAGCTCTGATACACCAAATGTAATGCCCCCATACCCGATACCATCGTCGGAGTCGAGCATGAGGTGTTAACGGACTTAATTCATTAATTAAATAGCTCAAACAATTTATTTTAGAATTTCTAGACAAGCTGGCTAACTGCGTCATAGTCGCTAAAAAATCCATATCTTGAGTTACAAAACTCGAAATCCAATTCCGTAAATTTTCCCTGAAAATATACTCATATATGTACTTACTAAAATTTTTATAGAATTTTTGGTAAAGTAAATTAGTACATTTTATTACTTAAAGTCTCCCCTATTTTAGGGTTCGGCTACTTTGACCCCTGTGTATTACGGATTAGATATATCACTTTCCAGAGTTTTAATGACTATTCCGTTTGTTTCTCACAAGAGTAGACTAAATAAGTATTTCATACATGTAAGGTACAACTCCTAATTGTTTTTGTACAATTTATGGAAAATTTTTAAATTTAGAACAGGGGATTCAGAAATTTCTCTGACCCTATTTTACCAAAACGTAAATATTTCATAAAATACAACTCTTTTGCCTATTTTGTTTCCTCCAAATGAAAATGGATTCGTTAATCTTCAATTCCATATTTTATTCATCATCTAATTCTATCCCTACTATTTTTAGTGATTTTTCAAACTCACATCACTGCTGCTGTGTGATTCTGTTTTATAGCAAATTTCACCATTTTATGAATTTCTATAGATTAGTTAGCACATAAAGCATATGTGTTATCAAATATAATCTCGATTAGCCACTCCAATAGCTAATCATTCTCAAACATTTTCATGCCATCCATGAGCTATATCATAAGATTATATACACAAAAGGATTATAATGTTATACATGCCATATTCCCAAAATATGCAAGCCACCATACCGGGATGGTCCGTTGATAGTGTGAGCGTGCCTCCGACCGTCCTGATCTCCAAACCGACTTGTCAAAACTACAAGGAATGTAAGGGAAGGAGTAAGCATAAATGCTTAGTAAGTTCACATGCAAATAACAAATAACTTAACAAAGCAATTATACCAACCAACATTAGCATAATATCACCAAAACATATATCACATTTCTATTCATCATTCATCCTCTTGTTACATTATTGTTGTCGTATCAAGTCTCAACCTGAGGGTTAAGTACATAACTGTCCAAAGTGCCCATTCCATAACACTTACCAATACGTCACTTGCATCTTGAGTATTTTTCCATTTCACTAGAATTTTACCCATTGAACACATCGGAATATAACTCGGATACATGGAAAGTTTGCACATAAGCGCCACATATGTAGCCAAGCTACCATGTAACCCGCCCATAAGCGAACACGGACTCAACTCAGCTCGGGCATTCGCATCCATAAGTGAGCTCGGACTCAACTCAACGAGTTTGGATGCCCAAATATCTGAATCTATTCCTAAGGTTCAACGGGACTTTCCTTGTTCGTACTCCTTTACCATTCTCCTTGGAATACCCATGACGATACTTCGGTAGTCTTTCACATTTTTCACATAATTCATAAAATTTTTGCATGTTGTCTAACAATGACCACAAAGCATAGAATTGCATGATAACAATCATAATATCGTATAAATAGCATTAAATGATTTAAAATAATGGTTATATTACAATATTTACATTTGAACTTATCTCGTATACAAAAATGGTCATTTTTCCCATTTTGTCCACAACTTGGTATTTTGCCGATTTTAGCCGAATTTTGATTTTCCTTGCTCTATCATTTCAAATATAGCCTAATTAGGAATCATATTATTCAAATCAACCCAAAATCATATTTTGGAAAAATTACAATTTTACCCCTAAACTTTCACATATTTACACTTTTGCCCCAAATCTCGTAAATTAAACTTCATCCTATTTTCTTATGTTTTATGATATGCTGATCATTTTTCCCTTCTACAGCAACATCCAATTCTCACTCTAATATGTACTTATGAATATTAGGTATTTTTATCGATTATGTCATTTTACTCGTTTTTACGAAAAATTACTTAGCAAAAGTTGTTTAACACAATCCCAAACTTCATATTCTACCATAAAACATCAAAATTAATACATATCATCCATGGGTAAAATTTTAAATATAAACCCTAGCTCGAAATATTGGTAGAAATAGTTAAACCGAGCTACGAGGATTTTAAAAATGTAAAGAACATTAAAAACGGGCATAGAAATCACTTACAATCAAGGCTTAAAAGTGTTGAAACCCTAGCTATGGTGGAGAGCAAAATTTGGCAGCAACATATGGAGAAGATGATCATTTTTGTATTATTTTTCCCATTTTATTTCATTTAATATCAAAATGACCAAAATGCCATTCCTTATTAAACTTTCAAAAATTCCATCCATGTCCAATTTTTGTCCATAAACTTAGAAATTGGTCAAATTTCTATTTAAGGCCTCCTAATTAATATTTCAAAGCAATTTCATACTAGAAACTTCTAGAATGCAAATTTTGTAACTTATTCAATTTAGTCCCTAACTTCAAATTAAGCACTTTATGCATAAAATTTCTTCACGAAATTTTCACACAATTATGCAATCATGTCATAGACCTCAAAATAATCATAAAATAATTATTTGTATCTCAGATTTGTGGTCCCAAAACCACTATTTCGATTAGGCCCTAATTCGGGATATCACAACATACATGTACTATCTCGTAATAATTTCATACTTAGTCTTATCGTCGTTATACCCAATGAACCACTTGGAATAATAATGTTGGATACTTAGGAAATCTTGCACTCAAGGTGCCACTTATGTAGCCATTGCTACCTCTATCTCATAACACATATATGCTCACTCTAGAGCCATTAATGGGCCTGCTCACCCAAGTTGTCAGTCAAGACGTAGCTACTTGGTGCTGCTCATACAAGCTATCAAGTAACAGCAACATATGTCGGTATACTCAGCCACTGGTTGGACGTGCAGGACCAGCACCCGGATCACATAACATAAAACCCTAGTGACATGTCACTTGTATCCTAATCTATTCCTAAGGTTCGATTGGGATTTCTCGCTTGCCGAAATTTTTTGAACGTATCCATAGAGTCATTTACACAATTCATGAAGTATCAAAGCATTTAAAATACAATTATAATAAAGTTTATTTAACATACGAACTTACCTGGGTTACAAAAACGACAAAGGATCCATTCGTCAATTATTTTGTTTTTCCCCTTATCTACACCCGAAATTTGTTTTTCTTGATCTATAATACCACATTTAACTTATTTAATCATCACATTATCCAATTCAGCCCAAAAACATATTATGGCAAAATTTACATTTTTGCCCTTAACTTTTCAACATTTTACCTTTTAGTCCCTAGGCTCGTACAAATGAATTTCTTTCAATTTCTTCACACCCAAGCCTATCCAAACCTTTTTCATGCTCATGACATCCCACATTTTCCATTTATTCACATTTTACCACACATTTTACAACGTTTTACAAATAGGTCCCCTTTTTGACATTTTCATCAAAAATCACTTTGTAAATGTTGTTTTATCTAACATTAAACATATATTTTCTACCATTAAACATCAAAATACACACATATTCATCATTGTTCAAATTTTATACTTTAATCCTTCTTCAAATTAGTCCTTGGAAAGCCTAGACTAGGTTAAGACCACTTCAAAAGCATAGATATCATTAAAAATGGGGTAAGAACGGACTTACAATCGAGCTTGAAAGTGGCCAAAACCCTAGCTATGGACTCCCTTGAAAATTCGGCTATGAGGATGAAGATGAATAAAAATTTAGACTATATTTTGGCTTATTAAATAATTTAATTACTAGTTTACCAAAATACCCTTAATGCAAAACTTTGGAAATTCACGTAAACATGTCCATTTTTGTCCACTAAGAAGTAAAATGGTCTAATTACCATTTAAATACCTTTAATTTATGAATTCATAACAATTAAACACCTTTAGCTAAGGGAACTCAAGTTTGGCACCTATTGCAATTTAGTCCTTCTAGTCAAACTGAGCACTCAATCGATAAAATTTCTTAACAAAATTTCACAAAATTATCCTATCATGTTGTAGACCTTAAAATAGAAATAAAATAAATATTTATACTTTGGATTTATGGTCCCAAAACCACTGTTCCGATTTGACCTAAAAACGGGTTGTTACACGTGTGTCAGGCTGTGTGCTAGGCCATGTAACAACCTGACTTGCATGCAATAGAACCTACATAGGACACATGGTTATGTTGTCAGGCCGTGTATCATACACAACTGAGTCACAGGCTTCTGTCTCAGGCTGTGTGGACAAGAATTTGCTACAATCAAGCCATTCTTAACACAAAATTATGCAACCACATAAAGACCTTTAATGCATATAATCACGGCATCAAAATATGACCAAAACCTACATGAAATGACCAATTCAATTATCTAAAATCATTCAACCAATATGCCATACAAGGAACCTCATTGCAAACATTCAAACATACCTAAACATGTATACTTTACCACATTTCAATCAAACACATTTAGTTCAATACCATTTCAAACATACCATCTCTTAGCCATATTGAAACCAATTCATCACATGCCATTATGGCCATTCAAACAAGCATCATAACATAGCCACATGAACACATACTAATAATGCACCAAAAGTACCAAAAAGGGTATAAACCAAAACAACTTATACATTCAAGATCATACTTAACTATATATGTAATGATCCGAATTTTACGGTTATCGGAAAAGTGTATTTTCGGGTCTCTGTTGCTAAAAAATGGATCCGAAAATATTTATCAAAAACAAAGTTAATTGAGTGGTTAATTAGAGTTTAATTAAGAGAATTTAGCTTAATTGAGGATAATTGGATAAAAGGATTAAATTGAATAAAGTGTGAAAGTCTAATTATAGATTAAAGAAAATAAAAACGACCAAAATGGAAATTATGTCATTTAGCATAAGTGAGGCGTCATATAAAGTAAAAATCTAAAATTTTTACTTAGATTTTAATTATAATATATAATTATTAGTAATGAATGATATTAAATTAATTTATTATAATTATATTATAAGATATTTATATGATAAATAAATTAAATTGTGACAAGTGTGTGATAAAAATAAAATACACGTGTAATAAAATATTATACATGCATTTGTAATATATGTATGTATTTACTTATTATTTAAGTAAATATTAATGTTATTGTTATTATTAAATTGATATTATATTATGAAATAAATTAAATAAAGAAAAATGTATGGTAAATAAAATATACAAGTGTAATACATATATTTGTACAATTGTAGTATATTTTATTTAATTGCTTTCTATTTAAATAGATTTTTATATGACATAAATAAAATAAATAAAAGAAAGACAAGTGTATAAAAATGATTTGGTACAAGTGTAATAAATATTATACATACATTTGTAAGACATGTATGTATTTGCTTATTATTTAAGTAAATATTAATGTAAAGACAAATGTATGGATATGATTTGATACAAGTGTATAAATAAAAATACATACATTTGTAATATATGTATTTAATTATTAATAGATATTTATTAATTATAAAAGATATTTATTAATTAAATAATTATATTATAAGATTTTAATGTAATAAATAAATTAAAACATGACAAATGTATGATGATGATATGTTACATGTGTAAATATAAGTAATATTACAATTGTAATAAATATATTGATTATTAAATAAATATTTAATAAGTTATTATATATATATAAAGCAAATAAAAGGAAGAAAAAGAATAGAAAAACAGGATAGTATGAAACGAAACAAAGAAAGGAAGGAAAGAAAAGAAAGAAAGGGAGAAAAGGGAAAATTGAGATTTCAAGGTTTGAAAGTTTAATTGGTAAGTCAATTTAGCCCTTTTTTACTTAATTTTGATGTTTCGGAAGCTTTGGAACAAGGTTTTGATGAAATTAAGAGGATATTTTGAAAATTTTTAGATTTCTAGATATTGTTAATGATGAATAAAATGATGAATTAAGGTCTAAATTGATAGAAATTCAAGTTAGAAGTGAAATAAGGATTGAATTGTAAAGTAATTCACAAGTTTTGAATGGTAAGGACTAAATTGAAAAAATTATGAAATTATGGTCCTATGGTGAAATTAGAGAGTTGAAATAAGTCTAAAGTGAAAATTGAATGAAAATATTGAGTTAAATATGAAGAATAAAAGTTAGTCACAGTTTAGGGACTAAATTGGAATTTAAGCAAAAGTTGAATAGAAATTAAAATTGAATGGTAGTGTATTGATAATATTTAATTAATTTCCATAGCTAGCGTTGTTTCGAAAATCTTAGCTAAGCAAGTAAAAAGGAAAAGTCAACAGGAGCTAGCTCGGAAATTACGATTTGTATTTCTATAATCCGAACCTAGTTATTAATTGTTATATTTTATTCAATGCCTTTAGTGAATGTTGAAGTGAGAATTATTGTGTTTGATAATGGAAGAGGGTTGATTTGGTATGTTATGAATTTATTGAATTAATATTGAATTGAATTATATATATATATGTGTGTGTGTGTGTGTGTGTGTGAATGTGAATTATGATAATTGAATTTTGGGTAAATGTTATGATAAATAATTAAGATGTGAATTATTTGTATTGTGTTTTTTTTTTATAATTGAAATGAATTTATTTAGTATGTGATGAAATTAATATGAATAAGTGTCTATTGTGAAATTGAATATTTGTTATTGAAAAGTCAATTGAGTTATATTGAATTGGGAATAAATGTGATTGTTGAAGCAATTGGAAACCCTATTAACAGTATCGGGCTAGATCGGATATAGTTGGCATGCCATAGGATTGGAAGAGTTCAGGGATACTTCGACCTCGAGTGATGAGACACTGCGTGTCACTATGTTGCTTCGAACTATCCGATGAGGCACTGGGTGCCATTCTGGTGTGTTTGGTTGGTTCCGTGTATCCATCTGAGTCCGAGTCATGTTAATAGGGGTTATTAAATATAATAGTGATCAAATTGATATTGAATGAAAAATTGAAATGTGGACTGAAACACACGAATTGTAGTATATAGTGAAAGCTATCTGGGATAGCAAGTTGATTTGATATGAATGGTAATGACTGTTATTGAAATGGATATGTACATAACACTGATTGAAAAGTGAATAGTTGAATATAGTTTATTGATATTAAATAGTGAACTAAAGTATGATTGAGACAAATGAATTATATAGCTCTGAATTGGATAAAAGTGAATATTATAATTGTTTAATGACTTGTGAATAAATTATGGAAAGCTATATAGGTTAGTAAGTGAAAAGAATGAAATAAGTTACAATAAATTTATCTATGAATTAAATAATTGAATAGTTATGATTGTTATATGATTTTAAGTGTTTGTTATATTTTTATTTTATTAAAGTGTTCGGATTATAGAAATACCACTAAGTATACCCATACTCAGCGTACGATTTATTTTCGTGCGCAGGTTAAGTTAAGGTGAGAATGTCGAATCAGCATCCTAGGCCGATCCCGAATTCAACGAAGTAAAGCGTGTTAATTGTTGATAATGGCATGTACCTAGGGTGTCCTATGTGTCATTTTGAATGGTGGAAATAAGTAGATTTAGATTTTGGTAATGGTATATAATAGAACTTGACTAATTTAGTATGGATTTGATTTATTTGATAATATTTGATAAGTAATTAGAATTGAGTATTGGATAATATATATAACATGTGTAAATTTAGCAAGTTTTGAGCACATTTAAATGTGTTTAGATTGGTTAAACATAGGTATTTTATGTAAATTGTCCGATAGGTTTGGTAATGCTTTGTAACCCTGTTCCGACTAAGGTTTGGGGTTAGAGGTGTTACAATATACATATCCAAAACATCAATATCAACATTCAAGCCTATTACATGCCATATAATTTGAAATAAACATTCCAAAAACTACCAAATTATGCTGGATAGTGTGACTTGAGTGCTGATCGTCCAACCTTCCAAGTATATACAAGAACATTAAATAATACAAGTAAGCTGAAGCTTAGTAAGTTCGACATATTTAATTCATAAATCTTATTGAAGTAAGTACAAAAATACAAAAAATAGCAATTCAACCATGAAGGTTCCCTATTAACCACAACCTCAACTAATAAATGTTCAATTCAATACTTAAATATATATCTATAGCAATTCCAGCAAAATTATTAAACAAATTACTTTACCGAGATTTTCAATTAGAAGAACGACTTACGGATAAGAGTACATTTTCAATCCAACCAAAACACACAAGATGCTCATAAAGAGCCAATCCAACCGAAACTCACCAATGCTTATAAGAACTAATGCCTCCTAAACACACCAATGATTACAAGAGCTAGTCCAACCGAAACACACCAAACAGAGAGTATAACACGAGAGTTCACAACAAATGTTGAACCTCAGCTTACTCAGGAAACATATATATACATCACTCCATAACCATCTCCACTCCAATCTTCCATAACACACCATATCTCGATTGTACTTTATCCTGCGTTCAATCCAATCCAAACATCAAGTTTAATAACATTTCTCAAATAACCATTCATTATCAACAATTGAATATATTTATCGTACCATGTCATACTATTCAATAATTTATATAGATGTTAAATTTTAAACCGTACAAACTTACCTGGACTGAATTGTAGCAGTTGCAGAAATTCAGGGACTATTCCTTAATTTTTTCTTTTCCACAAGTATCTACAGGATCTTAATCTAAAATGTAAAGTTCCGCAATTATCAGCTTACATTTCACATTTCAATCCATTTTACAATTAATACCCTTTTACTTTTTAATTGACACAATTACCCTAAACTTTTACAATTTTTGCAATTTAGTCCATTAACCTGAAATTCATTAAATTAATCATTTTTCTCAAGTCAATATTATAACTGAATATACTAGGCTCTTATACAATCCCTAATAAACATCAAATTCAATATCAAATCCTAAATTTTTGACATTTTCACAATTTAATCCCAAAATCAAAATCTTAGAAAAATCACTTTACAAAATCATCAAAAAACAAAATCAAAGCTTCAAATACATGGTATTCATCAAAAACATTCAAAATTCATTAATGGTAACTTCTAAAATTTTTGACAGATTCAAAAATGAAGGTACGGGCCAGCTGGACCTAGTTACAACGATATAAAAAATATAAAAATTACAAGAATCAGGTAAAGAAATCACTCACATGAAAGGATTTATGCTTTGACGAATTTGAAGCTCTAAAAATGGTTAATTCCTTTAGGTTTTTCAGTGGAAGCATGGAAAAGATGATAAAATTTTACTTTTGTTTTATTTAACTTTAATTAATTTACTAAATCACATATTCACCCTAAATTATAACCTTATAAATCCACAATTTAAAAGCCTATTATTGTCCATCAATATCCTAATGGACTAATTATTATCTAAGTGCCTTTTCATTTCATAATTAAGCTATCAAATCAATGGAATTCAAGATTCACTAAATTTTGCACCTTTTTTAATTAACTATCTTAACGTTAAAATTTCTTAACAAAAATTTAATACGAGTCTAGTGACATCATAAATATTATAAAAATAAATTTACGAGTCGACACAATGGAATTTGTGGTCCCGAAACCACTGTTTCGTCACCATTAAAAATCAGGCTGTTACAAACACCCAAACCACAGCTTCCAATCTATGCCCTCGTGGCCGCCATGGTTGTGTCACCAAAACCAAAAACAAATATTGCAACCTAACTATTTGTGGAAATGTCACAAAAGCTACCCTTTTTTATTACCAACCTTGTAAAACCCCTAACCCACATCCGTCACTAAAATAGGGTTACAGAGTAGTACTAACCAAACAAACATTATTTCAAGCATTTCATATCATATAATATTAAAGAAAAAAATAATCAAAATCATATATATTTTCCCTTATTCGAGCCCTCAAGGCCCAAATTACGTATTAGAAACAAGTCGAGACTAATTTGGAAACTTAGAAATTTTTTGAAAAATAATAAAAATTTTCAAAGCTACAAGGTTCACACGGCCATGTGGCTAGAATGTTCCTTAAATAACAAGTTTACCATTCCCTGTGTAACACCCCTAACCTATATCCAACGCTAGAATAGGGTTATGAGGCATTACCGAATAACACATTCCATTCACATGCATTTATACATTCATTATCAAAAACCATTTGCAAACATTCACATTGTCTCTTATAAGGTTTTACGAGACCTTAGAACATGCTTTAGAGTGGTTCAGGATTAAACGGATCACATACAAAAATTTTCAAACACATAGAAAAATTTTTCATTCATAGGTCACACGCCCATATAAGCAAGCCGTGTGCAACACACGGCTACCGGACACACCCATGTCCTAGGCCATGTGGAAACAAAGTATACATACTAACTTGCACCACACGGCCGGAGACACGCCCGTGTGCCTTGGCCGTGGGAAAAATGAAAGGTTATTGACTTGGGTCACACGGCCAACCACACGCCCGTGTGTCTAGGCCGTGCTCGAGACTGACTTAAATTCGTAGGGCTATCCCAAGGGACACACAGCTGTGTATCATGACCATATGTCGCACACGACTGAGACCCACGCCCATGTCTTTGCCCGTGTAGACAAAAATAGGCTATTTGTAAAGCCAATTTTCCACCCTACTCTCAAGTATACAAAGCAACCAAAATAGCACCATTTCAATACATCTTTAAGAAATAAAAAAACATGCCAATTCATACTCATGTCTTGCCATCTATCATCAACCAATTCAACTACTTAATTCCACATACAAAACATACCAAATTCACATCTATTTCATATCACAAACCACACCATACTATCATCTCAAAATCAAACCTCAAAATTTAATGCTTTAAGCATCAATATAACAACTTACAACTATCTGAAATAGCCAACATATAACCATACCAAACACATAATTTAAGCCAAATTAAATGGCCAAATACATACCAACATTTTAAACAAAAGCAAGCCAAATCTCATGGCTATATCATTTTCAAAACATATTATCAACTCACTAGCCTATACATGCCATATACCATATATACGAAGCTTAAAAAGGACCAACGAGTTGATTCGATAGTGTGATGATAGTTCTCAATGATCCTCAATGTCCGAGCTATCTTTGATACTCTAGAAAACAAAGACAAATATCACACAGTAAGCTTCATAGCTTAGTAAGTTCGTGCCTATTATACTCAATAGTTCATATAATACAAAACGTTAGTTCTTATATCATCATTCAATTCTAATCCACCATTATTTAACATGTATATGTAAATTCATCAAGCTGTATACACATAGTATCAACTACCACATAGGTATCATACAAAACTGAACTTTCCCGTATTTATTTATTTTACTCTTACCTCTTTGTTCAATACATTAATTCATTCGGAAGTCTTTCAATGCTCTAAGAATTCGTACACTTAGTACATCAGTGATTAGCTAAAGCTATTACGATCTCGCACACTTAGTGCCATCATATTAAACTGTATCTATCTTGAGATTGCATTTTTAGTGCCTCATATATTCGAAGCTATTCCAATTCACGCACTAAGTGCTATTTATAGCCGAAGCTATTTTGAAACACACACTAAGTGCCAAACATAGTTGATTTATCGTCGTACGCAATCATAGTCACATATATACAATTTATGCATTATTAAAGCACTAAAAACCTAATTGTAACTTTATTTATCATACGAACTTACCTTGGATACTAAAACAACGAATCGAATCGTTTAGTTGACAACTTTAGTTTTCCCCCGATCTAGATCTGAATTCCTGCTTTCTTGATCTAAATGTATTCAAAATCAATCCATTTAATCACCAACTCAATCAACTTCATCCACAAACACATATTTAAGCCACTTTACACTTTGGCCTTAAACTTTCACATTTCTTACAATTTAGTCCCTATTTCAAAAATACACCAAATTCACAAAATTCAATAAGACCCATGCTTAGCCGAATTCTCTATAGGTCCCTAGCAACCCAAAATTTTCATTTATTTCACAATTTAACCCCTCAATTTTTACTTTTCTCAATTTAATCCCTAATATGAATTTATACTCAAAATCATTTTACAAAACATGTATATCAAACACTAAGCTTTAATATTTCATCATAAAAAATCCAAAAAACACATGAATTCATCAATGGCAACTTTCAAATTCATTAATACTTTCAAAAATTGAGGCATGGGCTAGCTAGAACACGAAGCAACAATCACAAAAATATAAAAATTTATCAAAAACTGAGCTAGAATCATACCTTAATCAAGCCAAATACTTTCCGGACCCTAAAAGCTCTCCCATGGTTTCTCTTTCTTCTAATTTTGGTGAAGATGATAATAATTTAAGCTTATTTTAACTTAGTTTTATTTATTGTAAGTTTTATTTATTATAACCTTATTAACCAAATTACTAAATTAACCTTATTATAAAACATTTAATATCATCCATTTAGTGCCCATTTATGTCAATTCCCACTATCAATGGTCTAATTACAACATAAGGACTCCTCATTTAATGAGCCATGGCAATTAATCACATTTAACATATAGAATGACACTTTTGCATTTTACGTGATTTAGTCCTTCCTCTCAAATTGAGCTGTTAAACGCTAAAATTAACTCACGAAATATTCACACATATATAATCACTAGCTATAAATACTAAAAATAATATTAAAATAATTTTAAGACCACGGATTTGTGGTTTCGAAACCACTATTCCAATTGAGCTAAAATCAAGCTGTTACAACTCTCCCTCCTTAAGGATTTTCGTCCCCGAAAATCTTACCAGTGAATAGGTCTAGATAGTGCTTTCTAATAGCATCCTCGGGTTCCCACTTAGCTTTTTTAACCCCGTATCGATGCCATAATACTTTCACTAATGCTATTCTTTTATTTTTCAACTCTTTAATCTCACGAGCCAAATTTTGAATCGGTTCTTCACTGTACGATAATTCTGGTTGAATCTCAACCTCAGTCGGGGAAATAACATGTGAAGGATCGGACCGATATCATCGAAGCATCGATACATGAAAAAAATTATGAATATTTTCTAACTCATAAGGCAATGCTAGCTGATAAGGAACTGGTCCAGCTCGCTTGATAATCTCATACGGCTCGATGAATCTCGGACTCAATTTGCCTTTCTGACCGAACCATACTATCTTTTTCCACAGTGACACTTTCAGAAGCACTTTATCCTTGATCTGAAATTCAATATCCTTTCATTTCAAGTCTGCGTAAGATTTCTATCGATCTGAATGTGCTTTCAAACTATCACGAATTACTTTCACTTTTTCTTCTATTTCTCTGATTAGATCGACCCCATGAATCTTATTTTCGTTAAGCTCAGTCCAATACAATGGTGTTTGACACTTCCAACCGTATAAAACTTAGTAAGGTGCCACTTTTATACTTGATTGAAAGCTATTATTATAAGCAAATTCAATCAGTGGTAAATATTTCTCCCAACTACCTTCAAACTCAAGAATGCGATATTGTAAAATATCCTCAAGTATCAGTATAAGTCGCTCGAATTGACCATTCGTCTGCGAGAAAAAAGTGGTACTAAAATGTAGCTTTGTACCTAATGCTTCTTGCAGTTTCTTCTGAAACCTCGATGTGAATCTTAGATCTCTCCGAAACTATAGAAACAGGTACTCCATGTAATCTTAAAAACTCAGAGATAAACAACTCAGATAACTTTTCAAGCGAATAGTCTGTTCGTACTGGAATGAAATGAGTCAATTTTGTCAATCTGTCAACTATAACCCAGATCGCATCTTTCTTTCTTGGAGATAAGGGCAATCCCGACACAAAATCCATAGTCACTCTATCCCATTTCCACTTGGGAATAATAATCAGTTGTAATAAACCAGATGGTACATGATGCTCAGCTTTAACTTGCTGACAAATCAAACATTTAGAAACGAACTCTGAAATATCCCGTTTCATGCCATGCCACCAATAAAGTTGTTTCAAGTCATTATACATTTTCGTGCTTCCCGGATGAATAGATAAACGACTACTATGTACTTCATTCAAAATCATCTGAATTAACTCCAAATTTCTCAATACACATATTCAGCCTTCGAACCTTAAACAATAATCGAAATCAACTTGAAATTCTAAATCAGGGGTTAGAATCACATTGAGCTCGTTTTGCTAACATTTCATTATCAACTTTCTAAACTTCACAAATTTATTGTAAAAAAAACGGTCTCGCTTTCAACTTAGCTACAATCGAGCCGTCATCAGATAGAGCCAATTGAGTATTTATTGCACATAAAGTAAACAAGGATTTCTGGCTTAATGCATCAGCAACTACATTTGCCTTTCTCGGATGATAGTCAATCACTAATTTGTAATCTTTTAGTAATTCTAGGTATATCCGCTGTAGCAAATTCAAATCTTTCTAAATCATCTGATATTTCAAACTCATATGTTCCGAATAAACGTGGCATTTCTCACCGAATAAATAATGGCGCCAAATCTTTAACGCAATCACAATGGCTGCTAATTCTAAATCATGCGTCGGGTAATTCTTTTCATGCGGCTTCAACTATCTCGAGGCATAAGCTATGACTTTGCCTTCCTGCATTAAAATGCAGCCCAGACCATTCAACGATGCATCATTATAGATAACAAATTCTTTACCCTATTCTGGTTGTACTAACACTGGAGCTTCAGTCAAAAGAGCTTTTAGCTGATCAAAACTTTTCAGAAATTTTTTCGACCATAAAAGCTTTACATATTTCTGAAGCAATCTCATCAACCGAGTCGCAATTATCGAAAAGCCTTTCACAAATCGTCTATAGTAGCCAGCTAGTCCCAGAAAACTACAAACTTTAGATACATTTCTCGGAGGCTTCCAATTTATAAACGCAGATATCTTACTCAGGTCCACTCGAATACCCGATTGTAACACCCCACACCGGAGCCCTACGCCGGGGCGGGATATGGGGTGCTACCACGCTTAATCACATGCATACAATCATTTTGATGTCATTAAGACTCGATCAAATTAAAAACTTTTTCTAACTTTGTCTAAACTCCTTAATATGGGCCTACGAGGCCCTAAACATCCATAGGAAACCATTTGGGACCAATCTGGGTCCTTTAACTAACTTTAGAAAAATAACACTTGAAATAGGGCACACGCCCGTGTGACACACACAGCCTAAGCATCTAGGGACACGCCTGTGTCCCATGCATGTGTGAATTAAATTCTAAATTCAAACCTCTAGGGGTTTTCACACGGCCTGACTGTAACACCCCTAACCCGTATCTGTCGCTGGAAAGGGGTTACGAGGTATTACCAAATGAAACACAACTTTCTAACATTCATGGATACACATAGAAATTAATCATTTTAATTCATCATATTTGAACATATACTAAATCAAATCAAATATTATAGGTTACATATAAATTAAAAACCAAGTTACTATTCATATGGTCATTTACCTAAGCTTTAGCCGAAAATATATACAACATGCCAAATACATAACCATTGTTCAATGTTAACTTTCATTCTTTTCTATTACTATATATGCATATAACATTTCTTATAAATGAAACATTATGTCAATCATCATATATTAAATCAAATATACCAAAACGTATATGCCAATATCATAACAAAAATTGCAAATACATAATCAATTCATTTGCCCACATATTTGGCTATCAAGGTTAATCATATATATATATAATACAAATTCATAGACATAATCTATTAACTAAATTTATTACCACCCGAACATAATAGTGCAATTAGTTCACTTAATAACTATTCACATAACCAATACAACATTTATATAATATATTCATGAAATCAAATCAATTCACCCTAATTTAAATGTACAAATTCCAAATCCAAATATGATAGTTACAAATACTATACCATAAACCAAAATCTAACAAAAAACCAACTTTCTTCTTATCAATTCAAGTAGTAAAGTTAACCACAAAAATTCATACAAATTTTATATACTTTTTAATAAGCCAAAATATCATTTAATACATATACATCACACTGAGCATTTCACAATGCCGAATTTTATGATTAAACACTATCACATATAAGTCATATAATAAATTTATCAACAAAATTAATTTATAAGTCATACATACCGATATTCGATTAATTCAAATAATCAAAACACCATTCAAACATGTCATGGAATATACTTACCATAATATATTTATCCTCTATCAAATTAATAATTCATCAACTAATCTAATAATCAAACCAAACCATATAGCCAAACACCAGACATATATATATGCCATGAAATACACTTTAATATCAGGCTTATGCCATAACCGAATACACATATAAGTATTAATATTATGTCACATAAAATAACCTTATCAAAGCCTATCAACCAATAGTTACATATATATATACACATATATGCAATAGCAGAACACCAAAATCAAATGTGACCATCATCATAACGAAGCATTAAATCCAAACTTAACAAAGTAATAAGCCATTTTCGAATGGCTCATGATTACATAAACAAAAATCCAACATTTCAACATATAATCTAGCCTATACATGCCATAGGTTCGAAAATTCAGCTTATAAAATTTTGAAGACAGTCGATAGTGTGATAGACTTTGCTGATGATCCCCGAGCTCGTAAGCTATCATAGATTAGTAAGTCATAAGCAAGTAATAATCAAATGAATATTTGTATTTAATCAACTAAACCAAATCAAATAATCTTTAATCAAATACACATTTTTCATGCTTGAAACTCATATACCATCACATGAACGACGTTTAATTATATTAACTTGGCCGAATACACATAAGTTCATAAACATATATAATTCTTACTTTCATAATGCATATATATTTGTTCATCTCAAATATATATACTTACTTTATCTTTCAAATCAACTAATTTAGCACATACCTGACATTTTAGCTCAATTTCACATTCGATCTTAACTTGATATTTCCCGTCGAACCATTGGGAATTGAATAGGATACTCAGATAATCACATATATCATACAATGCCAACGTCCTAGACGTGGTCTTACATGCTATCTCATATCATGCCACTGTCCTAGACAAGGTCTTACACGAATCAAATATGACTTCGATGTCCCAGACATGGTCTTACACGTAACCACATATCGATGCCAACATCCCAGACGTGGTCTTACACGAAAACACATATTGGATCCTATGTCATGACATATGTATCCTAGCTTAAGGTTCGTATGGGGCTTTCGGACGTCGTAACTCAGTCGAATCAAATCGTAATCCTTAATTCTCAAGCATGTATGCATTCGGTCATTATGTATATATAATCATAAAATTTGATTCAGCATTTAAAACTTATATATATCCAAAATTAACATCATTTATTTGCTTATAAACTTACCTCGGACGATGAAAATCAGAACGGGATGACTAGTCGACAACTTTAGTTTTTCCTCTATCCAAATCCGATTTATTTGGTTCTTGATCTAAACATATTCAAATTAAACTCATTCAAACATATTTTCATTCATTTTAGTCCAAAAACACATCAATTGGAAAATTACCATTTTACCCCTAACATTTTACACTTTTTACAATTTAGTCCCTATTACACAAAACACAAAATATGCAAAATTTCAATATATCATGCTTAGGTTGAATCTTCCTTGTGTTCATACAAGTCCATTCATTTCATTTATTTCACATTTTAGCCCCTCAATTTATTATTTTTGCAATTTAGTCCTAATTACTCAAAATCATCAAAAATTCCAATACAAAACATGTTAATCCAAAACATATCTTTCATATTTCACCAACTAACTTCTCAAAGCTCAAATATTCATCAATGGCATAACTCAAAATATTCACCAAAATCAAAAATTCAAGCATCGACTTTGTACATTACACTGCAACATCTAAAAAACGTAAAAATTATCAAAAACCGAGCTAAAACTCACCTTGAATCAAGCTTCAATATTGCCAAACCCTTAAAAGCTTTTTTTATTTTTCTTTTCTTTAGTTTCGGTCACCAAGAACAAAGTATGAACACTTAATTTTTATTTTATGTTTTATGATATTATAACTTATTAATCATTTTACATTTTTAACCTTTTGAATGAAATATAAAACCATTTTAAATCATGGTCATTACTGTCCCTTGCATGTTATCATGGGAAAATTGCAACATAAATACCTCCATTTAAAAAGACAACCATAATTTGGCCCTTTTACAATTAACCATCAAATTTTCATTTTACGCGATTAAGTCCTTTTATTTAATCGGGCACTCAAATGACAAAATTAAAGCATGAAAATTTCACAAATACAAATTCACACCTAATAAACACAGAAAATAATTTTTAAATATTTTTCTAACTCGGATTCGTGGTCCCGAAACCACCGTTTCGATTAGGGTCTAAATCGGGCTGTTACACTGACATATGCCCGTGTCTATGGCCCGTGTCCTAGCCCGTGTCTAAAAACCTTGACTTTCTGTTTCTGACATGAACATCCAATAAGGGGTACATGGCCAAGGCACACGCCCGTGGCCAGCGGCCGTGTCTTCCACACGGCTGAGACACACGGCCGTGTCTCTGCCCATGTGTTTACTACCATGCATACTGACTTGCATATTTTACGTGCAGGGGACACACGACCAAGCAACACGCCCATGGGGCTGACTATGTGCCACACACGGCCTAGACACACGCTCGTGTGTCTACCCGTATGGACAATATAAGGCTATCTACATACAACTTACCTCGGATTACAAAAATGTATACGACTAGTTCGGCTTAGTCCACTTGTTTTGCTTTGCCCCGATCTAGTCCCAGATTTTGTAATTCTTGATCTATAACGATAAAAATTCAAAAATTTAATCATTTTATTGATCTAGGTATTAACAATTCATAATTAGGCAAAATAACCATTTTACCCTTAGACTTTCACAAAATAACCATTTTACCCCTAGACTCGAAAATCGAATTTTATCACATTTTCTCATTAACCAAGCCTAGCTGAATACTTGTTATACTTGAAGCATCCCACAATTCTCATTAGTTCAAACATTTATCAACTATTTTTACAACTTATGAAAAATGGTCCTTAGTTAGGGTTTCCATGAAAACAACTTCACAAAAGTTGTTTATTTCACAACTATGATGCATTTTCTTCCATAAAATTTCAGAAAGCAACATGAACATTGTCATGGTAAAACCCTAGACTTTCAACCATTTGCAAAATAGTCCCATTATTTGAAAGCTCATGCTACAAGGGTTCTAAATGTACAAAAATCATCAAGAAAAACCATCAAATCACTTACTTCTTAGGGTTACAAGTTGCTGAAATTTCAAGCTCCCAAAAACCCCATTTTTTGCTAAAACTTTCGGTGGAAGAGAAGGAAGAAATGAAAAAGATGATGGCTAGACACTAGGGTAATATTTTATTATACATTAATTCACCTACCCATTTGACCATTTGAATTTCTTATCCACTATGGCCGGCCATCAGCTTCTAAGGGGTTTATTTGCCCTTTAAAGACCCCCAATTTTGGTTCTCTAGCTATTCGACACCCTTAGCTATCAAAATAGGACTTTTGCACTTTATTCGATTTAGTCCTTTTTCACAATTAAGCATGAAATCGCTAAAACTAATTCACCAAAATTTTCATACTCTCGTATAATCATGTCACAACATATAAAATAATATTAAAAATAATTTCTCTAACCTTGAATTAGTGGTCCCGAAACCACTATTTTGACTGGGCCTAAAATTGGGTCGTTACACCGATGCTGACACAATATGCCCTAGAAAACCAACCTCGCACAACCAGAATTCGCATTTACTTAACTTTGCATATAACTTCTTATCACACAGAGTCTGTAATACAATTCTCAGATGCTCGGCATGTTCAGTTTCATCATGTGAGTAAATCAAAATGTCATCAATGAATACAATGACAAATCGATCTAGGTATGGTCTAAAAATTTGATTCATTAAGTCCATAAAGACAGTAGGTGCATTTGTTCATCTGAAATGAATAATTAAAAATTCGTAATGACCATACCTCTTTTTAAAAGCTGTCTTTGGCACATCAGAGTCTCTAACTCACAATTGGTAATAACCCCATCTCAAATCTATCTTTGAAAACATTGTAGCCCATTTCAATTGATCAAACAAATCATCAATCCGTGGTAGAGGGTATTTGTTATTGATTGTCACTTTATTCAACTATTTGTAGTGTATACACATTCTCACTGTGCCATCTTTCTTTTTCACAAACAACATAGGAGCACCCCAAGGTGAGAAACTGCATCTTGTAAACCCTCTGTCGATTAAACCCTTGCAACTGAGCTTTTAATTCTTTGAATGCTATAGGAGCCATTCTGTATAGAGCTATTGATATCAGTGTTGTTCCCGGCATAAACTTAATGCCAAACTCAACCTCTCGGATTGGTGGTAAACTCGGTAACTTTTCAGGAAACACATCTGGATACTCACGCACAACAGGTACTGATTCAATCTTCTTTTTAGTCACTTTTGTATCAAGCACATAAACAAAATAAGCTTCGCAACCCTTTCTCACATATTTTTGAGCTAACATCGATGAAATCACTGCTGGTAACCCATTCAAATCATCTGACTCAATCCGGATAATCTCATTATTCTGACATCTCAAATCAATCGTCTTTCATTTGCAATTCACAATAGCATCATGCAACGTTAGCCAATCCATACGCATAATTATATCAAATTCATCAAGTGGTCAAATCAGCCAGAAAAAATATCCCGAATCATCAATGGACAGTTCTTGCACACTTTATCAACAACACACACTTGCCTAAGGGGTTCGATACTCTAATTACGAATTCAGTAGACTCTACAGGCAAAGTCTTACTAGATACTAAATTCACACATATATACGAATGAGTTGATCCTGAATCTATCAATGCAATAACTTTAGTATCATAGAGAGTAAAAGTATCGGTGATAACATTTGGAGATGACGCTTTTTCGTGAGCACAAATAGTGTAGGCTCTAGCAGGTGCCCTAGCCTCAGATCTCGCTATAGAATCTCTCGTTTTACCATGATTACCACTTGCATTTCTCGTATTTCTTGGCGGCCTCCCTCAAGTAGTTGTGTTGCTCGATTTTACATTCTGAGATTTATCTTTTTCATTTAACTCAGCACAATCTCTAATAAAATGATCTCGTGAACCACAACTGTAACAAGTTCTATTATTATTTTTCACCCAACAATCTCTAAAATGCCGTCTTCCACATTGTTGACACTTGGGTTTAACATCTTTTACATTACCAACACTTGATACTGATGTGGCTTAAGCTTTAGGGTTGGTGTATTGCTTTCCATGATATCTATTCTAATACCCCACTGAAGTTGTCGATCGGTTAAAATAGTCTCTAGATTTCTTTGAAGAATGATAAGATTTACTTATCGATCTCTTCCTCGAATCTCGTGCCTTTGAATCAACCTTTCTCTTTTCTCGGCTAAAATCTACAACTTTGCAGGCCCGTTCAACTAGCACAATGAATTCTTTCAAATCTAATATCCCGACCAAAAGTTTAATATCTTCATTTAGCCCATCAACAAACCGCTTGCACATTATTTATTCAGTTGAAACATACTCCTGAGCATACTTGCTCAATAGTACAAATTCCCTCTCGTACTCGGTTACAGTCATACGACCTTGTTTCAATTCTAAAAACTCTTTATGCTTTTGGTCCAGAAATCGTTGACTTATATACTTCTTTTGGAACTCAAATTGAAAGAATTCCCAAGTAACTCATTCTCTAGGAACCGCTGATGTCAACGTTTTCCACCAATGTATGCATTGTCTCTAAGTAAAGGTACTACACATTTGATACATTCATTTGGAGTACAAGACAATTCATCGAATACTTTGGTCGTGTTCTCGAGCCAGAACTCAACTTTCTCAGGGTCATCATCAACATTTGCTCTGAGTTCTTCAGCTCCGTGTTCACAAATCTTATCAACGGGAGGCTTGCCCAATCTTAAAAGCTCGACTCCTTAAGGAGCTACTGGTACAGGTTGGGGATTTGGAGGGGGTGGAGGTTGTTGAGCAGCCGGGTTCGTACGAATATATTGAGTGAACCACTTATTCATCAATTTGAGGAAAGCTACTTTAGCCTCTCCTCCTTGATTGCCCGTAACGGGTCTAAAATCAGACAGCTCTGTCCCTTGTACGGGAGTAGGCGCATTACTTTCAACCTTGTCAGCTATCACTTGATTGGGATCCATTTGCAATATAAAACACATTTTCAAATGTCAAGAGTCATCACACTATCACAGTTTATATATGGCATGTATAGCTAGACTCTCGCACATGCTACTTTAGTCTAGAATTGACTAAATTATAGCTCTGATACCAATAAATGTAACACCCCTAACCCATATTCGATGGTAGAATAGGGTTATGAGGTATTACCGAATAACACATCCCATTCACAAAGATTTATACATTCATTATCAAAAATCATTCGCAAACATTCACATTGTCCCTTATAAGGTTCTACGAAACCTTAAAACATGATTAAGAGTGGTTCGGGACTCAACCGATCACATATAAAAATTTTTGAAAACACTTAGAAAATTTTTACATTCATAGGTCACACGCCCATGTAAGCAGGCCGTGTGCCTCACACGGCTATTGGACACGCTTGTTTCCTAGGCCGTGTGGAAACAGAGCATACATACTGACTTGCACCACACGACCGGAGACACGCACATGTGCCTTGGCCGTGGGAAAACTGATTAGGTTATTGACTTGGGTCACACAGCCAACCACACGCCCGTGTGTCTAGGTCGTGCTTGAGACTGACTTAAATTTGTAGGGCTATCCCAGGGGACACACGGCCATGTAACATGGCCATGTGTCAGACACGGCTGAGACACATGCCCGTGTCTCTGTCCGTGTAGTAAAATATAGGCTATTTGTAAAGCCATTTTGCCACCCTACTCTCAAGTACATAAAGAAACCAAAATAGCACCATTTCAATACATCTTTAAGCAATCAAAAAACATGCCAATTCATACTCATGTCATGCCATCTATCATCAACCAATTCAACTACTTAATTCCACATACAAAACATACCAAATTCACATCTATTTCATATCACAAACCACACCATACTATCATCTCAAAATCAAACCTCAAAATTTCATACTTTAAGTATCAATACAACAACTTACAACTATCCAAAATAGCCAACATATAACCATACCAAATACATAATTTAAGCCAAATTAAATGGCCAAATACATGCCAAAATTTTCAACAAAAGCAAGCCAAATCTCATGGCTATATCATTCTCAAAACATATTATCAACTCACTAGCCTATACATGCCATATACCATATATACAAAGCTTAAAAAGTATCAACGAGTTGATTTGATAGTGTGATGATAGTTTCCGATGATCCCTGATGTCCGAGCTATCTTTGATACTCTATAAAACAAAGACAAATATCACACAGTAAGCTTCATAGCTTAGTAAGTCTGTACCAATTATACTCAATAGTTCATATAATACAAAACATCAATTAATAAACACTTATTAGTTCTTATATCATATTCAATTCTAATCCACCACCATTTAAAATGTATATGCAAATTCATCAAGCTTCATACACATAGTATCAACTACCACATAGGTATCGTACATACCTAAACTTTCTCGTATTTATTTATTTCATTCTCACCTCTTTGTTCAATACATTAATTTGTTCAGAAGTCTTTCAATGCTCTAAGAATTCGTACACTTAGTACATCAGTGATTATCTGAAGCTATAACGATCTCGCACACTTAGTGTCATTACATTAAACCATATCTATCTCAATATTGCACACTTAGTGCCTCATATAGTCGAAGCTATTACAATTTTCGCGCTAAGTGCTATTTATAGCTGAAGCAATTTTGAAACGCACACTAAGTGCCAAACATAGTTGATTTATCGTCGTATGCAGTCGTAGTCACATATATACAATTTATGCATTATTAAAGTATTAAAAACGTAATTGTAACTTCATTTATCACGTACGAACTGACATTGGATACTAAAATGATGAATCGAATCGTTTAGTCAATAACTTTAGTTTTTCCCCGATCTAGATCCGAATTCCTCATTTCTTGATCTAAATGTATTCAAAATCAATCCATTTAATCACCAACTCAATCAATTTCATCCGCAAACACATATTTAAGCCACTTTACACTTTGGCCCTAAACTTTCACATTTTTTACAATTTAGTCCCTATTTCAAAAATACACCAAATTCACAAAATTCAATAAGACCCATGCTTAGCCGAATTCTCTATAGGTCCCTAGCAGCCCAAAATTTTCATTTATTTCACAATTTAACCCCTCAATTTTTACTTTTCTCAATTTAATCCCTAATATACATTTTTACTCAAAATAACTTTACAAAACATTTATATCAAACACCAAGCTTTCATATTTCATCATCAAACCTCCAAAAACACATGAATTCATCAATGGAAACTTTCAAAATTATCAACACATTCAAAATTTGAGGCTTGAGCTAGCTAGAACACGAAGCAACGATCACAAAAACATAAAAATTATCAAAAACCGAGCTAGAATCATACCTTAATCAAGCCAAATATTTGTCGGACCCTAAAAGCTCTCCCATGGTTTATTTTTCTTCTAATTTCGGTGAAGATGATAATAATTTAAGCTTATTTTAACTTAGTTTTATTTATTATAACCTTATTAACCAAATTACTAAATTAACCTTTTTATAAAACATTTAATATAATCCATTTAATGCCCATTTATGTCCATTCGCATTATCAATTGTATAATTACAACATAAGGACCTCTCATTTAATGAGCCATGGCAATTAATCACATTTAACATATAGATTGCCACTTTTTTTTACGCGATTTAGTCCTTTTTCTCAAATTGAGCTATTAAACGATAAAATTAGCTCACGAAATATTCACACAATAATCACATGCTATAAATACTAAAAATAATATTAAAATAATTTTACGACCTTAGATTTTTTGTTTCAAAACCACTATTCTGATTTAGCTAAAACCGGGCTGTTACACCCTGCAAGCTTAAACACTAAGCAACTCAAAAACTATTCGTTCAACCCATCCAAAACATGATCAATTACCTTTTAAACATGCCAAAACAATCAACCTAGTTTCATAACCAATAAACCCTTATAGATACTTCAAAAACATTATCTAAATATTTCAAATAACATTTATCAAAACCAATTTAAAACCATGCTAATATCAACTTAAATTTTTCCTATATTATGTTTATTCATGCATCAACCTAAACATGCCATATTATAGCCTCAATAACACATATATTCATATATATAATAAACCAATATCAACTTATAATATTAATTACAGTCACTCCACAAAATCATAAGCTTTAGACAACCTAGATACATGCCAACACAAAAAGAAATATACATCACACGTTTGAGATCGGGATGGTTGATGGATGCTGATTAGGCGATCAACTTAAGTACCTAACCTGCGCACGGAAAACAAACCTATGCTGAGTATAAACTCAGTGGTATTTCTATAATTCGAATATTAAAAATTAATATAAAGTAATATGCACATTTAATCTTATAATAACAATAGTCATTCAATTTAATTAATTCATAACAAATCAATCTTAACATTTTCAATTTCTCATCAATTGCTATCTTAAATAGCATTTCACAATAAAGTGCACAATTCATTTGTCTCATTTCCATTTCACTTTTAATACTTTTCAATTCCAATTATAATATCATTTCATTTAATTGCCCCTATTAACACGACTCGGACTCAGGCGGATACACAGATCCAACCAAAACACACTAGTTTGGCACCTACTAACTCATCTGATAATTCGAAGTAATAAGTTGGCACCCATTGTCTTATCTGTTAAACTAAAGTAAATTTGGTACCCGGTACCTTAACGAATTAATCCAAAGTAATAGATTGACACCCACTGTCTCATCGACTCGAAGTCGAAGTAATCCCTGAACTCTTCCAATCCAATGGCATGCCATTTATATCCAAGTCAGCCCGATACAGTTAATAAGGTTTCAACTCACTTTTCAAGTGCAACAAATATTCAATATTAAGTTTCTACATTAATCACATATTCATATCAATTCAATTCAATATCAAAATGGTAACACTCACCTTAATTACTTACCATAAACATTTAAATCAAAATACGACCATTAATAATTAAATTCGGATTATAGAAATACAAACTAGAACTTCCGAGCTACTCCTAGTCGACTTTATATTTTCCTTTCTTAGTTGAGGTTTACGGCACAACGTTTGCTATGAAATAAAAACAATTAAAATTCATTAATACAATACAATTCAATTTCACATTAATTATTTCAATTTTTATTCAACATTTTCCTAAATTCCAATTTAGTCCCTAAACCTAGACTAACTTTATTTCTTCACAAATAATTCTATATTTTCATTAAATTTCCACTTTAAACTAAACTCAACACTCTAATTTCACTCAAATCCCTAAATTTTGAAATTTTTACGATTTATTCCCTCATACTCAAAATTTACAATTTATTGCACAATTCAATCCTTTTTCAATTCTATCTTAAAAATCAATCAATTTAGTCTCTAATTGTAACACCCCTATCCCGTAACTGTCGCCGGAATAGGACAAGGCATTACCGAAAATTAGAAAATAGATCTTAACAGTAAAATTTTAAACATTCTCTTGAAATAAAGATTATTTATTTAAATAAATCTAGACACAACCATAGATCGAATTTCAAACTTATAAAGTTAAACATCCAAAAGATGCCATATTCGCATGGCTTAAATACGTTAACCAAAATATCCTTCCACTATTAGTTTATTCTATACATGCCTTAAACCTTAATGATAGACAAACTTTATCTACTCACATGATAACTCGATAGTGTGATGAAATCTCCTCGACTTCCAACCCAAGCAATTTCTCTGAAGCCCTATAGACATAGGAAAAACACACAGAGTAAGCTTTGAAAGCTTAGTAAGCCTTAAGCAAATAAATCATTTCAATGATTATGGAAATTCCATATCACTAATCCGAATTGAAAAATTAATCTCAATTACATATACATTCATAGTACTCTTAAGTTCATATAACCTTATTAAGTAGCTTCACTTATTTATATTTACAAATAACTTATGACTATGATTTTAAATTCATGTGATAACCGTCAATTCATTCGTATGAACAAAACTTGCACATATCCATTACATACCAACCAAAACATGTCATATTTTTCCATGTTTGATTCATGGAACCACAAGGTCACATGTCAAGCACATATAGCATATAATTATCTGTTATTTATCACGTCTCATTTTCACATGGACTACATACATCTAACCAAGTTTATTCAATGTTCACAACATAATCACATAATCACTACAAGCTGTCTTTCTGAGCAGTAGTCACTAAATTATTTATAACTGGAGCTAAAAAACTCCAAATCATGTGCCGTTAATTTTCCTTGAAAATAGACTCATATATCTTATATCCCTAAAATTTTCAGAATTTTTGGTTTGACCAATCAATACCCGATTTTTCTTAAATTTTCCCCTATTTCACTATTTGACTAATCTGACCATTCTTCACTATAAATCAGATTTCTCATTGTACAGAATTCAAAATATGTTCTCGTTTATTTCATTTGAAACTAGACTCATTAAGGAGTCTAAGAATGTAAATTTTATCTCATAATCGTTATTGTACAATTTAAAATGATTTTCTAAATACAGAATAGGGGATTTCGAAGTCATTTTGACTCTATCTCACGCCACTTCAAATATCTCATTATCTACAATTCTTTTGCTTACACAGTTTCTTTTATAAGAAACTAGACTCATTAATATTTAATTACATAATTTATTCAGCTTCTAATTCAATTTCCACAATTTATGGTTATTTTCCAAAATCACACTACTGTTGCTGTCCCAAGCAGATTTATTACAAATTTGCTCTTTCACACATTCCTTGCATTCAAATTATTTAAACATGTATACCATGTCATTCAAGATCGAACCCATATAACATAGGCATTAAAAATGCTTCACTACCAACTTTAGTTCAATTGAAACGAATAAAATACAATATCATATTCACATTTAATTTTCCATGATCGTAATCACCTAAAAATAAAATCATATACTTCCACAAACCTTTCCACAAGGACCAAGTGTTTATATTTGAATATAAACATAGAATCATTTCACATAACTTAGTCATAACACTTATTCACAGATGCATCACTTTATACATTTATAATTTAATTCAAATCAAAATCGCATACGAGTACATGATACATACCTGGCCAACTTAATATGTAATACACTTTCAATTTGTCATTTTAGTGTAGGATCTTGTAATTGTATACTTTTATCAAATTCATCGGCACTTGGCCTGCTAGGTATAAAACCCGAAATTATATTACCAGCACAAAGTCTGCGGGACTTTAGCCCGGATACATTTCCAACACGAAGCCTGCGGGACTTTAGCCCGGATACATTTCCAGCACGAAGCTTGCGGGACTTTAGCCCGGATACATTTCCAGCACGAAGCCTGCGGGACTTTAGCCCAAATACATTTCCAGCACGAAGCCTGTGGGACTTTAGCCCGGATACATCTCCAGTGTCTTGAATATTTATTCACATGTTAAAACATTTCGCATAACATATGACATTAGTAATTCAATTGCTTCATTCGAATATAAGCACAAAATGTACACCTACCCTTTAACTTTCGGTTCAATAATCATACACAAAGAACAAATAATCTTTTCACTATCCCAGTTTCACTTTTAATAACCATTCGGCTATATGCCATATTCACAAATTATTTCACACACAACCTCGATCAAGTAGGAACAATAGTCACAATTCATCTATTATACATGTGACAGCCCAAAGTTGACCCTAGTCGGGAAGTGGTTTCGGGACCGCTAAACCGAGTCACCAAAATGTTTGAATGTGATACTTATTGTCTAGAATATGTAATTATGAATGTGTGAAAATTTCAAGCTTCAATTTGGTTGATTTCATGTGAATTTAGTTAATAGGACTTATGTGAGAAAATTCTAAAATGTGATAGGTCAATGTGTGAGGACCTATTAGTACATGTGGACAAAGGGGGACTTGCATGTCAAATTTCCCCCCTACTAGTAGTGGCCGGCCATGATGGGCATGATGAACAAATGTGCAATTTATTTTATGGAAATTATGGCATGAGTATGGCACAAATAAGATATGTTAATTTGTGTCATAAAATGTTGGGATAAAACAAATAAAATAAAAAAAAGGAGTATGGTGAATACAAAAAAAAATGTGTGTGTAGTTGTTTGTCCCCCCCCATTGCCGTGAGCTAAAGAAAAGAAAGGAGAGAATTTTGTTCATCCTTTTCTCATCTTCATGCTTGCCGAAACTAGAAAGAAAAACAAAGAAAAATTTTCTCATCCTTTGGTTCATCCTTGGCCAAAAATTTTAAGGAGGAAAGAAGAAGAAAGGTGAAGAGATTCGGCCATGCATGTAGCTAGGCTAAGGTATGTTTGATGATGTTCCATGAGATGCATGCATGTTTTAGTTGTTAGCTTGAGTTCTACTTGGCCCATGGTCTAAATCTTGCTATGTGATGGAATTGGCACTTGACCATGGATGCATCATTCTTGGTTGGTGTTTGATGTTGTGGTGATGAGGCATGAGGATGAGTTAAGATTCGGCCTAGGTGGAGGTTGTGTTAATGCCATTGCATGCAAAATATGAAGCTTGTTAATGATGCATGTGATGATGGCTTGATGATTCTTGAACCTCCTTTTTAGCATTTTTGTGTGAGCACATATGTGCATTGGTTGCTAAATGGAGAAGAATCGGCTAGCAAGATGTGTGCTAAGGCCGAATGTAACTTTGCATGTTGATGAGCAATGCATGTGTTAAATCGATGAAAAGGGGGGAGGATGCTTTACTAGTGTGTGTATATGTGTGTATTAAGTGTTGAGATCGACCCCAAAAATAGACATGCATATTCGGCCAAGGGGAAAGAAATTAGCTAATATGTTGTGTTGATGCATGATTTTTGCATGTATGAGACTTTAATGTCTAATGTATAAATATGGGCTAAGTGCCTTGTGTTCATCTTTTTGATGCCTAAATGATGAAATCAATTTATTTGTTTGATTAAGCTCAAGAGCAAAGGGGAAATAAATCCGATAACGGGAAGGAAAAAGTGGTCGAATAGCTAGCGGAATCGTTCGACAACACCCGAGGTAAGTTCTTGAGTAAGAGAGCTTAAATTACGATGTGATTAAATCATGCTCTATGTGAGGCTATTGAGCCGAATGTGCAAGGATGATATGTGCCTTGTGTTTGAGTTTCGCAAATGAAAATGAAATATGAATGTGCCATGAATTATTGTTAGATGTGCATGATTAATTGAATGCTGTCCGGGCTAAGTCCCGAAGGCTTTGTGCTAAGTGAATATATCCGGACTAAGATCCGAAGGCATTCGTGCGAGTTATTAAATCCGGGTTAAGTCCCGAAGGCATTCGTGCGAGTTGTTAAATCCGGGTTAAGTCCCGAAGGCATTCGTGCGAGTTGTTAAATCCGGGTTATGTCCCGAAGGCATTGTGTGAGTTACTAAAACCGGGCTATGTCCCGAAGGCATTTGAACGAGGAGCTATATCCGGTTAAATCCCGAAGGTACGTGATTTGGTAATGAATGAGCTTGCTGTAAAATTCCAGCGAATACTCGAAAAACATCCCAATATGGGGATATGTTACGTATGTGTTGAATTTAATCGAGCCCTTACAAATAAATGTTCGCTCAGTCGATAAACGAGCTACCGGCCTTCGGCTAAGTTAGTCTATTGTGTATGTACATAAGGGTTGTTAATGTTGTGAAGCAAGTTTGATATCGGTAAATTGCGTATTATGAAATATTCCATTTAGCCAAATGCGTGTTATTCTTTGTTTATGCTGGAATTCCTTGCTCAAACTTACTAAGCATAAATTGCTTACTCGTTACACTGCTCCTCTGTTTTATAGATTTTTGGTTCTCCAGCTATCGGACTCGGGATCTTGAAGTCGAAGTCGCCCACACTATCAAAGGCTCTTTTGGGTACTATTTTGGTTGAATCTTGATATGGCATGTATAGGACTACCCATTGTTGTTTTTCGAGTACTTTATGAAATGTATAAGTGTACAGCCATGCGAAAATGGCTTGTAGAAGTGGAGTATGGCATTAGACCATTCGTGTTTATGAATGTATAGATGGTCTCATGATGTAACTATAGTTGGAATGGAAGTGTTGAGCAAATGATCAGCCACTGGAATGGCTAAGTATGATCATATGTGGGCTTATGTATGACAAGGCCCTAGTTGGTCCATGAAACCCCAAAATAGGTAAGGTTTACTTTGAAAACAGAGGCTGATAGCAGCAGTGGTGTGGATTGGAAAAATCACAAGAATTCGTACGAGTGGAATTAAATAGTGAATAAATTATGTAATCGAACCTTGATGAATCTACTTTCATATGGAAGTAACGAAACAATCATATGAACAGTACAGTAAGAGATATTCGGGTTCTTGTGGAACAGGGCCAGAACAGTTTCTGGATTCCCTGTTCCGCCTTTGGAAATTCACTATAAATTGACCAGAGATAATTAGGGGTCATACCATATATGTATGGATTCCTCTCTGAGTCTAGTTTCCATAGAAACAAACGGTATCAGTATTGAAGCTCTGTGCAGAGAGATATCCAAGTCGTAATGGGAAAAGGTCAGTGTAGTCGACCCCTGTAAAATGGGAGACTTTGACTAATAAACTGTACTAATTGGCCCGACCAAAAATTCTAGAAAAAAATACATAGGTGGGGACATGAGTCTAGTTTCAGGGAAAAATCACCAAACTGATTTTCGAGTTGTGAAACTCAAGATATGATTTTTGAAGCGACTAGTACTCAGACTGGGCAGTGTCTGGAAGGAAATTTTTCTATGTTTGTTAACATCTCGTGTCCGACTCCGGTGTCGGTCTCGGGTTCGGGGTGTTACAATACAAATATCCCATTCTTTGACTTTGTTTCATAATAGCTATTCGATCATCACATATATACCATTCAATTCACATTCGACTTTATACAAACAAGTACAATAAAATTGTATACACATATTACACACTTTCACATCATTACTTAATAGTCATTCGGCCACATTATATACATAAATCATCCATTTCATATTCGGCATTATAGCCTAAATTCAATATACTTATTGCAAATTGAACTTGTAAAGGTCAAATAATTACTTACCATATTATATAAAATCTTAAGCGCGCAGCAAATCAAATTTAATTACTTAACGACTTACCTTGAATGTCATTGCACAATTACGGATTGATTAATCAACTACTTTTTCTTTCCCCCTGTCCAAATTTAGCTCCTTTTTCTCTTGAGCTTAATTAAAAAAAACAAATAAACATTTATTCACCTTAATCCATCTCATGATCGAATGCCTTTAAGCTTAATAATAAAAATCCTTTAACAAAGTAACACTCAACCAAAACAAATTCGATTATACAACTATATAATTTAAAGCATCAATTATGCTTAACTAAATGTTAAGCTATAATCAGAATCACTCAGACATATTTATGGTCAAACATAGCAAGAAAACTAAATAAGCTTTACTAGCCACACTTAGTTCAATTATAACATAACTTCACTTACTTATAAGCACATTCGGCAACTTGATAATTAAGTTAATATCATGGTATCATAACTCAACATTTATCAATATGTCATTAGCAAAATATGCTCATGTCAAATTTACTCCCAATCACATCTCAAAATTCAACAAGCTTAGAACTCATTTAATAATTAAATTCCATTTCAAAGCATCAAAACATTATCAAATGTATACTCCTCCTAAATGACTGAATGCACATTAACTAAGCACTTAACAATTTTCTTTAGCAATTAAACTCATTTGGCAATGATAAAGACAAATTTAACAAACCTTAACTTTTAACTTATAATTGTACATATCTCATTCAAAACATCCACACCAATTTATTATCCAATCAACCATAGCCGAAAACCTATCATACAATTAAAACCCTTGTTCAAATTATTATTCACTATAATACTATGGCTGAATCCCTCAATTAGCTAACATAGCCTCTTGTATTCAATCTAAACAGGTATATACAACCTAAATCCCTCTTTTAACACATAATTCACTATCTTGGAACTCATTTTCTAACTAATTTAACTTATTCCAAAGCCGAATGCTATTTGAGCATTAAGCTCATGTTCTTTTCATTATTAAGCAAGTATTATAACTCAACTAACTTCATTAGCCGACTACTCAAGCTCATTTGAGCCACATATGGTAATTTAGTTTGTTCATACTCAATTAGAAAAATTTCTCCTTACAAATTATCAAAACATACACAATGTAACCCATTGAGCTCATGACCGAATGCTTTATGCATCACAAACACAAAATCATACACATGGGTCATGTTAGGAGCTTCAAAACCAATTTAAATTTCTCAAAATCCAAAGAAAAACATATGAAATCATACCTTAAGTCCCAACACAAGATGGCCGAATGCCTTAGGTGTTCTTTCTTCCATTTCTTGTTTAGTTTCGGTAAAAGGCGAGAAAAAAAATGAGAAACTTTGTTTTTATCATCCTTTTTTTATTATTAATTCATGGTTTTCTAATATAAAACTATTTAATATTATTTCATTAATATACAATACACAAAATGCCAAATTTTTCATCATCATTACCGTCCACTATAATCATAATGGTCTATTTGACATGCAAATCCTCTATGATGCTATCCATATACAATTTGGCCACTTCAACTTTTACCTATCACATTTTTATGGTTTATTAATTGAGTCCCTTTTTATAATTTGACATCCAAATAACAAAATTAAAGCATCAATTTTTTTAATTTATTATTATTTTTTTTTTCACACATGGAAATTCACATAATAAAACATAGAAATTAATTTAATCCTTTCTTATTAATTAAACACCCAAACGATCACATTTTCGTACGAAATCTTCACATATGCTAATTCACATATAATGAACACAGATAATAATAATTAATTATTTTTCTGACTCAGTTTCGTGGTTCCAAAACCACCATTCCGATTAGGGTCTAAAACGGGTTGTCACACTAATACTCTAATTATTCAACATGGAAAATATTAAAAAACTCAATAATTTTTAAAATTTTGACATGGGTTGGGTAGTATTTAGTTCTAGAATTCTAAAACATTATAAGAAAATGGACTAATTTGACTTACCAATGGAGCTTTGAACGTTAAAACCCTAATTTCTCCTTCTTTTCTTTCTCTTTTTCTTCTCTGTTTCGTTCCTTTCCTTTCTCTTTTTATATTCTTTTACTTTCATTTATTTTGTTTATTCATTTAATTATTATAATAATATAATGATATAATATATTTACTTAAATAATAAGTAGGTAATTATTATAAATATATGAATATAAATTTTACACATGTACACACAATCACCATACACTTTTCAATTTATGGCTTAATTACTTATTTAGTCCCTTCACTTTTCTCTAATCTATAATTCAACTTTCTTCCTATATGCAATCTAGTCCTTGCACCTAATTACTCTTAATTTAAACAAATTCACCTAATCAAAATCTAATTAACCACACAACTAACTTCGTAAATATTTTTAATAAATATTTATGAATCCATTTTACGAAAACGGAGACCCGAAAGTACACTTTCCGGTACCCGTGACTATCGGGTTATTACAAACCCAACCTCTCAAATGCGGCGACCGTGATAGATTTTATGTCCAAAGCATCTAAAAAGAATAATCTACTATTTGAGCTATCAACGTGGCTAGTTAACAGAAGAAATGGAGATGACTTGAGATGAGATGAGATTGTGCATTTGGTCGGATATGGAAAAGAAAAGCTCTTGACTGTTCTCATCACGGGAACTATTCTTTGTGAAGCTTGACCCACCACCGTCGCCGCGATCCGCAACCTCATGCTGCTACTGAACCACTCTAAATTTTTTCTCTTCTTCTTCTCCTCTTTCTCCTCTTTCTCCTATTCTTTTTCTTTTTCGTCTTCATCTTCTTATTCTCTTACTACCTAGCCCAGCTAGGGTTTTAAATTGGATTCGTTTACATAGTAGGATGCCATGTCACTTTTCTATTACATTTATAACGAAAAATTGATAAAAGGACTGGTTTGTTATATTTCAATTTAAGTGATTGAATTGAAATCAAAGTGATTGTTTTGTTAGCTGCATCAAAGTTGAGTGACTGTTGATGTAATTTAACCTTTTTATTTTAATTTTTGCTAATTCTGTTTGTGATAATTAGGTGATGAAATGGCAAGGATTACTCTATTGAAAGTGCAGAAACAGGTTTGCGGTTAGTCTTCTCTTAAGGTATTTTGGACATGAACATTGCTTTGTTATTGTTATTATTTTAATTTTGAAAAAGGAATTAATGTTTTTGGGTGTTGTGAATTTTGTGCTTCTCCCTTTGTGTTTGCATTTTGATTTGTTGAGCTGGTTCTTTCTTGTTAGTTACATGGCTATTCTGTTTGGTGCCATTTTTGAGTTCACTGGTGGTGGTATTATGGTTCTTATTGCAACTTATGTAGTATTTGAACCTTTGTTTTGATAAAAAATATCTCTTATACCTTTAGAAAATAGATGAAAAAAGCTTGGGTGTCTTAGAATTATATATTAATATAATAAAGCCATTAAAAGAGACATTATCATTTATTCATTCATGCTTTCATAAGTTTTACTAGTCTTGGGATTTTTAAAGATTTACTTATCTTGTAGATTGATGTATTTCCTTATTATATAAGGTGAATACTTCTTAGATTAGATTTATCAAAGATAAATTTTGATTCATCTATTGCCCATTTAAGTGTCTAGTTGACTTTGTCTTTAGCATCACTTTTACATTGGTGATTCATTCTTGTTTTGCTGCACAGGCAAAGCATCAATATGTAAATTGGTTTGTAACACCCCTTACCCATGTTCGACACCAGAACAGGGTATGAGGCATTACCAGACATAAACACATGCAATCGTATAAAATCGGGTCATGAATTTGCGTTCAAATTTAAAACTTTTTACATTTTATCTTAACGTCCCTAATATGGGCCTACGAAGCCCAAATCATGCTTCGAAAACAGTTCGGGACAAAACCGAGAACTTTAGAAAACTTTAAAAAATTTCATGAAAAATAGGGGCACACTCCCGTGTGATATTAAGACACGGCCGTGTGGCTCACATGGCCATGTCTCTAGCCCATGCACGAATCTGACTTGTCATTGCAAACAAATTTACGTCACACATAGATATCACCACTCATTCATCCATATATGTACGCATACACATCCTTGAAATGCATCATCATGGATTTATAATATAGCTAATATACCAACATCAAATGGCCCTACATAACAATGAACTTTCAAATAGCATAGGCCAACATTTTAGGCCAAAACAATTATGACACATACAAAAATAACCAAGTCCCCTATACATGCCATGACTTTAAGTATAAGAATTATCAATACGCAATTTGTTAGTTTGATAGTGTGATAGGTTCTCTGGCGACTTCCAACCCGAGCTAACCTAAGGACATTATAAACACAGAAAATAAACGGAGTTAGCTATATAGCTTAGTAAGTTGGAATGTAAATAATTAGAAATTTACTAACATGCTTTTACTAATTCTCACAATATGTTCTCAAGATAATACAATCAAAATTGCACATAGTTCCACTATTTACTCTTGTTCATCTCAAGCTATCTACTCGAGTAACAGTCACTAAATTATTTATATCTTGAGCTACGAAACTCCAAATTAAGATCCACTAATTTTTCCTGAAACTAGACTCACATATCTTCTTACTATAAAATTTTCAAAATTTTTCGTCTAGCCAATAAGTACAGTTTATTCTTTAAAGTCTCCCCTATTTTACTGTCCAATAGTTCCAACCCCTCTTCGCTAAAAATTAATTATCTCTTCATACGAGATTCAGATGATGTTCCTGTTTGTTTATTTTGAAAATATACTCATTAAGGATTTTAAGCATATAAATTATAACCCATAATTATTTTTTTTACAATTTTTAATGATTCCCCAAAATCAGAATAGGGAATTCTAAAATCATTCTCACTCTGTCTAACAAAAATTCAAATATCTCATAATATGAAATTCTTTTGCTTACACCGTTTCCTTTATATAAAAATATGCTCAATAATTTTTAATTTCATATCTTATTCAACCTCTAATTCGATTTTCACCATTTTTTATTATTTTTCAAAGTCACACAACTACTGCTGTCCAAAACTGTTTTATTGCTAATTTTACTCTCTCACGTTTTCTTTGTATTAACTTTCATACAACATTCACATAGATTTTGTACGTACATGTATCGCTTAAATCAGTCATACTTTCATTTTTTTATCTTGGCTATGTCAGTTGATACATTTAAACCTCAATGAAAACACATTATTTCAATTCAATATCAAATAATATTATTGGTTCATAATTCTTTCACATTTAATCTTCACATAGTCATATTCGTTTACACTTAGTCATTTCTCGTTGAACACATCAGAATAATAACGGATACACGGTGGCCTTCACATAGCACCACCCTTGTAGCCAAAGCTATTTTATTCACAAAGTGGCCTTCACCTAGTACCACACTTGTGTCCAAAGCTATTATATTCAAAAAGTGGCCTTCACATAGTACCACACTTGTGTCCAAAGCTATTTTATTCCTAAGGTTCAACCAGGAAATTTCTCACTTAGCACAATGCCATGGACTTATTTCACTTAGTACATTGCCATGGACTTATTTCACTTAAATGCGATGGTTTGATTTCACTTAGCACAATGTCATATCCTAGATATGGTCTTACATGCGAATCACTTATTTCACTTAGCATATTGCCATGGTCTAACCATGGTCTTTTACCGTCAATTCATATTTCACTACGCAACGATCGTGATCGATCCTGCATTTTTACTCAATTCGAACGTTTACTTTAATTTTCACAATTTAATCAAATATATAATAATATTGCATAATTAACATAAATCAATAACATTTTTTAACATATGAACTTACCTCGACCTAAAATAGCGAAAAGGGTCAAATCGTCCAATACTCATTTTTCCCCCGTTCTAAGTTTGAACTTCATTTTTCTTGATCTATGATAACACATTTAACTCAGTTAGTACTCAAATTATTCAATTTAGTCCAAAAATCACACTACGATAAAATTATATTTTTACCCTTAAAGTTTCACATATTTAAATTTTGCCCCTAGGCTCCTAAGATGAAAAGCATTTATTTTTCTCAAATCCTAAGCCTAGCTGATTCATATTCCCTCTTATAGTAGCTCACATTTTTCACTAAATCACATTTCTTACACATATTTTATAACTTTTACAAATAGGTCCTTTTATGAAATTTCATCAAAAATCACTTAGTAAAAGTTGTTTATCACACTCCAAACTTTCATATTCTTCCATAAAACATCAAAACACGTGTATTTCATCCATAGGTAAATTTTAAACACAAACCCTAGCTCAAAATAATGGTAGAAATAGCTAAACCGAGTTACGAGGATCTCAAAAATGTAAAAATCATTAAAACCGGGGCTAGAACGGACTTACAATCGAGCTTGGAAGCTCGAAAAACCTTATCCATGGTTTTCCCTTGTGAAATTCAGCCATGGGGTTGAAGATGGACAAAAATTGGCTTTTAGTTTTGTTTCTAATTCATTTTAATTACTAAATGACCAAAATGCCCCTAACTTAAAAATATTCTATTTCACCTATTTCATGTCCATTTTTTGTCCAAAAAATTAACCAATGCTCTAATTACCATTTAAGGACCTCCAATTTAAAATTTCATAATAATTGGACACCTCTAACATGTAGAACTCAACTTTTGCACTTTTAACAATTTAGTCCTTTTGATTAAATTGAGTGCCCAAACGTCGAAAATTTCGAACAAAATTTTCATGAAATCATTCCGTGAAACCGTAGACCATAAAAATATGATAAAAATAAATTTTTTTCCTCGACGGATTTGTGATCCCAAAATCACTGTTCCGACTAGGCCCAAAATCGAGTTGTTACATGGTTACTGCATTTGTGTTGGCTTGATTTGAGTTCTAGGAACCTACTGATAGTTGTGACGCATGTAGAGTATATCTGGTAGTTTTACATTATTAATCCATTGATGTGTGTCTGGTGCATGTTTTTGAATGATAATGATGTGTGTTTTTAATTCCTTGTAGCTTTCTATTTTTAAGTTTTCTCAATAAATCTATAATTTAGTTTTCAAAAATAAAAATAAATCTAATTAGGATACTTGTTAATTTTGATATTAATTGAAGCATTGACAGGTGTGCGAATTGCAAAGGCTTTTGAGGTTTTGAGTTTCATGATCATATGGTGAAAATTATCATAATTCATGTTTACATAGCATGTGTGAAGGCTGGGTTCTTCATCGAAGTTCAAGGTTATGAGAAAAATGATCCCACCAACTCTTTTTTTCTCAGAGAAATTTGTCTCCGGCTTTATTGGGATGATATGCTGATGTCCATGGATGGTGTGCTTCGATGGATTACCAGCAATGAAGTTTTCTTTTATTAGGGGGTCTTTCAACTAAAGAGGGTTGTTGTAATTGAAATATACATGTGCACGTATTAATTTATATAATTTAATTCAAATAGAAATAAAATTATGTTATAAAGATTTTTTTAAGTGTTTTTGATGGTGGAGCATCATATTTTTATCATATTTTTAGATGGAAAAGTTGCTAAACGATAGAAAATACTTTGCATAAACAAAATCTCAAATGTATATTTATTTTATTTAAAACAACTTTACTGAAATATTTTAAAGAAATTTGCCAAACAACAAAAAATATTTTACACAGATTCATGCAAACACTAAAAAATATTAGTTTTTTTTTCCAAAAGAGAAAGTTATTTGCTAAAAATTATTTTTTGGTAACTATTTTCAGTGAAACAAATGGAGTCTAAATGATTTTAGTTCAACAATGAAATGAAATAAAGTTGGTAAATGTGTAAAGATAAACGTGATTTAAAAAATTGTCTATTAAAATATTTTTTATTTGATAATTTTTTTATATTATTGATTTTTTATTTTAAATATTTTTTCAATTCACATGATTTTTTTATATTATTGACACATCACAATGTATAGTATATATCATATTACTTCTTTTTGGTGTTGATTGTGAATTTTTATATTATATTAGTATACATGAAACTAAAGGTTATAGTTAGAGGAGATAGAGATAAAATTATAAAAATAGGAATAATTAAAGTTAAAAATTTTGTATTAAAAAATTTAAATTAAATTATTAATTTTTAAAAGAGTTAAAATTATAATTTCTTTTTCATTTAATCAAAATTTAAAAATGATTTAATTTTAATCTTAAAATAATTTTTCTATTAAGCGAAAAGGCCAAAGCCTTCACCCATCGCTTTGCCTAGGCTTGTAACCCGCAGCTTAGTTATTTTTATTAATTTGTAGAGAGATGGATTTTTTATATAAGTAAAAGAAGTAAAATTTGTTTAGGGATAAAACTTATAAATAATTAACTAAAGATGTAATATAAAATCTTTTGTATTTATCAATTTGTAGTTTCAATGATTAAAATCAAGTATTTGTTTTTAATCTTTATGGATTTTTTATCTTAAAGTTTTTTAAGAGTAAATTATTATCAAGTGAAAGTGTTATAAATACTTTTTTAAGGAAAATGAAATTAACAAAACTCTATATAAAAAGGAAAATCTTCCCTTATCACGCACGTGCACTACCGCGGTGTTCCTTTTCCTTTTGCATTTTAAAAAATATCTATTAAATTTCAGTTTCACTTAAGTTTAAATTTCACTTTCATTTTTAATATAATTTAACCTATGTATTTTTATAATATTATTAATTAATTAAAATAATTAATATAATCAATTTTTTATTAAAATATAAATGATTATATATAATTTGACTGCCTTAAATATTTTAAAGACTGATGGATGACTTGTCATTCCTTTTGAGTTTACTTCTTTCTTTCTTTCTTTTTTTTACATTAAAAGGCATGTCAAACTTCAGCTTTTGCCATTTTATTATGTTGAAACTTTAGATTTAATTTATATATTTTAATTTCTGATATATTTTGGTATTTGTACTTTTATAATATCATGGGTTAGTCTAAATATTTAATATTGTTAACTATTTCAAATAAATTGCTGAAGTTATTTTTTTGACAAAAAAATATTTTATCATGACAAGCTCAAATAGGTATTTTTAAGAAAAAGATTCATATAAACATTTTCAATGTTATTTTTATTGTTATATGACTATCAAGTATTTTTTAAAATTTCAAAATGTCACACCAAAATATTTAGTAGAAGAAATTTAACAATGGTATATTTGGACCTAAATTTTATCCAAAAATTAGTACTAAATTTATGAAAATAAAAATAAGGGAATTAAATTTCAAATACATAATATGTATAAAAATTTAGAATATATTTTAACTTTTAAATTTTTACTCCATAATTTGGAAAAAAAATCAATCTAACACAAATTGTTGTAACCATTATAGTTACTAAAAATATGGTGACTCTCGATGAATGCTCCCCTGAGGAGCAAGAGCACTTGGAACGCTACACCAAGAAGATTAAGGCTGTAGGCGTAGTGGAAAGTCTTTCTCCTGCACCACTGTCTCGATCTTATAAGGATTCTCTGCTGAAGCCACTGGTTTCCAATGATTTATTTAAGGAACCATCTCGATGGAGGATGATGACGATCCATACTAGGATATGGAGGAGCACTCTAATGAGTTTGCAAGTATTCAGGTGGTGAAAGTGGATAAAGAATGGAAATAAAATTTGCGAAAATCGTGACCAAACTCTATAATTATTAAGTTGTTAGGGAAGTCGATCTCATACAGGGCCCTTACACAACGATTAACATCTATGTGGAATCTAGATGAGGAGTTCGGTTGCATTGATTTGGGACGTGGTTTTTGTTGTCAAATTTTTTAGCATAGGTGATCATTTGAAAGTGATAATGACAGGTCCTTGGAAGATTATGGATCATTATCTGACAATACAAAAATAGAAGCCAAACTTTCTGTAACATCCCTTACCCGTGTCTAACGCCAGGACAGGGTACGAGGCATTACCGGACTTAAGTATACACATACATGACAAACTAGACCATAAAATTTTAACCAATTCAAAAACATTCAAACACAAGCATATTGTCCCTCATACGAGCCTATGAGGCCCAAAACATACATCAGGGGTGGTCAAGGACTACACCGAGAATTTTAGAAAAGTTTGGGAAAATTTATTTAATACAGAGCCACACGCTCGTGTGAGATGGGGACACACCCGTGGGCTCTCGACACGCCTATGTCCTCCAACCATGTAACTCTCTGACTATGATGTCAGCACTAATTAAGGGTCACACGGTCGTATCACACACTTGTGTGGTCAGACCACGTGGTCAATTAAAAATAAATGGATCTTTCATAAAATGGTGCAGATTTCACACGGGCAGAGCACACGCCCATGTGGGTAGGCTGTGTCTCTCACACAACCAAGACACACACCCGTGTCTTAGCCCTTGTGTTTACTACTGGGCATACTGACTTGTAAAGTTTATGTGTAGGGGACACACGGGCGAACAACAAGCCTATAGGGTAGATCGTGTGTCACACACGTCCAAGACACATGCCCGAGTGTCTAACTGTGTGGACAATTTAGAGGCTATTTTCCAAGCCAATTATCACTGTAATATCCCAAATTAGTGCCTAATCTAAATAGTGGTTTTAGGACCACAAATCTGATGTTAAAATAATTATTTTATGATCATTATAAGGTCTAGGATATGAGAATAAGCATGTGTTGAAGTTTCATGAAGAAATTCTTTGTGCAAGTGTCCAATTGGAAATTAGGGACCAATTTGAATAAATTGCAAAACTTTGGTTCTAGAAGAAATTTGAATGAAATTGCTTTGGAATATTAATTAGAGGACCTTAAAGAGTAATTTACCCAATTTCTAAGTTTTTGGACAAATATGGGCATGCATGGAAAATTTTGGAAGTTTAGTAAAGAAGGGCATTTTGGTCATTTGGTAATAAACAAAATAAAATAGGAAAAATCAAGCTAAAATCAGCTCATTTTCTTCTTCATGCTACCGAAATTATAAGGGTCTCCATAGCTAGGGTTTTCTAACATTTCAAGCTTGATAGTAAGTCAATCCTAGCCCCGTTTTTAATGTTCTTCGTATTTTTGAGATCCTCGTAACATGCTATTTCTATTTCTACCCATATCTCATGCTAGGGTTCATGTTTAGAAAATTACATGCATGAGATGTTTGTGTTTTGATGATTTATGAAGGAATATGGGAGTTTAAAGGATGGTAAACAACTTTTACTAGGTGATTTTTCGTGGAAATGGCTTAAAGGACTAAATTGTAAAAGTTGTGAAAATGGGTAGAAAATAATAGAATGAAGGAAAAACATGAGCTGCTATAAGTGCGAATAACATTTGGTTAGGCTTGGGTAGCCTAGGAATTACATGCATTTGATTATATGAGCCTTAGGACTAAATTGTACATATTGTGAAAGGTTAGGGGAAAAATGGTTATTTTGCCCAGGGGTGAGTTTTAATCCTAAAATGAAAAATGTGATGTATTAATAGTCTAATATTATTGATATAGACCCCGAGAAACCAATTCTGGAGGTCCACCATGGAAAACAAAAGGTTTCAGAATAACCGAGACACGAATACGAAACAACTACCAGGTAAGTTCGTATAATCAGAAGTAAACTCTTAATATACTTAAAAATGCATGTTCTTGAATGTATGATAATTAGATATTCATTGCATTATAATCCATAAGTCATGCTAGTGTAAATGAAAAGATGATAAATGTCCCGGTTGAAATAAAAAGGGAAATCTGATGGTTAAATTATGACTTACATGACTTGAGATCCTGCATGTGTTACAGAGAAGGATTTAGCCTAGACGGGTAATCCGCTGATCTCAATGTTGAAAGGATCTAGGTTGAACGGCTGTTCCTTGAGTGATCGAGCCTCCCGAAGAATATGGGTGTAATAAGGATTTAGCCTTGACGGGTAATCCGATTGAGGACTGAATTTAGCCTGGACTGGCAATTCAGATCCAAGTTTATGAGAGCAATTATCATTGAAAGAGATTTAGCCCGAACTGATAATTCTGAAAATGCTCTATGAGTTGATACTACGGGGGATTTAACCTGGACTGGTAATCCCACCATAAAATGTAAGGTTCGCGGGAGTGCGTCCTTGAGACGATCACTTGTATGACTTGACGATAATTGGGCTACCCATTGAGATTTTTGAGAAATTCAACGGGATTAATATGAGAAATAAAGAATGGAAATATTGAGTTGATGATCTCATTTAAGACTAATGTTATAATGTATTGATATGAGACTAACCTGATGATTGAGTACATGTGATAGGGAAATTATACCATGCATGTTGGCATGAATATGTATTATGGTGGAATGCTAAATAATCGGTAAGTTTACTTTCCCATTATCTGGACTTACTAAGCATGTTAATGCTTATCCCCTCTCTTCTCCCTTGTCTTATATAGCTTGCGGACTTGTGAAGATTGGATGACAGTTAGAGTATTGTCAACACTATCAACTTGTTTTCCTTGGGTATATAGAAACTTTTATTTTGTTATAATGGCATGTATAGGATTCTTGGTAATTTTATTATATGCATCTTTTGGCTAGCCAATGTAAGGGCTTGAATGATATGCTTATTCGTTTTGTATATGACCATGGGATATGGCTCATATCGGTATATGTTGTAAACCTGCTAATTTTGCATGTTTATGCTCAAATGTTTCACGAGTTGGTAAATGTGATATACCATGAATGGATACGTGTAATGTGATCAAACCACTTGAAGATGGCCAATGTCATAATTGGTATGATGCTTGACATGAGCTAAGTTTATAATATGAATTGTAAATTGGTAACCCTAACACAAAGAGGGTAAATTCAATGTAGGGTAAGAAGAGACATGAAGCAACATGCATGACCTTGGCTAAGAAGGTTTTAAGGGTATATTTATACCATGATAGGTGCTTAAGGACTATATTAGTGTGTATGGATGTTTGAAGGTGACCAAAGGCTTGAAATATAGCCTAAAGAAGGGTCCACATGGGTAGACAGACGGGCATGTGTCTAGGCCGTGTGTGACACACGGCCTGCCTCTTGGGCGTGTTGCTCAGCCGTGTGTCCGCTGCAGCTTGAATTTTTAGGTCAGTATGCATGGTAGTAAACACATGGGCAGGGACATGGCTGTGTGTCTCAACTGAGTGGAGGACACGGCCTAGCATACGGGCGTGTGCCTTGGCCGTGTGCCGCTAGATGAATGATGACATCATAAACAGAATGTCTGGATTTTTAAATAGGGGCTATGACACTGGCGTGTCTAGGCTGAGTGAGGGACACGGGCGTGTGCTCGGCTGTGTGAAAACCCCTGTAGGTTCGAATTGAAAAATAAATTCCAATAATTCAACACAGGTAAGAGACATGGGCGTGTGCATTACCTCCACACGGGCGTATGAGGCTTAAACCTAGAAATTCCATAAAGTTTTCTAAAGTTCTCGGTTTAGTCCCAGATCACTTTTATTGTATGTTTTGGACCTCATAGGTCCGTAATTAGGTCAATACGATTCTGTTTGATCGGTTTTAAATTGAAACAAAATTTTATAGCCTATTTTTTCTGGTAATGCCTCGTACCTTGTCTCGGTCTCGGGTACGGGTAAGAGGTGTTACATTTAGTAAATATCAGAGCTACAGTTTAGTTAATTGTAAGACTAACGTAGCATGTAACAAATTTTGATAGTGTAACATCTCCTAATTTTTTTTATTGTATTTGAATATAGTAAATGTCTTCCAATCAAGCCCAAGATGAGTCTGAAAGAGCCGAGAGCCATGCTCTAGCTTCCATACAACGAGCTATTTCTAGTAGTAGTAGAAGGCCTATGTCTGAAGATCGGGAAGAGGCGAGAGCATCCTTTTTCGATATGATGGATGAGCGGTTCAGGGAATACCTGAGAAATCGCCCTGAAATACCACGTCCACCTCCACCTGCTAACCGACCTGATGAAGTACCAAGTGTTGTTAAACCAGTGAGAATTGATAAAGCCCTAGTGGATAAACTTACAAAATACAAGGCTGAAGAGTTTAGGGCTAAGTTCGAGGATAATGCTAAACGAGCTGAGTTCTGGCTTGAGAATACTGTGTGAGTCTTGGATGAATTGTCATGAACACCCAAGGAATGCTTAAAGTGTGTTGTATCTCTTCTGAAAAGTACTGTATACCATTGGTGGAAGACGGTATCCTCAGTGGTACCTAAGGAAGATATTACATAGGAGTTCTTCGAAGCTAAGTTTAAAAAGAAATACATCAGTCAAAGGTTTTTAGACTTGAAGAGAAAGGAGTTCCTGAAACTCAAACAAGGAAATAAGACTGTGTTAGAGTAAAAAACTATGCAATGAATCAAAGATAGAAATGTGTAAACATTTCGAGGAAGGCTTGAATGAGGAAATAAAATTGCTAATTAGGATCCTTGAGATATGAGAATTTGCCGCTTTGGCTGATCGGGCTAAGAAGGCCAAAAGCAAAATAATGAAAGAAAGCAAGCTAAGAGAGAAGCTCGAGTTTTGAGTAAGAGGTCTAGCGGCAGAGCACACTCCTTCCCCACAAAGAAATCGAGAAGTCAACAAGAACGCTCTAATTCCTCGGTAGGATATTCGAGTAGAGTAAGAATCTCCAAACGACATAACCCGAAATCTCATTCCCCTATGGTAACTAGTGTGGGAAGGGAAGCATAGATGAACAAAAGTCGAAGTGTAAAAGCTGCAACAAATTCCACTTCAAAGAGTGCCAAATGAAGAGCAGTGCGTGTTTTAGATGTAGGTTTCTTGACTATTTTCTCAGAGACTGCCCAGAGCGACTAAATAAAGAGGTTGAATTAGCCTCGCAGCCGAATGCTCCTATTTCTTGATGTAGACCCCCAAGACATCCCGGTAGTGCAAGTGGCAGTCGAACTATTGCTAAGGATGCTACTGCAAAATCAGAGGCTCAAGCCCCAACAAGAACTTATGCAATACGCGCTCGAGAGGAAGCCTCTGCTCCCAATGTCATCACTGGTATATTTTCTATCTATAATACTCGTGTCATTACCTTAATTGATCTAGGGTCAACCCATTCGTACAATTGCATGAAATTGGTGTCTAGCATGAACATATCTGTAGAACTTATAGAATTTGTGATTAAGGTGTCAAACCCTTTAGGCAAGTCAGTCCTAGTTGATAAAGTCTGTAAGAACTGTCCTTCGATGATTCATGGTCATTATTTTCCGGCTAACCTTATGTTATTTCCATTCGATGAGTTTGATGTAATACTTGGCATGGATTGGTTATCTGTGCATGATGTGATTGTAAATTGTGGTAACAAGTATATCGAATTGAAATGCTCAGATGGTGAGATTCTCCGGATTGATTCAAGTGAGTTGGATACTCCACCGGTTGTGATTGCCTCAATGATGGCTCAAAGGTAAATGAGAAAAGGATATGAAGCCTACCTTTCTTTTGTGTTGAATATTAAAGAATCTGAGTTGGGATTGGTATCGATAGTATGCGAGTATCTGGATGTGTTTCCGGAAGAGCTACCCAGATTACCTCTCGTTAGAGAAGTAGAGTTTGGTATTAAGCTGGTACCTGGGACAACTCCTATTTCTATTGCTCCGTATAGGATGGCACCAACCAAAATGAAAGACTTGAAAGTACAGTTGCAAGAACTGATGGATAAAGGTTTTGCAGGACTGAGCTTTTCGCCTTGAGGTGCTCCAGTATTATTTGTAAATAAGAAAGATGGTTTGATGAGGCTATGTATAGACAACCGAAAACTTAACAAGGTAACCATCAAGAACAATTATCCATTGTCAAGGGTTGATGATATGTTTGATCAATTGAGAGGAGCCACTATATTTTCAAAAATAGATCTGAGATCTAGTTACTGTTAGTTACGAGTTAAAGAGTTGAATGTGCCTAAGACCGCTTCCCGGATGAGGTATGGTCATTTCGAGTTCCTGGTCATGCCTTTTGGTCTAATGAACGCCCCAGTTGCGTTTATGGACTTAATGAATCGTGTTTTTTGACCATACTTGGACAAGTTTGTTGTGGTATTTATTGACAATATTTTGATCTATTCCCGTAATGAGTCTGAGCATGCTGAACAATTGAGGATTGTTTTACAAACTTTACGAGACAAGAAATTGTATGCTAAGTTTAGAAAAAGCGAGTTCTGGCTTCGAGAGTTTAGATTCTTGGGTCACATTGTGTCGGGTGATGACATCCGAGTTAATCTGAATAAGATTTCTGCCATTATTGATTGGAAGTTGCTGAAGAATGTAACCGAGGTTAGAAGCTTTTTGGGCTTAGCCAGTTACTACTGAAACTTTGTAAAGGGATTCTCTATGATTGCAACTCCTTTGACAAGGTTGTTGCAAAAATATGTTAAGTTTGAATGGTCGGAAAAGTGTCAGCAGAGCTTTGAGAAGTTAAAGACGTTGTTAACGGAAGCTCTAGTTTTAGTGCAACCCAAACCGGGAAAAGAATTCGTGGTCTACAGTGATGTGTCCTTGAATGGACTGGGTTGCGTGCTGATGCAAGAAAGCAAAGTGATAGCATATGTTTTGAGGCAACTGAAGCCACACGAGAATAATTATCCAACACATGACTTGGAGCTAGCAGACATTGTATTTGCCTTGAAGATTTGGAGACACCATTTGTATGGTGAGATGTGCTGTGTATTCACTAATCTCAAGAGTTTGAAATATTTGATGACTTAAAAAGAATTGAATCTGAGACAACAGAGATGCTTAGAGTTGATTAAAGATTATGAATTGATCATTAACTACCACCGGGAAAGGCGAACGTGGTTGCAATGCGCTAAGCAGAAAATCCTTGTTTGCTTTGAGAGCCTTGAACACGTAGTTGGCCTTGTTAGATGATGGTTTAGTCTTGGCAGAGTTAAGAGCCAGACCAACATTTCTACAAGAAATTGGTGTAGCCCAGGTCAATGATAATTATTTGCAAGCCAAAAGAACTCAATACAAGTCAGGCACTAAATCAGATTTTCGGATTGGTTCCGACGATTGCTTGATGTTCAGATATAGGATTTGTATACTAAAAGACAATGAGCTTATTCAGAAAATTCTACAAGAGGTACATGATAGTCGTTTGTCTATTCATCCGAGAAGTACTAAGATGTATAATGATTTGAAGAAAATGTACTAGTGGAATGGCATGAAAAGAGACATCTCCGAATTCGTATCAAAATGCTTGATATGCCAGCAAGTCAAGGCTGAGCAACAAGTCAAGGCTGAACACCAAGTACCTTCAGGTTTGTTACAGCCTGTGATGGTCCCCGAATGGAAGTGGGATAGGATTACTATGGATTTCTTGATTGGATTACCGTTGACACCGAAAAAGAAAGATGTTGTTTGGGTTGTGATTGATAAACTGACGAAGTCAGCTTGGGTCGTGATTGATAGACTGACGAAGTCGGCTCACTTCATTCCAGTACAGACAGATTATTCTCTCAAAAAATTGGCCGACTTGTATGTATCTAAAATTGTGAGATTACATGGGGTACTGATATTGATTATCTTAGACAGGGACCCGAGATTTACTTAGAGATTTTGGAAGAAGCTACAAGAAACATTGGGTACAAAGTTGAATTTTAGTACGGCTTTTCACCCACATACTGATGTTCAATCTGAGCGAACGATTTAGATTCTTGAAGACATTTTACGGTGTTGTGTCCTTGAATTTCAAGGTAGTTGGGAAATATACTTACCATTAGTGGAACTCGCCTACAATAATAGTTTCCAGACGAGTTTGAAAATGGCACCCTATAAGGCCTTCTATGGCAGGAAGTGTCGAACTCCACTATATTGGACAAAACTCATGGAAAGTCAGATTCATGGAGTTGATTTAATCAAGAAAACTGAAGAAAAGGTTAAAGTGATACGGGATTGCTTGAAAGCGACATCGGATAGGTAGAAATCGTATGTTGATTTGAAAAGAAAAGAGATCGAGTTTCAAATTAGAGATAAAGTACTTTTGAAAGTGTCTCCATGGAAAAAGGTATTGAGATTTGGTCGGAAAGGAAAATTGAGTCTGAGATTTATCGGACCATATGAGATCATTCAAAGACTTGGACCATTAGCCTACCGTTTAGCATTGCCACCCGAATTGGAAAAAATTCATGATGTATTCCATGTATCCATGTTTCAATGATATCGATCAGACCCCTCCCATGTGATTTCACCTACGGAAGTCGAAATTAGACCGGACATAACTTATGGTGAAGAAACAATAAAGATTTTGGCTTGAGAAGACAAACAGTTGAGCAATAAGAATATAGCCTTGGTAAAAGTTTTATGGCATCGACACGGAGTGGAAGAGGCTACATGGGAGCCTGAAGAAACCGTGAGAAGTCAATATCCGAACTTGTTTACTAGTAAGACTTTCGAGGACGAAAGTCCCTAAGGGGGGAGAAATGTAACATCCCAAATTAGGGCCTAGTCGAAATAATGGTTTTGGGACCACAAATCTGACGTTAAAATAAGTATTTTATGATTATTATTAGGTATAGGATATGAGAATAAGCATGTGTTAAAGTTTCATGAAGAAATTCTATGCGCAATGTGTCTAATTGGAAATTAGGGACCAATTTGAATAAATTGCAAAACTTGGGTTCTAGAAGAAATTTGTATGAAATTGCTTTGGAATATTAATTAGAGGTCTTTAAAGAGTAATTTACCTAATTTCTAAGTTTTTGGATAAAATTGGGCATGCATGGAAAATTTTAGAAGTTTAGTAAGGAAGGGCATTTTGGTCATTTTGTAATAAACTAAATAAAAAGGGAAAAATCAAGCTAAAATCAGCTCATTTTCTCTCCATGCTACTGAAATTCTAAGGGTCTCCATAGTTAGGGTTTTCCAACATTTGAAGCTTGATAGGAAGTCAATCCTAGCCCCATTTTTAGTGTTCTTTGTATTTTTGAGATCCTTGTAACATGCTCTTTCTATTTCTACCCATATCTCATGCTAGGGTTCATGTTTAGAAAAATACTCATGCATAAGATGTTTGTGTTATGATGATTTATGAAGGAACATGAGAGTTTAAAGGATGGTAAATAACTTTTACTAAGTGATTTTTTCATGGAAATGACTTAAAGGACTAAATTGTAAAAGTTGTGAAAATGGGTAGAAAAGTATAGAATGAAGGAAAAACATGGGCTGCTATAAGTGTGAATAACATTTGGCTAGGCTTGGGTAGCTAAGGAATTACATGCATTTCATTATACGAGCCTTAGGACTAAATCGTACATATTGTGAAAGGTTAGGGGCAAAATGGTCATTTTACCCCTAACGTGAGTTTTAATCCTAAAATGAAAAATGTGATGTATTAATAGTCTAATATTATTGATATAGACCCTGAGTAACAAATTCCAGAGGTCAATCGTGGAGAACGAAAGGTTTTAGAATAACCGAGACACGAATCCGAAATGACTACCAGGTAAGTTTGTATAACCCGAAGTAAACTCTTAATATACTTAAAAATGCATGTTCATGAATGTATGATAATTAGATCATCATTGCATGATAATCCATAAGACATGCTAGTGTAAATGAAAAGATGATAAATGTCCCTGTTGAAATAAGAAGGGAAATCCAATGGTTAAATTATGGCTTACATGACTCGATCTTGCATGTGTTGCAGAGAAGGATTTAGCCCAGATGGGTAATCCGCTGATCTCAATGTAGAAAAGATCTAGCCCGAACGGGTGTTTTTTGAGTGATCGAGCCTCCCGAAGAATATGGGTGCAATAAGGATTTAGCCCGGACGGGTAATCCAGTTGAGGACTGAGTTTAGCCTGGACTGGTAATTCGGATCCAAGTTTATGAGAGCAATTGTCGTTGAAAGAGATTTAGCCTAGACTGGTAATCCCGAAAATGCTCTACGAGTTGATACTACGAGGGATTTAGCCTGAACTGGTAATCCTGGCATAAAATGTAAGGTTCGCTGGAGTGCGTACTTGAGACGATCACTTGTATGACTTGACGGTAATTGGGCTATCTATCGAGATTTTCGAGAAATTCAACGGGATTAACATGAGCAATAAGGAATGGAAATATTGATTTGATGATATCATCTAAGACTAAATTTATAATGTATTGATATGAGACTAACCTGATGATTGAGTACATGTGATAGGGAAATTATATTATGCATGTTGGCATGAATATGTATTATGGTGATATGCTAAATAGCCAGTAAGTTTACTTTCCCGTTATCCGGACTTACTAAGTATGTTAATGCTTACCCCCTCTCTTCTCCCTTGTCTTATAGAGCTCACAAACTCTTGAAGATTGGAAGACGGTTAGAGCAGTGTCAACACTATCAACTTGTTTTTCTTGTGTATATAGAAACTTTTATTTTGTTATAATGGCATGTATAGGATTCTTGGTCATTTTATTATATGTGTCTTTTGTCTAGCCAATGGAAGGACTTGAATGATATGCTTATTCATTTTGTATATGGTCGTGGAATATGGCTCATATTGGTATAGGTTGTAAACCTGCTAATTTTGCTTGTTTATGCTCGAATGTTTCACAAGTTGGTAAATGTGATATACCATGAATGGATATGTGTAATGTGACCAAACCACTTGAAGATGGCCAAGGTCATAATTGGTATGATGCTTGAAATGATCTAAGTTTATAATATGAATTGTAAATTGGTAACCCTAACACAAAGAGGGTAAATTCAATGTAGGGTAAGAAGAGACACGAAGCAACATGCATGACCTTGGCTAAGAAGGTTTTAAGGGTATATTTATACCATGATAGGTGCTCAAGGACTATATTAGTGTGTATGGATGTTTGAGGGTGACCAAAGGCTTGGAAAATAGCCTACAAAAGGGTCCACACGGGTAGACAGACAGGCATGACACACGGCCTGCCCCTTGGGCGTGTTGCTCAGCCGTGTGTCCTCTGCACCTTGAATTTTTAGGTCAATATGCATGGTAGTAAACACACGGGAAGAGACACGGTCGTGTGTCTCAACTATTGGAGGACAAGGCCTAGCACACGGGCGTATGCCTTGGCCATGTGCCCCTAAATGAATGATGATGTCATAAACAGAATGTCTGGGTTTTTAAAGGCGGGCTATGACACGGGTGTGTCTAGGCCGTGTGAGGGACAAAGGCGTGTGCTCAGCCATGTGAAAACCCCTGTAGGTTTGAATTGAAAAATAAATTCCAATAATTCAACACGAGTAAAGGACACAAGCGTATCCCAATGTACACGGGCGTGTGCATTACCTCTACACGTGCGTGTGAGGCTTAAACCTAGAAATTCCCTAAAGTTTTCCAAAGTTCTCGATTTAGTCCCAGATCGCTTTTATTGTATGTGTTGGACCTTGTAAGACCGTAATTGGGTCAACAAGATTCTGTTTGATCGGTTTTAAATTGAAACAAAATTTTATAGCCCGTATTTTTTGGTAATGCCTCGTACCTTGTCCCGGTCTCAGGTACGAGTAAGGGGTGTCACAGTCACCCTCCATCATTCATACACTCAACCTTGTATCATGACATGCAACTTAGCATATTTAGGCAATCAAATATTCACTATCATAGAATATTCACAACTCCATAAAGTTATCCTCTTGCATGCCCAATTAGCAACACAATTTGGAAGCATTCCACACCAATTTTATCAGATGAGAAAATTTTGTTACCATGACTTCTAGTTGTACTTTCATGACTATAGTCATCTTAAGTCATTAAGTCATTCCTTATCTTCTAGCATCTAAATCATACTTCATTGTACATTCACCAAGCAATCATATTCCAAAACATCAAGACAATAACTCATGTATGTGTGGGCAATTAGGCTTTCAATCCAACAATCAAATATAAGCCATGTCACATGGCCATTACAAAATGAATCATTAATATTAAAGGCCTTTACAACTTGGCCAAATTTGCATGACACATATCACAAAATAACCAAGTTCCCTATACATGCCATACTCAAGTTATCAAATTCACTATACCTAATATTATTTTGATAGTGTGGTCGAATACTCCGACTGCTTCCGATCCCCGAGCTAGCTTGGCGGAATTACAAAGGATGGAAAGGAAAGGGGGTAAGCATTAAAGCTTAGTAAGTCCACATGCAAATAATATGCAATGATAGTAAGCAATTATCATACAATGACATAATAACATAACCATAAAGATTATTCATCATTCAAGCCTTTTTGCATACTTATCATATGTTCATATATATATATATATACATAAACTTTCTCGCCACAAGTCATTCTTCACCAAGGCATTGCTCATGAGTTTAGCGTACATACCTGTAGTCACTCGTAGTATGTCATATAACCATAACTTCTTTAACATGTCCTCCTTGGGTCTTTCATCACATTATCCATTGCATTACCCGTTGAACACTCGGAATACTGTAGGATACACAGAATAACTTGCACATAAGTGCCACGTATACATACATAGCCAAGGCTACCTCATAACATGTAACACTCGCAATGGAGCTACTCACAGGCCTACTCATAAAAGATATCAGTCAAGGTGTAACTACACGGGCTGCTCACACAAGCTGTCAGGTAAGCGACCCACTCAGGGATTACCTAGCCACTGTAGAACACACAAGACCATTGCCCCGAACCCAATTACATGTATCGCATCCATTATGAGCTCGGACCAACTCAACGAGCTCAGATGCCACAAACATATCACAAACCCCAGATGAACTCAATGAGTTTGGATTTCTTAATTCCTAGTGACATGTCACTTGTATCCTAGACTATTCCTAAGGTTCAAACAGGATTTTCCTCACTTGCATGTGGCATACTTTGTCGTACTTGCTCGTGATGTCGTATGTAATGTCCATAATATCATTTATGCTTTCATAACAACCAATAAGCATATGACTCATAACAACAAGAAAACATTTATCACATAATATCAAAACGTTAAAAACATGCTACAACACCACATTATTTGCATATGAACTTACCTCGGTACAAAATGATGATAATCGAGCCTATTCTTCGAAAACTTTATTCTTTCCTCGATCAAGATCTGTATCTTATTTTTTCTTGACCTCTAATGCCAAATTTAACTTTTTTAATAATCACATTGTCCAATCAATCCATAATTCATACTTTAATGAAATTACCTTTTTGCCCTTAACTTTTCATTTATTTACAATTTAGTCCCTAAGCTCGTAAAATAAAATGCATGCATTTTCTTTGTTACCCAAGCCTAGCTGAATTTTCCTTATACTCATAACAACCCTTATTTTCATCAAAAATAGATTTTTATCACCTATTTTAGACCTTTTTCAATTTAGTCCTTTTTAGTGGTTTTCATGAAAAATCACCTAGTAAAAGATGTTTATCACACACCAAACTCTCATATTCCTCCATAAATCATCAAAATACATGCATGTCACACATGGTTAAATTTTCATACATAAACTCTAGTTTATAATAAGGGTGGAAATAGGTAAATCAAGCTATGAGGACTTCAAAAATGTAAAGAACTTTAAAAACGGGGCTTGGGAGCACTTACAATCAAGCTTGAAAGTTGAACAAAACCCTTGCAATGGTGTCTTGAGAATTTCGGCCAAGCATGGAGAAGAAGAACACATTTTTGCTTTGATTTTCCCTTTTTATTCTTTTAATTACCAAATGACCAAAATGCCATTTGGGTCTTTCTTTCAAAATTTTCCTATGCATGCCCATTTTTGTCCAAAATTTTAGAAATTGGTCAAATTGGTAATTAGGACCTTCTAGTTTATAATCTAAAGCAATTTCATGCTAAAAGCTTCTAGAACACAAGTTTTGCATCTTATTCAATTTGGTCCCTAAAGTTTAATTGGGTATTTTATGCATAGAATTTCTTCATGAAATTTTCACACAAGCATGCATACACATCATGGACTTCATAATAGTCATAGAATAATTATTTCTATCTCAGATTTGTGGTCTCAAAACCACTGTTCTGACTAGGCCCTAATTTGGGATGTCACAACTCTCTTCACTTTAAGGATTTTTGTCCCCAAAAATCTTATCAGTAAATAGGTTTGGGTATTGTTTTCTCATAGCCTCCTTTGGCTCCCATGTAGCTTCTTTAACCCCATGTCTTTGCCATAAGACCTTCACAAGAGCAATACTTTTGTTCCTCAATTGCTTGACTTCTTCAGCCAAGATCTTGACCGGTTCTTCACCATAAGTCATATCTGGTCAGATTTCAACCTCTGTCGGTGCAATCACATGTGAAGGATCAGATCTATACCAGTGTAACATAGACACATGAAATACATCATGAATCTTTTCCAACTCAAACGGAAAAGCCAAACGATAAGCAACAAGCCCTACTTTCTCAGTAATCTCATAAGGTCCTATGAAACGAGGACTCAACTTTCCTTTTCTACCGAATCTCAAAACCTTTTTCCATGGAGACACTTTCAAGAATAATTTATCACCGACCTGATACTCAATTTCCTTTCTTTTCAAATCTGCGTACGACTTTTGTCTATTCGATGCTAGTTTCAAACAATCACAAATTACCTTCACCTTTTCTTTGGTTTCTTTAACCAAATCAACTCTATGAATCTTATTCTCCTTAAGCTCAGTCCAATACAACGGTGTACAACATTTGCGTCCGTACAATGCCTCATAAGGCACCATCTTCAAGCTCAACTGATAACTATTGTTTTAAGTAAATTCAACCAAAGGTAAGTACTTTTCCCAACTACCTTGGAACTCAAGAACACAACATCTGAGAATATCTTCAAGTGTCTGAATTACTTTCTCAGATTGTCCATCAGTCTATGGATGAAAAACGGTACTAAAGTTCAGCTTTGTACCCAAAGCTTCTTGTAACTTCTTCTAAAATCGCAAAGTGAACCTTGAATCTTTATCTGAAATAATGGATAGAGGTACTCCGTAAAGTCTCACAATCTTAGAAACATACAATTCGGCTAATTTATCAAGTGAATAATCAGTACGTACCGGTATAAAGTGGGTCGATTTAGTCAATCTATCAACCACAACCCATACTACGTCTTTCTTTCTTGGTGTCAATGGCTAGCTTGTCACAAAATCCATAATAATTTGGTCCTATTTTCATTCGGGAATCAAAATAGGCTAAAGTAAACCTGAAGGCACCTGGTGTTCGACTTTTACTTGCTGACAAATCATACACCTCGATACAAACTCAGATATATCTCTCTTCATACCATTCCACCAATACATTTTCTTTAAATCATTGTACATTTTCATGCTAGCCGGGTGAACTAACACACATCGGTTATGAGCCTCATGCAAAATACTCTGAATCAACTTAGTATTCTTCGTTACACAAGTTCTACAACGGAACCTCAAACAACCATCAGAGTCTTTCTAAAAATTTGATTCACTGCTCGACTCACACTGAGCTTTCTTTACTTGTAGCCCTTTATCATCTTCCTGACATCACAAATTTGTTGATTAAAAGTCAGTCTAGCTCTCAACTCTGCTAGAATTGCACTATCATTTGATAAGGTCAGTCACACGTTCATAGCTCCCAGGGCAAATAAAGACTTCCTGCTCAGAGTGTTGGTGACCACATTTGCCTTACCAGGGTGATAATCAATCACAAGCTCATAGTCTTTTAACAATTCAAGCCATCTTCGTTGCCTCAGATTCAAGTCCTTTTGGGTCATTAGATACTTAAGACTTTTGTGGTCTGAATAGACATGGAATTTCTCCCCAAATAGATAGTGTCGCCAAATCTTCAAGGCAAATACAATGGTAGCCAATTCTAGATCGTGTGTCAGATAGTTTTTCTCATGAGGCTTCAATTGCCATGAAACATAAGCTACTACTTTACCTTCCTGCATAAGCACACAACCTAGTCCACTCAATGATGCATCAATGCAAAATAAAAACTCTTTCCCTGATTCTGGTTGTACTAACACTAGTGCCTCGGTCAATAACATTTTCAATTCCTCAAAGCTTTGCTGACATTTTTCTGACCACTCAAACTTGACATCTTTTTAAAGCAATCTCGTCATAGGAGTGACTATCAGAAAATCCTTTCACAAATCGTCTGTAATAACAAGCCAAACCCAAAAAACTCCTAACTTTAGTCCCATTTCTTGGTAGTTTCCACTCAATAATAGCAGAAATCTTATTGGGATCAACACGTATACCATCTCCTGAAACAATGTGACCTAAGAATTTGACCTCTCAAAGCCAAAACTCACTTTTACTAAACTTAGCATACAACTGTTTATCCCTCAAAGTCTAAAAAACACTTCTCAAGTGCTCGGCATGTTCTGCCTCATCTCTCGATTAAATCAGGATATCATCGATGAATACTACAACAAACTTATCCAAATATGGCCGAAAGATTCGATTCATCAAATCCATAAACACAGCGGGGGTATTTGTTAATCGAAATGGCATAATAAGAAACTCATAGTGGCCATACCTCGTCCTGAAGGCAGTCTTAGGCACATCCGACTCTTTAACTCTTCATTGATAGTAGCCGAATCTCAAATCTATCTTAGAGAACCATGTCGCTCATTTCAACTGATTGAACAAATTATCAATCCTTGGGAGAGGATACTTATTTTTGATTGTCACCTTATTGAATTGTCGGTAGTCGATGCATAATCTCATGGAACCATCCTTCTTTTTCACAAATAGTACGAGAGCACCCCACGGTGAAAAGCTTGGTCTCGCAAAACCTTTATCGGTCAACTCTTGCAATTGTGACTTCAATTCTTTCAGCTCAGTCGGAGCCATTTTGTACGGAGCAATAGAAATAGGTGTCGTCCCTGGCATTAACTTGATACCAAATTCAAATTCTCTAACTAGAGGCAAACCTGGCAATTCCTCTGGAAATACATCCGCATAATCACATACAATTGGTACTGATTCAATTTTCGATTTGGATTCCTTTGTATTCAATATGTATACCAAATAAGCTTCGTACCCTTTTCTCATGCATTTTTTAGCAAACATCGAAGAAATTACAATTGGTGGCCTATCTAACTTGTTTGTTTCAACCTGGAGAATCTCACCATTATCACACTTCAATTCAATAACTTTCTGTCTACAATTCACTATAGCATTATGAAATGTCAACCAATCCATACCTAATATGACATCAAATTCATCAAACGGCAACAACATTAAGTCAGTCGTAAAACAATGACCTCTAACCATCAAAGGGCATTTCTTACATACTTTATTAACTATCGCCTGCTTTCCTAATAGGTTCGACACCTTAATCATAAATGTTGTAGACTCAAAAAGTATATTCATGCTAGATACCAATTTCATGCACACATACGAATGAGTGGAGCCAGGGTCTATCAAACTAATAACAGTAGTATCATAGAGAGAAAAATTACCAGTGATCACATCAGGAAAAGCCGCATCTTCACGTGCGCGTATAGCGTAGGCTCTAGCTGGGGGCTCTAGCTTTAGACCTCACTACTGTATCTTGTGTCACATTCTTACAACTGGACCTATTCCTGGCATTTCTCAAGGGTTTTCCCCTAGAAGCTATGCCACTCGGCCTTGAATGCTGAAATATTTCTTTCTCTACCATCTCAAGGTAGTCTTTAATATAGTGGTCTTGAGAATCACACTTCAAACAAGATCCCTCACTCACCCTAGAGGTGCCAAAATGACATCTACCACATTGCTGGCACTCGGGTTTGTAAGGTTTAGTGTTACCCACACTTGCCATAGATGTAGCCTGAGATCTAAAACCCAAATTTTGCTTTCTACGACTCCCGTATGAATGTCTAGCTAGCACATGCAAACGAGAGTACATCTCTCTAGATTTCTTAGACTGAGTTGGCAATGACTTACTCATATACCTGTTTCTTGTATCTCTTGCCTCAGACTCGACTTTCCTCTTTTCTTTGATCAATTCCTCGGCTTTACAAGCCCATTCGATGAGCTACAAATTCCTTCAACTCAAGAATGCCCACTAACATCTTAATATCCTCATTAATTCCATCTTCAAATCTTCAACACATTTTAGCTTCGGAGGATACACACTCCTCAGCGTATTTACTGAGTCTAATGAATTCCTACTCGTACTCATTAACTGTCATACGACCCTGTTTAAAATCCAGAAATTCCTTGCGCTTCTGATCAATAAACCACTCATTAATGTACTTATTTCGAAATTCCTCTTAAAAGAATTCCCAAGTAACCCTCTATAGAGGTACCACAGATATCAATGTTCTCCACCAATGATATGTCGCATCTCTCAGTAAGGATATGGCACATTTTAGGCATTCCTCGGATGTTCAAGATAGTTCATCTAACACCTATATTGAATTCTCTAACCAGAACTCTGCTTTTTCAGGATCGTCATTGGCATTTGCCCTAAATTGTTCAGCACCATGCTTCTAAATTTTATCAACAGGTGTTCTAGATAATCTCATAAAATCTATACCTTGAGGCATCATGGGTGCAGGTTGGGGATTTGGAAGAGGTGGGGGAGGTTGAGCATTCGGGTTCATTCCAACGAACTTCGTGTACCAAGCGTTCATTATGTGGAGAAAGGCTTCTCTGCCTCCTTCTCCTCTACTAACAGTTTCAGGTCTACTCTCGCATAGCACTGCCCCTTCAGCGGGAGCAGGCATGTTGTTTTTTACATCATCTGCCACGGCTCTGTCGGGATCCATTTGCTAAATGAAAACACATTTTAAAATCATCAAGAGTAGTCACACTATCATAATATATGTATGGCATGTATAGCTAGACTCAAATACATGCTATGTAGTCCAAGAACTGACTAAACCGTAACTCTGATACCACTAAATGTAACACCCCTTACCTGTGTCTGACGCCAGGACACGGTACGAGGCATTACCGTAGTTAAGCATACACATATATGAAAAACAAGGCCATAAAATTTTAACCAACTCAAAAATATTCAAACACAAGCATATTGTCCCTCATACGAGCCAACGAGGCCAGAAACATACGTTGGGGGTGGTCAAGGACTAAACCGAGAACTTTAGAAAAGTTTGGGAAAATTTTTTTAATACAAAGCCACATGCCCGTGTGAGGCGGAGGGCACGTCCGTGGGCTCTCGACACGCCCGTGTCCTCCAGCCATGTAACTCTCTAACTATGACGTCAACACCAATTTAGGGTCACACATCCGTATCACACGTTCGTGTGGCCAGACCGTGTGGTCAATTAAAAATAAATGGATTTTAAATAAAATGGTGTAGACTTCACACGGCCAGAGCACACGCCTATGCCTTAGCCCGTGTGTATACTATTGGGCATACTGACTTGCAAACTTTAGGTGCAGGGGACACACGGCCAGAGAACACGCCCATGGGGCACATCGTGTGTCACACATGACCAAGACACATGCCCGTGTGTCTAACCGTGTAAACAATTTAGAGGCTATTTTCCAAGCCAATTGTCACCCTCAATCATTCATACACTCAACCTTGTATCATGACATGCAATTTAGCATATTTAGGCAATCAAATATTCACTATCATGGCAAATTCACATCTCCATAATTTCATGCTCTTGCATGCTCAATTAGCAACGCCATTTGGAAGCATTCCATACCAATTTTATCGGATGAAAAAAATTTGTTACCAAGACTTCAAGTTATACTTTCATAATTATAGTCATCTTAAGTCATTAAGTCATTCCTTATCTTCTAGCATCTAAATCATACTTCATCGTACATTCACCAAGAAATCATATTCCACAACATCAAGACAATAACTCATGTATGCGTGGGCAATTAGGCTTACAACCCAACAATCAAATATAAGCCATGTCACATTTCCATTACAAAATGAATCATTAATATTAAAGGCCTTTACAACTTGGCCAAATTTGCATGACACATATCACAAAATAACCAAGTTCCCTATACATGCCATACTCAAGTTATCAAATTCACTATACCTAATATTATTTTGATAGTGTGGTCGAATACTCCGACTGCTTCCAATCCCCGAGCTAGCTTGGCGAAACTACAAAAGATGGAAAGGAAAGGGGGTAAGAATTAAAGCTTAGTAAGTCCACATGCAAATAATATGCAATGATAGTAAGCAATTATCATACAATGACATAATAACATAACCATAAAGATTATTCATCATTCAAGCCTTTTTTCATACTTATCATATGTTCATATATATATACATATACATAAACTTTCTCACCACAAGTCATTCTTCATCAAGTCACATTATCCATTGCATTACCCGTTGAACACTCGGAATACTATTGGATACGTTGAATAACTTGCACATAAGTGCCACGTATACATAAGTAGCCAAGGCTGCCTCAAACATGTAATGCTCGCAATAGAGCTACTCACGGCCCTACTCATAAAAGCTATTAGTCAAGGTGTAACTACACGGGCTGCTCACACAAGCTATCAGGTATCCGACCCACTCAAGGATTACCTAGCCACCAGTAGGATACACAAGACCATTGCCCGGAACCCAATTACATGTCACATACATATCACGAACCCAGATCAAATCAATGAGTTCAGATTTCTTAATTCCTAGTGACATGTCACTTGTATCCTATACCATTCCTAAGGTTCAAATGAGATTTTCCTCACTTGCACGTGGCATACATTGTCGTACTTGCTCGTGATGTCGAATGTAACAGCCATAATATCATTTATGCTTTCATAACAACCAATAAGCATATAACTCATAACAACAAGAAAACATTTATTACATAATATCAAAACATTAAAAACATGCTAAAACACCACATTATTTGCATATGAACTTGCCTCGATACAAAATGATGATAATCGAGCCTATTCTTCGAAAACTTTATTCTTTCCTCGATCAAGACCCGTATCTCATTTTTCTTGATCTATAATGCCAAATTTAAGTTGTTTGATAATCACATTGTCCAAATCAATCCATAATTCATACTTTGATGAAACTAACTTTTTGCCCTTAACTTTTCACTTATTTACAATTTAGTCCCTAGGCTCGTAAAATGAAATGTATGCATTTTCTTTGTTACCCAAGCCTAGCCAAATTTTCCTTATACTCATAACAACCCATATTTTCATCAAAAATAGATTTTTATCACCTATTTTACACCTTTTTCAATTTATTCCTTTTTAGTGGTTTTCATGAAAAATCACCTCGTAAAAGATGTTTATCACACACCAAACTCTCATATTCCTCCATAAATCATCAAAATACATGCATGTCACACATGGTTAAATTTTTATACATAAACCCTACTTTAAAATAAGGGTGGAAATAGGTAAATCAAGCTACGAGGACTTAAAAAAATGTAAAGAATATTAAAAACGGGACTTGAGAGCACTTACAATCAAGCTTCAAAATTGAACAAAACCTTAGCTATGGTGTCTTGAGAATTTTGGCCAGGCATGGAGAAGATGAGCACATTTTTGCTTTTATTTTCCCTTTTTATTCTTTTAATTACCAAATGACCGAAATGCCCTTAGGGTGTTTCTTTCAAAATTTTCGTATGCATGCCCATTTTTGTCCAAAATTTTTAAAATTGGTCAAATTGCTAATTATGATCTTCTAATTTATAATCTAAAGCAATTTCATGCTACAAGCTTCTAGAACAGAAGATTTGCATCTTATTCAATTTGGTCCCTAAAGTTCAATTGGGTATTTTATGCATAGAATTTCTTCATGAAATTTTCACACAAGCATGCATACACATCATGGACTTCATAATAGTCATAAAATAATTATTTCTATCTTAGATTTGTGGTCTCGAAACCACTGTTCTGACTAGGCCCTAATTCAGGTTGTGACACTTTCACTCAACTACGGGAATGATCGTATCCACAATCGTGTGGATTCAATTGCTTGGTTTACTTTTGGAATATTTCAATGAAGAAGTACTTATTAAAGTGGGGAAGATTTTTAGAAGACCCATCAAATTGGATCCTAATACGACTTATACTACTAGGGGAAATTTGCAATAATTTGTGTTGAAATTGATCTATGTAAGCCTCGGATTCCATCAATTAGAATTGGTAATCTCATTCAAAGTGTTAAATATGAAGAGCTTCATAATATTTTCTTTTCCTTTTCCTGTTCTGTACATCGCACAGAGGCTTGTGTCTAGAAAAAAATGGTAACTAACCTTAAAACATCATCGGAGATAGTACAAAAGGTGAATATGGAAGTGGCAAGTGAGAAGATGAACAAGGAAAAATATGAGGTAAATTTGGTTCGTGGATTCTTATACAATGCCTATGAAGGAAACCGAGAATTTTAGGTAATAGATCTCATGATTCACGTTGAGAGATGGGGAAAGAAAATAGGTTTGTTATTTTTAATAATTTAAAGACGGGAGGGTTGAAGAATAATACAGAGGAAATGGTGGAAGTAGATATCACTAATGATGGGCCTAAAATTTTTTGAAGACAATGTGTGATTAATATAGGGAGATTTAATAGCACACATATGATGCATCTGGGAGGTAAAGAATGATAGTAGAAAGTTTCCCATGCTACCATGTCAGTATGGAAAGGAAAAGAAGTTGTAAACCCTAGTAAGGAAGATAATAAAAGGAGTCTAAGCAATTTACGATAGCCAACTTTTTAGGTTTAATCTTCAAGGGCAGAAATAAGGTCAGAAGAGACTCATATGGAAGCAAATGTTGGTCAAGATTTGGTTTTACAGTTGACTACCTTAAGAGTGTTAAAGGAGATAGTGGTTGAACATACAAGTGACCTAGTAGACTTGAAAATAGTAGAAGTTAAACACGCATAAATACAATATGGTGAGTTAGCTTTGTTAGTGCAAAAAGAAGGGTTCGTTCTACATAATTCTTCAAATTTTATTGTTTAATTATATCTATAACCTGGAGTTGTAGAAGGGTGGGTAACAGTCCCTTTTTACATAATTGTAAAGATTTGGTGTTCCATGAAAGACTAGATGTTCTTTGTTTACTTGAGACGAAAGATAGTTCAGGATCAAGATCATGTTTAGCAAGAAAGATGGGTTTTGATGGCTTCTTTGAGGTACTAAAATCAAGTTTTCGTGGTGGATTAATTCTTTTTTTGCATAAAAATAGATTGGATTTAGTGGTTAAGGACTCTATGGAAAAAAGTTATTCATTGTGAGGTTAAAGAGGGTGATAAGGTGCGGTTCACAACATTTACTTTATGTTAAACCTTATTCTGAGGCGATAAGGAATATTTATGTTCCTTTTCAGCCACTTATTCTACTTCTTGGGTGGTTTTGGGTGATTTCAAGAATTATGCTTCGTCAAATGAACATTGTGGAGTGTTAAATGATTGTTTTGAGCATATGTTGTAGTTTAAGGATCAATGGAGTGAATGTAACCATTTAGATGTTGGCATTTTCAGTTCAAAATTTATGGGGGTTTGTAAGTTGTATGGGAGATTTATTTTGCAAGAACGCCTTGATATGGTTCTTATTAATACTATTGCGGCTAAATGCTTTCTTGAGTCATATGACCTGCCGTCAAATGTAGTAGATAAATCGAGTCAATTCTGCACTTAAGGAGCTTATTTTCTATACAGTTTAGGATTTAATATTACATTTTAGGTATTTAGGACTTAAGACTAAATATTAATAAAAGAAGTGTTTTTTAACACATTTTGTAAGTGTTGTGACCTAATAGGCTGACACAGGCTCTAGGTAGTACTAATATGTTGAATTGAGTGTGTAGGATGAAGAGATAAGGGCCCAATTGATATGGAAGTAAGAGATTGCACAAGCTTCCCATGATGTCAAAGCACAAAACGAACGACATTAGGCTAGAGTTGTATGTAATGTCACAAAACAGACATGGTGTAGAGCGACACAGGTCAATGTCCTGCCTAAGTTTTTTGGGGTCATTTTTTTCTCCCCATCAACCTTATACGAAGACCTAAGACACGTCGTAGAAATAATTTGGATTTCCAACACATCTATGAATAAGACATTCGAGGTTTGATGTAACTAAGTCGTCCTAGATGGCTTCAAAAACCCTAGTAGTTTAGTAGTAGGATTAAGTTATTTTTCTTTTGGCTTTTCATAACTCTTTTATTTTTCCTCTTGAAATTAGTTTTCATTCAAGAGTTTCCTTATTTTAATTAAAGTATTTCAGTTTACTTGTTCTTGTATTCGATTTAATTCTCTATTCCAATTAATCAATTTGCTACTCATTTCCTCATTTGATATTCAATCACGATTATTCAAATATATTTTCTCTTCCGAACCAATCATGTTCTTTACATTATTAATTCAATTGGAGTTGAGATCATGAACAACATGAATGGGTAAATCCTTTGGGGGAATTAACGAGTGGATGGGGATGTGATTAACAAAGGATTTAAGGTTTCTCGAGAGGGGTTAGTTGGTTACGTGTGCTTAAACCACTAGGATTGACAACCCTAGGAAGTTATTATAGGCTAGGTGACAACCCGTTTTTAGTCAAATTGGAACAGTGGTTTCGAATCCACAAGTCCGAGGTTGTAAAATTATTTTAATATTATTTAAAGTGGTTATAGCATGATAGCATGTATGATTGAAAGTTTCGTGAAGAAATTTTATCGTTTGAATGCTTGATTTGATAAAAAGGACTAAATTGCGTAAAGTCTAAAATGGATGTTCTATTAGTTTAAAGTGTCAAATAGCTTTGGTTTTTAAATATGGTGGCCTTAAATGATAATTAAACCATTTGAAAAGTTATTGGACAAGTATGAACAACCATTAAATGATTTATATGTTTATAAATTAAGGTTAAAATAGTAATTAATAAATAATGGTTAATAAAATAAAACAAAGCCAAATTTGCTTCATCTTTTTTCCATTGCAGAAATTAAGGGTTGGAAAAAGCCATTAGAGAGCTTGAAGCATTCGGTACTTTCAATTGCTAGCATGTAAGTGATTTTGACTCGGTTTTTAGTGATTTTTATGTTTTTGAGTTCGTTGTAACTCAATCTATCTAGCTCGTACCTTCGATTTCAAAACTCTTAAAATTTGTGACAGTTTCCTTTGATGTACATATGGGTTCTTTGATTATTTATGATGAATTGTGAATATTTGATAATAGTTATACAAGTTTGGTAAAGTGATTTTGAGTAAAAATGCAAAATAGGGATTAAATTGTGAAAAGTATAAAGTTAATGGGTAAAATGTGAAATAAATGAAAATTATGGGCTGCTAGGGGCATTATGGTAATTCAGCTAGCATGGGTATAATTGGAATTCCATTAATTTGTGATTTTATGAAATAATGACTAAAATGTGAAAAATGTGAAAGTTTGGGGGCATATGTGTAAAATAGCCCTAATGTATGTTTTAGATTGAATTGAATAAATAGTTAATTAAATGATTTAATTTTGAATATATATAGATCAAGAAAAACAAAATTCAGATCAGGATCGGGGAAAAAGTAAGTTTGTATGTACTAAGCATTGTTACAACTATGCTTTAAATGCTTTGATATTGCATAAATTGTGTATATGAGATTATAGTCATGTTTGATGACGATTCGGCTATGTATGGCACTTTGTGTGCGATTCAGAATAGCTTCGGCTATATATGGCACTTAGTGTGTGAGACCGAAATAGCTTCGGCTATGTAAGGCCCTTAGTGTGCGAGATTAAAATAGCTTCGGCTATGTTTTGGCGCTTAGTGTGGGAGAATTCGAGTCTTCAACATTTTCTATTTGGATATGAGTTTGTTACGAATTGGTACAGGTATGTACGGAATACTATTCAAATATTGAGATTATGTAGTTGATGAATTCTTTGGTAAGTTATGTGAATGATGTATTGATAGCTTTGAGGCTTAATTGAATTGTTGTTCATTGATTTCAAGCATTTGATTGGTAAACAATTGATCAGATTTGCTTATCATTTTTCATATGAACTTTCTAAGCTGTATAGCTTACATTGTTTATTTTGTGATGCTTTATAGTGATTTAAAGCTAGCTCGGATTCGTGGATCATCGGAGGCTCTGTCACACTATCTACTATCATTTAGTACTTTTGAGCTTTTGGTTTGGTCTTATGGCATGTATAGGATTATGGTTGTTTTTTATATGTATTTTGGTAGTGAGTTTTGACATTTGAAATGGCTTGTGAATGGTCATGTTTTGGTTTGTATATATAGCCATGAGACTTGGCTTACTTTGGTGTCTTTGGTTATGTGCATATATGTGCATATATGGTTGATAGTTGAGTTCATGAATAGATGTGTGAATCACTTGTATTATGAGGTTTGTGGAATTGATATCATGCTTGTGAATTGGTGCAAAATGATGCATGTTAAGTAAAGGTTTAACTAGTTGATTTGTATTTGTATTTTGGTATGTTTTGATAGAGTAAGATTTGAAGTTATAAGCATGTTGGAATATTGGTATTGGATATGGTATGAATTAGTCTTGATTGTGGCTAAATTGGATGTTTATTTAGGCTTTGAATTGGTACCATTTTGGTTGTGTAGGTATATGCAAATTTGGGTGGAAAATTGGCTTGGTAAATAGCCTATTTTTGTCCACAGGGCAGAGACATAGGCGTGTGTGACACACTGTCATGTTGCACAGTCGTGTGTCCCCTGGTGTTGAAATTAAAATCAAGTCAATATGCTCTAGACGGCCTCACACACGGGCGTGTGACTTGGCCATGTGGTATAAGTCAGTATATCCTACAGGTTTGACACAGCCTAGCACATGGCCTCGCACACGGGTGTGTCTGGCCATTTTTAGGGCACACGGGCTAGCCACACAGGCGTGTGTGTTGGTCGTGTGACCCAAGTCAGAGAGTTACATGAGGGTAGGACAAGGGCTGGGACATGGCCATGTGCTCCCATTTCGAATGTCCACAAGGCCTATGACACAGGCATGTTTGGTGGTCGTTTGAGGCACACGGCCTGGCTACACGGGCATGTGTCCCCTGTTTTGAGAAAAAATTTCCAAGTTCATGAAAATTTCTTATGTTTTCAATTTATTCTCGAACCACTCCTAAAGTATGTTTAGGGCCTCGTAGGCTCGTATTAGGGACAAATTGATTGAGTTTGAATGATGAATGTATGAAATAATGTTATGTATGCTAAATGGTTGTTTAATTGTTTCGTAAATTCGATAATGCTCCGTAACCTATTCGGGCATTGAATACAGATAAGGGATGTTACACTAGGCGAGGTCAGGAGATAAGTCAAATTGAGTAAATCATAATTTGTTCTAGTTCAGAAAGTGATGCTAGGAGATAAGTAAGTATCAACCAATCGATTAGTTAATTAGAGGTCGGTGAGTAATAATTGGTTAATCGGTAGCTAATCCACCTTAAAACCCTAATCTAAAGTTTGTTACAAACCCTAAATTGAGTTAATCTTCCTGATTGATTTATTGATTTTAAGTTGTTTGTTTATTTTTCTTATTTATTTACTTTAGTTATTTATTTTTATCCCATTTATCTATTTTATTATTTATCATAATATAGAAATTAATTAGTATTGTTTAGACTTATTATTGTAAAAAAAAATTCATAATTTATTCCATCCTCCCTTGGGTACGATCCTCGAAATACTTCCAAGTATTTCGTTGTACAAACTATATTACAATTTGACTCTTGCACTTTCATACACCGCCGTTTTAATCTTTTATATTTTTGGTGTTATATTTTACTATAAACGATAACTCGTTTATATACGGTCAAGTTGTTGGCCCCGTTACTAGAAAAGTTTCGACAATAAATCATGAAAATATTTTTTTTTACAATTAATAACATATGTAGGAATGTTAGTGTCTTATCCCAGGTCTAGTGAGTCCAAGATTTAGGTGTATTCTAGTAAAATAATCTATTTGGCAAAGTGTGATACACCCAATTATTTCTTTCGGTGCATTTGTGTGAGCGTATAGTAATCACCATGTAAGTAAGTGAAGATTTTATTTCTTATTATTTTGTTATCTAAAGAGAAATATTTTTTTAAGTGGAAAGGTAATTATGGTTTGAGTTAAAGCCAAAGGTATAGTACGCCTTGTTTGTCTGAAGTACTATGTTAGTTAGGTTGTAAATTGAGGTTGTAAGTGACTTGGTTAGGAACCAACTGGGTAGACTGGTTTGATATCTAGAATGCATGATTCTCATATATGTTTCTCTCAAAATCTGTAGGCCATTAAGAAAGAAAAATTCTGAAATATGTGACACTTGTTAAATTCCACTAAGTAGGATGGGTCATATTTATATGTAAGAAGGGTTCTGTAAAAAGGTTATTCTCTTTTGAATATGCTACTCTCTGATTCTTTTTCTTTAGTCCAATGGCATCTTTTCCTCCTTAAGCTGGAAGCTAAGGTTCTTGGTTTAGTCAGTGATCATTCCATCTCCAGATAAGTATTACAGCTCTGCATGTTAGGTGTTTTGAAAGAGTAAGTCTGTATGTGAGATATGAATAATAAAGCTTTAAGTACAAAGCTGTGCATAAGGTTGTCAGTGATTAAGATGATAAGTAAATTGTGTGAATAATGACTTTTAATTTGGTAATCCTATGTACTTTAAACAATTGTTGTTGTTGATTCGAGAAGGATTCTTGAGTCTAGAGCTTCAAACTATAGCAAGTGAGTTACAAAGTGAGTTTTTATCTCGACTCTTACATGTGTACTGTTGTCGTGTGTGAATATGATATACGAATTGTGCAAGTATACACATCAGATCAAGTAATAAAGTGATAAGTAAGATCACCTCCACAAAGATCGAATTAGGTATAAAAGTGGTCAAGTTATTATAACGAATTATAGTTAATGCTATGGCAAAACAAAGATAAGTACACAGTAGTAATTTAAAGGAATGATAATGTCTGCTAAATGTGGACTAACTAATACTGGAAAATACTAAGGCAAAACAAGAGTAAAAATGCAATGGCAATTACGAGAATAACTACATGAATAATATGTAACAAATAGGTAAACAAATAAAAATGTTATGGCAAGATGCTACGGCAAATGATAGAGGATATACGATGTTGATTTGGAAGGTCACGAATACTAAGAATCTGCCCTTTTTATCAATAATGCCTTAGCAAAATCATACTCAATCTACTGCTCAAAAGAGTTTTAAAGTGGTTTGCTTCTTTCGAGAGCAAAAAACGTCAAGTTACCTTCCCTTAATCGATATATGTCTATAGGCCTTTAGCATGGTATCTACACTATTTTGTGTTCTTTCCATATGAACCCTGCTATATGTCTAGACTCTACTACAAGTACCAGTTGAGTACTTGCTCATCTAATTCAATTTCAATCCAACTAATTCAACCATTTTAGAATTAAATTAGTTTCTAGGCATGTTGCATAGTTATCTATATCTAGGGATTGCACACATACAATTTAGAAATAAAAAAAAATTGAATAAGGCAGTAATTTAATTTAGATCCATGCTTCAACCATTAAAGAAAATAAATGTTTCATCATATAATCCCAACCCTATGAGATTTAGTTCATGGGTTGGAAAGTAAAATTCAAAATCAAAATATCATCCAACATCATTTCAATCAAATCAATTCATAGAGGAACAAAGTAAGAAATACAAAAGAACTCAGGGAAGACAGCTTTCGCTTGTCCAGCTCACACTCTAGCGGCAAAGTGTCCTGTGGTGGCTTAGAGGGATTGTCTTCGTCTTCCTCTTTCCATCTTTACTTAGTCGCTACCCTTGATTTTTTCCTCTAGATATCCACATACTTTAGGGTTTCCTCCTTTGACTTTTTATAAGCCTTTTCCCTAAGGTAAATCCAACAACCCATGATATCTTCTCTTTTTTTTAGGCAGATTCTTCTAGCACAAGTAGAGTTGGGCTAAGACTGGTATGCGTTGAGTGTTGAATCTGTAACGACCCAAAATTTAAGGGTATTAGAAAAATACATTTTCGAGCCACCATTGCCGTAAAAAAAATTGTAAATATTTACTAAAAATATTTACGAAGTTAGTTGTGTGATTAATTAGATTTTGTTTAGGTGAATTAGCTTGAATTAAGATTAATTAGGTGTAAGGACTAAATTGAATAAAGGGTGAAAACTTAATTATAAAATAGAGAAATGTCAAGAGACTAAATTAGCAATTAAGCCATAAGTGGCAAGTGTGTGGTAGTAGTGAAATACATGTGGTAAAATAAAATACATATATTAATTAATTATTTACTTATTATTTAAGTAAATGATATTATGTTATTATATTATATTATAAAGTAAATGAAACAAATAAATAAAGAAAAGAATAGAAAGAGAAACAGAATTGAAAACGAAATAGAGAAGGAGAAAGGAGAAAGAAAAGAAAAAGGAAAAATTAGGGTTTTAAGGTTGAAACTCAAATTGGTAAGTCAATTTGATTCATTTTCTTGTAATTTTGATGTTTTTGGAATCCTAGAACAAAATACTACTTGATTTATGTTGAAATTTTGAAAATTAGTGAATTTTTAGATGTTGTTCATGTTTAGGGTTTAAATTGATAGAATTTTAAGTTAGAACTGGAAAGGGATTAAATTGTGAAATAAATTATAGGTTTTGAAGTAATAAGGACTAAATTGAGAGAATTTTGAAATTAGGGTTTTATGATGAATTTAGAGAGTTGAAATTAGTTTAAAGTGAAAATTGAATGAGAAATGAAATTAGTTTTGTAAGAAAAAGAATTAGTTTTGATTTAAGCATTAAATTGGAATTTAGATAAAAGTTGAGTATAATTTAAATATTCAAAATGAAATTGTGTGTATTGATAAATTTTAATTGTTTCGATTTAAGTAGCTAACATTGTGCCAGAGACTTCAGCTAAGAAAGGAAAAGAGAAAGTCGACGAAAAGTGATTTGGAAATTGCAGTTTGTATTTCTATAATCCGAATTTAGAAATTTTTATTTGTTGTATTTTAAATTAATGTGTATGGTAAGTAATTAAGGTGAGTGTTGTTTATTATTATCTTGACATTGAATTGAGATTATATGAATTTGTGATTGATGAAATTATTGATTGGTATTGAAATGCGAATTTTGTGATAATGGAATACTGAATATTGGTTGTGTCTGAAAGTGAATTGGAAACCCTATTAACTGTATCGGGGAGAGTCGGATATAGTTGGCATGCCATAGGATTGGAAGTGTTCAGGGATACTTCAACTTTGAGTCGATGAGACACTAGGTGTCAAACTATTACTTCGAAAATATTTGATGAGGTACTGGGTACCAACTTTACTTCGGCATGGCCGATGAGACACTGGGTGTCAACTTATTTCTTTGAATTATCCGATGAGGCACTGAGTGTCATACTAGTGTGTTTTGATTGAATCTGTGTATCTGCCAAAGTCCGAGTTTTGTTAATAGGGGTAATTAAATGAAATGGCATTATGATTGATATTGGATGGTTTTATATGTGATTTGAAATGAGAAAGTGAATTGAAATATGCATATGAAATGCATGAATTATAAGTTTATGAAATGGTTATTGATATAGTGAGATGATATGAGTATTCCATTGAGAAATACTATTGAATAGTAATTATGAGATTGAAGTAGTAAGAGATGGGTATTGAAAATGTTATAAATGATTGTTTATGAAATTGATTATTAGTTGAATGATTTTCGTTATGTAAATTTAAATATATAGTATCATAAAGTCTTGTTTATTAAGTATTCGGATTATAGAAATACCACTGAGTTTATACTCAGTGTATAGTTTGTTTTCATGCGCAGGTTAGGTTAAAGTTCGAACGTCGAATTAGCATCCAAGGCCGATCCCAAACTCATTGTGGTGAAGTACTTTTCTTTTTGGTATATGGCATGTACCTAAGTTGTTTGTGTATGTCATATTGGAAAATGATTGTAAATGATGTTATAATATGAAATTGTTTGAATACATATGAATTTATGTGTTATGTTTAATATTATCAAATGGTAAGTTTTGGTTTGAACTAGTGTGAAAAATAGAATTGGTTTAAATAGTATACTATTAGATTGATTTGAATAATATAAGTGAAGTATTTATGAGTAAACATTGGTTAGCTTAATTAGGTTGATTATTTAACATGATTTGGATGTATTTGATTGTGTCTTGGATCGATTGAAAATATGGTTTTTAAATTGCTTGTGGTTTAAGTTTGCAGGGTTGGTAAAACTTGATGAAAAAGGCTCATTTTGAGTCCACATGGCCTAGCACATAGGCACGTGGTTTGGCCGTGTGAGGTAAGCCAGGGAGTTAAATGGGTTAGGACACGGCCTGAAGCACGGGCATGCCATAGGGTCACATGGGCGTGTGAGCCCTGCACTTAAGGCAAATTATGAAATTTCATGAAATATTCTCTGAGTTTCCGACTGAGTCCCACTTTGTTTCTAACACATGAATTGGGTCTCAAGGCTTAATAAAGGAACATTATGATTAAATAATCATGTGTTTGTTATAATATTAAATGATTGTTCGTATTTGTTCTGAAATGTCTGGTAATGCTTCGTAACCCTGTTCCGGCAATGGATTAAGGTTAGGGGGTGTTATAGAATCGGTCATCTTCTTGTAATTGCCACAGCATACAAGTTGGTAAACTTTCCAAGCTTTTGCCCTGATAAACCTTCACTCATTTATTTCTTTCTCCACATCCTATACTTGTCAAACCACTAAACATAACCCTTCCACATGCAATTAAAAGTACCTAACATTTGAACAAAGTCCAAGCTCCTAATGCAATGATAAAAATACTAATAAAATGTCCTAAAATGCAGCTAAATGTACGCAAGTACAAGAAATTAGCTAGGTCTAAAGGCATGAAATTTAACTCTTTTCAAGAGTTGTCGCGCCCCCTAACCTGATTTATTGCTTATCCTTAAGCAAAATATGCATGAATGCAAAACTTTTGCTAGCACACATAACCATCTTGTACAACTAGTCTATTCAAAGAATAATATATTCATCAATTCTCAGTAATCTTCTTTCTCAAAAACGTGTTCAAGTTTCAAAGGTTCGCTCAACAAAGGTAGTGCAGAAAATTTCTCATTGAAAACAAAAATTCCTAAATTCTTATGTGTGTTTTTTGGCCATAACACACATCTTTTAATTTACTTAGTTCATTTGTTACCTAAGCTCAAGTTATTTTTTCCTTTCTTTTTTTCTCTCTTTTCTTTCTCTTTTTCTTTTTCTTTTTTTTTTCAATATTATTAGGGGATTTAGCTTGTCACAAAACTCTTTGACTTGATAATCACAATGGAGCATACACTGAATTACCTAGTAGTTGATAATGTCACAATTTAAAAATCACTAGAATGACTATACTAACATGATCATGCATACTAAATATAAAATGCAACCTAAATGCACAATACACCCCCAAACCTAAGGGATGCATTGTCCTAAATTCATGTACACATATAAAACATGAATGCGAAAAGATATATATGAACAGAAAAATGACATGGCAAAACAAATGGAATGCATGATGCAAGGAAAGGAAAAAAACTTTTTTTGACTTGGAGTGAAGTATGGTTACTTCATTCTTTTCTACAGGTGGATTTGCGTGCACTGATCTTATAACACATTTTCCTTTTCATTGGGTGAATATCCTCCCTTTCATTATCAGACTTCGTGATCTAATTAATAAGATGATCAATCAAAAATGAAAATAATGTTAAGTAATTAAATATAAGAATAATAAAAACAAAATTAAAGTAAAGTAATTAAAGAAAAGAAAGATAGAAAATTATTTTTTACACTTTTTCCAATTTTGCAACAATTTGGAGTTGCTGAGTCTACACAAAGAGATTGAGTTGCTTCTGCAACTGACCGAGTGAGTTGAGCACTTGCTATTCAGACCAACTGTTAGAGATAGAAGATTTTGTTGTGGCAATTGTCTTGTAAACTCTTCTTCCACTACTATTTCTAGCAAACCAATGGCATGACATTCTCCATTCACATCTACACATTTCAAAGCATCAAATACATTAAAAGTAACTTGATGATCATTTACCCTCATATTCAGTTCACCTTTCTGCACATCAATTAAAGTCCTACTTGTAGCAAGAAATGGTATTCCAAGAATAATTGGCACATCTTTGTCAGCTTCTCATTCTAAAATAAGGAAATCTGCAAGGAAAATAAATTTATCTACTCTTACTAGCACGTCTTCAATTTTACCTTCTGAATATGCGTAGCATCGATCAACTAGTTACAACGTAACTATAGTAGGTCTTGCTTTCCCAATTCCCAGTTTCCTGAAAATGGACATAGGCATTAGATTTATATTCACTCCTAAATCACATAATGCCTTACCAACATAATGATTTCCAATTGAACATGGGTTAGTGAAACTCCTTAGGTGTAACACCCTAAACTCAGTCTAGACGTCAAGACCAAATTTAGAGAGTTACGTCATTCGTACTAAAGTTTCACACTATCACATTTCAATCAAGTTAAACCATATAGTAGCATAACATTCAACACAGCAAAATATAACATATAGTCGCCATAAATTCTATAACATTGTAAAACATCAGTCCCTACTAGTAATGCTTAAAGGAAAAAGTAAAGTTTGACCTAGCTTCTACGACCCTGACCCGATTAAGACTGGGATCCACCTGAAACCAAATCAATGAAAATGTGAGTTGTGAACTCAGTGCGTAAAGGAAATTAATTCTAATAGACTTCATTCATAGTGAAATTCCAATTTTAGATATTCAGTTCATTCTAGATGTATTTGCAATTCAGATTCAGAATAGACCAATTACGTGTATACGTATAAGCAATTTCAGATCATATGTGGTACCAATCAGACTCAGATGTGATTCCTATTACCACCTACTACACATTATCTTTTGTCATTCCAACACACCATTAAGGACATTCCATGCCTAACCAACCCTGCACACCATCAAGTGTTCGTTGACATTTTTACAGATTAGCAGCTTAGCCGCTAATTTAGTATGCAATAAATGCCAGAGTCAGATATAATTTTAGTGGCAAAGCCATGATTTCATAACAGACTACTTCTTCCTTCACAGCATCTCACCCGTACCAATGCAGAATACACTATCGTAACACATGTTTAGTCATCCCAATACATTACTAAATTAACCCAAACAATTCAATGACAGAGTGATATTATAGTGCATGTTCCAATATGTATTCCACAGATCAATCTCAGTGTATCAGACAGTCCTCGTAATAACAATTTTAGTCATTCGTACATTAGGGAAACCAATATCAAAGTTTAGCATTGTTCTCGGCCTCAAAAATAGTTTTCGAGCCTAACATCCTACCACACGGCCTGGGCACACGCCCATGTGCCTTGGTTGTGTGGTCTTTAAGCACAATCAGTAAGTTACACTGCCTGGGCACACGCTTGTGTCCCTGGCCGTGTGGTTTGATACCCGAAACAGTGAGTTACACGGCCTGGGCACACTCCCGTGTGCATGGCCGTGTGAACCCTGCACTAGCATGGCCACACATGGCCTAGTCACATGCCCGTGTGGCCTTAATTCAGTAAACAGTGAGTTACACGACCATTTACACAGCCTGCCACACGCCCGTGTGCCTGGCCGTGTCGCGTCGACAACCACCATATTTGGCAATCTGAAACTTGAAAGTAAAGTTTCCTGTACACACCTGAGATGATTTTAAAGTAGTAACAATAGAGAAGTTTCAAAACCTAAAACGACCATCCAATAACTCAATCAATCAAGTTTATCAACAAAAATGCACAATAATACTCAAAATACCTATGTCGAAAGTTTTGACATGAACTTTCCACGAAATCAATACTTACAGAAGTTTAACGACGATTACTCGAATTGACGTGGTGAGGTTTGCTACTATCAATATTCCTACCTAATAGGGAAACCAAGTGATTGACTATCAAAGATTCACACCGAACATTCGAACAATCATTTCAAAGTATACTATGAAAAGTAAAAAGGGAAACCTAGAAATTTAATGAATTGACATTAAAACTTACTCAATAACCTTCCAACAGAGAATGCTAACAATGTAACTTCAACTAGTCTGTATTCCTTATGATAATTAAAGAGGAAAATGAAAAAAAAATTGAAAAAGAAGAAAAAGTAAAGAAGGAAGAAAGGGAAAAGGGAAAAAAAGGGAAAGAAGAACTAACGTTAATTAATGATTAATTAACTTCCATCCAGACTTCTAGCATTTAGCAAAAAAAAGTATTTTCCCTACCCATACTATGGGATTCAAACTCAGAACCAGATAGAATACAGACAGATGCTTAACCAGTGAACTAGCAGGCTCATTCTTGTCACCCTTTCACATAGAATTGAACTTAAGCAGGTAGTGCGTGCTTGTTGATTGATTGTAAAACAACAAAACTTTTAATGATGCGACTCGAACTCCAGACCTTAAACTCAATCGTAAAACACAGAACCACAGATACAAAATTAAATTACTGGAGATTTTCACAAATAAGTTCTTAAAATTTTGGGGCGTTACGACTCTCTCCCCCTAAAAGAAATTTTAGCCCAGAAATTTTACGTGAGTCAAACAGATATGGATACAGCCGTCTAATTGATTCCTCTGATTCCCACGTGGCTTTCTCAGTACCGTGATTCAGCCAGAGGACTTTCACTAGAGGAATATTTTTCTTTCTCAACATTTTAACGTCATGGTCTAAGATCTGCACAGGTTCCTCTTCGTATCATAAATTTGGTCATAACTCAATCTCATCAATAGGGACAGTATGCTATGGTTCCAACCGATATCGTCTTAGCTTCAGACATAAAAAACATTGTGAATTTGATCCAGTTTTGGTAGTAACTCTAACTGGTATACAATAGGTCCAACCTGCTTCAGATTACGGTAAGGTTAGATGGACCTCGGCTTAACTCACCCTTGCACCCAAAGCGGATAACCTTCTTCCAAGGTTATACTTTCAGAAACACATAGTCACCTACCGAAAACTCAATATACTTTCTTTTTAAGTCTACATAAGACTTCTTTCTATTGGATGCTACTTTCAGACGATCCTGATTCACCTTCACTGTATTCTCAGTCTCAGATACTAATTCAGGACCCAATACCCGACGTTCACTTAATTTAGTCCAACATAACAGGGTACGACACCTACGACCATATAAGGCCTCGTAGGGTGTCATCTGTATACTAGACTGGAAGTTATTATTATATGCAAATTCAACCAATAGTAGGTACTCCTCCCAACTACCCTTGAAGTCTATCACACAACCTCGGAGCATATCCTCTAAGATTTGAACAACTCACTCCGACTGTCCATCAGTCTGGGGGTGATACGCAGTGCTAAAATTAAGTCAGGTGCCTAAGGCCTCATGGAGTTTCTTTTAGAATCGTGAAGTAAATCGTAGACCTCTGTCATAGATGATCGAGACCGAAATCCCGTGTTGTCTTACAATTTTGGCGATATACAGTTTAGCTAACTTCTATAATGAGTAATCTGTTCGGATAGGAAGGAAGTGAGCCGACTTGGTCAATCGATCAACAATGAACCAAACCATATCTTTCTTAGTGGGGGTTAAAGGTAACCCCGAAACAAAATCCATTGTTATCTGCTCTCATTTCCACTAGGGAATCCTAACTGGTTGAAGTTATAACAGCCCAATTTTAGTGAAATCGAAATAGTGGTTCGGGACCACAAATCCGAGCCAAAAAAGAAATTTATTTTTATTTTATTATATGGTCCATAATATAATAGAAATGTCATGTAAAAATTTTGATAAGAAAATTTTATCGTTTATGTGCTTAATTACTAGAATTACCAAATCATATAAAATGCAAAAGTTGAATTCTAGTAGCTATAAGGATTAAATAGCTATGGAATTCAAAACTTGAGGTCCTTATATGGCAATTAGACCATTAAAGAAAGTATGTAGATATTTTGGTGGCTCATCCATGGAAATTTAGAAAAAGGGCAAGGACTAAATCGAAAAGTGGAATAATTTAATTAATTAAATGATGATTAAGAAATATCATCTTATTTTATCATCTTCTTCCCAAAAAATACATGGAAACCCTAGGAGAGGGAGAAGAAACTTTCATGGCCAAATTGGGTAAGTTTCCTTGGTCCAGTTTTAGTAATTTTGATATTTTTGAAATTGAGATAACTTAATCTATCTATTTGGGGGATCAATTTGAGAAGTTATCAAAGTATGGAAAATGGATCATGGATGTATATGTTGAAAATTAGAAATTTATGGTAGAAAATGAAAGGTTGTTGATAAATAAACAACTTTTACAAAGTGATTTTTGATGAAAACATGATTTAGGGACTAAAATGTAAAGTTATGAAATTGAAGAAAAATGCTAAATTTTTATGAATACATGTGCTGTAAATTTTGTAATAGAATTTTGGTTAGGCTTGGAATGGGGAGTAAATTGCACAAATTTTATTTTCCGAGCCTAGGGACGAAATGGGAATTTATGGAAAAGTTAGGGGCAAAATAGTAATTTTTCCTAGGATGAAAATTAAGTCCACTTGAATTTGAAATATTGTAAATTGATGTTAAATTTATTCGTATAGATCCGGATAGACCAAATTCGGAGCTAGAACGAGGAAAGAGGAAAATGTCGGATTAGTAGATTTTGTGTACACGACTATTATCGAGGTAAGTTCGTGCAACTAAATTGTGTATGTTTATATGCTTGAATTAAATGTTGTGTTTGTGAATTGTATTAATGCCATAAATATGTGAAATGGTCATATACTTGTTAAAACCCGATAAATGAAAGTGCCCGGTCAATTATAATGCCAGACAAATGATAAATGATAAAAATGTTAATTTTATGCTTGAGTTGAATGTGAACATTTGAATTGCATAAATGCATAAATATATGAGATTGACCACATGCTTGATAATGCTTGAAAGATGCTAAGTTCCATTTTAATAAATGAAAATTTCGATGGATATGTGATTTCTCGAAATGAATGAGGTCCTGCATTTGTTGTAGACAGGATTTAACCTAGATGGGTAATCTTGATATGAGTCCCCTCGAGCATATGTTATGGATTGGATTTAACTCAGACAGATAAACTAGATCAAGCTCTTTAGAGCATATGTCATAAAAAGGATTTAGCCTAGACTGGTAATCCTGTCATATACATGTGTGGCTTGAGAGTGTACTCTCTAATACAGTACCCTATGGGTACCATTAGACATGAATTGACGGATTCTAATTCATACACCTCGAGTTACTACTTGTGTATCCATCAATATTTCAAATAAATTCAATGGGTAAAAGTTCTTGACATGAGAAATATGAATAAGAAATGAGTTATTACACTTATCGGCCTGAAATACATGAAAATGACGGTATGTGATAATTGATATATGGAAATATGAAATGATGATATTGTACATGGAATTTATTTGATTAGTGTGTACATCCTTGATTCTAGACTTGTACACCTTGAGTTTACAAATTGTGACCTTGATATTCTGAGTAATATGGGTAAAGTTCTAATATGAAATGATTTGAACTCGAGATGAACTATTATGAAATTATATTTGTAATATAAAGAGATGATTTATACAGGTTAAATAAATACATGTTGTGGAAAGCATATGTGCATGGAAATTTGATTGTTGTTGAGCCTATATATGTTTGTGATGTTATTATGAATTATATGACTAACAAGGGAAATGAGGATATGTGGTAGGGCTTGAGGGCAAATTGATTGAATATGCCTTACATAGTTACCTTAAAATAGAATGAATGGTAAGTTAAGTACCATGTTATATGAACTTACTAAGCATTTTATGCTTACTTAGTTTTATTTCCCTGTTTTATAGTAAATCGGAAGCTCTTCGGATTGGAAGCTTGGCCATATTGGCATGTAAATGTAAATGATGCTTGTAATCTAGCCATTGGAATGGCTAGTAATGGTTTGTTTTGATATACTTGTAAAGTCAAACTATGGTAGCTACATATATGTTAAGTAGTTGATCAAATTATGTCTAACTTGAGGACTTAACTATGGTAAGATTATAAACATGTATGCATGTAATGGTATGCCATGATGAGTAATGGAATTTGTTTAATTTGAATGCTTGCAATGGTTGGTTTTGGATGTGTGCTTCTAATGCAGGTCATGGGTGTGTTTTTGGGTGAGAAATAAAGCTAGAAATGACTTTATTTTAATCACACGGGCAGACACACGGGCATGTGTCTAGACTGTGTGTGACACACGGCTAGGTACATGGGCGTGTAGTTCGGTAGTGTGTCTCCTGCACCTTAAATTTTGAGAAACAGAATGCTCAAAATTGAGTACACAGGCTGAGACACGAGCATGTCTCGGCCATGTATGCTACACGGCCTAAAACACAGGTGTGTGTCTTGGCCATGTGAAACCTACACCTAATTTCGAAATGAATTAATTAACCACGGGGTCTAGCACATGGGTGTGTGGCATGGCTGTGTGCATAAGTCAGAGAGTTACACGGGGTCAAACACGGCTTGTCGCACGGGTGTGTCCCAGGGTCACACGAGCGTGTCCTTTGGACCACATGGGCGTGTGAGCCCTATAACTTGGAAAATTTTTGAAATGTTAGGAAAAGTTCTTAGAGTTCCTGATTAAGTCTCAACTCGATTCTAATGCTCGTATTCGCCCTCGAGGGTCCAATTAAGGGATGTTTTGAGTGATCTCGGTTAGTGAAAAGTAATTACATAAATTATTTGTAAAATGTTCTGAAAGTTTCGGTAATGCTCTGAAACCCTATTTCGACGATGGATACAGGTTAAGGGTGTTCTGCCTTAACCTTTTGACACGTCAAACAACGAGACACAAAAGCTACCACCTCCTATTTCAGTCCAGGCTACCAGTAAAGTTCTCAAAGATCCTGGTGCCTTTTTATTCGCACCAGGATGCATAGTATAAGGACTGTTATGCACCTCCTGTAGGATCGAATGCCTTAACTCCTTATCATTGGGTACACAAATCTGCCCTTTGAAGCATAACACATTATTGTTATTCATGCTAATATCAGAGTTCTCGCACTGCACTAAGGTCTCATTGTTCAGTTGTTTAGTTCAAATCTGCTCCACCCAACTCATTTAATCTAAAGTATAGCCAACAATCCTCCATCCCTAACCAAACTCAAATAAGATCACATTGCTCTCAGATCAGTCATAGCTCTACGGCTATGAGTATCAGCTACTACATTCACCTTCCTAGGATGGTATTCTATGATGCAATCATAGTCTTTAAGTAACTCAACCCATCGGTGCTAACGAATATTTAGCTCTTTCTGGGTTAACAAATATTTGAAACTCTTTTTATCGGAGTAAATAACACACCTTTCACCATACAGGTAATGTCTCTAGATTTTTAAAGCAAATACAATCGCAGCTAGCTCCAGATCGTGCATAGGGTAGTTACCCTTATGTGTCTTAAGTTGTCCCGATGCGTAGGCAACCACCTTACTGTCTTGCATTAGCACGCATCCTAACCCGACATGTGAAGCATCACTATAAACCACAAACTCCCGTCCCAATTCTAGTTGGACTAAAACAGGAGCTTGTGTCAGAATAGACTTGAGTTTATCCAAACTAGACTGCTATACCTCAGACCACACAAATGGAGCATTCTTACATAACAGCTTCATCAAAGGTGACACAATCAGAGAAAACCCTTCAATGAACCTTCGGTAGTACCCAGCTAAACCTAAGAAGCTACGAAGTTCGGGCACATTTTTCGATAGCCTCCACTCAACAACAGCTTCGATTTTCTTTGGATCAACTCAGATCCCTTTCACCGTCACAATGTGACCCAAAAAGGTGACCTCTTGCAACCAAAACTCACACTTGCTGAACTTAGCATACAACTATTTTTCTCGTAGTATCTAAAGTAAAATACACAGATGACCATCGTGCTTAGTTTCAGTTTTAGAGTAGATCAAGATGTCATCGATGAAAACCACTACAAATTGATCCAAATATAGTTGAAACACCTGATTCATTAAGTCCATAAATGTTGTCGGGGAATTCGTTAATCCGAAAGGCATTACCAAAAACTTATAATTTCCATAACGAGTTTTGAAAGCGGTTTTGTTCACATCAGTCTCTTTGACCTTGAGCTGATGGTAACCTGAGCATAGGTCAATTTTAGAAAAGATAGATGCTCCCCAAAACTGGTCGAACAAGTCATCAATCCTCTGTAACGGATACTTATTCTTGATCGTCAACTTGTTTAACTGTCTATAGTCAATGCACATTCTTATCGAATCATCCTTCTTCTTAACAAACAATACCGGTGCCCCCCACGGAGACACACTCGGTCAAATAAATCCTCTATCAAGGAGTTCCTAAAGTTGTGCTTTTGATTCGGCCAGTTCCTTCAGTGCCATACGATAAGGCGCAATAGACACTGGGGCAGTACCTGGAAACAGGTCAATCCCAAACTCCACCTCTCTATTCGATGGTACTCCAGACAATTCCTCGGGAAAGATGTCTGGGAATTCCCTCACGGTACAGAAATCTCCCTCTGAAAGCTTTTTGGGAGCAGAATTAGATACGTAGGCTCGGTATTCCTCACACCCCTTTCAGACTATTCTGCTTGCTACTAGAGCGGAGATTACGTTAGTGAGGTAATCTTGCCACTCCCTAACCATTACCATCTCGTCATTCTCAGTCAGTCTCAGAGTAACCCTTTTGGTTGCACAGTCTAGACTAACATAATATTCAATGAGCCAATCCATTTCCAGACTTAAAATCACACTCATTAAAGGGTAATTCCATTAAATCAGCTAGAAACACCATACCCTGAAGCTCAAGGGGTACCCGCCTGTATACTCTATCAACTCAAATTGACTGGCCCAATAGACTAATCACAGAAAACTCTGTAGTGATATTCTCAGTAGTTAAACCCAAAGTTACAGAAACAACAGTAGCTATGTACGAATGTGTAAAGCCAACATCAATGAGAGCATGATATGGAATAGAGTGGATAAAGAAGGTACATGCAATGACATTAGCATCATCGCTCTCCTCGTGACGTCTAGTCGTATAGACCAGTGCTGATTGACGAGCCTCAGCCTGACCCGCACCTCTAGCCAGTGCCCTCTGACTTCTCCCAAACCCATTACCACCCGTACCAGTACCACAAACACAGAATTTTGCTGAGCCTCTCTCGGGGGCTGAACAGAATTTGAAGCCGGAGTCTGTACAGTTGCTAACACTAGATCAGATCGACGGGGGCAGTCCCTGACTTGGTGCTCCATCGAGCCAAGACGGAGGCATGCTCCCAACTTCCTCCAACGCTCGCCCGAATGGTGTTTCTTGCAATCACTGTACTACTAAATTTCAGTAACTACAGCTGGTACCGCAACCCTCGGGGACCTATCAAGCCTCACCCACTTCTTAGGGTGCTGAATAGAACCAGAGGGACCCAAATCCCTATTAACTTTATGCTAGTCCTCCTTACGATCATGGCACTCAGGCTCCATGAGCTTCACTTCTTCCACTATCTTCATTTTGTCAACTAGAACTGCGAAAACTCGCTTCCCTTGAGGAGCTATCAAAACTCGCAGATCATATCTCAAACCTTCTTCAAATCGTACACACTAATCATAGTCGGACACTACTAAAGTTTGTGCATATCTACTCAGTCACAAAAACTCTGCTTCATATTCAGCCACAGACCGGTCGCTCTGAACTAGGCTCATAAACTTATGTCAAGAGATCCTCAACACAACTCGCCCCTATATATCTACCCTGGAAAGCATTCTTGAAATAATCCCAATTCACCTGCTCAGGCTGAGCACCTTGCTCAATAGTTAGCCACCACTGCTATGCCTCATCTCGGAGTAGAGACACAGCGCCCCTCAGTTTTTGAGTAGGACTGCAGTCAAGGTCTGTCATGATACACTCGGTAGCCTCAAGCCAATACTCAACAACAGTAGGAGCAACTCCTACGACACCCTTGAATAGTTCAGCACCATTCTACAAGGGTCATTCAATAATCAACCCTCAGCCTCCTAATCCCGGATGGGTCCCACGACCCTCTCAAGAGCCCAAATCATGGCCTGGAACAGTGCGTCGTCCCCAACCGTAGGAGTCTGAGACTCTATCTCAGCAGTAGAAGTACCAACTATCTCGCTAGTCTCCAGATTAGGCACGCTACCCATAGAGGATGACTTTGCTCAAGCTCCACCCCAGCGTCCTCGACGCCCTCGTATACCACGTCCATGACTACCACGTGAACTCATAATGCTCTAGCTACAATTTCAGAGTACACAGATCAGTTCACACATCTAGTAAGATGGTTTCACCAGTTTACATCAAGCAATTTACCAATATCAGCCAAGTATCGTAATCTTTATAACAGAATAGAAATACTTACTAGGTCAGCGTCGGAGGCTCGGTCACAAATTGAAGTTTCAGTGTTTTCGTATTAGTTCAACTACTAACTATTACTAGCTACTTTTTTCACACATTAAGAGCCCAAACACAGTCTAAGTGTTGAAAAACCTGACTCTAATACCACTAAATGTAACACCCTAAACCCAGTTTAGACGTTCAGACCAAATTTGGAGAGTTACGTCATTCGTACTAAAGTTTCACACTATCACATTTCAATCAAGTTAAACCATACACTAGCATAACATTCAACACAGCAAAATATAACATATAGTCTCATAAATTCTATAACATCGTAAAACTTAAGTCCCTACTAGTAATGCTTGAAGGAAAAAGTATGACTACTTTACCAATAGTTGAGACCCAGTCGGGAGACGTTTCGGCGCATATTCCTACTAATGTGATTTCCATTACAAATGGACAAATATTCTTATCCGCCGATCTATTCAATGCTGGAATCAAACCTGCTATTAATGTGGGGATTTCCGTCTCCAGAGTAGGATCGGCGGCTCAAATTAAAGCTATGAAACAAGTCGCTGGTAAATCAAAATTGGAATTGGCCCAATTCGCCGAATTAGAAGCCTTTGCATAATTTGCTTCTGATCTCGATAAAGCTACTCACTGAGCTTCTTTGACCCTGACTCGATCAAGACTGGGATCCACCTGAAACCAAATCAATGAAAATGTGAGTTGTGAACTCAGTGCGTAAAGGAAATTAATTCTAATAGACTTCATTCATATTGAAATTCCACTTTTAGATATTCAGTTCATTACAAATGTATTTGCAATTCAGATTTAGAGCAGACCAATTACGTGTGTACGTATATGCAATTTCAGATCATATGCGATACCAATCAAACCCAGGTATGATTTCTATTACCACCTGCTACACACCATCTTCTGCTATCCCAACACACCATTAAGGACATTCAATGCCCAACCAACCCTACACACCATCAAGTGTTTGTTGACACTTTTACAGTGTCGTAGCTTAGCTGCTAATTCAATATGCGACAAACACCAGAGTCAGATATAATTTTAATGGCAAAGCCACGATTTCAAAACAAACTTCTTCTTCCTTCACAGCATCTCAGCCCATAGCAATGTAGAATACACTATTGTAACACATGTTTAGTCATCCAAATATGTTACTAAATTAACCCAAACAAATCAATAACAGAGTGATATTACAATAGATGTTCCATTATGTAATCATTCGTACATTGGGAAAACCAATATCAAAGTTTAGTATCATTCTCTGCCTCAGAAACAGTTTCTGGGCCCAATACCCTGCCACACAACCTGGGCACACACCCATGTGCCTTGGCTTTGTAATCTTTAAGAATAATTAGTAAGCTACACAGCCTGGGCACACGTCTATGCCCCTGGCCGTGTGGTTTGATAATCCAAACAGTAAGTTACACAGCCTGGGCACATGTCTGTGCCCCTGGCTGTATGGTTTTAAAGTACAAATAATGAGTTACATGGCCTGAGCACACGCCCGTATGCCTGGTCGTGTGAACCCTACACTAGCATGGCCACACACGGCCTAGTCACACGCCTGTGTGTCCTTAATTCAATAAACAGTAAGTTACATGGCCGTTTGCACAACCTGCCACACGCCCGTATGGCCCACACGGCCTAGTCACACGCCTATGTGCCTAGCCGTGTGGCGTCGATAGCCACCATTTTTGGCGATCCGAAACTTGAAAAGTAAAGTTTCCAGTACAAACCTAAGATGATTTTAAAGTAGTAACAATGTAGAGAAGTTTCAAAGCCTAAAACGACCATCCAATAACTCAATCAATCAAGTTTATCAACAACAATTCACAATAATACTCAAAATACCTATGTCAAAAGTTTCAACATGAACTTTCGATAAAATCAATACTTACAGAAGTTTAGCGACGATTACTTGAATTGACGTAGTGAGGTTCGCTACTCTCAATATTCCTCCCTAATAGGGAAACCAAGCGATTGACTATCAGAGATTCACACCACACATTCGAATAACCATTTCAAAGTATACCATGAAAAGCTAAAAGGGAAACCCAGAAATTTAATGAACTGACATTAAAACTTACTCAATAACCTCCCAACAAAGAATGCTAACAGCGTAATTCAACTAATCTGTATTCCGTACAACAATTAAAGAAGAAAAGCTAAAAAAACGAAAAAGAAGAAAAAGTAAAGAAAGAAGAAAGGGAAAAAGGAAAATAATGAGAAAGAAGAACTAACGTTCATTAATTATTAATTAACTTTCATCCAGACTTCCAGTATTTAGTAAAAAAAATTGTTTTCCTTACGCATACTATGGGATTCAAACTCGGAATCAGATAGAATACAGACAAATGCTTAACCAGTGAACCGGTAGGCTCATTCGTGTTACCCTTTCACATAGTTTTGAACTTAAGTGGGTAGTGTGTGCTTGTGGATTGATTCTAAAAAAAAAAATTAATGATGAGACTCGAACTCTAGACCTTAAACTCAATCGCAAAACACAGAACCACAGATACAGAATTCAATTACTGCAGATTTTCACAAATAAGTTCTTAAAATTTTGGGGCGTTACACTAGGTCCTTCAACTTTGGGGGTAACTTATTGATCAATATCACTGTGCACCCTTCACTGAGAGCAACAGTTTCAAATTCTTCCAATCTGTGCTTCTTTAACAATATATCTTTCATAAATTTCACATAATTGGGCATTTGCTCCAAAGCTTCTACTAACGGTATGTTGATATTGAGTTGCTTCAAGACATTCAAAAATATTTTAAACTAAAAATATTGTTTAGAATTTTGGAATCGCTGAGGAAAAGGTAGAGGTGGTAGTCCTTCAGGTTTTGTTGTGGCATTTTGTTGGCAACATGATCTAATTCTTTTGGATTAATCTTTTTCTTAGCGCTTTCAGCTGCAGTGTACTTTTCATATGGCTCTGGGATTTCCACATGGTTGTTATTCAAGATATCCTCTCCTGCCGTGGCATCTTGAGCAATATCATCAAGCAGAGTTCCACTTCTAAAAGTGATGGCCTTGCACTGTTCCTTCTCTTGTATTCTTGAATTCTTAGTATGACTTGATAATGCTCCTTGTGGTCTTGAATTTAAAGCATTCATTATTTTCCCTACTTGATTATTAAGAGCTTGGAGGGATGCTGCAACATCCCTTACCTGTATTCGACGCTGGAAAGGGTACGAGGCATTACCGGACGTAAACACAAGCAAACATACATTCCGAGTTGTAAATTTGGCACCAAATTAAAACTTTTTAATAATCAATCACACCGTCCCAAAAACGAGTCTACGAAGCCCAAAACATGCTTTGGAAGCGGTTTTGGACCAAACTGAGAACTTTAGAAAATTTTACGACACTTAGAAAATTTTTCCACTAAACAGGTGTCACATGCCCGTGTGGCTTAGTACAAGCCCATGTCGGCAAGCTGTGTGGTCACACATGCCTGTGTCCCTAACCCGTGTAACTCTCTGTTTGTCGCCTAAGAACAAATTGTAGTCACACGGCCAAGACACACACCCGTGTCTCGAGGCCGTGTCCTTCACACGGCTGAGACACACAGCCGTATCTCATACCCATGTGCTCGATGCTGAACATTTTTGTTTTGCAATAATTTAGGTGCAGGGGACACACGGTCGATCACACGCCCATGGGTTGACCGTGTGTCACACACGTCCTAGACACACGCCCATGTGTCTACCCGTGTGGACAATAATAAGGCTATTTACCAAGCTATTTGCAACCCTTACTTGTACACATCTACACAACATCTCATGACACAAATTCAAGCATGTAAGATCAACCAAACCATTCAAAATTATGAACATGACATACCAATACCTTATTAACATTTATCATACACACAACATTTATCATGTCATAAATCATTCATGTCAATTTCACCTTCATTAGGCTTCATTTAACTACTTTTTACTTACCTTATTGTACACATAAATTTATCATCTCATCAATAGACCACGTTACCAAACATTTCACATTCACCAAGCATACCATGATCATATCACCATAGACATTGACATATATATGAATATACTTAGGCTTACAACCATATTAGCCAAAATAAACCAATTTACATGGCCAAATATCAAAGCAAACCCTTGACAATTACAAGCCAATACTTTTGGCCAAAACACAATGACCCATATAACAAAATGACCAAGTCTTTATACATGCCATAAACTCAAAATATTTGAATTCATCAATACCCAAATGATAGCTTGATAGTGTGATAGGATCTCCAGCAATCTCCAACTCGAGCTAGCTTGACGACACTTTAAAACATGGGAAAGGAAGCTTAGTAAGTCCGTATGAACATAATAAGCAACTCTTACCAATCATTTACCAAATCCAATGATATAAACACAAGATAATATAAATTGCATTAAAACTCACAGTTATAACTTATTCAGTCACATTGTTTGTTCTATCAATTTATAAGCATAATTTAACATGTTTTGACATTAACCTAAAAATCGAAATCTCTCAATTATAATTATTTACCACAATCAGCCAATCATTTCAAACCTCATAATAAACATGCACATTAATTATGAGTGTTTCTTTTTCAAGCATATATTCTGACATCTTTCAATTTTTTAAAGCCCATATCTTCTCATAATCATTTTAATAAGCAATTATGCCAATCTTTCCTTTTTCTCATATCTGATAAATCACAATTTGTGTGAATAAAACATGCTATATCATAACTCAATTTAGCCCTGAAGTGAATCACACAATCGCCAACCGAATTTACCATGTATTTTGTACATCACAAGTATTGATCAATAATCATAAGGTTTTCAGAAAAACACTCTCATAGAAACCATGAACTCTCAATGTCATGAAATCAATGCTTATAATTTTATGCATGTACCTGTACTAATTCGTAATACTTACATGCTCTTTCTCTTCTTTGACATACCCATTAAATTACCCATTGAACCACTTGGAATACTAAAGGATACTCGGGAATCTCGTACTCACAGTACCGTACCAATGCCATATCCCAGATATGGTCTTACATGTAATCTCGTATCGATGCCAATAACCCAGGTATGGTCTTGCACTAAGTCTCATATCGATGCCATATCCCAGGTATGGTCTTACATGAAGCCTCATATCATTGCCATATCTCAGATATGGTCTTACATGTAATCTCAGTAACCCTAATGTCATGACATTTGTATCCTATCTTTTCCTAAGGTTCAACTGGGATTTTTGCTGTATCGAATCTCTGTTAGTCATTTCCGTAGTATCGTACTCAATAGCATTCACATTTCATTTCAATAATATAGCATTTACCACAATTATACCAATTAAGCATTTATACATATATATTTTAATGCTTATTAAACATACGAACTTACCTCGGCATAAAAATGGCAGAAAGGGTCTAATTGTCAAATACTTGTTTTTCCCCTGTTCTAATTCCGAACCTTGTTTTTCTTGATCTATAATATCACCTTTAACTTATTTAATCATTACACTATTCAAATTAGCCCAAAATCACATTACGGCAAAAATTATATTTTTGCCCCTAAAGTTTCACATTTTTACATTTTAGTCCTTATGAACTCAATTTCTTTGATTCCCAAGCCTAGTCGAACCTCTTTCATGCTTATAACAGCTCATATTTTTCATTTGATCACACTTTTACACACTTTTTACAACTTTTTACAAATAGATCCTTTTAGGCATTTTCATCTAAAATCACTTAGCAAAAGTCGTTTATCATACATCAAACATACATTTTCTACCATTAGACATCAAAATGCACAAATATCCATCATGGTTAAAATTTTAGACTTCTATTATGTCTTAAATTAGTGGTAGAAATAGATAGATCATGTTACAAGGATTTCAAAGACATAAATATCATTAAAAAGGGGCTAGAACGGACTTACAATCGAGCTTGGAAGCTTGAAAAACCCTAGCCATGGTTTCTTCTTGTAAAATTTGGCCATGGGAGGAAGATGGAAAAAAATTGGCTTTTGAATTCATTTAATTACCAAATTACTAAAATGCCCTCAATGAAAAACTTTAGAAACACACCTTACCATGTCCATTTTTATACAAAAACTTAACCAATGGTCTAATTATCATTTAACGACCTCCAATTTAAAATTTCATAGCAATTAGACACCTCTAGCATGTAGAACTCAACTTTTTCACTTTTTACAATTTAGTCTTTTTGACTAAATTGAGTGCCCAAGCGTCAAACTTTTCGAACGAAATATTCGCAAAATCATTCCATAAAATTGTAGACCATAAAAATATAATAAAAATAAATTTTTCTACGTCGGATTTGTGGTCTCGAACCACTGTTCCAACTAGACCCAAAATCGAGCTGTTACAAATGTAACTTAACTCTGAATTACGACATTATTCTTGGCCATATATTCTTTCAATAAGGCTTCAATAGATGATGATGAAGAAGTCAATGTCTGACCTTGCTGGACATTTTGCCTCGATATAGGTTGAGTATAATCAGGCGGTGCACTGATGGTGTTTTGTCTTGTCGCATTGTTAAAATTCCTCGCACCTTGATTATTCCAACTAAAATTCAGATGTTGCTTCCACCTTGGATTATACGTGTTGGAATGGGGGTTATTGTTCTAGTTGAAATTACCCATGTAGCACACAAATTCTAGATCAGATAGGTATACGTCAAACTCATGGTCTTCACTACAATAAACATGTGCTGGCTTGACTTGTAACACCCCAAACCCGGCCTAGACGTTATGGCCGAATCTGGCGTATCACATCAAAACGTCATTCAAAAATTGAGTTGTCGTTAAAAGTTTATTTCTATGATTAAAACCTTTTGCTTGAGGTTAGCAAATCCTCTCGTAAAAAACGTTTACTTAATGTCTGGCACTCATACTTTAAGTTATTTCAAATCGCGGAAGCTACTAAAGTGTGAAATATAAAAACATCTATTTTTAAGTGTTTTTTTAATTAGTTATTAATTTTGAAAATTCATGTTTAGCAGTTTTAAATAAGGAAATCAAAAGCCTAATTAAAAATTCAATCCCTCAAAGGCCTTATTATAGAATTAAAACCCCAAAAAATAAAATTCAAATAAAAAGTCTACAGCAGAGCATCAGCGGTCGTGTGGCCACCTCCGAGTCTCTCGCGACTCCAAATCGCCTAAGGTTGGGGATTACCTGTACAGTTAGATAGAAGGGTGAGTTTGCGAAAACTCAGTGTGTAATCCCTTATAATGCAAACATTCAGATATACGGTATGCAGAAACAGACTGGGCAGGAGCCCATCAGAGACACAGTATCGGGTGGGCTTTAGCCCATTAACAGAATCAGGTGGGCCTAAGCCCAATACAGAATCAGTATCAGATGTAGTTATGCAAATAGATATCCAGCCCAGTCTAACCATTACACCATCCATACCAACCAACACACCATGTGGGGATAAAATCGACCCACCTAGCCAACACACCAAGCTTAACACCGGTTGCGGCACTAAGTCAATAGAACGGCTTAGTGCCGTAGATAGAATGGCTAAAAGCCATAAGTAGAAAGGTAGTAAGCCTTGAACAGAACGGCTACAAGCCATACACTTCCTCCATCAATATTAACCCAACCCCATGCAGGCTGACATATCATAATAACATACGTGAATGCGGGATGTCATGCTCGGTATCAATCAAATAACTTTTATACATACATTAGTCAATCTAACACTAGGGGTGTAACGGACATCTTGTTAGTTAAAGGTAAAACGGTGATTTTAACCCCTAGGGGTATTTTGGTCATTTTACCAATATTGAGGTCTCGATACTTATTACGACCTCTTAGCAGGTCTATCATCACTTTGAGCGACTCAGATAACCTACATGGCCAGAACAATGTATATGGGCCCAAAACCCGCTATTAGGCCCAAGTGGGCCCACACGCTCGTGTGGCCAATTTAGTCTAGATTCACATACGACATCGCGAGCCTCATAAACCAACCTATCAATGATCACTCATCGAGGATTTTACTCGTGTGCACCCATAAGCCCATTGGGCCCACGCGGCCCATTTCGGCCCATCGAGGCCCATAACCACCTCAGTTCATGAAAACATACGTGGTGGCCTCTACATTCTGCTACCCACGATTTGGGGCTCGGTTCACCCTACGTATGTTCGCAAGCTCATAAGGCCCTGAATGCCGAGGTTCTGACATTTCGGCTTTTCGGCTTTTGATAGTACAGAATGGTGTATGGTTACACACCTTTTTCAAAATAGCACAAAAATCTCCCCATACCAACCCTACATCAATCAATGTTTTCGGTTAATGTCAATACCTTTTACTAACACTTAACTCAAAAAGAATGGCATTGACACTCATCTTAACCAAAGTGTGTGATTCGGTCTGCTTGTAATGTTACTCGAAAGATTACTATACCCTTACCTGCTTAATCAAAAAACGTATGATCTCAGCAACCTAGGTACATGAAGAGAAATAGGTAATCGATTTTAGAAAAGATAAAAGAACGTGTTTGAACACATATAACTGTAACCGAAAAACAAGAGAGAACCCGCGAGTACCAACCAGTCTGTCAGAACCCTTGTATCAGAAGAGAAAAGCAATCGACCAAGAATCAGTATAGTGAAAGAGATAATGGTAAGGGAAGCGATTGGGACAAAAGATGAAGAAGAGATATCCGGCTACTACTCAAGGAAATGGAAAAAGAAAACGAGGGCAAAGAGGATACAAAGATAGTATATTTAGCTAGGAAAAACAGAAGTAGAAACAAAAGTGAACGGAGAAAACCGTCAACAAATGTTGTATTCGACAACACCAATTAGCTTCCCAAATGGTCAATTCCGCGACACCAATAACCAAAACTGAGAGCAAAAAAAGATATCTTTCGGCACTAAGAGTCATAAACAAAAAATGACCAAAAGTCACCAAAAGGAGAGGAGAAACATCTCATAGCCGAATTTGCATACTCCAACCCCCCAATCGGCTACAACTCTCCTTAATTTGAAATCCATGATTCTCTCCTAAAATCTCTCCCCTTATCCCCCCTTGATTTACTCCTTGAATCACTCCTCACCACAACATCTCTATCAGAATTTCACTGTAACACAACCATTGGTCAAAACCAACTGCAAAATAAATACCCCAATTGTGCTACTCCACGCTCGAACTTCAGACCTTGAACACCATTCCACACGCCACTTGCCTCTCTGCCACAAGCTCTCTTGTGTCAAAAAATATCCTCAATTAATTATAAGGTCTATAGGCTAAGGTCCAGGTTCCTTTAAAAGAAAAACCAAAATAAATTGCAAGAGCCAAGAATTGAACCCAGACTCCCTTGCAACCTTAATAAGGCTACAACCGCTAGACCATATGCTTCTTTGTGTCATTTATTTAACACAATAATTTAAAAGGCCTTCATCAAAGCATCCAGGGTTTTATTCACTTATAACCAAAATTTGCTAAAGTCTAGGTTTGAACCCAGGACTTTTCCAACTCCTCTCAGGACCCTTAACCACTTGAGCAGACATTTAATTGTGTCATTTCCTTGTACAATTAAATACTTATATACAACCTCCTTACAGACCCATACTCAAGGCCTAATACTTCTAGGCCCAAATTCGAGGCATTACACGACTACTTTCATCTCTTGAACTATAATTGGTCTCTTCAGTGTCTTAATCAAATTACTTAAAGATGATACCTGAACAGTTAATGAAGTGATTGCATCAAGCTCTATGGTACCAGCAGCTTTCTTACCCATCCAAACTCTCATGGTAGGACATTGATAATCATTGTTGGCAATCCGTTCTAAAATTTCATATGATTCATTCTAAGATTTGTCCAACAAGGTACCATTGGTAGAAACATCAACTACAATTATCATATGTGCATTCAACCTATTGTAAAACATCTTCATTCAAAGTCCAGTGTGTAAAACATCTTCATTCAAAGTCCAGTGTTGAAATCCATGCATCAGACATTTCCGAATTAACTCTTTAAATTATTCCCAAGCTTCATATAGTATTTCATACTCTGATTACCGAAAAGATGTGATGTCATTTCTAAGCTTAGCATTCATATTTGGTGGATTATACCGTAGCAATAATCTCTAGCAAAGATCATTCCAAGATGTCCTAATAGCAAAGCATTCAGACATGCAAAGTGTATTCAGGAACACCTTGTTTTTTAAACAAGTTACAGACCTCTAGCAAAAGTCTTGAATGCACTCTTGGATCTTCAGTGGGTAATCCACCAAACTGTCATACTGTTTGCTACATCTGAAACATTATAGATTTCAGCTCAAACTACTGAGCTCTATTTGTGGTCTAACTATCATTGGATTCATATCATCCAAAATTGGAATAGCATGCTCTCAAATTGATCTGTGACGATCATCTATCACACGATCCATAGGAGGATTATTATTGTAACCAAGTGGGTTGTCATTAAGACCAGGGTCATTTCCTCCCTAGCCATATTTCGCAGCTTTTTTTACCTTCTTTGCAAAGTTCTTTTGATCTCTAGGTTAAAAGGATATTCTTCATTAGCAAGAATGCCTCTTCTTATACACAGATGGCAAACCTGTAAAAATTAAATACAACTAAGTTAGCTAAAACTAATGGAACTAGGTATAATAACCAAACCAAATTTCACCAAATTACCGATCCTCAGCAATGATGCCAAAAACTTATCGCATATGAATATGATATGCGAACTGTGCAAGTATACATGTCGGATCAAGTGATAAAGTGATAAGTAGGATTGTCTTTACAAGGATCGGATTAGGTATAAAAGTGGTTAAGTTATTTTAACGAATTATGATTAATGCTATGGAAAAACAAAGATAAGTATGCAGTGGTAATTTAAAGGAATAATAATGTGTACTAAATGTGTACTGACTAATACTGGAAAATGCTAAGGCAAAGCAAGAGTAAAAATGCAATGGAAATTATAAGAATAACTACGTGAATAATATATAACAAAAATGCAATGGAAATTATGAGAATAACTGCGTGAATAATATGTAACGAACAAGTAAACAACTAAATATGTTATGGCAAGATGCTATAGCGAAGGGTAGAGGATATATGATGTTGATTTCAAAGGTCGAGATTACTAAGAATCTACCCTTTCTATCAATAATGCCTCAGCAAAATCATACTCAATCTACTACTCAGAAGAGTTCTAAAGTGGTCTACTTCTTTCGAAAGCAAAAACCTCAAGTTACCTTGACTTAAAGCGATATACGTCTATAGACCTTTAGCATAGTATCTTGCATTGTTTTGTTTTCTTTCCATATGAATGTTGCTCTGTGTCGAGAGTCTACTACAAGTATCGATTGAGTACTTGCTCATATCATTCAATTTTAGTCCAACTAATCCAGCCTTTTTAAAATTAGATTAGTTTATGGGCGTGCTTCAAAGTCATCTATTTTTAGGGATTACGCACATACAATTTAGAAATAAAAACAATTGAATAAAATAGTAAATTAATTCAGATCTATGCTTCAACCATTAAAGAAAATAAAGGTTTCATCATGTAACCCCAACCCTATGAGATTTAGCTCATGGGTTGGCAAGTAAATTCAAAACCAAAATATCATCCAACATCATTTCAATCAAATCAGTTCACAAAGGAACAAAGTAAGAAATACGAAAGAAATTCAAGAAGACAACTTTCGCTTGTCCAGTTCACACTACAGTGGCACTGTGTCCTGTGGTGGTTGAGAGGGATTGCCTTCGTCTTCCTCTTTTCCTCTCTACTCAGTCGTTACCCTCTCTTTTTTACCTCTGAATATCCACACACTGTAGGATTTCCTCCTTTGGATTTTTATAAGCTTTTTCCCTAGGGTAAATCCAACAGCCCATGATATCTTCTCATTTTTTTTAACCAGACTTTTCCAGTACAAGTAGAGTTGAGCTGAGACCGCTATGCGTTGAGTGTTAAATCGATCATCTTCCTTGAATTTTCATGGCATACAAGTTGGAAAACTGTCCAACCAGTTGCCCCGGCAAACCTTCACTTATTTATTTCTTTCTCCACATCCTACACCTGCCAAACCACCAAACATAACCCTTCCACATGCAATTAAAAGTACCTAACATTTAAACATAGTCCAGGCTTCTAATGCAATCATGAAAATACTAATGAAATGTCCTGAAATGCAACTAAATGTACCCAAGTACAAGTAATTAGCTAGGTCTAAAGGCATGAAATATAACTCTTTTCAAGAGTTAGCAACTGTACAAGTAGCAGTATATCTAAATGGCGATGATATCTCTAGCAATTGATAAGTGTTAGAAGCATAATAAGAATGATATAAGTGTTATGATAATATGTATGAAGTTTAGTTGTAATATAATATGATGAGTAAGTATGCAGGTTTAGTTTGATATAAAAAAGGTATGAATCAATCAGATGTGTGAACGGTTCAGGTAAGTGAATGTTGTGTAATGTCCTTCTGTGATTCCTCTGACAAGACAATTATATTGCTAACTAGACTGGAAGATCATGATATGAAAACAAGTGTAAGACCATCCAGTTGAGACCCATATCATCATATACTATGAAACACTCATGGTGTAGCCTCTAGTAGAATGAAGATTGGACTGGCGGATCATACGTGAAAGTGTGTAAATCCATGTGGTAAATATACATGGCAAGATATGATTGTATGTATGTTCATGGTGTAGCCTTCAGTGATGTGTAGATCAAATTGGTAGATCATGATACATGAAATGTATGTGTAAGTCCATGAGGCAGAAACCCATGACATCTTTTGTGAAAGTCCATCGAGATAATAAACATGTAACTTTGTATGTTGCCTTTGTGGCATATTTCTTATGTTGCCTTTATGGCATATTCTGTTTGGCCCTTGTGGCATACTCTATAAAGTTTGTTTGGTAAAAAATGATTATTCGCCCTTATGGTAAGTTCTAAATAAATTCTAATCGCTTGGTGATAGATACTACTATGATAAGGTTATGATACGAAAGAAGATAAGTTGGTAGAATAAGATTTTTGATGTAATTGAATAAGTCTTAAGGGAATTTCTTGAAAAGAAGTGTGTATTTGTATGTTCAGAAAGGGTATCCACCGTGATAACCTGTTAGTTGAGAATTGGGCATGTTCGTAGTTATGAATGAGATAAGTATTCATTAGTCTAAGTTTTTCTGTACCATGTAGGGTCGAACCTGAGTTATCTGAAATCTGCCATATTTGAGTTGTATCATATCTTTTTCTGAAATCATATAGAATTTGAGTTATTGTTATCCTAAAAATCTAGGGATCTATAAGAAAGTTGTGTGGAATTCATCTGAAGGATCTGTATAGTTCATTATCAGTATGAGCTTGTAGCGTATTGAACAAGAAAATGATTTGATTAGTAAACTAAGGGTATTCAAATATGTGTGAGTATCGGCCAACTGTGTATGTATCCGCCAGTGAATAATATCTATGAATAACTATTTTGGATTAAGTGTAAGGGTGAAGAGATGGTCTATATAAAGTATTCTTTGAAGGGATATTCTTTGAAAATTACCTTTAAGGTTCTAAGAAAAAGAAAAGACTAAGCTAATATCTGGAAGGATCGTAAGTTAGTTAGTCATGTAGTTAAGAGAGAATTGGTACGATTAAGGGTGTAGTAGTTGGCATCTAAGTGTAAACCCAAATCTGTGATAGTATCTACCCAAATAGAAGTAAGTGCTTATGAAGGGTAGCTAGCATAAAGATGTTCTTCAAATATTATAAAAGAATCTACCAGGGTGTTATGTATTAACTCTAACTAAGTTCTCTTGAACTTACAGTGTTTGTTATTATTTCAAGTGATGTAGTAAGAAAATGTTCCAGGAGGGACTACGCCAGGGGTACATCAAGGTAGCGATGAAGTGTGTTATTATACATACGTGGAAAAGTGGCGTATTGTAGTATCATACTCTAAGAGTTAGTCTTTAGTAAATGTTTGTATTGTTAAGCTGTAATTGGTTTGAGTAATATTTTATTCTAAAATACTTTCTTTTGTTTTTTTTTATATCTAGCCTATAAATGAAATGATAGCGAAAAATGTTTTAAGTAATAAGTGTCTGTCAATTGTTCAAAAATTTCCTTAAGTGTTACATGTGGTAACACTCGAAATTTGAGCCCGATGAGTCAGGTCGGGTTGAGGGTGTTATAGTTAGGACCTATAGATACAATTTTTAACTTTTTTTAATTTTGTTTTTATTTTGTTTTTAGGTTGTGTTTGACCCAAAGCTTCGACACTCCAATCAAACCACCCCTAGATCATGAGCAACTACTCAGGACAATTGTCAAGCGATGAATACTGATCCACTTGAGGTTATAAATTTAGTCTGAGAAAATCCATTGTTTGAAGTACCAAGAGACCAACAAATAAATATAATGGAAGAAGTCCCAATGGAACACAGGATGCTGCGTGAGCACGCCCTACCTACATTAGACGCAAAGCGAGGAAGCATAGAATGACTGGCGATTAACGTTAATATTTTGAGGTAAAAATAACCACTATCCAAATTATCCAAAATGCACTGCAGTTTAAAGAGAACATGGTTGAAGACCCGAATCAACATTTAATATGGGTTTTTCAATAATGTGAAACCTTCAAGTACAACAGGGTATTCGATGATGTCATGCATCTTCGGTTATTCCTATTTTCTTTATACAACAATAATTGGTTGGATTCATTGAAGTCGGTTTCCATTACAACATGAAACGACTTAGCGAAAAAAATTCTCCATAAATTTTTCTCGATTAACCAAACCATTCAGTTGAGGCAAGAAATCGCCAATTTTAAACAGTTCAAAGTTGAGTCCCTATACGATGCGTGTGAGCATTTCAAGACAATGTTAAGAAAATGCCCACACCATAGACTACAAGCGTGACTCTAAATACAAATTTTCTACAATGGTGTTAACGACCACATAAAATCTAGCTTAGATGGAGCATCCAATGGATCTCTTATGTTCCACATTTATAAACGAGCCTACAAAATAATTGATGACATGACATGAATTCGTACATGTGGCCTATGAGAGATTCATGTACAAATTTAAACCTTCAATGGCAAAAGCAATAAACTAAGAAAATGATGATGATCAGTTCCAACATATTTTAGAAAAGTTTAACCATTTGGAGACACTCGTCAAACCGACGAGAGTGGAGCCACATTATGAGAATTGATCGGAGGAAGCAAGCTAAGTAAATAATAGGGGTGAAAATCCCTATTCAGACAGTTGGAGGGACCATTTGAACCTCAACTGGGGAGGTAATAAATGAGGTGCAAATCAAGCACAAAACCAATCAAACCCTTCTTACCAACCTCCACCATTGCAACAAACAGTCGTTGGGAATGACCATGTTACATGTGGTCAAAGATTCGACCGACTAAAGGGAGAGATGCAAACTATTAAGACAGACATTCAACAAGTCTAAACTACTTGTGGATGACTTGAGTCCCGAATGGATAGCCTTTGTGACCAAATGAGTCAGTTGATGACAATGTTCCAAAAACAAAATGGTCAACTCTCCTTAGTAACATGGAGAACAACCCTCAGAGAGATGGAAATGAGCATGCAAAGGAAATTGTGTTGTGATTGGGCAAGGCAATAAAGCTGCCAATCATACCCATTTATGAAGAGGAGGAAATTTTGGAAGATGTCGACAAGCCAACGGAGGAGGATGAAGAAGCTGAGCACCATGAGCCGATTGATGAGGTAGCCAGATCAGTGTTTGATCCAGTAATGTCAAACCCAAGCACAACAAAGGTACCATCCTGATGAGATTAGTGGACAACAAAAAGGGACAATGTAGATTTTATAAATTTTCTTAATTTATTTAAATCCCTCAATGTCAATTTGCCGCTATTAGAGCTTATAGACAAATTCTGAAATATGCCAAATATTTAAAAGAAATCATGAAATGGCATAGGAAAATGAAAAAAGGTGAGCAAATTGACATCGATGCCTTTAATTGCAAAGAATATACCTCCGAAGTTAAAAGATCCGAGTAGCTTTACAATCCCAATAGAGATTTAAATTGTTGGTTTATTTTCATTGAAGACATGGCCATGATTTTTTAGATTTGTATCCTCAATTATCTACTGATTGATTCAAATCTTGATCTATACGATAATTCATTTCAATATATCAGTTTCAATTACCTTATAACATCTTACTCAATTTATATGACAATTTAATTTCATTTTTTCACAATTTCCCTAAATTTTCACATTTTATTCCATTTAGTCCTTAAAGCTGAAACTATCATTTCTTTCGCATTTAAGCCCCTTTTTCAAATCCAATTTTGATCACATCCTTCTGCAGACCTCTAATATCATAATTATAGAAATTTCATGCTAATTTTGAATTATTTCATTTTAGTCCCTATACTTTAAACTAGCATTCAAACTTTACAATTTAGTCCCTTTTTTTCATTTCTAAGCTTAGAAGCTAACGTTGAAACACCAAAAGCTTCAAAAATATCAATGGTAACATTAGAAAACTTTAACAATATCAGAATTTAATCCCAGGGCAAGCTAAATCAAGCTACAAAGATCTCAAAAACATAAAATTTACAAAAAAATAGGTTCACTTTGGACATATATGCAATGGCTGAATGTTTTGAAGCTTTTTCAATGGCTTCCAAGCTTTCTCACTTCGTTTTTAAATGGTGAAAGGTCGAAGAAACAAGAAAATAATGACTTTGGTTTTATTTTGCTATTTAAAATATATTAATTATTTAATTAATAAATTAACATATAACTTACTAAATTATAAACACATGACCATCCACCATCATTTAAAGTGGTTTAATTTCCATTTAAACCCCTGAACAATTACTATTTAAACCTTTTAACTAATAAAAATCAATAACGATCAAATTTTACGATTTTTATGATTTTGTTCTTGTACCTTAATTACTAATCGTTCAATAAAATTACTAAAAAAATCAATATAATGCTATAATATACTCGTAAATATTAAATCATTGAAAAATAATGTTTTGAGACCATTGTTTTGGGCAGCACTAAAAAACAAGTTGTTACATACTATGTTTTGACATAAGTTCATTTGGCATTTGATTAAATATATTTAAATGAATAGAATTGTAATAGGTTGAACTCATGTTGAATTGTTTTTTTTATTAGAAATGGTTAAATGATTTGTTTGATATGAAGTGTTATGAGTTTGGGATGTTTTTTGTGTACTGAGTTGTGTAAATGATATAGATTGTTTGGCTCATCTTAAATTGGGATTCAAAATAACATTTTTAACAAAAGTAAGGTTCTCATCATGACCACAATTGTCCAACGTCGCAATGTGGTTCCAACAGTGAGTGATGCCGTGACATCAATCTACATGAAGTCACATCATGACTTATTGTGTTGGTGAGGTCACGACGTGGAGGATTTGAGGTTGCAACATCGGACATAAATTTTTAAAACTTCATAGTTTGGTTGTAATTCAAGCTCAAGTTAACAAGAGAGCTTTTATAAGCTCATGTATGACCCAAAAATGATTGTGATTATGCATTTAAATGTCTATTATTTATGTATTTAAAAGATGATATGTTCCATGATGTTTTGAATTTATTAAATTGATGATCATAGCATCTTGTAGCTTAAACTTGACGACCGGGTCTAGTATGATGTGTTACATTTGATGTGGTGGAGGTTTCGTTCTTATTATGCTTTACATCACCTTCAGGCCATGCACTTAATTGCATCTTGGTGTGCTTTAGTTATATTTTTATGAACCTTTTGGTGTGCTAGGAGGGATTTTATATGATGCCTTGGGGTTAGCACTCATGTGCTTTCTAGTGTGGTGGAGGATTCCCATGAATCCAAGTCTCCTACTGGTGTTTACTAAGGGCTACGTATCATTAGAAAACTAAAATCACAATATATGAGGAGATTGAATCAAACATGAATCATGAAATGAATTATAGAGGCTAAACATGACTTGGCTAAATACTATAAAAAGAATGAAAATATAAAATGTGAGAAAGGTGGACTAAATATGAATTATGAAGCAAATTCTAAAAATTAAACAACTTTCTTTAATGCCCTCATAATCTATGAGTTGATATTTAATCATAGGACTATAAGAAATTAGAAAAAAAATTATTAATGAATCATACGACTAAACTAGCTCAAGGAAATTGACTTATGAGGAGTATGAAATGAGAATTTAAACTGCATTTACATTAATTATAATTATATTGTAAATTGGTATGGAATGAGCATAATACCTCTTAGTTTGGGATCTATGCCCTTAATGTAGTATTTTTGTCTATATGTACTTGTATTTTTTGAACAAATGGTTTAATAAATATCCATAAATTTCATTAATATCTTTGTATATTGTCTTGAACAACTATTGCATGCAAAGCAAAATGAAAGAAAATATTGACTTACTAATTATCTAACATTTAAGTAATACTAAGTAGCAACACGTGGTTGTATCGTAATATAGAAAGACGACTTATATTAGTAGATAATCTAAACACATCTTTAGTTTAATGGACATTGAGCAAATTGATTGTAAGACTAATATGTCATCTATCAAGCCCAATTGGGGAGATACATTGTCTTGGGTATCGGAGTGCATGACTCCTAGAAGATAAAGGCATAGTTGTGTCTAACTAGATTGATAATACATCGGATAGGACCTAAGTAGAATAGATCTTAGATTCGTTTGTGGATTTATTCACTTGTGATGTTCATAGTGCAACATACTTTAATCTTAAGTGGATGATGGTCTATGTATGCATGACTCATATACTTTGATGTAACTAAAAGCATGAGTTCAAATAGATAAGGAACCAAAAGCTAGTACGTTGGGTATCCGATTTCTACAGTATGTAGCATCATTCAACAATAGTGGAACTCATAGCTCAATAAAGGGTAAATGATATCCTTTTATCGACTTTACATTATAGATGAAAAATAAACATGGTTATGAGTCATTTATCTTTATGACAAACAATTTCATTACTATTTGATAGTAATTGACTTTTTATGAAGGAAGATGTAATGGTTACCATGAGAAAAAATAGGATCATACTAGGAGAACAAATTTATCCCAAAGAGATTAAGAATATTCTTTGAGGGAAACACACTTATGACAAGGTCATTGGACGAGCACTTATTAAGTAGTTTTTGTAATGATATATAATAAGGGAGAGTTCGATCATGATACTTTAATGGAATAACTTCATAACTAAATAATATTGTAATTAGTAGGCGTAAAACTAAAACTTAATTACAAATTATTTGAGCCTTGACTATATATGCCCAATCAGTCCCTCTACTAGCTCAAGATAACTAGAAACAAATTCCATGTAAGAACCAATAATATGAAATGAATGAAAACAATAAAGACAAATAGATCGCATGTATCACTAACCTCTCGCTACGTACGAAAGATGACTTGAGAATAAATTTAAGTTCTTCGAATTATTATTTAATTAATTTTAATTAAATAATTAAAGTTCAAAAATGAAATTAAATTAATTAGTCACTATGAATTTTTTGAATAAAAAATTAAATATATTTCCACATATAATATATTTAAGTTACATGGAGTTAATGGACTGCTTAATGGACATGGCCAGGAACTGGTTGGATTAAGCTTAATGTTGACACTGATGTCTTAGATGACAGGGAGAAAACTATAGTTAGGGTTTTGTTTGGGGATCATGATGGACAGTGGATTCAAGGGCTTGGTGGGAGGTCAAGCTTCTATTCCATTCTTGGAGCTGAGGTTTAGGCAACAATCAAAGGATTGGAGTTAGCATTATCATTGGGCTTTAGGAAAGTGGAAATGGAAACGGATTGATTATCTTTTATGAATTTGATATAGAGGTAGTAGAGTAATAATGTTGAAGATGCCTTAGTACTTCATCTCAGTCGAATTTGCTTCAAGCCTTGGATGGTCATAGTCTGACACATTAGTAGAGTTGCTAATAGATCAGTTGATGTAATAGCCAAATTGCGACTTTTAGATACACTGGAAACCATGTTTTTTTTGTGGATCCACCTAATGGAATCATTCAACTTGTGGAGAACGATTAGAGTGAAAGTGCCGCTGCTGATTTTAGTACTCATTCTATTTACTTATTAATCTTGTTCATCTGGTCAAAATTTCGTTCTTAATTCCACCTGTTGGCTTTTAGGAAATGTTATTTCTAGTCTCTTCTTTCTGCTTGCAATCCTTGTTTAAATTTGGTTTCTTAGATAAATTTCTAAATATAGTACTTACTGAATTGTGTGAAATTGGCCTCTTTATTTTTATTTGTTTAAAATTATTTTTTTACCTTTTGAATTGCATTTATTTAGTCCCCAGTCTAACATTTTTCGTCAATTCCATTAGTTGTAGTTACGTGGCTTCTTCTAAATGTACACAGAATTTTTTATCACTGCGTAATTACACGTTGGATTTAAAATAGTTAAAAGTTCAATATAAAACTCAAAAGTTAATCCTAACACTTAAAAAGAAGCAAAAGTTGCGAAAACAAAAGAACGTGAAAACTAAGTGAAACCTTACAACCATTACTCAAAAAATTGAAATAAAAGATTGTGTAAAGTTACCACTACTAAAAAGAAAAATATTTCAAAAAATTCTAAAGTGGTATGAGCGAGAATACGAGGAGTCTTCCTGATCAGGCAGTCAAAAAAGTAAGGATGATAGAAGAGGACCTTCCCGATGACGAAGTAGGGAAGGAGTAGACGCAGCCAGTAGATTCTAAACCTTTCTCGTTTAGAGATGTGGTGATGAATTCAAATCCGTTGAATAATTCTCTGAATAATAAGTGGGCAAATGAAGATATTGATTTAATGGATGGTGATATAAGAAAATGAAGTTATTGATGGAGTTCCCTCAATTGGTTTTTTCGGTAGAATCTATTCAATAATTGAAAAGAGTGTGTCAAAAAATGTAGTTATCAAACTTTTAAGGAAAGATAGGATATAATGCATGCCTTATGGAACAAAGTTTCATTATAGAAACCATCTATGGGATTCCAGCTTATGGATATTGAAAATGACTATTTTCTAGCTAAGTTTGAATATTTTGTGGACTATAGTAACATTCTTTTGAATGGTCAATAAGTGATTTACAAGCAGTATCTGATGGTTCAACATTGGTCAAAGCAGTTTTCTCCATTACAATCGTCCCCCATAGTGTTGTTGTATCTGTCCGTATACCGGGTTTATCAAGATCATTGCACAAGAAAAGTATTCTCCAAGCTATCAGTGAAATGGTGGGGAATGTAATCAAAATTGATTTAATGATGGATAAAGGAGCAAGGGGTCAGTTTGCCAGATTTGTCGTTCAAATCGACTTAAGGAAGCCGCTCATTTCCAGACTAAGAATCGCTAACAGGATCTACAGAGTGGAGTATGAATCTCTTCCAATGGTTTGTTTTGGCTGTGGCACCTTTGGGCACTTGAAAGGAGATTGTCCTTAATCAAAGACAGTAGAGAATATGGAGAAAGGATCAGGTGAAGCTAAAGATCATGTTAGATTGGACCAACATGAAAATACTAGATTAATTCAAGAACGGGTTGAGAATCAAAGGTTCGGTGAGTGGATGATTGTGGATTGCCGGAGTTGTAGACAAAATAAGGGGAACGATAATGGATAAAAGTGTGGAAAAGGAAACAATCTTTCTGGATCTCGATGACAATGGTGCAGGTATTTTTAATTTCAAGAAATAGAAGGAACAGAGAGCTAATTTACCTGCTGAATTATTGGGTAAGGGTCAAGAAAAGCTAACTACATCTGTTACAAAGATTATGAATGAGATAAAATTTGATGAGGGTAATAAAGGGAAGAATACTAAAGATAAAGGCCATAAAAAATGGGTTGTAGATGTTAAAGAGCGGGCTAATAAGCAGGCCGTGGGTAGGCCTAGAATGGAGAATCAAAGGGTGGTATTGAGAAGACTGGGATGAGTTCTAGAACTCTCAGGATTGGGTCGAAAGTGGGGTTTGGGCTACCTAAATTTGATATCAATGGTAACCAAGGAATATTGGATCGAAAATTTCACTTAGTTCATAATTTCAAAGAAAACCAGAACCCAAATGATCTAATTGGTTCTTCTCCTCTTATGGGAATGAACTTGGCATCAAAGATATTATTCCTCATTCTACACTCCCTTCTTTTTTGAAGAAAAATAGGAGTAATAATACTTTGAGCTCTGAGTCTAGAGGAGATGGGGATAATCTTGATGTCTTAGTTGGCATGGTTCTTGTTTGACAGGTTATCCAATTAATGGTGGATCGTCTAGAGGTGGAAGGTAGAGTTGCAGACACGTGAGAGGGGAACACAGAACTAATGGTGTTGGACCAAGCAAACAGTGGACAAATTCAAGGTCGACCATCAGGAGTGGTCTATGGGGTGATAGCGACGCGACACTCATGGACGATTCATCAGATGAGTGATGGTGCCCTCAAAGGTTTGGTCTTTTTTATTTTGATTTTTATAATGTCAAGAATTTTTGTATGGAATTGTCAAGGTGCTAGGCACCCTAATTTTGGCAGAAATATGAAGGAGTATTTACGTGAAGTAGATCCTTGTTTTGTGGTTTTGATGGAAACCCGAATTAGTGGATTAAAAATTGATATAGCAATTAAAAGTATTGGTCTGCCTTATTTGCATCGGGTGGAAGTTGTGGGATATTCAGATAGAATTTGGGTTCTATGTAAAGATAATATCCGTATCAAAGTTATGGTTAATCATATGAAAATTAAATTTGATGATGTTATAGATTTGGTGTTCTTTATGGGTGTTTATGAGAGTCCCTGTAGAAATTTGAGGAAGGATTTATGGTATGGCCTAACCCACATTGCTAAAAATATTAATCACCCTTGGTTGATTAATGGGGATTTTAATGTTTTGCTTGATGAGGATGAGAAAAAATGTGCTCGAATAAGGTAGTTGTTAGCCGGCTCTCTAGCAGGTATGTTTAGTCTGTGAGTTGAAGGATTCTGAATCTAAAGGTCCCAAATTTACTTGGAATAGAGGGAATATATTTGAACGCCTTAATAAAGCCTTATGCAATTCTCATTGGGAGCTAATGTTCCCAAATACTGCTGTTTTTCATATGCTGAGAATCAAATTTAATCATCGCCTGCTGTCGATTTCATTTGGAAGCAATATAAGAACAAATTTCCCTTGTCTTTTCCGGTTCTTAAGTGGTTCGTTGTCTCATAGTAATTTTAGTTATATGGTTAATGAGAATTGGAATAGTGAGAGCTAGTTAGAAGATTTGGTTGATAAGTTCATGGTAACAGGGATAACGTAATAGGGATGTTTTTAGGCACATTTTGAAGAGGAATAGGAATATGATGAACTAACTTGATGGCATCCAAAGAGCAGTGAAGATGTTTTGATCTAAGAACCTTCTTAATCTTGAAAAATCATTGCGAGTAGAACTTGAAGGAATTATGGACTTGGAAAAGAGACTTTGGCGCAAAAGGCGCAGAGTGATTGGTTAACTCTTGGAGACTGAAACACGAAATACTTCTATTGTAAGGCTAACTCAATGAGGTGTTTTAATGAGATTAAAGCTCTAAGATCATCTGATGGCGAGTATTGCTATAATGAGGAAGGGTTGAAATTCGAAACTATTATTTTCTTTAAAAGGTTGTATACAAAATATGCGTCTAGTATGGGTCGGTTTCCTATTCAAAACATGTTCTCCATTCTTGAACCGGATTTATTGGATTCCATTGGGCGAATTCCTTCTTATCAAAAAGTTTATAATGCTCTCTTTGATATGGCCCCGCTTAAAGCACTGGGGGTGGATAGACTTCATGCCCAATTTTATCAAAGCCAATGGAATATTGTAGGTGAGCCGCTAGTGTGCATGGTTAAAAGGGTGTTTAAAGGAGGTAATATTGAATCTTTTCTTAATAAAACATTGATTCTACTAATGCCCAAAATAAGTTCTCCAGAGGTAATCTCTTAGTTCTGACCCATAAGCTTATATACAGTGCCTTACAAGGTCTTAACGAACGTAATTGTAAACCGTCTCAAACTTATCATGTCGTCTCTTATTACAGCTAACCAAACTAGCTTTGTTGGGGGAAGGAATATTATGGATAACGTGATTATTGCTCAAGAAGTTGTTCATTCGATGCAACATAAAAAGGGGAAGAAAGGATGGATGGCAATAAAAATCGACATAGAGAAGGATTATGATAAACTAATATGGGAGTTTATTGAGGATACACTTTTATATGCCCAAATTCCCGAGACATTAGTTCATGTTATTATGCAATGTGCTACGTTTGCTTCCATGTAAATTTTGTGGAATGGGTGCTTCACAGAAGAATTTCTCCATTCAAGAGGAGTAAGGCAAGGGGATCCTATTTCTCCTTATTTATTTTTGTTAACTAGGGAGAAGCTTGGTGAGGCTATTTAGTTCGCTGTCACTGAATCTACCTGGAAACCTGTTCGGCTTGAAAGATAAGGGCCTTCTCTATCACATTTTTTTTTCACGGATAATATAGTATTGTTTGTAAAAGAAAGTAAGGAAATTTCTATAGCCATGAAATTGGTCCTTCACCAATTCTACTTGTATTTGGGTCACAAAATGAATGCAGAAAAATCAAAAATTCATTTTTTAGCCAACATTGATTCATTAGTTAGGGAGATGCTCAGTAAGGAGTTGGGTTTCTAGGAAGTGGATGACTTGGGGATCTATTTGGGAATACCTTTGTTCCATAAGAGAGTCACTAAGAGTACTTTCTAATTTATTATAGATAAGGTTCAGAAGAGGCTTAATGGGTTTGATGCTAAACTTCTTCCTATGGCTGGTAGAATTACGTTGGCCAAGTCAGTATTGTTGGCCATCCCAAGTTACTTTATGCAATTGACCATGATTCTTTTAGGTGTCTTTGACAAAATTGAACAAATTATTAGGAGCTTTGTTTGGGGCACCACAAGAGATGCCAGGAAAGTGCATTTAGTTAATTGGGACACATATGGCCAACCTATGAAGCGTGGGGGTCTTGGATTCAGGAAAATGCCCCCCCAAAAAATCACTCCTTTTTTATTAAGGTAACTTTTCAATTTACGACCAATTTGGATGCTTTTTGGGTACCTTATTGTAGCAAAAATATAAGATAATGGGTCGATGCCCCAAATCTATTTATCAGCCTTGTTATTCTTATGTTTGGCACTCTTTATCAAATATTTGGGAACTGTAACACCCCTTACCCAAGTTCGACGCCAGGACAAGAATATGAGATGTTACCGGGCTTAAACACATACAATCATACATTTCCTAGTTATGAAATTTCGTCCCAATTTAAAACTTTTCACAATACTTAATGTCCTTACTATGTGCCTACGAGGCCCCGAGCACACTTCGGAAATTGATTCGGGACTAATCTGTGCACTCTTGAAAACTTTGTAAAATTTCAAGCAGATAGGGGCACACGCCCGTGTGGAAGGGCAACACGCTCGTGTGCTATCTTAACATGGGCATGTTGAAGGCCTGTGTGGCTCATATGGCCTGAACATATCGGGACACACCTATGCCCCTAGCCCATGCGAAATTATTTTTTCGATTCAAACCTACAAGGGTTTTCACACGGCTTGGCACATGCCTATGTCCATGACCCATGTTTCCCACACGGCCATGACATGCCTGTGTCTCAGCACGTGTGTAAAAAACTGGACATTCTATTTATGATGTTAGCAACCCCGTAAAGGCACACACCGGTGTGTTAGGCCATTTCCTCCACACGGCTAAGACACACGGCCGTGTCTTCGCCCGTGTGTTTACTACCATGCATACTGACTTGTAAAATTTAGGTGCAGGGGACACACGGCCAGACTACACGCCTATGGGGCAGACCGTGTGTCACACACGGCCTAAACACACGCTCGTGTGTCTGCCCATGTCGACAAAAATAAAGCTATTTACCCAGCCTTTTTGCCACCCTTACTTGCACCATCCTACACAATATCCACCAACACCAATCCAAGTATAACATATATAACCAACTCAACCACAACCATGAGAAATTTTGCATCAAATGCATTTAATAATAAATCAATATTAGCCAACATTAATGGCCTATACAAAATAAATATCACATTCATCATAAGAGCCAACACTTGTGGCTAAACTAACAAGACACTAAACAAAAGATTCAAGTCCCTATACATGCCACAATCAAAACATTTAAAATAGCTATACCAAAAGCTTTAGCTGATAGTGTGATTGATGCCTCCGACGTCCCTGAATCCGTTATACTAGGTTGGCGGCACTATAAGAATATGGAAAGAAGAAGAAGTAAGCATAAAGCTCAGTAAGTTGAATATAAATAAGTAACAACATCAATCATGCATATTATAAATCAACACAACATTCTTGAGTGAACATGGGTAAATATCACTACATGCTTATATATATATATCACAAGTATAAACCAAAGATTTTCATATCGTACCAAAATCATTTTCATAGCTATAACTTACTCACGACATTCTTACCATCAAGGCAACATAACTAGACTCATATCTCATGAGTTTTGGATAAGAACCTGTACCACTCACAACATGATTATATCATTCTATATCATTCTATATCTGACAAGCTTTACACAAGAGGGTGAATTTTCGATGCCATGTTCCAATCATGGTCTTACATTGGCTTACATGTCGAGGCTGATGCCATGTCCCAGACAGGGTCTTACATTATCTCTTATCTCAATACCGATGTCATGTCCCAGACATGGTCTTACATTGGCTCTCATGTTGTGGCCGATGCCATGTCCCAGACATGGTCTTACACTAGCGCACATATCAATGCCGATGCCATGTCCCAGACATGGTCTTACACTGGCTTTCACAATATCGCCGATGCCATGTTCCAAACATGGTCTTACACTGGCTCTCATATCGTGGTCGACGCCATGTCCCAGACATGGTCTTACACTAGCACACATATCACCAAAATGTCATAGCATGGATATCCAATCTATTCTTAGGTTCAATCGGGAGTCTACTACATTGAATTTCATCATGCATTATTCATAAGAAATTTCAACCATATTACACAAAATTAATCATTCAACAGATAATAAAGATAAAGTTGCCTTACTTACGTACAACTTACCTCGGTATACAAAAAGTGGGCAACTAATTGAATTTAGTCTACTTGTTTAGCCTTCCCCCGGTCTAGGCCCGGATTCTGTATTTCTTGATCTAAAATGATAAAAATTTACTAATTTAATCATCGTATTCATCAATGAATTTCATAAATCATATTTTGGCAAAATGATCATTCTGCCTCTAGACTTTCACAAAATTATGATTTTACCCCTAGGCTCGTAAATCGATTTTTATCAAATTTTCTCACTAACCAAGCCTAGCCGAACTCTTTATATACTAGAAGCAGCCCACAATTTCCATCATTTCACACATTTACCACATAATTTATAACTTATGCAAAAATGGTCCTTAGTTAGGGTTTTCATGATAACTACTTCACAAAAGTTGTTTGTTTAACAACCATGATTCATTTTCTTTCATAAAAATTCAGCAAACAACATGAAAACTCTCATGGAAAAACCCTAGACTTTCAACCATTTTGCGAAATAGTCCCTTCATTAGTTAGATTATGCTACAAGGGTCCCAAAAGTACAAAAATTATTAAGAAAAGCCATCAAAATCACTTACTTGCAAGGGTAAAGAGTGGCTGAAATTTTAAAGCTCCAAAACCACTAAAATGGCTGATATTTTTGGTGGTATGGACAAGAGATGAAAAAGATGACAACCCCTTTCTTTTTGTTTTATTTCTAGTCAAAATTAAGCTACTAACTTCACCTAATTTTGACTTTTCTACTCCTATTTGTCTCTATGGCCAGCCACTCTTATTAAAATGGGTCTATTTTCCCTTTAAAGACCCCTAATTATGATTCTCTAGTTATTTAACACCATTTTCTCGAAAAACAAAACTTTTGCCCTTTATGCATTTTAGTCCTTTTTCGCAATTGAGCATGCAATCGTTAAAATTATTTCACCAAAATTTTCATGCACTCATACAAACATGCTATAACACATAAAATAATATTAAAAATAATTTCTCTTACCTCGGGTTAGTGGTTCTGAAATCGCTGTTTCGACAAGGCCCAAAAATTGGGCTGTTATAATTCTCCCCTTAGAGATTTTCGTCCCCGAAAATCTTACCGTTAAAAAGGTTAGGGTATTGATCTCTCATTGTCTCCTTGGGTTCCCATGTGGCCTTTTCAACCCCATGTCGATGTCGCAGTACTTTCACAAGTGCTATACTTTTATTTCTCAATTACTTGACCTCTTAGGCTAAGATCTTAACCGGCTCTTCACCATAAGTCATGTCTGATCGAATCTCGACCTCTGTTGGTGAAAGAACGTGCGAAGGGTCAGAACGGTAATGGCGCAAGATCGACACATGGAAAACATTGTGGATCTTCTCTAATTCGAATGGCAAGGCTAGTCGATAAGCTATCATTCCAATTTTCTCAGTCACCTCATAAGGTCCAACAAAGTGTGGACTTAATTTTTCTTTCTTACCAAATCTAAGGACTTTCTTCCATGGGGATACTTTCAAAAAAACCTTATCACCCACTTGAAACTCAATTTCCTTTCATTTCAAATCTGCGTAGGATTTCTGTCTATCTGAAGCGGCCTTCAAACAATCACGAGTTACCTTAACTTTTTCTTTAGTCTCTTTGACTAAGTCGACCCCATGAATCTGACTTTCTCTAAGTTCAGTCAAAAATAAAGGCGTTCGGCACTTATGCCCATATAAAGCCTTACAAGGCGCCCTTTTAAAACTCGACTGATGGCTATTATTGTAGGCAAACTCTACCAATGGTAAATATTTTTTCCAACTGTCTTGGAATTCTAGGACGCAACACCGCAACATGTCTTTAAGAATCTGAATTACTCTCTCCAACTGACCGTCAGTTTGCGAATGGAAAGCCGTGCTAAAATTCAACTTTGTCCCCAAAGCTTCTTGTAACTTTTTCCAAAACCTCAAAGTAAACCTCGAAGTAAACCTTAGATCTCTATCCAAAATAATCGACAAAGGTACTCCATGAAGCCTCACAATTTCAGAAATATATAACTCGGCTAGCTTATTGAGTAAGTACTCGGTACACACCGGAACAAAGTGAGCTGATTTCGTTAGTCGATCAACTATAACCCAAACAACATCTTTCTTTCTGGGTGACAATGGCAATCCTGTCACAAAATCCATGGTAATTCGATCCCATTTCCATTCGAGAACCATCACTGGCTGAAGTAAACCTGAAAGTACTTGGTGCTCAGCTTTCACTTGCTGATAAATTAAATATTTTGACACAAACTCTGAGATGTCTCTTTTAATGCCCGAACACCAATACAATCTCTTCAAGTCATTATACATCTTAATACTACTCGGGTGGATTGACATACAACTACTATGTGCCTCGTGAAGGATTTTCCCAATAAGCTTATCATCTCTAGGTGCACAAGCCCTATCTCGGAACATCAAACAACCATCGGTACTATTCCAAAAATCTGATTCGTCAACTATCTCACACTGAGTCATTTTGGCTTGCAAATCTTTATCACTCTTCTAAGCTTTACAAATCTCTTGAAGAAACATAAGTCTAGCTCTCAACTCTGTTAGTATCGAACCATCCTCAATTACAGACAACTGAGTAATCATAGCCCTCAAGGCAAACAATGACTTCCTACTTAATGCATCAGCGACCACGTTCGTCTTTCCCAGGTGATAGTCAATTACTAACTCGTAATCTTTAATCAACTCCAGCCACCTTCGTTGCTGTAGATTCAAATCCTTTTGAGTCATCAAATATTTTAGGCTTTTATGGTCAGTGAATACCTGGCATCTCTTGCCATACAAGTGGTGTAACACCCCGAACCCGAGACCGACACCGGAGTCGGACACGAGATGTTAACAAACTTTGAAAATTTTTCCAGACACTGCCCAGTCTGAGTACTAGTCGCTTCAAAAATCATATCTTGAGTTTCACAACTCGAAAATTAGTTTTGTGATTTTTCCCTGAAACTAGACTCATGTCCCCACCTATGTATTTTTTTCTAGAATTTTTGGTCGGGCAAATTAGTACAGTTTATTAGTCAAAGTCTCCCATGTTACAGGGGTCGACTACACTGACCTTTTCCCATTACGACTGGGATATCTCTCTGCACAGAGCTTCAATACTAATGCCGTTTGTTTCTATGGGCATTCATCGGGTGTACAAGATAGCTCATCGAGTACCCGGATAGTGTTGTCCAGCCAAAATTCAGCTTGCTCGGCATCATCGCTATCCATAGCCTTAAATTCAGTAGCCCCATGTTTTCGGATTCTGTCAACTGGGGGCTTATTTGACCTTATTTGGTCTGTTACCGGTGGTATTGTAGGTGCGGGGGTAGTATTTGTCGGGAATGGAGGTTGTGGAACAGCCATATTAGTTCGAATGTATTGGTTAAACCAATCATTCATCACGCTATAGAATGCTTGTCTAGCTTCATCATTCTGATTACTAGCATTAGGTTGAGAGTCCGCCGGCACTGTCCCTTGTGCGGGAGCAGGCGCTACACTCTCAAGATCATCAGCTACTTCTCGGTCACGATCGGGATCCATTACTATAAATAAACACATTTACGATTGTCAGAAATCACCACACTATCAAGTAATCACATAAAATGGCATGTATAGCTAGACCCAAAACATTACGGTAGTCCTAGAATCGACTAAACCGTAGCTCTGATACCAATAAAATGTAACACCCCGAACCCGAGACCGACACCGGAGTCGGACACGAGATGTTAACAAACTTTGAAAATTTTTCCAGACACTGCCCAGTCTGAGTACTAGTCGCTTCAAAAATCATATCTTGAGTTTCACAACTCGAAAATTAGTTTTGTGATTTTTCCCTGAAACTAGACTCATGTCCCCACCTATGTATTTTTTTCTAGAATTTTTGGTCGGGCCAATTAGTACAGTTTATTAGTCAAAGTCTCCCATGTTACAGGGGTCGACTACACTGACCTTTTCCCATTACGACTGGGATATCTCTCTGCACAGAGCTTCAATACTAATGCCGTTTGTTTCTATGGAAACTAGACTCAGAGAGGAATCCATACATATATGGTATGACCCCTAATTATCTCTGGTCAATTTATACTGAATTTCCAAAGGCAGAACAGTGAATCCAGAAACTGTTCTGGCCCTGTTCCACAAGAACCCGAATATCTCTTTCTGTACTGTTCCTATAATTGTTTCGTTACTTCCATATGAAAGTAGATTCATCAAGGTTCGATTACATAATTTATTCACTATTTAATTCCACTCCTACGAATTCTTGTGATTTTTCCAATCCACACCACTGCTGCTATCAGCTTCTGTTTTCAAAGTGAACCTTACCTAATTTGGGGTTTCATGGACCAACTAGGGCCTTGTCATACATAAGCCCACATATGATCATACTTAGCCATTCTAGTGGCTGATCATTTGCTCAACACTTCCATTCCAACATAGTTACATCATGAAACCATCTATACATTCATAAATACGAATGGTCTAATGCCATACTCCACTTCTACAAGCCATTTTCGCATGGCTGTACACTTATACATTTCATAAAGTACTCGAAAGACAACAATGGGTAGTCCTATACATGCCATAACAAAATTCAACCAAAATAGTACCCAAAAGAGCCTTTGATAGTGTGGGCGACTTCGACTTCAAGATCCCGAGTCCAATAGCTGGAGAACCAAAAATCTATAAAACAGAGGAGCAATGTAACGAGTAAGCAATTTATGCTTAGTAAGTTTGAGCAAGGAATTCCAGCATAAACAAAGAATATCACACATTTAGCTAAACGGAATATTTCATAATACGCAATTTATCGATATTAAACTTGCTTCACAACATTAACAACCTTTATGCACATACACAATAGACTAACTTAGCCGAAGGCCGATAGCTCGTTTATTAACTGAGCGAACATTTATTTGTAAGGGCTCGATTTAATTCAACACATACGTAACATATCCCCATATTGGGATGTTTTTCGAGTATTCGCTGGAATTTTACAGCAAGCTCATTCATTACCAAATCACGTACCTTCGGGATTTAACCGGGTATAGCTCCTCGTTCAAATGCCTTCGGGACATAGCCCGGTTTTAGTAACTCACACCATGCCTTCGGGACGTAACCCGGATTTAACAACTCGCACGAATGCCTTCGGGACTTAACCCGGCTTTAATAACTCGCACGAATGCCCTCGGGACTTAACCCGGATTTAGTATCTCGCACAAAGGCCTTCGGATCTTAGTCCGGATATATTCGCTTAGCACAAAGCCTTCGGGACTTAGCCCGGACAGCATTCAATTAATCATGCACATCTAACAATAATTCATGGTACATTCATATTTCATTTTCGTTTACGAAACTCAAACACAAGGCACATATTGTCCTTGCACATTCGGCTTAATAGCCACACATAGAGCATGATTTAATCACATCGAAATTTAAGCTCTCTTACTCAAGAACTTACCTCGGGTGTTGTCGAACGATTCCGCTAGCTATTCAACCACTTTTTCCTTCCCTTTATCGGTTTTATTTCCCCTTTGCTCTTGAGCTTTGCCTAGCTACATGCATGGCCGAATCTCTTCACCTTTCTTCTTCTTTCCTCCTTAAAATTTTTGGCCAAGGATGAACCAAAGGATGAGAAAGTTTTTCTTTGTTTTTCTTTCTAGTTTTTGGCAAGCATGAAGATGAGAAAAAAGATGAACAAAATTCCCCCCTTTCTCTTCTTTAGCTCACGGCAATGGGGGGACAAACACTACACACACATTTTTTTTTCTTTTGTTTTCCATTTCTTTATTACCCATACTCCTTATTTTATTCTTCCACTAACAAAACATGTTTCATGACATGTTTTGCCCATCCTTCTTTGTCATGGCCGGCCACTACTCATTAGGGGGGGAAATTTGACATGCAAGTCCCCCCTTTGTCCACATGCACTAATAGGTCCTCACACATTGACCTATCACATTTTAGAATTTTCTCACATAAGTCCTATTGACTAAATTCACATGAAATCAACCAAATTGAAGCTTGAAATTTTCACACATTCATAATTACATATTCTACACAATAAGTATCACATTCAAACATTTCGGTGACTCGGTTTAGCGGTCCCGAAACCACTTCCCGACTAGGGTCAACTTTGGGCTGTCACAACTCTCCCCCACTTAAGAAATTTTCGTCCCCGAAAATCTTACCGGTAAATAGGTTTGGGTATCGTTCTTTCATCGAGCTCTCGGTCTCCCAAGTTGCTTCCTCGATCCCGTGTTTGAGCCATAACACCTTTACTAGCGGAACTCTTTTGTTTCGCAACCCCTTCACTTCACGAGCTAGGATACGCATCGGTTCTTCTTCATAGCTCATGTCGACTTGAATTTCAACCTCTGATGGGCTAATTATGTGCGATGGATCAGATCGATAGCGTCGAAGCATCGAAACATGAAAGACGTCATGAATCTTTTCAAGCTCCGGGGGCAAAATCAATCTATACGCAACCGGACCAACTCGTTCGGAGATTTCGTACGGCCCAATGAATCTTGGGCTCAACTTGCCCTTACGGCCGAACCTGAGTATCTTTTTCCAAGGTGAAACCTTAAAGAACACTTTGTCTCCCACCTGATACTCGATGTCTTTTTGTTTCAAATCTGCGTACGATTTCTGACGATCCGTGGCTACCTTCAGACTTTCACGGATTACCTTTACTTTCTGTTCAGCATCTCTAATCAAATCAACTCCGAAAATTTTGCTTTCGCCGAGCTCGGTCCAAAACAATGGTGTACGGCATTTACGATCGTACAAAGCCTCGTAAGGTGCCATCTTAATACTTGATTGAAAACTATTGTTGTAAGCGAATTCAATCAAAGGTAAATACCGTTCCCATGAACTACTGAACTCGAGGATGCAACATCTCAACATATCCTCAAGTATCTGAATTATCCTCCCGGATTGACCATCGGTTTGGGGGTGGAAAGCAGTGCTAAAATGCAGCTTGGTACCCAGAGCTTCTTGCAATTTCTTCCAAAATCGTGAGGTGAATCTCGGATCTCTATCCGACACGATAGAAACAGGTACCCCGTGTAATCTCACAATTTGATAAACGTACAACTCAGCTAGTTTATCCAATGAAAAATCCGTACGTACGGGGATGAAATGAGCCGACTTAGTCAGTCTATCAACAATAACCCATATCGCATCCTTCTTACTTGCTGACAAAGGCAGTCCGGACACAAAGTCCATTGTGACTCGATCCCATTTCCACTCGGGTATCATGATCGGCTGGAGTAATCCTGAAGGCACTTGATGTTCCGCTTTCACTTGTTGACATATTAAACATCTCGAAACAAAGTCAGAGATGTCCCGTTTCATACCATGCCACCAAAATTGACGTTTCAAATCGTTGTACATTTTCGTACTCCCCGGGTGAATTGACATTCGGCTACAATGGGCTTCGTTCAGAATCATCGAAATGAGTTCCGAATTCCTTGGAACACACAAACGATTTCTGAACCTCAAACAATCATCATCATCAATTTGAAACTCCGATTCCTCGTTCGGAAAACACTTAGCCCGTTTTGCAACCAATTCATCATCGACTTTCTGAGCTTCACGAATTTGGTGAGTCAATAATGGTTTAGCTTTTAATTCAGCTACTAACACACTGTCTGGTAGAACAGACAAATGCACGTTCATCGCTCGTAAAGCAAACAATGACTTCCGGCTTAAGGCGTCCGCAACCACGTTAGCCTTTCCCGGGTGGTAATCAATGACAAGCTCGTAATCTTTCAACAACTCAAGCCAACGTCTTTGTCGCAGATTCAAGTCTGTTTGAGTCATCAAATATTTGAGACTTTTGTGATCCGAAAATACATGGCACTTCTCACCAAACAGATAATGTCGCCATATTTTTAAAGCAAACACGATGGCAGCTAGTTCGAGATCATGGGTCGGATAATTCCTCTCGTGAGGCTTCAATTGTCTCGACGCATAGGCCACGACTCGACCTTCTTGCATCAATACGCAACCCAACCCAAGTAGGGATGCGTCACTATAAATGACAAACTCTTTACCTGATTCGGGTTGCACCAAAATTGGAGCTTCAGTCAAATGAGTTTTCAGTTGGTTGAAACTTTTCTGACATTTCTCCGTCCACTCGAACTTAACATCCTTTTGAAGTAGCTTCGTCATTGGTGTGGCTATCATCGAGAAACCTTTCACAAATCGTCGGTAATAACCGGCGAGCCCCAAAAAGCTCCGAACTTCAGTAATATTTCTTGGAGGTTTCCAGTCAAGTATGGCTGAAATTTTGTTCGGGTCAACTCGAATACCCGACGCGGATACCACATGACCCAAGAAGCTAACCTCTCTTAACCAGAACTCACACTTACTGAACTTAGCATATAACTGCTTATCCCGCAAAATTTGCAGCACTAGCCTCAGATGCTCAGCATGTTCGGTCTCATCTCTTGAATAGACCAAAATGTCATCAATGAACACAACTACGAACTGATCCAAATACGGTCTGAAGATCCGATTCATCAAATCCATAAATACCGCAGGGGCATTAGTGAGCCCAAACGGCATCACTAAGAATTCATAGTGACCATATCTCGTTCTGAAGGCAGTTTTGGGAATATCTGGATCTCGAATTCGCAACTGATAATAGCCCGATCTCAAATCTATTTTTGAGAACACTGAGGCTCCCTTCAGTTGGTCGAACAAATCATCGATGCGCGGCAACGGATATTTGTTCTTTATCGTCATTTTATTCAGCTGACGATAGTCAATGCACAACCTCATGGTTCCGTCCTTCTTTTTCACGAACAATACTGGTGCACCCCAAGGTGAGGAACTTGGTCGAGCGAAACCTCTATCCGTCAGTTCTTGCAACTGAGCTTTCAACTCCTTTAACTCAGTTGGTGCCATACGATACGGAGCTATCGAAATTGGCGTAGTCCCAGGTACAAGCTCAATACCAAACTCTACCTCCCGAACAGGTGGTAAACCCGGTAATTCTTCCGGAAAAACATCCGGGTATTCACAAACCACCGGCACAGATTCGGGTTTCTTTTCTAATTCCTTGTCATCAAGCACATATGCAAGGTATGCTTCGCACCCTTTTCTTACATATTTCTGTGCCAACATTGCTGATATTACAGCTGGCATCCCCTCCAAGTCCGCAGACTCAATTCGGACTACTTCGTTATTTGCGCACCTCAAATCAATAGTCTTGCTCTTGCAATTCACAATCGCATCATGCGCGGTCAACCAATCCAACCCAAGGATAACATCAAATTCATCAAACGGCAAAAGCATCAAGTCCGCTGGAAAACAGGAACCTCGAATTTCCAGGGGACATTTCTTACACACTTTGTCGACAAGCACGTGACGACCCAAGGGATTTGACACCCGAATTACGAACTCAGTAGACTCAATAGGTAAAGTCTTACTGGATGCTAAGGTTTCACATATGTAAGAATGAGTAGAACCGGGGTCAATCAAAGCAATTACATTAGTATCAAAGAGGGTGAATGTACCGGTAATAACATCAGGCGAAGAAGCATCCTCGCGGGCACGTATAGCAGAAGCTCTAGCAGGCGCACGAGCTTCGGATCTGGTTATATCATCTCTAGATCCTCTCTGACCCCCACCAGCATTGCCCATATTTCCACATGGTCTACCTCGAGCAGTGGTAGCACCCGGTCTCCCACTCTGATTTGCATTCTGCCCCGACAACCTCGGGCAATCTTTAATGAAGTGGTCCACTGATCCGCATTTGTAACAGGAGCGGTCAGGAAATCTACAACTCCCCGAATGCCATTTACCGCAATATCGGCATTTCGTCCTGTCTCGACGTTCATTCCCAACACTGGCGACCGAAGTGCCTCGTGTACCCACAGGGGGTCGATCACGATCTCGTCCAAAAAGGCCCGAAGTGCCTCTAAACTGGCCCGTATCATCTCGAAATCTCTTCGATGTCTGTTGAAGAGACCTCCGCGAGGATCTTTTACGAAACTCTCCAGTTCCCTCATCAACTCTTTGCTTTTCCTTTCTAAGCTCTTCGGCTTTACAAGCTCGTTCAACAAGTACCACGAACTCTTGTATTTCAAGAACGCCAACGAACATTTTTATATCTTCATTCAGCCCATCCTCGAAGCGTTTACACATAATAGCTTCGGACGAAACACATTCCCGAGCGTATTTGCTAAGTCTAACAAATTTTCGCTCGTAATCAGTAACCGACATGGAGCCTTGCTTAAGCTCAAGAAATTCCTTCCGTTTTTGATCAACAAATCTCTGACTGATATACTTTTTCCGAAACTCAGTTTGGAAAAACTCCCAAGTTACTTGCTCTTGGGGCACAATAGAAGTCAGAGTACTCCACCAATAGTAGGCAGAATCACGTAGCAAGGAGATAGCACACTTTAGGCATTCATCGGGTGTACAAGATAGCTCATCGAGTACCCGGATAGTGTTGTCCAGCCAAAATTCAGCTTGCTCGGCATCATCGCTATCCATAGCCTTAAATTCAGTAGCCCCATGTTTTCGGATTCTGTCAACTGGGGGCTTATTTGACCTTATTTGGTCTGTTACCGGTGGTATTGTAGGTGCGGGGGTAGTATTTGTCGGGAATGGAGGTTGTGGAACAGCCATATTAGTTCGAATGTATTGGTTAAACCAATCATTCATCACGCTATAGAATGCTTGTCTAGCTTCATCATTCTGATTACTAGCATTAGGTTGAGAGTCCGCCGGCACTGTCCCTTGTGCGGGAGCAGGCGCTACACTCTCAAGATCATCAGCTACTTCTCGGTCACGATCGGGATCCATTACTATAAATAAACACATTTACGATTGTCAGAAATCACCACACTATCAAGTAATCACATAAAATGGCATGTATAGCTAGACCCAAAACATTACGGTAGTCCTAGAATCGACTAAACCGTAGCTCTGATACCAATAAAATGTAACACCCCGAACCCGATACCGACACCGGAGTCGGACACGAGATGTTAACAAACTTTGAAAATTTTTCCAGACACTGCCCAGTCTGAGTACTAGTCGCTTCAAAAATCATATCTTGAGTTTCACAACTCGAAAATTAGTTTTGTGATTTTTCCCTGAAACTAGACTCATGTCCCCACCTATGTATTTTTTTCTAGAATTTTTGGTCGGGCCAATTAGTACAGTTTATTAGTCAAAGTCTCCCATGTTACAGGGGTCGACTACACTGACCTTTTCCCATTACGACTGGGATATCTCTCTGCACAGAGCTTCAATACTAATGCCGTTTGTTTCTATGGAAACTAGACTCAGAGAGGAATCCATACATATATGGTATGACCCCTAATTATCTCTGGTCAATTTATACTGAATTTCCAAAGGCAGAACAGTGAATCCAGAAACTGTTCTGGCCCTGTTCCACAAGAACCCGAATATCTCTTTCTGTACTGTTCCTATAATTGTTTCGTTACTTCCATATGAAAGTAGATTCATCAAGGTTCGATTACATAATTTATTCACTATTTAATTCCACTCCTACGAATTCTTGTGATTTTTCCAATCCACACCACTGCTGCTATCAGCTTCTGTTTTCAAAGTGAACCTTACCTAATTTGGGGTTTCATGGACCAACTAGGGCCTTGTCATACATAAGCCCACATATGATCATACTTAGCCATTCTAGTGGCTGATCATTTGCTCAACACTTCCATTCCAACATAGTTACATCATGAAACCATCTATACATTCATAAATACGAATGGTCTAATGCCATACTCCACTTCTACAAGCCATTTTCGCATGGCTGTACACTTATACATTTCATAAAGTACTCGAAAGACAACAATTGGTAGTCCTATACATGCCATAACAAAATTCAACCAAAATAGTACCCAAAAGAGCCTTTGATAGTGTGGGCGACTTCGACTTCAAGATCCCGAGTCCGATAGCTGGAGAACCAAAAATCTATAAAACAGAGGAGCAATGTAACGAGTAAGCAATTTATGCTTAGTAAGTTTGAGCAAGGAATTCCAGCATAAACAAAGAATATCACACATTTAGCTAAACGGAATATTTCATAATACGCAATTTATCGATATTAAACTTGCTTCACAACATTAACAACCTTTATGCACATACACAATAGACTAACTTAGCCGAAGGCCGATAGCTCGTTTATTAACTGAGCGAACATTTATTTGTAAGGGCTCGATTTAATTCAACACATACGTAACATATCCCCATATTGGGATGTTTTTCGAGTATTCGCTGGAATTTTACAGCAAGCTCATTCATTACCAAATCACGTACCTTCGGGATTTAACCGGGTATAGCTCCTCGTTCAAATGCCTTCGGGACATAGCCCGGTTTTAGTAACTCACACCATGCCTTCGGGACGTAACCCGGATTTAACAACTCGCACGAATGCCTTCAGGACTTAACCCGGCTTTAATAACTCGCACGAATGCCCTCGGGACTTAACCCGGATTTAGTATCTCGCACAAAGGCCTTCGGATCTTAGTCCGGATATATTCGCTTAGCACAAAGCCTTCGGGACTTAGCCCGGACAGCATTCAATTAATCATGCACATCTAACAATAATTCATGGTACATTCATATTTCATTTTCGTTTACGAAACTCAAACACAAGGCACATATTGTCCTTGCACATTCGGCTTAATAGCCACACATAGAGCATGATTTAATCACATCGAAATTTAAGCTCTCTTACTCAAGAACTTACCTCGGGTGTTGTCGAACGATTCCGCTAGCTATTCAACCACTTTTTCCTTCCCTTTATCGGTTTTATTTCCCCTTTGCTCTTGAGCTTAGCCTAGCTACATGCATGGCCGAATCTCTTCACCTTTCTTCTTCTTTCCTCCTTAAAATTTTTGGCCAAGGATGAACCAAAGGATGAGAAAATTTTTCTTTGTTTTTCTTTCTAGTTTTTGGCAAGCATGAAGATGAGAAAAAAGATGAACAAAATTCCCCCCTTTCTCTTCTTTAGCTCACGGCAATGGGGGGACAAACACTACACACACATTTTTTTTTCTTTTGTTTTCCATTTCTTTATTACCCATACTCCTTATTTTATTCTTCCACTAACAAAACATGTTTCATGACATGTTTTGCCCATCCTTCTTTGTCATGGCCGGCCACTACTCATTAGGGGGGGGAATTTGACATGCAAGTCCCCCCTTTGTCCACATGCACTAATAGGTCCTCACACATTGACCTATCACATTTTAGAATTTTCTCACATAAGTCCTATTGACTAAATTCACATGAAATCAACCAAATTGAAGCTTGAAATTTTCACACATTCATAATTACATATTCTACACAATAAGTATCACATTCAAACATTTCGGTGACTCGGTTTAGCGGTCCCGAAACCACTTCCCGACTAGGGTCAACTTTGGGCTGTCACAAGTGGTGTCTCCAAATCTTCAATGCAAACACTATCGCTGCTAATTCTAAATCGTGAGCAGGATAATTTTTCTCATGCGGCTTCAGTTGTTTCGAGGCATATGCTATCACCTTGCCTTCTTGCATAAGCATGCATCCTAATCCATTTAAGGATACATCGCTATACAATACGAATTCTTTTCTCAGTTCTGGTTGCACCAAAATTGGGGCTTCAGTCAACAACGTCTTAAGTTTCTTAAAACTCTATTAGCATTTTTTTGTCCACTTGAACTTGAAATCCTTTTGTAGCAACCTCGTCATTGGAGTAGCAGTCATAGAGAACCCTTTAACAAATCGTCTATAGTAACCCGCTAAGCCTAGAAAGACCTAATCTCTGATACATTCTTCGGCGGTTTCCACTCAACAATAGCCAAGATCTTACTCGGGTCAACTCTAATTCCATTGCCCAACACAATTTGTCTCAAGAATCCAACCTCCTGGAGCCAAAACTCACTTTTTCTAAACTTGGCATATAATTGCTTATCTCTTAATGTCTTCAAAATGGTTCTTAAATGCTCCGTGTGCTCACTCTCATCATGAGAATAAATTAATATATCGTTGATAAAAACAACCATGAACTTATCTAAGTACGGCCAAAAAATATGATTCATCAAGTCTATAAACACGGTAGGGGCATTTGTTAAGCCAAAGGGCATGACAAGGAACTCATAGTGCACGTATCTCATTCGAAACGCAGTTTTCGGCACATCTTGCTCCTTAACTCTTAGCTGGTAAGCTGGATCTCAAGTCTATCTTAGAAAACACCGTGGCTTCCTTTAATTGATCAAACAAATCGTCGATCCTTGGCAAGGGGTGTAATAGCCCAAAATTGGGTCTAGTTGGAACAGAGGTTTCGGGACCACAAAATCTGAGATAGAAATAATTATTTTATGATTATTTTTAGGTCTATGATATGATTGCATGATTGTGTGAAAATTTCGTGAAGAAATTCTATGCATAAAGTGCTCAATTTGAAGTTAGGGACTAAATTGAATAAGTTGCAAAACTTGCATTCTAGAAGTTTCTAGTATGAAATTGCTTTGAAATATTAATTAGGAGGTCTTAAATATAAATTTGACCAATTTCTAAGTGATGGAAACAAATTGGACATGGATGAAATTTTTAAAAGTTTAGTAAGGAAGGGCATTTTGGTCATTTGGTAATTAAAAGAAATAAAACGGGAAAATAAAGCCAAAATTGACTCATCTTTTTTATGGAGGCAGAAATTAGCATGGGGGAAGCCATGGCTAGGGTTTTCAAGCTTTCCAAGCTCAATAGTAAGTCCGTTCTAACCCCGTTTTTCAAGTTCTTTACGTTTTTTGAATCCCGGTAATTTGATTAAGCTTATTCTAGCAATAATTTAAGCTAGGGTTCATATTTGGAAAAATACCCATAGGTGAAATGTGTTTATTTTTCTGTTTTATGATAGAATATGAGGTTTTAAATTATGTTAGACAACTTGTGTTACTCGGTTTTGAGTGAAAACGAGTAAAAGGGCTTAATCGGTAAAAATACCTAATAGTCATAAGTATATGTTAGAGTGAGAATTTGATGTTGCCATAGAAAGGAAAAGTGATCAGCATGTCATAAAACATAAGAATAAGGGATGAAGTTTAATTCCCGAGCCTAGGGGCAAAAGCATAAATATGCAAAAGTTTAGGGGCAAAATTGTAATTTTTCCAAAGTTTGAATTAAGGACTATTTTGAATAGTACATTAATTAAATAAGTAAAATATGATGTTTTAGATCCCGAAAAATGAGATTTGAACCTAGAATGAGAGAAAAATCGAAAGTTGGGAAAGTTGGTAAAATGGCCGTTTTAGTATCGAGGTAAGTTCATATGTATAATAAGCATTAATTTATGCATGTTTCAATGTAAAATTGATATATTTATTATAATTTCCGAGGTTTTGAAAGTATGTAAGTTGGTATGATAATAATACAGCAATAATGCTGTAATTTATATTTGAAAGTTAAATTTAGTGAATTAATTGAATTATGTTAAATTAAATGATTATGGTGCCAAGTTTATGAATTGATTTAAAAATATGTCTATGGTACATGAAGTGCATTGAATTATCATACATAAATGTGATTTCTATGATTATGGATATTATGGGAAATTGTAAGTTCATATGATTTTTAATAAGGCAATGTGTAATTTAATGTTATTGCCTTGATATTAAATGAGATGTAAGTTTATATGTAAGTAATACATCAATATTACATGTATTATGATATTTTATAATAATATTGGAAATATGTTTGTGGATAATTACTTGATTGGTGAAATTGTTGGAAAAGAGAGAGAAATCCCGGTTAAACCTTCGGAAAGATTGGATGATACAGATAGTATGTAGCTAGGTCACATGTATGGTGCTGAGTGCACATCATGTGTACAAGAGAGCTATAAGACATTATGATGTAGCTAGGTCGCATGGGTGATACTATGTGTACACCATGTAGACAAGAGAGCTACGGGATATATGTAGCTAGGTCGCATGCGTGGTTCCAGGTGAAGGACACCATGTAGACAAGAGAGCTATGAGATAAATTGGCTAGGTCACATGGGTGGTACTGAGTGTTCACCATTTGTACAAGAAAGCTGAACTATATGATAGGTGGAGCTTTGTGCTGAACCCACCAAGTATCGAGGATTGATCCGAAGTGTTCAACAGGAGACTCTCTATGTATTGATTTGTGAGTTTTGTGATGAATAAGTGCAGGAACTTGATTATGTGAATGATGTGTTCATTAAGTGACCAGGATGTGGTGAGGTTATAAACAAGTAAGTTATACATGAGGATGATTTTATGGTGACCTTGTGATCATGGGCCTATACTTGTGATGTATGAAATGTGGTGAAAATGATTTGTGATATGTATGTTAAAATGAGGTTAATACAAAGAAAGTGTGAAAGAGTGAATTAGCAATAAAACTATTTTGGATAGTAGCAGTGACGTGATTTTGAAAAATCACCAAAAATAGTAGAAATTGAATCAGAGACTTAATGAGATATCAAATTAAATCTTAATGAGTCTATTTTCATATAAAAGAAATAGAACAAGAAAAGGAGTTTTATATTTTGAGATATTTATGTTTTTGTGAGACTGGTTCAGAATGATTACGTGATCCCCTGTTCTGACTTTGGAAAATCACAAAAATTTGGATAAAAATAATTAGAGGCTTAAAATTATATTTTTAAAATCCCTAATGATTATATTTTCAAGATAAATCAACAAGAACATTATTCGAGTTCTGTACTGTGAGATAATTAATTTTTAGTGAAGAGAGGTCAGAACTTTCAGAATGTGAAACAGGGGAAATTTTAATGAATAAACTGTACTAATTAGCTAAACCAAGAATTATGAAAATTTTATGATGGAAAGATATGTGAGTCTAGTTTCAGGGGAAATTTACTGATCTTAATTTGGAGCTCTGTATCTCAAATTATAAATAAGTAAGCGACTATGACTCGTGTGGACAGTTTGATGTGAGCATTTATTAGTAAATTGTGAAATCGTACTTACAAGAATGCTATATACATTAAGGATGTGGAATGGAGAGGAGGAGGAGGAAAATAAATATATGTGGAATACATGGAAACTATGGTATATGAAATATTGATATAATGAAATAAATGATATGTGTTTATAAGAAAACAGAAAGAGAATGATATGTATCATGACATGTATATATATATATGACTAGTCTCAATGTAATGCTTGTTGGGTATGGAGTTGAATTGAAATGTTTCAGGCAAACAGGTTATTTTGCACATCTGAATTGTGGTATTTTATAAAGATATGATCTAGTTTTAAATATGAATGCTTGATGATTAAGCTGAAGATATTTGGTAAGATGATAATCTTGGTATAAATGTATAAGTGATACTATAATAAACAAGGTAAAATGAGTATGAGATACACATGTATGATGACATACAAATGCTATGTTTGTGGTTTAATTGAGAATATTTAATCATTAAATGAATACCATGTTATATGCTTTTGATTTTGTATAAGTGTGTAAGAGATTAAGGTTGACCAAAGCTTGGAAAATAGCCTAGGTATATTCCACACAGGCAGAGACACAACCATGTGTCTGAGCCGTGTATGGAACACGACTTTGGGACACGGGTGTCTGGAGCCTTAAAGCATGAAATTTCCAAGATTTTTGTAAGTTCTCAGTTTAGTCCCGAACCCTTTCTAAAGTATGTTTTGGGCTTCGTAGACTCAAATAAGGGACTATGTGTAAGTGAATGAACGTTTTGAAAAATATAATGAAATTTTATGGCCCGTATTTTACTTTAATGTTTGTATGTTTGTCCGGTAACGCCTCGTACCTTATCCCGGCCTCGAGTACGGGTAAGGGGTGTTACAAGGGGTACTTGTTCTTCACTGTCACCTTGTTGAGTTGCCTGTAGTCTATACATAACCTCATCAACCCGTCTTTCTTTTTCACAAAAAGTACTAGAGCACCCCACGGAGAATAGCTCGATCTAGCAAAGCCCTTATCAGTTAATTCTTGTAGTTGAGCCTTCAACTCTTTTAACTCCAACGGTGCTACCCTATACGGGGCAATTGATATAGGCGCAATACCAGGGACTAACTCAATACCAAATTCAATTTCCCTAGCTGGAAGCAGTCCGGGTAACTCCTCTGGAAACACATCCGAAAACTCACATACCAATGACACTGACTCAATCTTCACTTCTGGCACTTGGGTATTCAACACAAATGTGAGATAAGACTCATACCCCTTTCTCATATGTTTTTTAGCAGTTAAAGAAGAAATCACTACAGGTAAGCTGTTCAGTTCACCTAATTCAACTCGAAGAATATCCCTGGTTTCACATTTCAGTTCAATGAATTTCTTCCCACAATTTACTATGACATCATGGATAGGCAACTAATCCATACTAAGGATAACGTCAAATTCATCAAACGGTAAGAACATGAAGTTAGTCAAAAAACAATGGCTTCTAATTGTCAAGGGACAATTTCTACATACTTGGTCAACTAATACATGCTTGCCTAATGGGTTTGACACCTTTAGCACAAATTCTGTAGACTCGACAAGCATATTCATGCTAGACACCAATTTCACACAAGCATATGGATGGGTAGACCCCAGATTTATCAAAGCAACAATAGAAATATCATGAAGAGAGAAAGTACTCGTTATCCAATCTGATGACGATGCCTAGGGGTGAGCATTCGATCAAATCGAATCAAAAATTTTCGAGTTAATCAAATTTTCGAATCTTATTTTATCATCCTAACTTAATTTAAAGTTTTCTTGAATCGAGTCGAGTGAGATGGAATTCAAATCGAATCGAATCGAATATATTTATTCGAGTTAAATTTTTTTTAAAAAAATGACTTTAGTGTTGTTTATTTTTATGTAATTTTTCAAAAAATAATTTTTCATACAACAAAAAACTCAAGTAAATAAGTTAATAAATAAGTGAGTAAATAACTAAAAAATAATTAAGAAGAAGAAGAAGGAATGAGGGTTTATTTTAGGGTTTTTTAAGAAAAATAGATTTTAGGGTTTGAATTGAATGGAAATGGAGAGAAGAAGAAAAATAATTTGGGGTTTGGGATTTGCTGGGGGTTTGACTTGGGGGAGGAATTGGGATTTGGGAAAATAAATCTTTGGGGCTTGGGCAGACGTGCTTGGGGAAATGGAAAATATAAAATGTTTGGACTTAGGGGAAATTGGGTTTAAATAAAAGCCTAAAATTTAAAAAAATTAAAAAAATATATAGTTTATATTCGGTTTATTCGAATTATTCGAGTTATTCGAATTCGAAAATTCAACTCGACTCGAACTAAAAATTCAAAAAAAATTCGAGTTGATTCGATTAACTCGATTCGAATAATTCGAAATTCGACTTTTTTTTTTATTTTTCGAATCAAATAGAATTTTGCTCACCCCTAACGATGCTTTTTCACGAGAGTGAGTGGCATAAGTCCTTGCAGGCGCTCGGCCCTCGGACTTCACGGTGGAACCCCTAGTCATACCTCTGCTGCTAGTCCCTCTTCCTGGATTCTTCTGTGGTCTATACCTCTACTGCTAATCCCTCTTCCCAAATTTTTTTGTGGTCTACTCGTCGAAGGAGCATTACTCGCTCTCACCTCTTTCTTTTCATCTTTCTCACCCATTTCAGGCCAGTTCTGGATGAAATGGTCTAACGACCCACATTTGAAACAACCTCTTTCATTCTCTCGACACTCACCAAAATGGCGTCTACCGTACTGTGAACACTTTGGTATGTTTGGTCGAACACTACCAACACCCGCGATAGAAGTGGTTTGAGCCTTAGACATTGTGTACTGCTTATTCTTATTTCTATTCGAGAAGCTCACTGAAGCATTCGATCGAGTAGTGAACTCTCTCAATCTCTTAGATGAGGACTGGTATGATTTCCCCATCTATCTTTTCCTTGAGTCACGAGACTCAATGTCAACTCCCCTCTTCTCTTTGGCCAATTCTTCGGCCTTACATGCTCTCTCAACGAGTACTACAAATTCTCTTAACTCCAAAATGCCAACCAATAACCTGATGTCTTCGTTCAAACCATCTTCAAACCTCTTGCACATAGTGGCTTTAGTAGATACGCACTCCCTAGCATATTTTCTAAGTCTCACGAACTTACGCTCATACTCTATGACCGTCATTCGGCCTTGCTTCAATTCTAGAAATTCTTTCCTCTTCTGGTCTATAAACCTCTGACTAATATACTTCTTTCAGAAATCCTCCTAGAAAAACTTCCATGTAATCCTTTCCCTTGGTACAACTGACAAAAAGGTGTTCTACCATTAGTTGGTCGAGTCTCGCAGGAGCAACACAACACACTTCATGAACTCCTCAGGGTGCAAGACAATTCATCGAATACCCTAATGGTGTTTTCCAACCAGAACTCTGCTCTTTCTGGGTCATCATCAATTTTAGCCCGAAATTCTTTAGCCCCGTGCTTACGAATTCTATCTACCGAAGGTTTTTCTCTCCTAACCATTTCTACTCATTGGGGAGCCATATGGGCAGGCTAAGGAATCGGAGGAGGTAGGGAAGGCGGAGTGTTCGAATTTGCACGAACGAACTCCGAGTACCAAGCATCCATCATATGAAGGTAGCCTTCTCTAGCCCTTCTGCCCTGACTCAATGTCACGGGCCCACTTTCGACTAGCGCGGTCCCTTCAGCATGAACCAACGCATTACTTTCCACATCATCCACCATAGCTCCATCAGGATCCATGTACTATATGAAAGCACAATTTAAATTTGTCAGGAATCGTCACACTATCACAAAACATTTACGACATATATAGCTAGACTCGTACTTCTGCTAGGTTAGTCCAAGAATCGACTAAACCATATCTCTGATACCACTAAATGTAACATCCCTTACCCTAGTTTGATGCCAGAACAGGAATACGAGGTGTTACCAGACTTAAACACATACAATCATACATTTCCTAGTTATGAAATTTCGTCCCAATATAAAACTTTTCACAATACCTTAATGTCCCTACTATGGGCTTGCGAGGCCCCGAGCACACTTTGGAAATTGATTCGGGACTAATCTGTGCAATCTAAAAAAATTTGTAATAGGGCACACGCCCGTTTCCTGTCTTAACATGGGCATGTTGAAGGCCCATGTGGCTCACATGGCCTGAACATGTCAGGACATGCCCGTGTCCCTAGCCAGTGCGAATTTATTTTTTCGATTCAAACCTACAGGGATTTTCACACAGCTTGGCACACGCCCATGTCCATGACTCATGTTTCACACACGGCCCTGACATGTCCGTGTCTCGACCCGTGTCCAAAAACCTTGATATTTTGTTTCTAATGTTAGCAACCCCTTAAGGGCACACGACCAAGGCACACGTCTGTGTGTTAGGCCGTGTCCTCTACACGACCGTGTCTTTGCCCGCGTGTTTACTACCATGCATATTGACTTGTAAAATTTAGGTTCAGAGGACACACGGCGGACTACACGCCCATGGGGCAGACCATATGTCACACATGGCCTAGACACATGCCTGTGTGGACAAAAATAAGGCTATTTACCAAGCCTTTTTGCCACCCTTACTTTCACCATCCTACACAATATCCACCAACACCAATCCAAGTATAACACATATAACCAAATCAACCACAACCATGAGAAATTTTGCATCAAATGCATTTAATAATAAATCAATATTAGCCAACATTAATGGCCTATACAAAATAAATATCGTACCAAAATCATTTTCATAGCTATAACTTACTCATGACATTCTTACCATCAAGGCAACATAACTAGACTTATATCTCATAAGTTTCGAATAAGAACTTGTACCACTCACAACATGATTATATCATTTTATATCATTGTCATAAGCTTTTAAAATAACCCGTGAAACCATTTGAAATACTAAAGGATATCTAACAAGCTTTACACAAGAGAGTGAATTGTCGATGCCATGTTCCAAACATGGTCTTACATTGGCTTACATGTCGAGGCCGATGCTATGTCCCAGACATGGTCTTACATTAGCTCTCGTCTCAATACCGATGTCATATCCCAGACATGGTCTTACATTGGCTCTCATGTTGTGGCCGATGCCATGTCCCAGACATGGTATTACACTAGCGCACATATCAATGCCGATGCCATGTCCCAGACATGGTCTTACACTGGCTTTCACAATATCCCTGATGCCATGTTCCAAACATGGTCTTACACTGGCTCTCATATCGTGGCTGACGCCATGTCCTAGACATGGTCTTACACTGGGACACATATCACCCAAATGTCATAGCATGGATATCCAATCTCTTCTTGGGTTCAATCGGGACTCTACTACATTGAATTTCATCATACATTATTCATAAGAAATTTCAACCATATTACACAAAATTAATCATTCAACACATAATAATGATAAAGTTACCTTACTTACGTATAACTTACCTCGGTATACAAAAAGTGGGCGACTAGTTGAATTTAGTCTAATTGTTTAGCCTTCCCCCGGTCTAGGCCCGGATTTTGTATTTCTTGATCTAAAATGATAAAAATTCACTAATTTAATCATCATATTAATCAATGCATTTCATAAATCATATTTTTGCAAAATAACCATTTTGCCCTTAGATTTCCACAAAATTACGATTTTACCCCTAGGCTCGTAAATTGATTTTTTTCAAATTTTCTCACTAACCAAGCCTAGATGAATTCTTTATATACTAGAAGCAACCCAAAATTTCCATCATTTCACACATTTACCACATCATTTATAAGTTATGCAAAAATATCCTTTGTTAGGGTTTTCATGATAACTACTTTACAAAAGTTGTTTGTTTAACAAACCATGATTTATTTTCTTTCATAAAAATTCAGAAAAAAATGAACACTCTTATGGAAAAACCCTATACTTTCAACCATTGTGCGAAATAGTCCCCTCATTAGTTAGATTATGCTACAAAGGTCCCAAAAGTACAAAAATTATTAAGAAAGGCCATCAAAATCACTTACTTGTAAGGGTAAAAAGTGGCAGAAATTTTGAAGCTCCAAAACCCTTAAAATGACTGATATTTTCGATGGTATGGACAAGAGATGAAAAAGATGACAACCCTTTCTTTTTGTTTTATTTCTAGTCAAAATTAAGCTACTAACTTCACCTAATTTTGACTTTTCTACTCCTATTTGTCTCTATGGCCAGACACCCTTATTAAAATGGGTCTATTTGCCCTTTAAAGACCCCTAATTATGATTCTCTAGTTATTTAACACCATTTTCTCGAAAAACAAAACTTTTTCCCTTTATGCAATTTAGTCCTCTTTTGCAATTGAGCATGCAATCGTTAAAATTATTTCCCCAAAATTTTCATGCACTCATATAAACATGCTATAACACATAAAATAATATTAAAAATAATTTCTCTGACCTCAGGTTAGTGGTTCCAAAACCACTGTTCCGATATGGCCCAAAAATCGAGTTGTTACAGAAACAGTTTAGGTAGAACATTTCTTGGAGCATAGGCGATGGTAAAGATGTGGATTTTTTTGATGAAATTTGGGTTCCTGAATTGGTATCGATTTGAAATCACATGTTAGCCAACTCGAATAGAGTGAAACAAATCAAAGTAGCCGATATGGTTAAAGCGGATGGTCGGTGGAACTTATCATCACTTCAATGGTATGTTGGTAAAGATGTCCTGGGCTATATGTATGCCCTCCCCCTTGTGAAATTGTTGGGAGAGACATTTTTCTGTGGCAAACTCATAGAATTGGGAAGTTTTCCATCAAAACGGCATACAACAGTTTAGTACAGACAGATGACGGGGTAGGGGATAATATTTGGAGTGAAATTTGGAAGACTAATTTACCACCAAGAATCAAGCATTTTCTCTAGGTAGTTATACACCATAAACTCTTAACAAATTTCGAAAAGAATAGAAGGAATATGTCTCCCTCAAAGTACTGCACCATGTGTAGGGATATTCAAGAAACAGTCATTTATAACCTGCATGATTGCCTATGTTGTGGATAAGGTATGGGAAAAGGTAATACCCCCAAATTACTTGTCTCACTTCTTTAATTTAGATATTTTGGATTGGGTAATTACCAACTTGAATAGCGATTTTGGGGGAAATGATGCCCATGCGGGACTCTTTGCTGTCTTGTGCTAACTACTGTGGATGAATAGGAATAAATTTATTTTTCAATAGGTTTCAAACAGGCCTAATGAGATTGTTTGTAGGGAAGAATGCTTTTTCTCTAATATCTGTGAATCACTAATGGGTTATGGGTCATTAGGAGTTAATCAAGGTGTTAGGGTGAAATGGCATCTACCTAGTAGTGGATGGGTTAAGGTTAATGTTTATGGGTCTTCTAATATGAATGGACACTGTCTGATGGTTGGTGGTGTGGTGAGAGATTCTACTGTGAATTGGTTGGAAGGCTTCAGGAAATATATTGGGAGAGCCTCTACTCTAAAGTCTGAATTATAGGTTATTTTAACTGGTCTTGAAGTGGCTCGCCTACAAAACTACGATAAGATTATTGTTGAGATTGACTACTTGGATGCTATTAAGATGATATTGGGAAATTTTGTGAGTACTCCTTTGATGACATTTATATGACAGATTATGAAAGCTAAGAGGAAATTAGAAGAAGTTAAATTACAGTTTGTTCTAAGGGAGGGTAATAATGTGGTAGATTGGCTAGCTAAATTAGGCTCAAAGATGTTAAACTCACTCTTCTTGAGTTCCCTAACTTTCCTGTTAGAAACTTTTATTAAAAGATAAATTTGGTGCATCACATGTAAGAAGTACTTAATTTAAAGGCATTTGATTACCTTCTTTCTTCATAAAAAAAAAGATTGTGTAAAGTTAGAGTAGGCCACGTAATTAAATCTAATGGATTTGACGGAAAATGTTACATTAAAAGCTAAAAAGAATGTAAATTTAAAAGTAGAGAAATAATTTTGAATAAATAAAAATAGAGAATTAAATCCGCACAATTTAATAAGTAAATTCAATATTCTCATAATTTCACCTTTTTATGAAAAACTTTGGTGTTTTTTTTTTTTTTTTTACTTGAAACTTCTACAACTCCAAGCAATGTAGAAACCTAAAACAAACACTCCATGGTGTTCATAAGCTCCTTTGTCATTAAAGCACAAAAATAAACAAAGGGGAGAAGAAGAGAATTCGGGTAAGAATTTGATGACAAATTTTGAAGTCCTGAAACTTCCGATTCAAGGAACTTAAATTTCTTTTCATTGTAAATTTCTTTTCGTTGTAAAGAAAAAAGGTTATTTCTTACACACACACACCCTCAACAAAAAAGGGTCGATCGATCTAACACAAAATTCCAATGAAATCATGATAAATAATCCATATTCTCCTTTTTCTTTTTCTTCAATACCATATCTTGACTGACCCCCTTGGACTGTATGTTTTTTATGAAGTTGGATAAGTAGTTTTAACTAGGAAGATGAGGAAGCTTTTGTGGATCTAATATTATTATTATTCTTGCGACAGTACTGAAAGCTGTTTTCCTCCATTCTTTCAACCACGAAATGTGCAAGCGTGTCATTGTATTCCACCAGGTTTTCCTTGCACAAAAATTCATCCCCAGACATCTTCTCCACGTCTCTGTAATAATCATGAACGAATATGTGAGTCTTTGGATTGCCCCCTTTTTTGCTTCTCGCTAGCACTCCCGAAGTGAAGATGGGTTGCATTCTTCCAGGTCCGTCCGGTCCATCACCTCTTGGTCCATCAATCAATATTAAATCCCAATCCACTTCGTAAACATGGTTCGGAAAATCATTGATCCCAAGCTTGCACTCTGAGAACAACAGGTTTTGGACCGGCCTGCACTCGTTCCGAATCTGTTCTTTAGCCGACGCTATTAGCTCCCTGGTTTCACTAATCTTGGTCGTGTATTGTACATCGTAGGCATCGATTTCGGGATGTAACTCTTCGTAATAAGCGGCGTAATACCGGTTTTCGTCGATGAAAACTGTGCGTCCGTTGTGGTTCAAGGACTTCCAGAGAAGGGTTTCTTGTGTTAGACCGAAAACAAGGAAGTTGCAAGGGGAAGAACATTTCCTCAGCACATCGGAGATTGGCTTGAGCTCTGAGTATGCCATGTGGTAACTATCGTTGGATTTTGAAGCATAGTGGAGGAGGGTGTTGACCACGGTGTTTGGCAACGGCGGACCACCAATGGCGGAGCCTGCAGGGCCGGTGACAGTTGTGCTTGGGGCAGTAGTTTTAGTAGTAATCGACTCTCTGGTGTATATAAGAGTTAGAAGGAAAGCTATGGTGAAGAAGGAGACAAAAGCAAGGAGCCATAATCTGTTTGAGCTTCCTTGTTTTTGGATATAAGGATGGAGGAGAATTAGCTTAGTATTGCTGTTACCGTTCTTCATTTTTTCTGGATTCTCTGTCAAAAACAAAAAAAGAACAAGTGCTCTACTTCTCAACACTTTTTCCCCCTCTTCTATTGAAATGAATCAGAAGATTTTGGTCTTCTGATGAGAAGATTGAGAGAAAAATGGGGTTTGATTTAAAGATGGATATACATAAGGTTGAAGCAATGTAAGAGATTAGCCAACATGAACTGATATTACACACAACCTAATAATGTTCTAGAATCCAAATTAAACCACATGGAAAACAAATTAAGTATTTTTTTTTCTCATTTTTTAAAAAGTTGGTTGGTTTTCTTTCCATACAAATATTGTGCGGTTGTTGAAACTTAATAATAATAATAATACGTTCAACAAGTATCTGTTATTATAATTTTTCTTGGGCTTGCATGTTTTTATATTACCATCAGTTGATTCCTGATTATTGAAATTGAAAATCCAATATTTTATCAATAAATCACATTATCATTAACCTCGGATATTTATATATATATAAGTTCATTAATTATTTAATTGGGTTTTGTATAAAAATATATTGTAACATAAATGTTAAAATTGTTAGTTGACGTGAGTGATTATTATGGTGAAAAGGGGGTGATCCAAGACATGATGTGGTATGAAAAGCAGGTGAAAAACAGGGTGGTTGGAGGCAAGGCAGTTGGTGGATTGGGGAACTATTATTGTAAGTGACCCCATAACTAATTACAATCCAAAAGTCGTTTTGCCTTTGATCAATTTCAGGTTTAGTTCTCACGTAACCTTTTTAAATATAATGCCATTTCTTAATTAATTAGTTACCATTGAAGCTGACAATTCACCTACTCAAAGATTCCCATTTACAGTGCATCGGGATTATTTCATATTTGCAAAATAACTGTAAAAAATATTAAGTGGGTTTTTTTTTGGATTGGTTCCGCCGTTAACAAACAAATCATGCTGCATTTCCTTTATTCCTTGCTCTATATTGTTCATTTTTTATTTTTTTTTATTTTCCATGCTAATTTTAGGATTTATATTCAAGATTCGTAGATGTACTTTTAATAATATTATTTTTAAGGTTTAAACTTCATTTTTTCTTATAATGTATCTTATTACTGCATCTAATATTTTTAATTTTTTTTATTATTTTAAAAATATATAATTGTTATTATTTAAAAAATCACTATTAAAACAATGTGTTTTGATTATTTTAGTTTTTGATGAGATGAAAATTTATAATATAAAAATGTTAATTATTTTTAAAAATCATAGAAAGATATTTAATTAATCTAAATAATTAGTTTTGAACTAACTTTTTTATTTGATTAAGAAATATAAAACTTTTAAAAAATATATTTCCAAAATTCGGAATAAATAAATAATAAAATAATAACACCTAATAAATACAATATTGCACTCATATAAAACAAAAACATAAGCCTAAAAATCAAACCCAGTAAGATTTAAACTCGAATTAAAAGTCTAAACTCGTAATTTCCGTAATAATCTCATCCAGAGATTCTACTCGCGCAGTCTTCACTAAAATAGTCATAACTTGAGCTCCTAAACTCGAAATTAAGTGATTCAAAGTGCATTCAAAACTAAAAAATAGATCTTCGAACCTTATAAGACATTTCAACCCAAATATATCTCGATCCTACCCAAAAAGTTATCACAAGTTGATTGATTTTCTAAACTTGAAAATTCACACCTTCGATGAATGGAATTTAATAAATTTCATCTCATCCATGCATGTATTAAATCGGGTTGGGCTTGAAAAAAATAAACCTATCTTTTAGGCCAAGTTAGGCCCGAACTTAAAAAATTGATTTATATACCTTACATGAGTCTGACGCAAACTTGACTTAGCCCATGAGCATCGCTAAGTTATTATTCATTATTATAAAAATAATAATTATTTAAGAAAGAGAATGAGGGAAGAAGTAGAGGTGAACATGAGCTAGATCAGGCTGCAATAAAATTTCAAGCTCGTTTGATAAGCCGAGCCCAAATAAAAATGATAAAACCCGAGCTTGACCTGGCTCACCTATATTAATTTTTTATTATTTTTATATAAAAATAAATTTAAAATATATAATAAATCAAATATATTAAAAATATTAAAATAAATATTTCGTAACAAATTAAAAATAAATTAAAAAAGTCATTATATTTCAATAATACTATTATAGGTGCAACTTAACAAGTTATATAATATCTAAATAATAATAATAAAATAATATCAATATAATAATAAAATGATTGTAAAAAATAGAAAACAACAATAATTTTTTTTTTACAAATTTAGATCAGATTAAACTCAGAAAAAGTACTTACTCATAATCTGACCTATTTTTAAAATGAGTCTTATTTATTTGCTAAAATCTATTTTTTTTTAAAATAACTTATGTTTTTTCAAAATTCTGTTATTGTCTGGCCGTGTTGAGTGTACCAACCAATGATGAATGATCAGGTGTAGGAGGAAGTAAGAGAAGTTATGTCGGGAGGAATAGCGCGTGGTTCACTTGCCGAGGAATGAAAAGCATAGAGGAAAAACCATCCTCATGTCCGTTCTCTTCTTTCTTTTTCCTTTTTGGTTTAAAATTTTTTATTATTTTTATTTTCTTTGATGTTCTTTTATTTCCTTTTTCTTATGAAATTTCAGGAATTTGTTGCGAAACCTAAGTCATTATTCCTGGTAAGTTAAATTTTCTATTTAGTTCCTTTGATTTTTTTTTTCTATTATTGGTTCAATGGATCGGACGGGTCTGTCTATTATTTTCACTTCTTGGCAATTGGACACTGTTGTTCTTTTAAAATTTATGATTTTGTTTTAGATTGTTTCATTTTGGTTAAATTAGGCAGTCATTTTGAGATAATATTAGAGACGGAGCTGAATTGATCTAATTGAAACCTAAGTCTTATGCGATTTAAGCTTGTAAAACATAGACTGCAAAGACATTGATGGTTCTAAAAATTTTAGTGATGGGTTTAGTTTCACCGCGATTATTTGGAGGTTGTGCTATAGATGCATTATTTGTCGTACTTTTTTTAGAAAGTTTTAGGAAAATGATGATTGATGGGGAAGAATGGTAGATATCGAACTGCATGTACAAAAACTGGAAGTTGATATATTCTTTTTTTTGTACATAAAAAGAGGAAATAAAAATAGATTTGAGGCTTTTATAAGTGATTTTTTTTTTTTGTATCTAACAATCTTTTATGTCAGGTTGATAGTTAAATAGTTGTAGATATTTTATGATGGTGACCTTTACATATTTTGATCAATAGTCTTGAAAACAGAGACGTATGAACTGTGGAGTCGAGACTACCTATTAATTGCTATTATATGTATTATCACAACTTGATGTTGTTAACATTATTTTAATGGTTTATAGATTAGTTGTTTGGTATTGTATAGCTGCTAGCCAAAAGACCTGTTTCCGTGAGTGGAGTACTAATTGCATTCATTTTCACTTCCTTTGCTTCTTCCCCTATGTCTAAAGCAGTTTGGGCATTATTGCTATCTTAAAATGTAGTTTCCTGATTTGTTTTGGGAGTTTAGTGGTTGTTGAAGCTTTAGATCGTCAATCTTAGTTGCAGAGCTAATGAACACACAAATTTCTCATTAATAACCTGTCATAACTCATGGAAGTCTATTTTGTCTAACATTTTTGGTTGTTCTTATTAGCGGTTCACCAATATTGTTTAAAGTTCTTGTCATTTGTTAATTATATAGTAATCAACTTCGGTGTGGTGTTTGAACTTAGACCTCATTCATCTTCTTGTTCCATGTTAATGGAGACTTATCTACATAATTGGCGAGGACTATATTCTGGAAAATTTTCACCACTGTTGATAACTAAAAATTGTTCATGTACCTCTAGATATGACTAGGAGAAAGCTTTTGGAATTGAGTTGCTCACTGCCTGGTTCTTAAGGCATTTGCAATTTCAATAAGTAGCATTGCTACTTATAGGATTATACATCTTGAGGTTATCTGGCTATTTATATGTTGCAGATTGAAAGCTTACAAGTTTGGGCTGCAAATTTTAGGTCTGCTTTGCAACTTTGTGTTGCTATTGATTTTGATCTTGACATAGTATTGCATCCCTGAATTTGCTTCAGTTGTTTGAAGTGAAAGAACGAGTCATGAAAGCTTGTGTCAATATTTTGATTTTAAACAAATTTTACAATCTTTGAAATTTGATTTTAAACAAATTTTTTGAAGAAGTTAAATATTTGATTAAAAAGTCTCATGAGAATTTGTGTTAATATAGAATAAAGAGAAAGGAATAGTGAAAGAATGTGTGCATGTTAGATACAATTATAGCTGTGTTTCTTTTAAAAGTTCAATTGGCTTAACTCGATGTCTGATCTATGTTACAAACTAATTGGGAAGGTGGTTACTTCCCACTTACACTCTACTTCAGTGAAGATTATCCTAGCAAGCCTCCAAAGTGTAAATTTCCACAAAGTTTTTTCCACCCAAACGTTTACCCATCTGGTACTATTTGCCTTTCGATTCTTAATGAGGATAGTGTAAGTATTTTCTCCTCTTGATTGTTGTTTTACATACTTGGATCATTGTGGTTCCATCGCTCCATCTTGGAGGTTTAAGGCCATTTTGTTTCCATAGGGCTGGAGACCTGCCATAACCGTGAAACAGATTCTTGTGGTAATCCAGGACTTGCTGGATGCACGAAATGCTGCCGATCCTGCTCAAGCTGAAGGGTACAACATCTTGATACATGTATGTTTCTTGAGTTGATTTTGCATTGACTGGATAATCTTGATTATGAACTAAATGATTATAACGTTCCTGATATCATTTTTAAATCGATCTAACTCATTAAACCTTATTCTATTTAAGATGGTTATTGGTTGCTAAATGCAATAAAGTTTCTAGGCATGGTACTCTGTATTCCTCCCTTTTCGAGGAGCTTCAATTAAAGTAAAATCATAATCAGTTAATCATATACACTTTCACTTTCTTTTGCAGGATGCTGATGAATATAAGAGAAGGGTTCGCTTGCAAGCAAAGCAGTACCCGCCTCTGGTCTAAAGTGTTATTAGATAATTAGATTTTGCTCAACGTTGCCAGTAAACATGGCGGCTTGCTGCATCATGTATATGTTAGGCATTGTCTTTGCTAGAGAAAATTGCCTTTGATATTTGGTAATATTCGCAGTTACCCTTTCGTCTAAACTGTATGATTATGAACCAACATTTGCGCTCATCAGAGTTTGTTATTTACAAGTAAACTTGTAACTTGTCAAGTGAAAGGTTTTTTTTCAGGTCTTGCTTTATGGACTAAAGACAAAATGTCCAATGATGTATTTGTGCAAAAGACAATTAAAAGTTTCAAGTGGTTTATTGATGTAGCCAAAAAGAACAAAATTATGGTAAAAAAAAAAATCTTGTTTAATAGGTAGTTGATAAAAATAAGATTTAATTGGTGTAGAATACATTACGATCTTTAGTGACGCGATCTTCCACGTGACATAAAACTTCAGCCTTGGGTTATTAAAAGTAAATTTAAAATATCCATTTATAAACTTCAAAATTTACCATAATTTTAATAATATTAAACATTGTCGACTGAGACTTAATTTAATTGGTATGAGTATTGTTATCAGTACAAGAAAATGTGAGTTCGAATACGTCGAAGCGTATTATACTCCTATTTAAGAGTTGGCAAGAGGCTAAGAGTAGTTTTAAGCTCAAAAAGAGAAAATATGACCAAAACTTCCAATGAAATTGTTTAAAAAAATATATTAAAATGCTTTGAGTTTTGAACCATACTTTGACGTATAGGGATTGAACACTCAGTTTTGGCCAAATGGAATGTATATTTGACTTTAGTGTTTGTATTTTGTAATCGATTCACAGTCAATTGGTTTTTTGCCTGTTTCAGACTAGTGTATTGGTTGATTGTCAATCCAACCAGTCCGGCCCGATTTTGAAAGCAATGAATTTGAGATGTAAACATTTTAAATTATGTTTATGTTATGAATATCTTATTAGGTGGATGTCCATCATGATCAATATAAAGTTTTAATTTACTTTAAATTTTAATAGTTATTAGAATTAGATCTCTACTTCTTTTATACTTCTTATGCCTATAAATAGAAACTCTGATGAAGCATTGTAATCACCCTTTTGATCAATAAAGTAGATCTTCTATTACTTTCATATTTTCTTTGTTCTTTATTCTCTCCATATTTCTCTATTTTATAACACGTTATCAGAACGATCTTGCTCAAAGTGATAGTTTCTTTTATCAACGATCAAATTTATCTTTCATGGTTTTCAATATCTTTGACGGCAAGATTCAAAATTTTTACAAGAAGTTTCTTTTATTTAATATCTCATATCTGATTATTATTTTTTACTCTTTTCTCATTATACGTTATCATTGTTTTGATTAACTTATTTTACTTTTTGTTCTTAAGGTTGGTGAAAGATATGATATCGTTATCTATATGAAATCGAGAAGTAAGATTCACTTTCAAAATTTGCTTTTTGATATTTGCTTGGGGATGATCTATTTTTCTTCATTACAAAGGATGTTCATAATCACTACTTCTCATCCATGATAACGTAAGTCAATCTAATCAATTTCTTTTTAAATTTTATTTGATTTTGTAACACCCCTTACCAGTATCCAAGGCCAAAATAGGGTACGAGGCATTACCAGACTTAACCATACACATAGACGAAAACCAGGCCATAAAATTTCATTTAATTCAAAAATTTTCGAACACAAGCAGAGACTCATATTTAAAGACATATAACGTGGCATAAATGAGCACTTACACATCCATAATCATGCAATAACATGTCATTCAATTTCAGCATATTTGCTTACCATCATGTATATAACATACAGTCTTACATTAACTAGAACTAGACATGCTAAATCTTATTCTCATTTTATACCATCATAGTCGGAACAGTGGTTTCGGGACCACAAATCTGACGATGAAATTTTTATTTTTTATTAGATTTTTATGGTCTACGATTTCACAGAATAATTTCCTGAAAATTTCGTTCGAAAATTTTGACATTCGGGCACTTAATTTAGTCAAAATGACTAAATCGTAAAAAGTGTAAAAGTTGAGTTTTACATACTAGAGGTGTCCAATTGTTATGAAATTTTAAATTGAGGGTCCTTAAATGGTAATTAGACCATTGGTTAATTGCTGGACAAAAATAGACATGAAGTGGGTGTAATAAAATATTTTTAAGTTAGGGATATTTTGGTAAACTAATAATTAAAAGAATTAAAAAGGGAAATAAGCCAATTAGCTATCATCTTCTTCATTCAACCGTTTCTACCAACAGCAGCCATGGTTAAGGTTTTTTCAAACTCCCAAGCTCGATTGTAAGTGCTCCTTAGACCCGTTTTTGAAGTTCTTTACATTTTTGAAGTCCCTGTAACTTGGTTAAGCTTATTCTAGCAATAATTTAACCTAGGGTTTATATTTGGAAAAATACCCATAGGTGAAATGTGTTTATTTTGATATTTTATGGTAAAATATGAAGCTTGAAATTGTGTTAAACAACTTTTACCAAGCGATTTTACATGAAAACGAGTAAAAAGACATAATCAGTAAAAATACCTAATGTTCATAAGTACATGTTAGAGTGTGAATTAGATGTTGCTATAGAAGGGAAAAATGATCAGCATGTCATAAAACATAAGAAAATTGGATGAAGTTTAATTTACGAACCTAGGGGAAAAAATGTAATTTTGACAAAGTTTAGGGGAAATTGTAGTTTTGCCAAAATATGATTTTGGGTCATTTAGAATAATGTGAGTCCTAATTAGGCTATATTTGTAATGATAGAGCAGGGAAAATTGAAATTCGGGCTAAAATCGGAAAAATGCCAAGTTGTGGAAAAAATGGTAAAAATGGCCATTTTCGTATACGAGGTAAGTTTGTGTGTTAATAATAATACAATACCATACTTGAATTGTAATTTTCTATTGTTTTGGCATAAATTGTATGATTTAATATGTTTAGGAGAAGTTGATGGATGGTGTGTATGATGTGAAAAATGTGATGCTTGTTGTATCATGTGAAATTGAATGACAAATTATTGTTACATGAATTGAATGTTAAATTACTATTACATGGGTTGTATGAATTGCTACATGGTTGTACCTGATGAGATTTCGACAAGTTTGTACGTAAATAATTTATCGATTCTTTTTAATTTATTATAATTTATTATCATATGAAATGTGGCTGCCTATAGAATGATTATTTGTTGTAAATTGCAAATTGAAAAAGGACCATGAATAAATTTGTAACATATTGGAAAGTGAGGAATTTCCCGGTTGAACCTTCGGAATAGAAACAATACAAATGATCTATTGTGAGGTCACGTGTGTAGTACAAAGTGCAGGCTACTACGTGTACTGGATAATTGGTCGCATGTGTAGTACTAAGTGCAGGCTACTATGCGTACCCGATAACTTCGATCACGTGTGTAGTACTAAGTGTAGGCTACTACGTGTACCGGATAATTGGTCGCATGTGTAGTACTAAGTGCAGGCTACTATGCGTACCAGATAGCCTTGTCTACAAGTGTGAAAATATATGCAGGCAACTAAGTATCAGTTATTATTTCGAAGAGTTCAACGGGAAAATCGATTAAGTAAAAATACATGTGAACATGATTATATGATGAATAAGTGTAGGTATATGTTTATGAAAATTATGAGCAATGTGCTCGATATTTGAGTGAACTTCGATAACACAAAATGGATTAAGTGAAATTATGTAAGAGTAAATTTTAGTAGTAAAACAGTGTTGGACAGCAGCAGTTGCATAACTTTGAAAATTCACCAAAATTTATGTAAGTTGAATTAAATTTCAAAAAAATTATGGAATTAAATATTAATGAGTCTATTTTCATATAAAAGAAACAGAGGGAGAAAAAGAGTTTTATATTATGTGATATTCCAATTTTTGTGAGACAGTGTCAGAATGAATTTGAGATCCCCTGTTTTGAGTTGGAAAAATCGTTAAAAATTGTACAAAAATAATTATGAGTTATAATTTATATGAATAGAATCCTCAATGAGTCTACTTTTATTAGGAATGAACAAGAACATCATATAAGTCCCGAAATATGAGATAAATAATTTTTAGTGAAGGGAGGTCAGAACTATTGGATAGCAAAACAGGGGAAATTTTAATGAATAAACTGTACTAATTGGCTAAACAAAAAATTCTTGAAATTTTATGGGGGAAAGGTGTACGAGTCTGTTTTCAAGGAAAATTAATGAAACTAAATTTGGAGTTTTGTATCTCAAGTTATGAATGATTTAGTAACTGTAACTCGATAAAACAACTTAACTTGAACATGTGTAATTGTACAATTATAGTGTTTTATCTTGAAAAGTATGTTAGTAATTGCTTATTAACTTCATATAGACTTAATAAGCGTAAAGCTTACCCATCCTCTCCATTTATTTAGTAGTTGCAGGTCGGCTCGGGGTTGGAGATCATCGGAGGCAAAATCACACTATCAAACTATCATTTTTGAGAGAATTAATTTAAATATTAGAAATATCAAGTGAGTGGCATGTATAGGAAGTTGGTTTGTGATATGTATTATTATTATGACTTTGACCATACGTATCAGTCTGCATTGAGTTATCGTATATGATCATGAGATGTGGTCCTTATCCATTATGGTTATAAGTTTAATTAATCATGCCATGTCCTATGTTTTGATGTGATGATATAGTTAGCTTTGTTTGTTATGTATGATTGGTAATACATCAGGTAAGTTAAATGCAGGCCAGTGGATCATGAATTAAATGGAAATGAGTAATGTTGCATTGAATATGGATGTTTAATGGACAAATTGGTAACTACAGATTTCTATTAAAAAGTTCAATTTATATAATTCATTATCCGTATCTCTATGAATTTATAAAACCCTTTACATATTTATTTATTAGGATTTTTATGTGGAGATAAATATTTTTTTCATTTTTAATAGAATTGATTGATTTAATTTTGATTTTGATTAAGATATATGATTATTGCGGAATATGAGTAAGAATACTTGTCATGAACTTTGGGATATTCACCCTGTCTGTGTTAATTTCATATCATTATAAAATTTGAGATGAAATTATGTCATAAAAGGTGGAGGTTAGAAAATATTTATTTTTAAACTTTTATAGTTGTAAAGTTATTTTAATTTGACATTATAATATTTTGTATTTTGCTGTGGTATGATATATAAAATATTTATTATCTAACCACAATGATTTATTAGTGACATAAATTTATTATTTGTTACGTTTAATATATATTTTATTTATACCTATTCATTTTATTTTTATATGAATAAATAAAATTTTATTTAAAATAAATTAAGCATTCTTTAAAGTTATACAATAAAATGATTATATGCTCCTAAAGAGCTAATATTACATCAAACTGTAAAATGCTCTTTAAAAGCTTATATTTTAGCTCCTTATGATGTAAAATTTTGTAAAATATAATATTATTTTTTAAATCAAGAGGATATATGTTGAATATAACCTTCATGTGCTTTACATTAAAACCATATATATAAATAACATGAGATACTCATATATTTGTAATATAGATATTCCCTAAATGAATACTTTATATTATATGATTGAAGTATCTAATGTGTTCCTGCAGTAGCAATATTGTGAAACTGATTTTAATAGTATTTTCGAACAATCTCATACTTTCTAGTGGCTAAGCAAAATATTATGTTACTAATAGAAAACTATGAAATTCTTCCCATTAGTTTTGCTTCATTCCTTGAAGTGAACGTAGCAGTATATAATAATTATGAAAAATGAAAATATAGAGATCATGATTGTTGTTGCAATTGAGGATCTAATTAGAGACTAATCATGATAACATTAATAGATAGATTTTGATTTGAAATCCATGCATGTTTTGCGATGGTGATTATGAAATAAAAAATCTATTGGGACGTTTATAATTTCATCCTAGAAAATCTATTGCATTCCCCGAAGTGAGCACAAAAGAAAATACAAACCAATATTATTCCAATATTTGGTAGTACAAAATTAGTTGAAAGCTCCAGAAGAGTTAATGTGTTACTATCTTGTGATGGTTAGTCTATTGGTTTTAAAAGATATTTAGAATGGGTCTCATATTAAGATTGTGAATGAAAAAAAATATTATTTTTGGATATTTGAAGATTTTGGCATATTTCCTGAAGCGAATATTGCATATAATTATTTGAAAATTATATTGACTTAGTGACATTATAGACTTCACATTGATTTAGACATTTCCAGTAGTAAATGTCACAATAGTACTTATATGTGGATACAAAGTAAAAGGAATGATAGTAAAATTATCAATTTGTTATAATTTAGTACAATTGAAATGCATGTTAAAGTAAACCAGAAGTTTACTGATACAAATGTGTTTATTACTTGGCGTGACCAGTTAGACCATCTTGGATCATATATAATGCGAAAATTAATTGAGAATTTATATGGACATTTATTAAAGAACCAGAAGACTCTTTAATTAAATAAAAATTATCATTTGTTGCTTGTTCTCAAAGAAAATTGATTCTTAGAAACTTACTAGCTAAAGTTGAGATTTAATGTCTTACATTTTTAAAATGAATATCGTCCCATTCATCCATCATGTGGATAGTTTTGATATTATATGATGCATCTACAAAATAATCATATATGTGTTATAAATTTGCAACCTATCGTTTGCAAGATTGCTTGTTTAAATAATTAATTTCAGATCATGCAATTAAGACAATTCATCTTGCTAATACTGAAGAGTTTATATCACAATCTTTTATTAATTGAGTTTGAAAAACTTTTATAAAAGTTTGCACATAATGGTTTAGAGAAATTATTGATTAAACACCTCTGATTAATGTCTAAATCATTACTTATGAGAACTAAACTTCCTATTTCAACATGAGATTATGTTGATCTACGTGTTATATACATCAAACCAATAAGTTATAAATACTCCCCGTTACAATTGGTTTTTAATCAAGAGCTAAATATTTCTCATCTTTGAAATTTTGTATGTGCGTATATGTTCCAATTGCTCCGCCATAGCGCACAAGGACAAGTGAATCCTCAAAGAAAGCTGGGAATATATATTAATTACAAGTTTCTTTATATTATTATATGTTTTGAATGTATTTGAAATTCAATTATGACATGATTTGTGATTACAATTTTGATTTGATAGTTTTCTCGACATTAGGAGAGAGAGAAATAATAACTTGTAATGAGTTAGGGGGAGAGTAATTTGAATAAGAAGTTCAATAAGGATAACTCATTACAAGTTAACTGTTAGATGTTATTACAAACTTAATGAGAATAACCAAGTGTTATATACCATCTAATATTTTAATTTGAATCAAAGTCCCAGTAGAACAATAAGTTAGAATAAATAATAGATTGATAGGTTCCAAAGATGAAAATTCTTCTAGAATGTCATATAGTAGAGGCCGGTGCTCCAAAAGAAACTCAAGACATAACTAATAAGTAAAACTCCAGAAGAGATTCAGGTACCTGATACTGAATTTTAAAATAATGAAAAATAAGAGATCTTGATAAGTTATGTCAATTCGAGAAAATATGGAACCAAATAATAAAAGTGGTCGACAATAATTTTGCATGCAACATTATTATTGAAATAATGAAATAAAAGGATGATCTTGAATAAATCTACTGAGAAATATAGATATGGAATAAATTGATCAAAATAGAAAGACGCAACTCAAGTACAATTAAATTCGTGGAGTTTTTGGACCAGTAGTCCAAATATCTAAAGGTATAAAGCCAGTGATGGTGCAATTGAAGTAATTTTCCAAAAGCAGAATAAAAATATGAAGTTTTTCGCTAAGTCTTGGAATTGATTATGAAAATATATAATATTTTGTTGTGGTGGATGCAATAACCTTTAGATATATTATTAAATTGACAATTCATAAAAGATTTAACTTGCGTTTAATGGTTATTGTTATAACCTTTTATAAATCACTATATAATAAAGTTTATATTAAATTCCTTGAAGGATTTAGGATGCTAGAAGCATATTGAAATTCTCGAGAAATTGTTCATTTATATGAATTGAAATAATTTGAACATATGTGGTAAATTTGACTTAGTGAATAGTAGTTGAAGGAGGATTATAAAATGATCCAAAATACCTATTTATGTTTTTATAAAAAATCATGATTAATGCTTGTTATGATTATTGTTGAATCTCCTGAAGAGATCAAAATATATTTCCCTAAATTTTCCTCACTCATGACTTTTAAAAGAATGGTAATATAAATGCTTAGTAAATACATTCAAATAGTCATTTAAGAAACTAGTATTCAATATTAAATACGTAGAATATGAGAAAATATGTGATGTTTTCATGAGGGAGAGTAAATACGCGTTGCACTCTTTTTCCCTTAACCAAGGTTTTGTCCTATTGGGTTTTCTTGGTAAGGTTTTTAATGAGGCAACATATTATGCGTATTATAGATTGTGAACTCTTTTTCCTTCATTAGATTTTTTATCCCACAGGGTTTTTTCTAATAAGGTTTTAACGAGGCACATTATCTACAAATGGACATCCAAGGGGGAATGTTATAAATATCTTATTAAGTGGATGTCCATTATGATCAAGATAAAATATTAATGTACTTTAAATTCTAATAATTATTAGAATTAGATCTCTACTTCTTTTATACTTCTTATGCCTATAAATAGAGACTTTGATGAAGCATTGTAATCACCCCTTTTGATCAATAAAGTACATCCTCTATTGCTTTCATATTTTCTTTATTATTTATACTCTCTATCTCTCTTTATTTTATAACAGTTTATATATAATTACATCGAATATAAAATAAACCTGAACTCAAGACTAAACTCAAAATAACATGAACCCGAAACAACCCAACTTGAACTCACTCAAAACTTGTTCGATTACCACCTCTACTATTAATCATTCAATTATGAATTATACGAACTTAATTGAATTATAATTAATTTTACATTTAAAGATCCTATTAAATCGTTTCTATACAAGTGTAATGACATTACATGCAGTTGTATTTACCTAAGTATGAACGTAATTGAATAAAATTTACTATTAATCATATAATCATTGATCCAATTGAATAGAATTATGTATGAATACTATTAATCATACAATTATTAACTATACCAAAATAATCGAATAAATTATATAATTAATTGTACATGCATTGATACAATTGAATTGTTCATGTACTAGTATAATGACATTATGTGCATGCCCTTTTCCCTAATTATGAACCTAACAAAATGAATTATACAATTAATCTTATAATCATTAATTCGATTGAATCAAATTATATATAATTGTAATGACATCATGGTGTAAAAATAATTTTAAGAGTATTGATCAATTTTACATTCCTCTAATTGCTAATAAATCAAATGAATTATAACATTAATCCTGCAATCATTGCATTGATCTAACTCAATGAATTATGTATAAATAATATTAAGAGTATTGATTAGATCAAAGTGTATTTCAATTAGTAAACCTGAACCTACTTAGCTATGTGCCAAGTATTTTGTTTAGGCTTAATGCATTGTTTTATCCTTAAATATACCCTTTTCACTTCGGTTCTTAAATTCCCCTAAACTCCAAATTAGGACCTAGTTAGAAACATGAGTACAAGAGTTACTGGACTTACATTTGTACATAAATCTATACAATTAAATCAATAATTAATTGAAATTTGGGTAATTTAATTGATTATGTTTGTAATTAGAGACGTGTGTACGTGTTTATTTGTTTTTATTTCTACATAGACCAATTTAAGTAAATAAATAAATAATTGATTGGTTCTATAATTTAATCAATTTAGTTATTTGATTCAATTTGTAAATAGAGAAATTTAAAAAATTACATTCATAATTAGAGTAATGTACAATTTATAAATACAAAAGTTTTCAAAATTGATGGTCAAATCGGCCTGGTCACTAGTTTTTGGTTCAATTGGTTTAATTAAATTAATTATTAAAAATTCATGAAAATTTAAAAAAATATGTTTAAAATTAGAGAAAAATAATTCAACCATCGATTCAATTAGTTTTTTAGCTCGATTCATACCCGTAATCTGACCTTTCTCTCGAACCAAAGCTCCAACAATTCTCAATCTAATTAGCCGGTCTGGTCTAATTCCAACAACCTTGAATTAAAAACTCTTAAAAATACTTGTATACATTCACAATATCATTACATTCATATATTAACAGTTTCAATAATGATTTTACATCAATTATATAATTCACTCAATTACATTTATAAATTAATTAATACTCTTAAAATTACTTATACATCGTTAATTTTACATAAATTCATTCAACTGAAATAATTTCAATTATAATTTCATTTGAAAAAGAAAATAAAAAATCAGCTCTAATAGTTTATTTTAATTTATTATAGGTTTAATGACAAATTTGACCACTAATATTTGTATTGTCAAAATAACTCTAATTGTATTTTTGAGTATTTTTTGGCTATCAACTTTTGATCTTTTTTTTCAATATGGTTTTTCTAACAAATTTATTGAAAGTACCATTAAAAAAGTTAATGGAGATGATGTGAAATTTTATATTTGAAATATTTTTAATGAGATGTAATTAATTGCTTAATAACCCAATAAAATAATTACATCTGAAAAATAATAAAATAAATAAATAATACATTAAATTAAAAAATAAATCTTATTTTAAAGAAAATAAACGTATGAAAGATTGAAATCTTTTGAAAGAAAAGACAAATTGAAAACTTGAATTTATTCATTAAATCTATTAGAAAAATCAGATTGAAAAAAAAGAACAAAGGTTAATGACAAAAAAAAACTCAAAAAAACAATTAGGGCGATTTTAACAAAACATGCATACGTTAGTGGCTAAATTTATCATTATACTTTTATTATAATATTCTTAAAATTTTATAAAATAATAAATAATAAATAATAAATAATATTAGATGTGAAATTAAATGTATATGATATTAGAGTATTGATGTGTAAAATTTAATTATATTGGTATAGGTAAATAAACAAAGAGAAACAATTTGATTACAAGTTTGCAAAAAAAAGCTAACAAATTGAAAAGGAAAGGAACAAAGAAGAAAAACAGGGCACCGATTGAAAAGAAAAAAAAGGAAAAGGTAAGTCCATAATTAATGTCCCCTCCCATGATTATATTTTATATACATTCAATGATTGAGTTTCCATATTGTAATGGCCAAATTTTATCCGGACTTTTAATAAAATTTATCAGTTCAAGTTTTTACAATAAGCCCAAACTCTAAACATCCCAAAACCAAAATATATCTGACCCAAAACTAAAAAACCCTAGGGGCCTGATAGGCTCACTACTTAAACTAGTTTCAGCAAAGCTGAAACCCTAGCTACCCTTCAGCGCCACGCCTCCCTACTGTCACCCACGTGCCTCGTCAGCACGTCCTTCGCTCGAGTGTCGGCTCCCTTGGCCCGCTAGCACCAAAATGGCCACCTGCCCCCATTGGCCTCTCGCTAACCTGCAAATAAGACCAAAATAGCAAAGAGACAGAGGCGAAACAGAAGCGAAACCATACAGAACAGAGGCAGAAACAATACAAAACAATGATTGAACAGTAGCAATGACTAAATCACATGTAATGCCTCGGCTATATAAGCCCAGAAACCAAATGTTGTAAAGGGGGGAACATAAAAAAAAACAAGAATTTCGAAATAGAAATTATATTTAGAAATCAAAAGGTTATCTTCTCATTTTTTTTTCCGAAAGTACACCAAACAAATAAATAAATTTACTTGAGTATCCACACTTTCCTCTGTTGCCAAGGGAGTTTCATCGACGCCGAAGGCTCCAAAAGCCCTTAGGGTTTGGCCCGTACTCTGACAGTGGCGTCAGCCAGGCAAAAGGGCCGAAAAGTCCCGTTTCGTTCCTTTTTGTCGCAAACGGAAGGCTAGGCCTTCAGATCTGGTAAAAAATACCAGATTTTGCACACCTCCGGCCACCGTCTACGGTAGAGACACGACGGAGGCGCAGTGTCCTACGACCGAGCCATGGTCGACGGCAGTGAGAGAGAGTGAGAGAGTTGAGAGTCTTGAAGTTTTTTTTTTAAAAAAAAATAAGAGGGCTAAATGTTTTTTTTGGTCAAAATAATTAGTTTATATAAAGGTCCTAAACGGCACCGTTTTAAGGATAGTTCAAAAGGTCCCAAAAAGACATCGTTTTGGGGCCAAACCCGAAATCTGACCCGCCCTTTATAGGATCCGCGTGTTTTTTTTAAATGGGTTATTTGCGCCTCGAGTCCTTCCGCATTTTCATTTCTATGCAATCTTGTCCCATTTATATTTTTCTTTTATTTTTAATTTGGCCCAAAAATTTAATTTTTGTTTCGATCTGGTCCTTGAGAAATTTAAATGCATATATTGGAACGACGCCGTTTTGATGATAGGGCACAATTGCCCAGTGATCCCTATGATGTAGCCTGTATTTTATTTTGGTCCTTATATGTTTATTTCTTTGTCTTTCTTACCTCTGATTTTATATTTGTTTTGATTGAGTCCCTATTTCATCGAACTTTAACCTTTTTTATTTATTTGTTATTTATTTTACTATTCTATATTAAATTATTTTTTATTTTTTATTTATATTATGTTATTTTATTATATACATATTTTTTAATATATATTATCTTTTATGTATTATTTAGTTTAAACCCTTTTTAAATAAAATTTAAAATTTGTTGTGTCTTTTATTTATTTATTTATTTTTTTTAAAAAATCATTTTATTATTTATCTAAGGTTATTATTTATTTTAAACATATGATTTATTTTATTATATACATTGTTACATGTTATTCAAAAGTTTTCAAAACAAGGCAATATTCCCTTTTTTTGGAAATTTGAGAAAATTGTGCCCTAACTTATTGGGTTTCGATTTTTCTCGTTTAACCTAAATAACCAAATATCCTTTTAAAATTTAAGTACATGATTTTTAAAGACAAGCTTATTCTCGAGGGTTTAAAATGTTGTGTCCTAACGTACTAGATGTGACATTTTATTACTTCGGGACAAGAAGGTCTTTAGCATCTGTTTCGATTTACTCAAGCAAATTCTTCGTAAAAATCAACAAAAAAAGTGAGGATCATATTTTTAATTCTTTTCAGGTTTTCAACTTCCGACGTTAAGACATTAATTAATCAATTAGGTACCAATTTTAGGCGTTACGAGGGTGCTAATCCTTCCTCATACGTAACCGACTCCCGAACCCGTTTTCTCGAATTTTTTAGACCAAAATCATTGTTTTAGTAAAACAAAACATTTTATTAAAACAATCAAATTACAAGGTGACCCGATCACATCTCAATAAAAAAAGGATGGGTGGCAACTCCCATTTTTCGTTTTTGCTTTTAAAACATAGTCGACCCCGTTTTCAAAAAAATAGTTTCGATAGCTTGGCGACTCCACTGGGGAACCAAATAAGATAGTCAAGCCACAAGTTGATTAACTTTTGTCTTTTTGTTAAAAATTGAAAATTTGGTTTTGATATACGATCCTTTTATTGCATTTCATCCGTTTTCTATTACGATCTTCATCATTTTATTCATATTTTCTTTATTTACTTCGAGTTTTTTTGTATATCCCTGCACATTGCATTGCATGACCGCACGGTTACACCCTTTTAAGTGGGAGTGAGAAACTATTCCTTCGTGAGGTCTTCACTTCCGTGCAGGGCTTTCGGGATACATCTGTACCTATGTCTTCGTGAGATTTTCATCTCCGTGCAGCCATAGGGAAATGTATTCCCCTGAACTGAACTCGGTCAATATGAGCCTATAATGGGTGAGGATCGAGGAATCTGCAAGTTCGAGTACCTTTTACTTTAGAACCAAATCGCATTTAGAGAGCCCTAAGAGCTTACCCTAAGTAGAGGCATGCCAAATCCTAGTGGTCACCTGGATAGGTGTTCCATTTTGTTTTTATTTCTTCTGTGCTGATGCGTTTGATTTTGCTTCGATCACATTTTATTTTCATCGTACGAGATCCTTTCGTTGCATTTTTATTCGTCTTTATTACGATCCTTATCATTGCGGCTTATAATTGTTGTGTTGGTTTGAGTTTAGGTATCTTTCTGTATATTGCATTGCATGATCGGTCGATCTTACCCTTTTAAGTGGGAGGGGAAGCTATGCCTTCGTGAGGTTTTCACCTCCACATGGGCTAGTAGACTGCTTTCGATATACATCCGTACCTATATCTTCGTGAGATTTTCATCTCTATATGGCCATAGGGAAATGTATTCCCCTGAACTGAACTCAATCCATATGAGCCTATAATGGGTGAAGGTTGAGAAATCTGCTGGTTCAAGCACCCTTTCTTTAGAACCAAACCCCATATTACAAGCCTTAAAAGCCCACTCTAGGTAGATTCATTTCGAACCCCTAGTGGTCACTCGGATAGGTACTTTATTTTGTTTATTTCTCCTGTGCTAACATGTTTTCTTTTTTTTTATTGCATTGCATTTTCATTATAGAAACGAGGTGTTGAGTCACATTCGATTGCTAAATAGAAAAGCTTGTCATGGAGAACGAATTTCTTGATAAAGTGAAATATAATACGACCGTCAGAATATGGTCTGAGTAAACAAAAAGAGAAGGCTGATGGTCCATGAAGGAATACACGACTTTACTTCATTGCTTGAGGATCCAAGCCAACAAAGATTATTCGAGAGCCGTCATGTTTTAAAGAAGCTGATGAGCATCGCGGGGATAAGTGAGCAATGGGCCACGGTCCGGATCGAGCAGAAAGGAGATAATAGAGACATCTTTTGGAAAATTCACAATATTTGACCATAACATTCGGATATGAAGAAAAGGATTGGTGTCTTCACTTGAAATATGAGGGCAAGACCGCATATGTAATCCATTTTATGTAAAAAAAATTGTTTCATAAAAAAGTTGTTCTAATGGAATTGAATCCAGAATTAACGCCTCTCTTTCTTTTTGCATTCATCCCATGCATTTGAATTGCATTTCATCATATACATTAGATTTTCACAAAAGGACCCTAATTAGGTAAAATTATTTCAGCTAAATTGAGAACTGAAAAAAGTCACCAACTAAGTATCACTACAGTACCCGCCGCAAGAAAAAACAATGGATCAAATAATGGAAAGATTAGAGCAATTACAAAGAGATATGTAAGACCAGATACAAGCACAGATGCAAGAACAACTAGCCAAAATTCAACAGGATATGAGGGATCAAATGTTTGAATCCCAAAGAAGTATGATGAGCTAATTGACGCAATTGCTAGTTGGAAGGCTTGAAAAAGGGAAAGACCCGGTAGTCAATGGCGAGGATGGTAATAAAGACTCTATATATCCCCCATGTTTAACCCAATAAGCGCCCAGGCCCAACCAAAAATGCATCTACAAGGGGCATCCGTTACTGTCAGGCCCCAACAACATCAGGTCGATACCTCGGTACCCATAAACTACCCGACGGGCTCAGGTTCCAATCCGAGGAATAGTCCAACCAATCATGTAGTTCCTGATCTAGACGAAATGGTAGAAATAGAAAAAGCAAGGGTTAAACTGCCAAAACAACTTGAAGATCAGTACAGGTGGTTGGAGGAAAAACTTAGAGCAATGGAAAATGATGATTACCATTGCAAGGTTGACGCCAATGATCCTAGTTTGGTTCCAGATTTAGTACTCCCTCCGAAATTCAAGACTCCAGAATTTGAAAAATATAATGGGACTACTTGTCCTGAAGCTCACATCACCATGTTCTATCGAAGAATGATAGGATACGTTGATAACAATCAACTGTTAATCCATTGCTTCCAAGATAGTCTGATTGGGTCAGCTGCCAAATGGTACAACCAACTGAGCCATGCCAAAATTAATTCATGGAAGGACTTGGCACAGGTTTTCATGAAGCAATATGGCTACGTGACAGACATGGCGCCCAATAGAATTACACTGCAGCATATGGAAAAGAGGCAAAGTGAGAGCTTTAGGCAATATACCCAAAGATGGAGAGAGGTAGCAACATAAGTCCAGCCACCTCTTCTAGAGAAAGAAACTACGATGTTTTTCGTCAACACTCTGAAAACCCCGTTCATTACCCATATGTTAGGACGCGCTACCCTGATCTTCTCAGATATAGTAATATCTGGTGAGATGATTGAAAACACAATCAGGAGAGGGAAGATAAACGCAGGAGAAAGCACAAAGAGGTCAACCCCAAAGAGAAATGAAAATGAAGTGAATAATGTGAGCAAAGGGTATTCCAAATTGGTCAACATAGGCCAGCCGATGACTGTAACCACTAGCTGTCAAGGCTCTTCAAGGCAGGAATCCAACTCGAGGCCAAATAAAAAGGCTCCAATTTACACCCGTCCCAATGTCATATAAGGAGTTGTATCAGAATCTCTTTAATGTGCATGTGGTGTCTTCGTTCTACTCAGAACTCGTACAACCTCCATTCCCAAAATGGTATAATGAGAATACTTATTCGAGTACCAAGCGGGAATAACGGGACACTCAATCAAAAACTGTACTACATTTAAAAAGTTGGTCGAAAGGTTCATTGAAATGAGAATTGTGAAGTTTGACGATTCCTCAGAACCTAATCGCTCTGACAATGCAGTAAATCTGATATTTGAAAGTGGGGGCAAAAGAGTTGCGATGCCTTGAGCAAGTCAAAAGCCTAGAAGGAATATCGGGGAATCTGAATGACATATTCGAAGAGGGAACCGACGAATAAAAGTTTCCAAACCCTTGTATACTTGGGAGTGTTTTGAACAATGGGATTGTGGAAGAGATCCCTGTATTTTTAGAGCTAATCTAAGGTAATATTCAAAACAAGCTTGTTGCTATAAGCCTAGAAGCAATAAGAATCCTTTTGTGAAATAGGCTTGTGCCCAAAATCTTCATTTCAATAAAATGCATATTTTTGAACAAATATTCTTGTATTTATTTTTCCATTTCATACTGTACAAATAATTGTTCTTAGATTCTTTTGTTCTTTGGATTTTCTTTCAAATATTCATTTATTCTTCATTCATGATCATACCATACAAATAATCATCCTCAGAATCATTTATTCTTTGGAATTTGTCTGCAACAAGTCTTCAGATATCAACGACATGAGCGACACTACTATTGACCCAGAGTTTCCTTTTGAGTAAGATATGTGTTTAGAGGGATCTCAGGACTTTGAAGATGATAGAGATTGTAGCCTATCTCCTGATTTGTTAAGGACGGTAGAATAAGATAAAAAAATGGATCCTACCTTACAAATAGTCAATGAACAGTAGGGCTAAAAGAAGAGAAAAAGGAAAGGATCGAAGCTTGTATCACCACAAAGACAGAGCGAAACGTCCATATCAAGATACACCTGGGCTACTAAGACTTGTGGATGTTGTTAAAAGAGGTCCCTAAGTGTGTTAGAAGGACACATGCTAATGGGTTTACGATGGCCAGGCTAATCATAAGATTCGGATTCTGCTGGTCCACCGTAGAAGGGAATTGCATCAGTTATACCGTAAATGTCAAATTTATGGAGACAAGATTCATGTGGCCCTTCATTTCTTCGTAGACTTTCTCTATGTGGGGCATGGATGTTATGGGGTCGATCTCGTCAAAAACTTCTAACCAATACCGATTCATCTTTGCGGTTGTCGATTACTTCACGAAGAGGGTGAAAGTTGCTTCATATGCCAATTTTACTAAGTCGATAGTCATCAAATTCCAAAAGAAGAAGAAGAAGATTAAGTGCCGACAAGGATTGTCAGAAAGGATCAATGTCAAAAGCTTGCAGTCTATTCAAAGATCAGACGCCACATCATAGTGCAGAGAAGGCAACCAAAAAGAAAAGCAAAAATACAAAGCAAAAAAAATTAAATTAAAAAGAGAAAGAAGAATAAAAACAACAAAGCAAAGGTCATAGTGAAAGGCGATCGAGACTTGTAAATATTGGCATAAGAAGTCACCATTCACCCCCTATGCTTATCGAACATCAGCTAGGACCTTCGCTGGGGTAACACATTGCTCAATGGTTTATGAGATAGAAACGGTTTTGAAGACGAGATTCCTTTTCTCCGAGTCTTGTCAGAGTTGGAGTTGGATAAGACAGAATGGATCCAATCCCGATATGATCAGTTGAATTTGAAGAGAGGAGATTGAAAGCTATCTGCTGTGGTTCAATACACCAGAAATGAATGATATGAGCTTATGATAAAGAGGTTCATCCTAGATAATTCCATGAGGGAAACTTGATATGGAAGAAGATCATTTCTATACAAAAGGACTTCAGAGGTAAGTGGATGCCAAACTAGGAAGAAGGTCTATTTTGGAAGAGCGTTGATATTGACCGAGATAGATGGTAAGGATTTTCCTAATCTAGTGAATTCAAATCCAGTCAAAGAGTGTTCTACCTAAAAAGGAAGAGGCCAAGGTGAAAACCTGTAAAGGGCGCCTTGAGACCAAAAAAAAAAAAGGAAAAGGAGAGGCTAAGGTGAAAACCCGAAAAGGGCGCCTTGAGACTAAAGGGGATCTGAGTTGAAAACCCAAAAAGGGTGGCTCAAATTTGGATCAAAGTGGGGCATACAATAGTCTTGCTATGCCTAAATTAACAATGAAGAAGTATGCTACGTCTTAGGGCATCGACAAAGGACTCTAGATCCCTTAAACACAGATAGAGCTGAAAATGATCCTCAAGAAGTTAGTACAGAGAAGCTTAAGTTGCGATATCTGGGGCACCTAGTTTCCCATTTTACCCATTTTGAATTTGCTATCTTTGATTACCTTATTCTTTTCAAGATACGTCCCAATAAATTTCCTTCTTAACTGCATTTGCATTCTTGATTAACTTATTTACTTCGAGCCATGCTCCTAATTAATTTCCTTCTGGTCCATTGTTATGATCTTTTTCAAGTATTTTGCATTGAAATAACGATTAGTAGACTAATAAAACTTTCATAAAAGGAGTCTCGCATAGTACTTTGGAAGCTTCTAAATAATGCAAGAACTTGAAATAGGACCATTATTTAAAACTCACCAAGCCTAAAAGTTGGGAAATATTTGAGAGAGAGAAGTCTAAAATTGTGGCTATCACTCCAGATTTTTTGTTAAAGATATCAGTTGCACAAAAAAATAAGATATTGTGTCGGTGACGCCACCTCGACAAATAACGAGCAATGTCAAACCAAGTATAAAAGGGGATCATTCTCAGGAAAAGAAAAATGATACTCTGCGTTCATGCAAATATTAGGCGTATACATCTAGTCATTACACCCAGGGAATGGTGTAACAGATCAAATTGATTGAAGATGATACAAATCCTATACCCCTGAGTTGCAGCAGGATAGATAGTGAACCTTATTCTCATGAAGTTACAGTGGAAAGTACAAATTTTATGTCCCAAAAGGTACAGTGCAAGAGACTCTGAAATTACAGCGGGGCAAGCTTGCTGAGCAGAATCTGATTGTTTCTTTGACTTTTCTGTTAAGAATACCAGCTGAACAAGTTGATAGCGTAATACGTCAGTGATAATGCCCTGATGAACAATGGACGATGATACCTTAATCATTTAGAAAATGATCATTCTCATTTCTACATTCATAGATCATTCATAACACATCTAGTTAGGAGCATTTGATTCATTTCAACCATAGCATTCTAATCATTAGGCATAAGCATAGGTACATGAAACCAATTCTACAGATCATGTTCCTAGAGGGTAGTGTAGCAACATCGGTGAACTCACAGATCTTATCTCCATAAGGTAGCAATGGAGCAGATCGAAGACAGTGAATCTTGTCTTCTGAAGCATTAGTGGAGCAGATTTAAGCCACCATCCTATCTCCCTAAGCAGTAGTGGAGTAGGCTGAAGATTGTAGATATTATCTCTCTAAGAGCAGTGGAACATATCGAAGACGGCAAATCTTCTCTCTCTAAGCAGTAGTGGAGCAGATTTAAACCACTATCCTATCTCCTTAAGCAGTAGTAGAGTAGGCTGAAGATTGTAGATCTTATCTCCCTAAGTAGTAGTGGAGTAGATCGAACGATCTTATCTCCCTAAGCAGTAGTGGAGCTGATCGAAGGCGACAAATCTTGTCTCCCTAACCAGTAGTGGAGCAGATTTAAGCCACCATCCTATATCCCTAAGCGATAGTGGAGTAGGCTGAAGATTGTAGATCTTGTCTCCCTCAGCAGTAGTGGAGCAGATCGAAGACGGCGAATCTTGTCTCCCTAAGCAGTAGTGGAGAAAATTTAAGCCACCATCCTATCTCCCTAAGCAATAGTGGAGTAGGCTGAAGATTGTAGATCTTGTCTTCCTAAGCAGTAGTGGAGTAGATCGAAGACGGCGAATCTTGTCTCCTTAAGCAGTAGTGGAGTAGATTTAAGCCACCATCCTATCTCCCTAAGCAGTAGTGGAGCAGGTTGAAATCAACAATTCTTATCTCCTTCAAGTTCCAGCGGAGTAGAAGCTACAGATTTCCTCCCTAAAATGACATTGGAGCGGCTTGAAGCCACAATTCTTATCTCCTTAAAGTTCCAGCGGAGTAGATCGAAGCTACAAATCTCTTCTCCCTGAAATGACATTGGAGCGGCTTGAAGCCACAATTCTTATCTCCTTGAAGTTCCAGTGGAGTAGATTAAAGCTACAAATCTCTTCTCCCTGAAATGGCATTGGAGCGACTCGAAGCCACAATTCTTATCTCTATGAAGTTTCAGCGGAGTAGATCAAAACTACAAATCTCTTCTCCCTGAAATGGCATTGGAGCGGTTCGAACTATAATCCTTATCTCCTTAAAGTTCCAGCAGAGTAGACCGAAGCTACAAATCTCTTCTCCCTAAAATGGTATTAGAGCGGCTCGAAGCCACAATTCTTATCTCCTTGAAATTCCAGTGGAGTAGATAAAAGCTACAAATCTCTTCTCCCTAAAATGGCATTGGAGCAGCTTGAAGCCATAATTTTTATCTCCTTGAAATTCCAGCGGAGTAGGTCAAAGCTGCAAATCTCTTCTCCCTGAAATGGCATTGGAGCAGATTGAAGATACAAGTCTTATCTCCCTAAAGTTGCAGTGGAGCAAACTGAAGCCACAAACCTCATCTCCCTGAAGTTGCAGTGGGGTAGGTTGAAATTATAAGTTTTATCTCCTTGAAGTTGCAATGGAGCAGACTTAAGACATTAACCTTATCTCCCTGAAGTTGCAGTGGAGCAGGTTGAAGTTAAAGTCTTATCTCCCTGAAGTTGCAGTGGAGCAGACTGAAGATAGTGAATCTCATTTCCCTAAAGTTATAGTGGAATAGATTAAAGCTATAAATAAACAGATCTTATCTCTCTAAAGTTGCAGTAGAGCAGATCAAAGCTACAAGTTACAAGTCATATACCTCTAAAGTTGCAGTAGAGCAGATCAAAGCTACAAGTTACAAGTCCTATACCTCTAAAGTTGCAGTAGGTCGGATCAAATTTACCATGTTACAACAAAGCAAATGGAAGCTACAAATCATATCCCACTGAAGTTGCAGTGGGTTAGAGCGAGGCTACCTAAAGAAGATGAGTACTAAGAAGTCAAGATTCAGCAAGACCGGGCAAAATTGGTCATTTTTAAAGTCTTTGCTCAATTCTCGTTACACGACAACAAGCAAAGAGTGGCAGCTATAATAGCCCAATATTACCCGAGCTTTTAATAAAATTTATCAGCCAAGCTTTTACAACAAGCCCAAACTCTAAATAGCCTAAAACCAAAATATATCTAACCCAAAACTAAAAAACCCTAGGGGCTCGATAGGCCCACTACCTAAACTAGTTTCAATAAAGCTGAAACCCTAGCTACCCTTCAGCCCGGCGCCTCCCTACTGTCACCCACGTGCCTTGTAGCACGTCCTTAACTCGAGGGTCGGCTCCCCTGGCCCACTAGCACCAAAATGGCCACCTGTCCCTGTTGACCCCTCGCGAACCTGCAAGGAAGACTAAAATAGCAAAGAGACAGAGACGAAACAGAAGCGAAACCATACAGAACAGAGGTAGAAACAATACAGAACAGTGATTGAACAATAGCAATGACTAAATCACATGTAATGCCTCGGCTATATAAGCCTAGAAACCAAATGTTGTAAAGCGGGGAACATAAAAAAACAAGAATTTCGAAATAAAAATTATATTCAGAAATCAAAATGTTAACTTCTCATTTTTTTATTTTCAAAAGTACACCAAACAAATAAATAAATTTACCTGAATAGCCACGCTTTCTTTCCTCCGTCGCCAAGGGAGCTTCATCGACGTCGAGGGCTCCAAAACCCCTTAGGGTTTGGCTTGTACTCTGACGGTGGCGTCGACCAGGCAAAAGGGCCGAAAAGTCCCGTTTCGTTCCTTTTTGTCACAAACGGAAGGCTAGGCCTTCAGATCTGGTCAAAAAGACCAGATTTTGCACATCTCCGACCACCATCTACGGTGGAGACACGACAGAGGCGCAGTGTTTGACGACCGAGCCATGGTCGACGGTAGTGAGAGAGAGTGAGAGAGTTGAGAGAGTTTTGAAGTTTTTTTTTAAAATAAGAGGGCTAAATGTTTTTTTGGTCAAAAAAATTAGTTTATATAAAGGTGCTAAATGGCACCGTTTTAAGGATAGTTTAAAAGGCCCCCAAAAGACGTCGTTTTGGGGCCAAACTCGAAATCCGATATAATATCCCGAATTAGGGCCTAATCGGAATAGTGGTTTCGTGACCACAAATTCGAGATAGAAATAATTATTTTATAATTATTTTGAGGTTTATGATATGATTGCATGATTGTGTGAAAATTTCGTGATGAAATTCTATGCCTAAAGTGCTTAAATTGAAAGTAGGGACTAAATCGAATAAGTTGCAAAACTTGCATTCTAGAAGTTTTTAGTATGAAATTGTTTTGGAATATTAATGAGGAGGTCTTAAATAGCAATTTGACCAATTTTAAGTTCATGGACAAAATTAGGACATGGAAGGAATTTTTGGAAAGTTTAGTAGTAAGGGTATGTAGGTCATTTAGTTATTAAAATGAATTAAAAACAAAATTAAAAGCCAATTTTTGTCCATCTTCTTCATTAGGCCGAAATTTCAAGGGTTCTCCATAGCTAGGGTTTGTTTCAAGCTTCCAAGCTCCATAGTAAGTGATTCCAAGCCCCGTTTTTAATGATTTTTATGTTTTTGAGATCCCGGTAGCTCGATTAAGCTTGTGCTAACAATAATTCAACTTAGGGTTCATATTTGGAAAAATACCCATAGGTGAAATTTGTGTATTTTGATGTTTTATGATAGAATATGGGGTTTTAAATTATGTTAGACAACTTGTGCTACTCGGTTTTGAGTGAAAACGAGTAAAAGGGCTTAATCGGTAAAAATACCTAATAGTCATAAGTACATGTTAGAGTGAGAATTTGATGTTGCCATAGAAGAGAAAAGTGATCAGCATGTTGTAAAACATAAGAATAAGGAATAAAGTTTAATCCCGAGCCTAGGGGAAAAAATGTAAATATGCAAAAGTTTAGGGGTAAAATTGTAATTTTGCCAAAATTTGAGTTAAGGATTAATTTGATAATGTGAGTATTAAATAAGCTAAATGTGTTATTTTAGATCAAGAAAGACGTGGAATCGACCTCAATCGAGGAAAAGAAAAGATTGTGGACTAAATTGCAAAATCTTTGTATTTTGGTACCAAGGTAAGTTCATGTGTAAATAATGTAGCATAATGGTTATTTTTAAGTTATTGATGTTAATTATATGTTATGCTAAATTTTATTATGAAATGTATGCTTTGTGGTTAATTTCAAATAATATGTAAATTATGTGAACTACTTGTTAAATATAATTGTTACCGAGTATTGATTTCGGCATTCTACGGAAGACGGCAAGGATAAGTGTTCGAGGAAAAATCCCGTTTGAACCTTAGGAATAGATTAGGATACAAGTGACATGTCACTAGGATGGTTGAGCATCCGAACTCGTTGAGTTGAGTCCGAGTTCACTTATGGATGCGAATGTCCGAACTCGTTGAGTTGAGTCCGAGTTCGTGAGATGTAACTAGGCATCCGAACTCGTTGAGTTGAGTCCGAGTTCACTTATGGATGCGAACGCCCGAGCTCGTTGAGTTGAGTCCGAGTTCGCTTATGGGCGGGTTACATGATTGCTTGATTGAATATGTGGCACTTATATGCAAATTATCCATGTATCCGAATTATATTCCGATGTGTTCAACGGGTAAAGTTCTACTTAATGGAGGAATATTCGAGATGTAAAGAGAAGTATTGGTGAGTGATGTGAAATGGATATTTTGGACAGGTATGTATTTAACCCTCGGGTTGAGTATTGATACAACCACTATAAGGTAATAAGATGATGAAAAATGATCAGAAATGTGATATGTGTTTTAGTGATGTATGCTAATGTTGATTGGTATAACTGTTTGTTATGTTACTTATTATTTGCATATGAACTTACTAAGCATTTATGCTTACTCCCTCCTTCTTACTCATTGTAGTTTTGGACAAGCCAGCTCAGGAGTCGGGATAGGTCGAAGGCTCAGTCACACTATCCGGAAGACTTTTGGTAAATGGCTTGTAAATTTAAGTATGGCATGTATAGCAATATACCTATTTTGTGTAAATGATCTTATGGTATGGTTGTGGAATGGTTGAGGAAATGCTTGATAATGATAAATTATGAAAATGGTTAGTGTAGATTATGTTTGATGTTAAGGAAAACTATTAAGATACTTAGTGCATAAAAACTCATAAAAAGGATGAAATTTGCCATAAACAGAATACTGCAGCAACACTGACGCGAGCTTGAAAATTTATTAAAAATCATAGCAATTGAATTTGGTGATGGAATACATATCAAATTGAAGCTTATTATGTCTAGTTTCACATGAAACAAAACAGGTAAAGGAATTATATGTTAGAAGATATTTGAATTTTAGTGAAACAGGGTCATAGCAGTTTTTGAATCCCCTGTTCCAACTTTAGAAATTAATTATAAATTATAAAGATATAATTAGGTGGTATATTTTATATCCTCAGAATCCTTATTGAGTCTAGTTTTAGTAGAAACAAATCTCATAGTCATATGAATTTTGTACAGAGATAAATGTGGTTCGTAGTAAACAGAGGTCAGACCAGTCGAGTCCTGAAATAGGGGTAACTTTAACTAATAAACTGTACTAATTGGCCTAACCAAAAATTCTATAAAAAATTTAGTAGATAGGTATATGAGTCTAGATTCAGGAAAAATTTACTGATCTTGATTTTGAGTTTTGTAACTCGAGATATGATTTTTCTTGTGACTGTGACGCAAGTAGCTTAAAAGCTGTGAATGTAGAAACAATAATCCAAAGTTCTAAAAATGTTAAACTAAGCTTAGTAACACCTCATACTCGACTCCGGCGATGGTCTCGGGCGTGGGGGCGTTACACGACCCACCCTTTATAGGATCCGCATGTTTTTTTGAAATGGGTTATTTGCGCCTAGAGTCCTTTCGCATTTTCATTTCTATGCAATCTCGTCCCATTTATATTTTTTTATTTTTAATTTGGCCCGAATATTTAATTTTTGTTTCGATCTGGTCTTTGAGCCATTTAAATGCATATATTGGAACAACGTCGTTTTGGTGATAGGGCACAATTGCCCAGTGATCCCTATGATGTGGCCTGTATTTTATTTTGGTCCTTATATATTTATTTCTTTGTCTTTCTTACCTCTGATTTTATTTTTGTTTTGATTGAGTCCCTATTTCATCGAACTTTAACCTTTTTTTATTTATTTTACTATTCTATATTAAATTATTTTTTATTTTTTATTTATATTATGTTATTTTATTATATACATATTTTTTAATATATATTATCTTTTATGTATTATTTAGTTTAAACCCTTTTTAAATAAAATTTAAAATTTGTTGTGTCTTTTATTTTTATTTATTTATTTTTTTTAAAAAATCATTTTATTATTTATCTAAGGTTATTATTTATTTTAAACATATGATTTATTTTATACTAATATATATATGTATACATATTATCAATTTTAAAATTTGCCATAAATTGTTTTGTTATTTCTTTTTTATATCATTTATTTTTTTTATATATATTCTTATTTTATTTTTATATTCGATTTTCTTCTTTATATAAAATTTTATTTGATTTCTTAGTTTTATTTTATCTATGTACATATTTTCTGAATTGTCATTATTTGCTTTATGTTTTTATTGATTTGTTCATTTCTTTTAAGATTTGGATTTTTTTTTATTTTTATCATTTTTATTATTATTATTTTCATATTAGTCTTAGCATTGATGTTGTATTATTTGTGCTATTAACTATATTTTATTATTATCCTTTCTTTTAATTGTCTATATTAGCTTTAAAATTGGTCCATTATGTAATTTTCATGAATTGTTTTTTAGTATTTGTGTTTTATAATTATTTAGCATAACAATTTTATTCACAAATCATAGTATTAAATAAAAATACATTGTTACATGTTATTCAAAAGTTTTCAAAACAAGGCAGTTTTTTTGGAAATTCGAGAAAATTGTGCCCTAACTTACTGGGTTTCAGTTTTTCTCGTTTAACCTAAATAACCGAATATCCTTTTAAAATTTAAATACATGATTTTTAAAGGCAAGCTTATTCTCGAGGGTTTAAAATGTTGTGTCCTAACGTACTGGATGTGGCATTTTATTACTTCAGGACAAGAAGGTCTTTAGCATTTGTTTCGATTTACTCAAGCAAATTCTTCATAAAAATCAACACAAAATTTATTACTTCGGGACAAGAAGGTCTTTAGCATCTGTTTCGATTTACTCAAGCAAATTCTTCGTAAAAATCAACGTAAAAAAGAGAGGATCGTATTTTTAATTCTTTTCAGGTTTTCAACTTCTGACGTTAAGACATTAACTAATCAATTAGGTACCAATTTTGGGCGTTACGAGGGTGCTAATCCTTCCTCGTACGTAACCAACTCCCAAACTCGTTTTCTTGAATTTCGTAGATCAAAATCACTGTGTTAGTAAAACAAAACATTTTATTAAAACAATCAAATTACGAGGTGACCCGATCACACCTCAATAAAAAAGGATTGGTGGAGACTCCTATTTTTCGTTTTTACTTTTAAAATATAGTCGACCCCGTTTTCAAAAAAATGGTTTTGACACATATAAAAAATTCACTTTCCAATATGAAAAGATAGATTTTAGATATTTGTCATCAATTAATTAAATAGGGTATAAATAAAGTTGAGTTAGCATATTTAATGGTTTAGATTTACTTCCTTCAATTCAATGATGGAGATTATTTTAAGTCGAATGAGGACGAAACCATTAAAGATTGTATCATAGTTGACAACGATTTAATATGTATATGAATGAAGATTATCATATGGTAACAGTGTGAAAACCTAAATGATTTAATCAAGAATTGATGGCTCGTTTAAAAGGATTGAATTCATTAGTTTAAATTTATTATTTATGGTTAAAATATGCTTCAACTTTGTATTTTTTGTATATTTGAAAATTAGTTCTTTTATTTATATATTTAGGATATTAATCTCTTTATTTTTTATATTTTAAAATTTATTTTTAATTATTAACACTATTAAAATTTTTTCCGTTGAATTCGCTCTGGCATTTTAAAATTAAAAAAAGAACTTTTTAGCTTTGTAACCAAAATAATGCATTTGAATTTAACAAAATAACTTTAATCAGGATAACAATTGGATTTGCATTTTAAAATCTAAAAATCAAGGGACAAAATTCCTAAAAATAAAAGAGAACCAAATTCCTAGTATACAAAATTACAAGAATTTGAAACATATTTTAACCCTTATTCATTCATGGTTTAATAAATCATTTGATACCTCAATTTGAGAAACTTTTTGTAATATGATCCATGCATGTTTTGTCTAATGTGGTACATATATTTGGTAAAAGTTTTACATTTTGATACCCAAAGTTAATGACATTAATTTTTTAGTGTTTAATTCAAGTTTTGAGTTGATTTGATAAAAGTTAATTTATAATATTATTAGGATTAAATTTTATGATTTTGTTAAAAAATAAATTTAGTGTTAATCATGAATTTGTTTAATTTGTTAAATGAAATCTAAAAATTTGTACCACTGGTAGGCGCCACTGGTGACTTTATCTGATAAACGACACCAGTGGTCAATTTTTGACTTATTTAATCGTCAAATGAAGATGAGATGAGAAGGAGAGTTTTAAAAAAAAACTAGCATAAGAGAAGGAAGAAGATATAGAGAAGAAAGAAAGAAAGAAATGACAAGAAAAAATGAATGATAAGGTAGTTTTGTTTTTTTTTTTTAAAATAAAATGGATTATGACGAGGATAAATTATTTTGTTATAAATGAGTTTAACAGGTTAAATGTAAGAATAAATGTTAGAGGGTAGAGAGTGTGAAAAAAGAAGAAGAGTAAATATGGTTGTATATGTATGAAAAGAGAACTAAAAAAGTCTAAGCTTATGAATGAAAAATTTTGCATATTGTTATAATTTTGGTCACATATTTTTTTTTGGTTCGAAATTGTTTTGAGAATTTTGATTTGTTTTTTAACATATTTAGTATTGGATATGGATAATCAGTTTTTCGTATGCATTTATTTTGATAGAGTAATTTTGACAACAACCGTGGGATGTATATTTGAATGTCGCCAACAAATAGTAATGAGATTTAATAAAAATGTCTCATTTGATGATATGAAGGAAATGATTAGTGCAAAAATTGATAGACGTTGTAGGAGAAGGATCTTGAAACTTTTTTACAAGTTTCCATTTTCGACAGATCTCTTAAAATTCACTGAAATGGAACTTATAGACGATGAAGATGTGGATACAATGGTCGCTCTTTATTGTGGGAATCGGAGCAACCAAAATGCACCGATTCAGTTATTTCCTGAGTTAGCTGGTGTCGAGCCAACTCAAGATCCCACTCCATTAGGTGAAGAACATGGAGCTCAAGAGTTGTTTATGGTGGTTTTGATATCGTACATTGATAGTTAATCAACTGTACGCGAGATCGACATCGATCTTAATACTGCATCTGAGACTGATGTGGTTGGTGATGATGTTTACAATAGTAGTGGTCCTTCTGATCACGAGGTTGATAGTGATAATGATCCTGATGTAGACGAGGTCCCAGATGATATTGACGATGAAGGCATGAATGACGATGGAAACGTTAACGTGTCTTCAATCGGGAACTAGATTTGTCATATTGTGATACACAATAATCTTAGGGCACACATGTCGCGGATAGACTCTGATGCGACGCACGCAGTATAGTTCCCAAAGTACCCTGAAATACTAACTGCTCACTGGCTGACTGTAGATTCCAATTTTGAGGAGTTGTTCGTGGGCCAGAGATTCAAAAGTAAGGAATAGTACGTATTTGCCATTAAGTGGTATAGCATGAATATATCAATGGACTACAAAGTCGCTGTGTCTAAACCGACAATATATATTTAGGGGCGTTAGAGGTCGGTGGAAGGCTACAATTGGTGGGTATGAGCTGCATTTATCTAGAAGTCACAGATGTAGGGGATACGAAAATTTGTTGGGCCTCACATATGCAATTTAACACGTATGATAGAAGATTATCGAAAACTTGATTCCAAAACTATCTATACGTGCATCATGCTAATGGTGAAGGACATGCCGACCATTAAATTTTCGGTACTGATTGTCGAAATCCAATCACAATTCCAGTATCGAGTATCATACCGAAAGGCATGGATAGCTAAACAGATGACAATAGAGCAATTGTACGAAGATTTTGAGGTGTCGTACAATGAGATACAGAGATAGATAGCTGTTATGCGGGAGTACGAATCGGGGACTGCCATTGAGCTGTAGACACGACTTTATTACAGCCTGGATGCCTAACTACAACAGGAAAAATAATTTTCTAATGGAAGTTCTAGATGTTTGATTCATGCGTGCGCGCATGTCCCCATTACAAGCCGTTTTTGCAAGTAGATGAGACCTGACTATACGACAAATATACACAGATCCTACTTGTTGCGGTTGGTCAAGGTAGGAACAAGAACGTGCTCCCGATAGCGCTTACCATCGTAAATGATAACTTTACGAACTTGCAGTGGTTTGTTATTAGTAACGATAATATTTACATCATTTTCGATATAAGGAAAGGATTAATTGCCGCCATTAGGCATTCCGGTATGCCATGGAGATCCATTTACTACATCCGACACATCGCGCTAACTTCTACCAAGATTATAAGAGTACAGACTGGTGGAGATAAGTTGTAAGAATGGGTAAATGATAACTTTATCTTTTCAATATATAACCTAATATTTTAAGATGAGACTGTAACTTATATTTTCTTAATATATACACAACATACGAGCTAAAGCCACACATTTTCTGGCTAAGGATGGCTCGAATTGAGAGTGACATGGAGGGTCATACGAACACACCTTTCTGAAAATGGTTGGGTACCATGGAGCCATGACAATAGGCTTAAAGTTTCGACGAGGATTTTCTCTATGGTTATATGACCACTAACTTGGTGGACGGGGTTAACTCAGTGTTGATGAAAACATGACATCTTTCAATTTCATTGCCTTCTCAGCTACATTCTGCAGGTTGGCTAGCTTGATCCTAAGAATAGGGCAGCAACAAGTCAACCAGATGGATGCGGGACACATGTTTGTCGAAAATGTTAGGAATGAAGTGGTTGCAAACTGTTAGATGGTAAGGTCGATGAATGTAGAAGTATATTCATGACATAATGAAACGTTTTGAGTTATAGAGACCATTGGTCATCGACCAGGTATACCACCTAGGTCCTACGGAATTGATCTCTGAAATAGAGGGTGCGATTGCAGTTTATTATCCTTGTGCACATATCGTGGTAGCTTATGCTAAAGTCCTGCTCAATATTGAACAATTTATCGAGGAGGTGTACACCCTTAAGGGCACGTTACATGTAGAGGAGAACGAGTTCCTCGTCCTGCCTGACTTGTAACACCCCGTACCCGAGACCGTTACCGGAGTCGGACACGAGGGGTTCACAGACTAAATTCACTTATTTTCACAGTCCATTTAAAAATTTCCAGACTAGCTGGTTAACTGCATCACTATCGCCTTAAAAATCATATCTTGAGTTTCAACACTCGAAAACCAGTTTCGTAAATTTTTCCTGAAACTAGACTCATACATCCATCAACAAATTTTTTTCTAGAATTTTTGGTCGAGCCAATTAGTACATTTTATTAGTTAAAATCTACCCTGATTCAGGGTTCGAATACTCTGACCTTCATGCATTACGACTTAGATATATACTTGTACAGGGCTTCAATACTTATGCCGTTGGTTTCTATTGAAACTAGACTCAAAAAGGAATCTATACATATATGGCATGACTTCTAATTATCTCTGGTTAATTTATAATGAATTTCCAAAATCAGGTCAGGGGATCTAGAAATTGCTCTGGCCCCATTCCACGAAAACTTAAATATCTCTTAAAATCCGACTCATATGACCGTTTTATTTCTTCCATATGAAAAGAGATTCATCAAGGTTCGATTACATAATTTATTCACTATTTAAATCCAATCCTACTAATTTTAGTGATTTTTCAAATTCATACCACTGCTACTGTCAGCATCTGCCTTTAGGGTAGGCTTTACCTATTACATAGTTTCCATGATTTCACTAACCCTTTAACATATATAGCACAAAATATGATTGTGATTAACCATTCCAATGGCCAATCATTGCCAAGGATATCCACACCTCTCAATAACCATTACATACAAGATGATTATAACATTATGCTCAAAATATATATATAAGCCATTTTCGCATGGCTATCCAAATTTGTACAATACCGAAAGGTACATGACCAACGTCAAAAGGGTAGTCCTATACACGCCATTTTCAGAGTTCAACCAAAAGTGTACCAAAAGGGCTTTGATAGTGTGGGCGACTTCGACTTCGATAATCCCAAGTCCGATAGCTGACGAGCCAAAATCTATAAAACAGAGATTCAAAGGACAGAGTAAGCATTTAATGCTTAGTAAGTTTTGAGCAATGAAATTAAACACAACTGAAGTATAGCATTCATATAACTAAACGGATAATTTCATATACACATATTTTCAAAAAAAATCAGTCCTACTTCACATTTCCAACCCTTATATTCATACATAAGGGATCAACTTAACCAAGGACCGGAAGCTCATTAATCGACTGAGCGAATAATATTCAAAAGGAAGCAACTATTCCAATGCACATACGAAACATACCTCATTGTTGGGATTTTACGAGCGTATTAATTGAAATTGTTACAGCAAGATCGCTCATTCCCAAATCAAGTACCTTCGGAATTTAACCGGATATAGCTACTCGCTCGAATGCCTTCGGGACATAGCCCGGTTATAGTAACTCGCACAAATGCCTTCGGGGCTTAGCTCGGAATTAGTCACTAGCACAAATGCCTTCGGGACTTAGCCCGGTTATCATCCGAATATCTATGCACATATCAATAAATCATGACACATCTCTATTTCAATTTCATAACTAGAATTCAAACACAAGTCACTTATCAAGCATTATCATTTCGGCTCAATAGCTACATACAAGAGCATGATTTTGATTTACTTAAAACATGATCTAATCGAATCATAATCTAAGCTCCATTACTCAAAGACTTACCTCGGAGGTGGTCAAACAATTTCGGCGGCTATTCGATCACTTTTTCCTTTCCCTTATCCAACTGTGGTCCTCTAAGCTCTTGAGCTAATTCAAACAAATTTAACTTATTAAAGTCTCATTATGCTTGCTTATGGCCGAATATGACAAGGAGTTTGATAGGTCATATGGCCACCTTTAGCTCAAATACAAAATGGTCATAGGCATTTTTAATCACATTGAGCAATTTAGTACAATTAATCAAACATTTTCTCATGTGCACCTTTATGACCAAATACACACATCATTAACCTAATATCAATTAACTAAGCACTTAACAAATTCTCCTTGAACCGATTGTCTAAGTCAAGATAGGATCATCATTATGTTTACCTATTGCCAAATGTACAACATCAATCTATGCATTCATTCGTGTGGCCGAACATGCATGTCTATGTTGAGGCCGATTGCATACTTAATACATTCTACAAGTATGGTCACTTGTATTGACCAAATACCATTTTGTTTCAAGTTCAAAACTTGGCTAATACGCATATATGCACTATTAAAGCATCCTCTCCATTCCATCAACACATGCATTACTCATTAATATACAAAATTATATTCGGCCTTAGCACACATCTTGCTGGCCGAATTTTTCTCCATCTAGCAACATTTTATGTACTATACCGAACCAAAAAGATCAAACACCTAGCTTAATCATTTCCAAAACACTTAACCGGCCTTTGACCAAGACTTTAAACAAAGTCTATGTTCGGCTATCACACATATGGGCATTATTAGTTCAAAGTTTTAACAAGATTAATTTCTTTGATCTTAACCTAAATGGCAACCCCCATTGTTCATCTAGATTTAGCATGAAACAAACACCAACCAAGAAAACAACACCCATGGCCGAGTATCATCTTCATCACATAGCAAGATTTAAACCATGGGCTAAGTAGAACTCAAACTAACATAAAAAATATGCATGAATCTCATGGAACAACATCAAACTTACCTTAACTTAACTACAAGCATGGCCGAATCTCTTCAATATTTCCTCCTTTCTTTCCTTTGAATTTCGGTCAAGGAGAATGAAAAAGGATGGACACATTTTTTTTCTTTGTTTTCATCATTTTCCTTTTTCCATTTCTTTATTACTAGCTTTTTATTTTATTGTTTCCTACATACCACATTAGCACACCATGCTTAAAATATGCTATGCCCCATAGCATGGCCGGCCACTAGCTAAAATATTGGGCAATTTGACATGCAAACCCACCATTTCTATAACATGCATTAATAGGCCACTTTACATTTGCCTAGCACATTTCTAAATTTTCTCACATAAGTCCTATTTACTAAAATTCACCTACAATTAAACAAAATCCAAATATAAAATTTTCACACATGCATATATACATATAATAAGCATCAAATATGACAGCTAATTATTTTTATGACTCGGTTTTGTGGCCCCGAAACCACTTCCCGACTAGGGTCACATTAGGGCTGTCACATGACTTATCTACATGGGAGGTGCTTCCGACGACTTTCGAGCTTGTTACAGGCAAAGGGTTGTGTAGGAATCCGAAAGGTCATCCACAATTATCCAGAATCTATAATGAAATAGACATTAAAGAGAAATCCGATGGGAAGCTGTGTGGCATATGCTGATTAGCTAATCATAATCAAAGTAAATGCTTGCACCGAAACTACCATGCTGGATAATCGTCGCGATCGGGTGGGAATTGAGATGCTGTTCAACCTCTATTAATCGAAGTATATACCCACATTAATTACATTCACTACATGTAGAGATGATTGGATCTAAAATTTGTTGCAATTAATCTAATTTGAATTACAAAGTTAGTCTAAAGTTTGTTGCGCTTATATTTTTGTTGAATTAAATAACACTTTTTTACGTAAATAATACAAAAAACCCTTAAATTTAATAACTGAAATGGCATGCCCATAAGATTAATAACTGAAATTTTTTGTGGAGGCAAAAAAGTCATTAAATAAATACAAACTTGACTATTTAAATTGACAAAACCCCTAAAATTGATAGTTTGATGGTGTGGTCCTAGAGGTATATTTTTATGGAGGTCGACATTTACGTTTGCGGGTTATTGCGATGATCAATGTTCTCTTCCCCCGTATGTGGGGGTATGGGAAACATAAATAAAAAATCATATGCCTCAAATGCCATCGATGAACTTGAGCCAGGATGAGTGGAGTACTGTAGTGGATACGAGTCGGGAGGAGTGGAGTACTGCGGTAGATACAGGCTGGGAGGAGTGGAGTACTAAGATAGATACGGGCCAAGAGAAGTGAAGTACGGTTGAAGATTTCAAACTCTAAATGATATTCGTGGCCTGATGAGTTCTGGAAATAGTCATCACCCCCAAGTCTAAATGATAAGAACCATCCCAGAGTGTAGCTCCAGCTCTACCTCTAGCTCGGGTGAAGGAGGCTGATGTGGAAGGGGATGGGAGGGTTGCCCAAGTCGTGTCATGTGCGGGAGGACTACCATCGACTGCCCACCAAACAAAAATGGTTTCCTCATCTCAAAGTACCACTGTATGTACTCTAATGAGGGTTACAGATCCAAAGCACGATCCATTTGAGGTACCCACCCCAACTGGTTGTTCCATATTGCAATATATTCTTCATGCACTTTTGCCCAATCAATTCTATGTTTCCCCCTCTTGTTAATCCCATTGATGTCCCCCAACCGTATTGGCAATGTCAGGATATACTGTATGCAACCGGATTGCCAGAGTACTCGATCACCATGATACCACTCCACTGTTTGAAAATTGATAATGAGTGTGTTAATGCACCATAGGTTTTAGTGGACGTGAATAGACAAGGGAATAATAACCATAATTTCTAGGGTCCAAATGAACTATACAGTTAATAACATGGTTATATTAAAGCGGGTTGAGTGAGATAAAATAATAAAATGTCATGAATATAAGAAAATCTTACCCCCTCTCCAGCATGATTCTCGATCATCAGACGGTATATCGGAATCGTGTATGACCTCTCGATACCTGGATTAGTGCTCCATCTATGAAAACAAATTGTTAGAATAATATAATTTTAAAAAAAGTCAACTAATTGTTATAATGAGTAAAAATTCATCACCTATTAATAAGTGGAAATACATATGATTGTTGACTGATCGATACCAAGAATGACATCCGGTAAAGCGCCCAAGACTGCAGCAATATGAGGTATCCGCCTATGTCCACTGCAGGAGGATTTGTCATTTGACAAAGTTCGCGATACAACATGGTTAACACTACGGACCCCCAACTGTAGGAACGGATGTTATGCAAATTAGATAATAGAGGCAAGTACATCAAGTGGACCTTGTTACCATTAGCATCCGGCATGAGTACACCCTCTATAAGGTGTATAGTGTAAGCTCGAACGACGTGCATCACTTCCCATTCACTGGCAGTACTCAGCAAATGCTCGAAATTGGCCTTTAGCCATGAAAACCTCAAGCCCGTAGAATTTCCCTCACTAGGTGATCGTCCAAGTAAGTCATGGCAAAGGGTGGTCGACCTAGAGATCGAACTTACGCCCGTGACTGCATTCCTGTTGACGGGGAGCCTGAGCTATAGTGGAACATCCTGTAGAGTGATGGTGCACTCCCCGCACGGCAAATGAAATGTGTGGGTCTCCGGACGTCATCGCTCGACCAAAGCGGATATTAAGTCCTATCGCAGATTAAAAGTCTGCATCAATGCTGCAGATTCGAATTCGGTTAACTCCAAGTATGGCATTAGACATTCATCTGGCAGAAAGCCTACACTATTAACATGTCCCCTTAATGCACGGTATGGGCACTGAAATTTTTAAATTAGTAAAATAGTTAATTTAATCTAATTTAATTTCGTAAATGACGTGAGTAAAAAATAACAATTTTTTTTACCATCTCATTAATAGTACTTGATATGTGATTATCATTATTAATCAAAGAACCCAGTTGTTCCAAATCTACAAATAAAAAATAATAATTCATTTAATTTGTTGCAAAAAACACAGTAAATAATTTAGAATTTGAGAAACAAAAAAACACAGTAAATATATGAGTAACAAAAAAACCGTAAAAAAATAAAAAAATAAATCATAATTTCTCATATTTTGCCTACAATAAAAAAATTATTTTAGTTTACAATAATAATATAATTAAAATAAACATAAACTATCTAAACATAAAAAATATACGAATCAACAAAAAAGAAAAAAGAAAAGAAACATACCTGTTTAGTTTCTTTTAAACAACCTATAAAATTATATAAAAACAAATTTAATCAACATTTCAATAAATCAATAAAAAATGTATAAATAAAAAACAAATAAAATTACATTATAAAAAATTTACATTCATAAAAAATCACAAAACAGTAAACTAAACACTAACAATTTCTAAACTAATCATAAATTACTAACAAAATAACTATAAAATAATTTTAAAAATAAATTTACATTCATAAAAAATCACAAAACGCTAAACTAAACACAAAAATTAATAACCTAATTATAAATTACTAACAAAATAACTATAAAATAATTTTAAAAAATAAATTTACATTAATAAAAAATCACAAAATACTAAACTGAAAACAACAATTTATAACCTAATCATAATTTATTAACAAAATAACTATAAAGTAATTTAAAAAAATTACATTAATAAAAATTCACAAAACACTAAACTAAAACATCAAACAAATTATAACATAATCATAAATTACTAACAAAATAATTTTAAAATAATTTAAAAAATTGAATTAATAAAAATTCACAAAATACTAAGCTAAAACACAAAGAAATTATAACATAATCATAAATTACTAACAAAATAATTTTAAAATAATTGTAAAAAAATAAAAAAATTACATTCATTAAAAGCATTATACCATAAACACTAAAAAAACAATTTATAATAATTAATAAAAAAATAAAAAATATAATTAAACCCTTTAAATTTAAAAAAATATTATATACTAAAATAATACATACTTTTTTTTCTTTCTTCTTCTTCTTCTCCTTCCTCTCCTTGTAATAGCCTATTTTTAGTCAAGCTAGAATAGTGGTTTCGAAATCACAAATCCGAGGTCAAAATATTTATTTTATTATTATTTTAATGTTTACAACATGATTGAATGATTGTGTGAAAATTTGGTTTAGAAATTTTACGTTTGACTAGTCAATTTGATAAAAAGGACTAAATCGCGTAAAGTGTAAAATGCATTCTATTAGTTAAAAGTACTAAATAGCTATGAAATTAAATAGTTAAGAATTTATGTTGCAATTAGACCATTTGAAACTTGAGTGGACAAAGATGGACATATATAAATGAATTTTAATGTTTTTATTAAAGGATAATTTAGTAATTTATGTAATTAGGTTAATAAAATAAAACAAAAACCAAATTTTTAGTGCTTTCATCTTTCTTAGCCGATTCTCAACATGAAGGATAGCCATTTTTAAGCTTTAAAATTCAGCCAAGCTTGTATATCTAACTAAGGTACGATTTTTGTCTTGTTTTTAATGATTTCTATATTTTTGAGATCGTTGCAATTAGGTCTTGTAAAAGCCCGTTTTTAGTCAAATCAGAATAGTGGTTTTGGGACCATAAATATGAGGTCGTAAAATTATTTTAATATTATTTTAAGTGTTTACAACATGATAGTATGTATGTCTAAAAGTTTTGTGAAGAAAGTTTATCGTTCAAATAGTTAATTTGATAAAAAAGACTAAATCGCGTAAAATGTAAAAGTGCTATTCTATTAGCTAAAGGTATCTAATAGCTATAGAACTTTAAATTAAAGGTTCTTATATTGTAATTAGACCATTATATTGATGAGTGGAAATTTATGGACATGTTATAAATTGTTTTAAAGGTTAATTAGTAAGGTTAATTTAGTAATTAATAAATAAAACAAAACCACAATTTGGTGTCCATCTTCTTCATTGCCAAAAATTAAAGAAGGAAAACACCATTTTTGTGCTTTTGAAAGTTGAGCCTTGGTTCCTTAAGTATGTAAGTGATTTTTGACTCGGTTTTTAATGATTTCTATGTTTTTGAGATTGTTGCAACTAGGTCTAGCTAGCCCAGGGACTATTTTGCAAAAGTGTTTAAGATTTTAGATGTTTCCATTGATGAATATGTATGATTTTTGAGGTTTGATGATAGATTTTGAATAGTTTTTGATAGTTAAACAAGTTTTATAAAGTGATTTTTATTAAAAATACAAAATAGGGATTAAATTGAGAAATGTGTAAAATTAATGGGTAAAATGTGAAATAAATAGAAATTATGGGCTGTTAGGGGCATTATGGTAATTCTGCTAGCATGGATATAATTGGAATTTCATTAATTTGTGATTTTATGAAATAACGACTAAATTGTAAAAAATGTGAAAGTTTAGGGGCAAATGTGTAAAATAGCTCTAATGCATATTTTCTATTGAATTGAATAAATATTTGATTAAATGAGTTAATTTTTAATATATTTAGATCAAGAAAAATGGAATTCGGATCAGGATCGGGGAAAAACGAAAGTTATTGAACTAATCGACTCAACTTGCCATTTTAATATCTGAGGTAAGTTTATATGTAATAAGCATTGTTATAATTATGCTTTTAATGCTTCGATAGTGCATAAATTGTATAGACGGGACTATAGTCATGTTCAGCGACAAATCAGATATATATGGTACTTAGTGTGCAATTCGACATAGCTTCGGCTATATATGGCACTTATGACACTTAGTGTGCGATTTGAGATAGCTTCGGCTATGTACGACACTTAGTGTGTGAGATAAAGAGTATTCAATGGTATTCTGAATATGTATGAGCTTGTTATGGATTAGTACAGGTATGTACATGCATAGTATGAGCTTTAAAACAAAGAAGTTACGAAGTTTCTATATAAGCGTATGAATAAGCATGTGAAAGGTTTGTTAGAAATCATGAATTTCATGTTAATATGTTTAAATTGATGATGGTGTTGTGACAACCCTAATTTGGCCCTAGTCGGAGAGTGGTTTCGGGATCACAAAAATAATTAGATGTTATATTCTATGTTTATTTCATGTGAAAGTGCATGTGTGAAAATTTCATGCTTTGATTTTGCCATTTGTGAGTGAAATTATGAAATAGGACTCATGTGAAATTTTTTGAAAATGCTATAGGCTAATTTGTAGTGGCCAAATAACTTATAGTATGAAATAGGTAGATTTGCATGTCAAATTTCCCACCTTAAAACATAGTGGCCGGCCATGATGGGCATGATAAGCATTTGTGCAATTTTTTTTATTGAAATTATGGCATAAGTATGGCACAAATAATATATGTTATTTTGTGTCATAAAATGCTAGTAATAAAATAACAAAAGGAAGTAAAAGACAGGGTTTTTTGTTCATCCTTGTTCTTTATAGCCGAAAATAGGAGAGCAAGAGGGAAAAAGCTCTTGAAAAATTCGGTCACTAGGGGAAGAAAATCCAAGGTAAGTTCATGGTAGTTTACTTCTATCTTGATTTTCATGAGTTCTTCTTGATTCTACCTTAACTCATAAAGCATATTTTTTATTTTTGGTTGTGTTGTGAGCATTCAATTATGAACAAAAATGAAGGAAATGGTTGTTGTTTCATGTTCTTTTGATGAATAATGGAAGATAGGTGAAGTTGAGCCAAACAAATGAGAATGCATGTGCCTTAGATGCTAAGGGGGAAAATCGGCTAACATGTTGTGTGTATTATGGCCGAATGTGAACTTGGATAACATTGAGTAATGTTTGTGCTTTAAAATGATTAAATGGAGATTATGCTTAAGTGAAATCATAGGTATGTGATGATTGATTTGTGATATGCATGTTTGAATAACATGCATGCAAGTTATGTGTGAAAGAGTGAATTGGTAATAAATCTGCTTAGGACAGCAGCAGTAACATGATTTTGGAAATCACCATAAATTGTGAGAGATGAGTTAGAAGCTGAATAAATTATGTAATTAAATATTAATGAGTCTAGTTTCTTATAAAAGAAACTGTGTAAGCAAAAGAATTTCCGATAATGAGATATTTGAAGTGATGTGGGACAGGGTCAGAATGACTTCTAGATCCTCTGTTTTGTTTTTATAAAATCATTATAAATTGTAAAAAAATGATCATAAGATTAAATTTATATTATTAGACTCCTTAATGAGTCTAGTTTCAAATGAAATAAACGAGAACATATTTTGAATTCTGTACAATGAGAAAATTGATTTGTAGTGAGGAGTGGTCAGATTAGTCAAACAATGAAATAGGGAAACTTTAAGAAAAATCTGGTATTGATTGGACAAACCAAAAATTCTAAAAATTTTATGGATGAAATATATATGAGTCTATTTTCAGGGAAAATTAACGGCACTTGATTTGGAGTTTCGTAGCTCTAGTTATAAATGATTTAGTGACTGTTGCTCAGGAAGAGCTTGCAGTGAAATTATGATTATGTGGTAAACATTGACAAAAATTTGTTAATGAGTTGCTTATTGATTTCTTATAAGCTTACTATGATCAGTAGGTGTGAAATTCGAATATATATATATATTATATTTTGAAAGTGATGCTGGAATAGTCGAATAATGACTAGTTTAAAATCTTTGAATTTAAGCTCAAGAGCATAGAGGGGCAAATTCGGATAAGGGAAAAGAGAAAGTAATCGAATAGCCATTGTAATCGTTCGGCAACGTTCAAGGTAAGTTCTTAAGTGTTTAAGCTTGATTCCTTTTTATATGCCTAAGAGCTAAATTAATATGGCAGAGAGATGTAAATTTTATTTAGTTAATGTGCCGAATATGTAATGATTTAAGGCTATAAGCCGATCATGGCTATTATGCTTAAGTTGAATTGGATTTGGAAATTTGATGCACTAAATGAGTGTTACAATGAATAAACTATGTCGTATATGTGCTGGTAGAGATATCATGATTTGTGATTATTAAATATCTAAAGGAAACCATGATGTGTATAAAATTATTTTTATTAGTCCTTTGTGGTAGTCGAATGTGGCTTGGTACTAAAGTGATTAAATGTGAACTTCGATGAGGTAACTGCTAGTGATCGATGATATAAGTTATGCATTATAATATATATTCGGGTTTCAAACCTAGCAGGCGTAATGCCGGTGAAATGACATCGGACTTAAAGGTCTAGCAGGCTTATGGCCGACGATGAAATCAGGTTATTACCTAGCAGGCAAATTGCCGGTAAACTATTAAAAGTGTGGTGCTACAAGACTATGGGCTAATACGATATGTGGATTTGTTCCATAAAGTAAACTATTCAGGTACGAACAACCTAATTAAGTACATGTGAATTAAATGAATTTGATGATTGATGTGAATCGAACATATAAGAAATGGTTTCATGTTTATGTTCAACTATGAGACCTTGTGTTAAATCGACAATCGATTTTGTTCAATTTATTAAGTTGGTCAGGTATGTGATATGTACTTATGCATGTTAAATCGACTGGAATTGAATCATGAATGTGAATTGAGAAGCATAGGTGAAAATGCCTATGTCATATATATGAGTAAGGATAAAATCATCGTAAATTATCGATAAGGATGGGCTATGTGCGAAATCATCTTATAATTGCTAATTTGAATGGTTGTGTGCAAATCAGTGAGCAAGATGTATTGTATTGAGATGATGCTCCAGTGAAAATATACATATGTTCTTTGTGTTGAATGAATATTAAATTAAAGTTATGAGCTGTATGTGAGTAGCATATCTAGTCGAATTTGATACTATTAAATGATGTACTAAGATATGTGTTCCAATGTGGAAATTAAACCCTATGTGGTTGAAAGGATGAAAATCTTTGTTCATAGATATGTGTTTCAGTTATACATGATTGAAGTATAAGTTATGAAAGTGGGAAAGAACAGGTGAATTGTCTATCGAAATGTGATATTCGGGCTTCGGGCCTAGCAGGCTATAATGCCGGTGAAATGATATCGGGCTTTGAGTTAGTAGGCTATGATGCCGGTGAAATATTATTTGAGCCTTTGAGCCTAGCAGGCTATAATGTCGGTGAAATGAAATGTTATGTGAATTCAGTGTTCCTTGTAAGATAGGGATTTAGCCGAATGTTTAAGATGAAATGATGTGTATTATATCATGCTTATATGGCCTAATGGTAAGTATAACATGTTGGTAAATATGCAATGTGCTTTTATAATCGATTGATAAGTTTGAAATGAATGTGAGTAAAATGTTATGCATAAGCTATCAAATACTAAGTGTGAAAATAAGATGAAAGAAAAGTGTTGAAATGTGTTAATATATGATTAAATATGCATGATATTTGTATCCGGCTTAAAGACCGCAGGCTATGTGCTGGAATTATATCTGGGTGAAATCCCACAGGCTTCGTGCTGGTATTATATCCGGGTTAAATCCTGCAGGCCTAGTGCTGGTATTATATTTGAGCCTTTGAGCCTAGCAGGCTATTATGCCGGTGAGACACTATTCGGGCCTGTGGGCCTAGCAGGCTATAATGCCAGTGAGATACTATTCGGGCTTTCGAGCCTAGCAGGCTATAATGCCGATGAAATGATAATCGGGCCTCGATCCTAGCAGGCGAAATGCTTGTGATTTGAGAAAAGTCTAAGACTAAGGTACCTCGTGTTAGATTGACAAATGAATACATTCAATACGTTAAGTGGGCCAGGTACACATTATGTACTCATATGTGAGTTTGATTTGAAGTGAATCATTAATGTGTAATGTGATACATATGTGAATAAATGTTATAACTATATCTATGATCATGATACATTGGGTCAGGGTGTGAAAGTATGTGAAAGTATTTGAGTTAATTATGTTATATGAATTCAGATTAAGTATGATAAGAATGCTGAACATGCATTATGTGTTTGTGTGTATTCGGCCAGATGGCAATATACTTAGAATATGGCCTCTTGAGAAATTGAATAATCGAAGTATAATTGCATTTATTTGTTTGCATTGCTTAAAACTTACTAAGCTTATGAAAGCTTACTCCGTTGTTACATTCCTCTATTTTGTAGATTGTTGGCTCCAATTATTTGGTCGGGTTGGAGTTCGTCGGAGATATTATCACACTGTCGAGCTCACGCTATTGGTGTAAGTAAATCCTAGTATTTCGAGTTTATGGCATGTATAGGGTTTTAATGTTGAGTATGTGATACTATAAGTTAGCCAAAGGTGGTGGCTTGTATTGATAAAGTGTTTTGGCCATGTGAATTGGCCTATGTTGGCTAGTGATGTTTTGGGCCTCGTAAGCCCATATATGGGACAGATTGCATGTGAAAAGAAAAGATTTAAATTGATTGAAATTTTTTGGCGCGATTTTTGTGTGATTGACTGAGTTTAAGTCGGGTAACACCTCGAACCCTGTTCCGGCGAGGGATACGGGCGAGGGGTGTTACAGGTGTATTAGTGATTAATTAAGTTTACATCATACGAACTTACTAAGCTATAAAACTTACTTTATGTATTTTCCCATGTTTTGTAGTGATATCGAAGCTAACTCGGATTTGTGGATCGTCGGAGATCGTTTCACACTACCACTTACCACTTGGTACCTTTGAATTTTGGTATATTAAGAAAATGACATGTATAGGTGTTTTGAGTCATTTCGGTTATGGATTGATAGTGATTTTGGTCAATTGTAATGACTTGTAATGGCATATGTTTTGGTTTGTAAATAGAGCCATGAATGTTGGCTTAATTTAGTAGATTTGATTATGTACATATATGTGCATATATGGTTGATATTTTGAGTCCATAATGGATATGTGAATGCCTTATATTATGTAGTTTGTGGAATTGATATCATGCTTATGAATTGGTGCAAAATGATGCATGATAGGTTTGAGTCCAAAAATGGATATGTGAATGACTTATATTATGTAGTTTATGGAATTGATATCATGCTTATAAATTGGTGCAAAATGATGTATGATAGGTAAGAATTTAACTAGATGATTTGATATGAGTTTTGGTATGTTTTTATTGGATAAAACTTGAGGTATAAGCATATTGGTTGCTAGTATTGGAAACGGTATAAATTAGCCTTGTTTATGGCTAAATTGGATGTTTAGTTATAGTATGAATTGGTGTCATTTTGGTTGTATAAGTGAATATAAGTGTGGGTGCCAAATTGGCTTGGTAAATAATCTATTTTTGTCCACACGGGCAGAGACACGGACGTGTGTCTCAGCCATGTGTGATACACGATCATGTTACATGGCCGTGTGTCCCCTGATATTGAAACTGAAATGAAGTCAGTATGTTCCACACAGTCTCACACACGTACGTGTGATCGACTGTGTGGCGCAAGTCAATATACCCCCTATTTGGCACACGGCCTAGCACACAAGTGTGTGACTTGGTCGTGTTGCATAAGTTAGTATATCCTACAGGTTTGGCACGGCCTAGCACACGGCCTAGCACACGAGCGTGTGTGGCCACTTCGAAGGGCACACGGGCTAGACACACGGGCGTGTGGTAGGCCGTGTGACCTAAGTCAGTAACCTCACTTGTTTGGGCACGGGCTGGGACACGACCATGTGCTCCCATTTTGAATGTTCACACGGCCTATGACACGGGCGTGTCTGGTGGCCGTGTGAGACACACGGCTTGTCCACATGGGCGTGTGTCCCCTGTATTAAGAAAAATTTCCCAAGTTATTAGTTTAGCCCCAAACCACTTCTAATGTATGATTAAGGCGTCGTCGGTTTGTTTAAGGGACACTATGATTGGTTGTGATTGAATTGTATATGAAATGTGCATTTAAAAGTGTTGTAAGTTTGGTAATGCTCTGTAACCCTATTCCTTTGTTGAATACGGGTGAGATATGTTACATTTATTAGTATCAGAGTTACGGTGTAGTTGATTCTAGGACTAACGTAGCGTTTATGAGAGTCTAGTTGTACATGCCATATATAAACTGTGATATTGTGGTGACTCCTGACATCTTTTTTTAATGTACTTTTATATAGTAAATGGATCCCAATTGAGCTATAGCTGATGAGGTTGAGAGTAATGCACCTGCTCCCGCTCAAGGGACAGCACCATTTGATTCTAGACCCGTAACGGGCAGTTAGGGAGGAGAGGCTAAAGAAGCCTTCTTCCAAATTATGAACGAGTGGTTCACTCAATATATTCGTACGAACCTAGCTGCTCAACAACCTCTACCCCTCCTAATCCCCAATCGGTTCTTATAGCTTCTCAAGGAGTCGAACTTTTAAGATTGAAGAAGCCTCTAGTTGACAAGATCCACAAATATGGGGTTGAAGAGTTCAGAGCTAATGTTTATGATGACCTTGAGATAGCTGAGTTTTGGCTTGAAAATGTGATTAGAGTGTTTGACGAGCTTTCTTGCATGCCAGCTGAATGTTTAACGTATGCTGTGACAGCCCAAAATTGACCCTAGTCGGGAAGTGGTTTCGGGACCGCTAAACCGAGTCATAAAAATAATTAACCGTCATAATTGATGCTCATTATATGTACATGTGCATGTGTGAAAATTTCGTGTTTGAATTTTGTTTAATTGTAGGTGAATTTTAGTAAATAGGACTTATGTGAGAAAATTTTGAAATGTGATAGGTCAAAGCATAAGGACCTATTAGTGCATGAAAAAAAAGAAGGGGGGACTTGCATGTCAAATTCCCCCCCTAAATAGTAGTGGCCGGCCATGACAAGGTGGATAGACAAATTGTGATGGGTAAAACATATTATGAAAAGTTTATGACAACATGTTGTGTTAAGAACAATAAAATATGAGGGGAGTGAGAGGAGAAACCAAAGTTGTTTCATCCTTGCTCCCCCATTTTGCCGAAACTAGAAGAAAAAAAAAAGGCTTCATCCTCTTTGTTCTTCTTGACCGAAAAATCAAAGGAAGAAGAAAGAGCTCTCTTGCTTTATGTTCGGTTTGGATGAGGATTAAGAAGAGGTAAGTACCTTGAAATTCTTGGAAAATTTTGTATAAAGAAGGTGGTTAGTTCAAGTTCTAATCATTCCATGGCTTAAGTTTTGATTGTTAGGAGGTTTGATAGTTGGCCAAGTAGTTTGAAGCTCTTAGCACATATATTTTTTCTTCTTCTTTCTTGAAGGTTGAAATTTGGGTTGTTATTAAGGAGGTGCCGAATGTGGTCCTTGAAGGGCCTTGAGGAACAATATATGTGGCTTGGGTTATAACATTCGGCCATGGTAGTTTGAGGATTAAGGATTTTATTTCTTGTTAAAATTGGATGAGTCTTAGTGTGTGAAGTGTTTGAACTAACTAAGGATCAAATAGATGCATGGGTACAAAGTAGGAAGAATCGGCTACTATGGTTGACACTAATGCCGAATGTAAAAATTTTATATTAAATAATGTATGTGATTTGAGTTAATAATATGAAAAGAATATTTAGATGTATTATAATTGATTAAGTATTAAATCAAAAGTTGCTAAAATTGCCATTTCTTTAGCCGAATATGTGTTTGATCAATGAAGAATTTGTTGAAGAATATAGGTGAACTTGGTAAGAGTATTCGGCTTAGTGTATAAATGATATAAAGATTTTAGAAATTATTTTGGTTAGGTGTATGTATGATTAAGTATATTCGGCAATATACTTAAAGTGAGTACATGATATTATATTATAATTATTGAGCTTAAGTATATGGATATGTGTATATGTGGTCATATAATGACATTTTGGGTTGAAAATTTAATGATATGTGATTGCCGAATGTGATAAATAAATTCATATTATTGGTTTAAATATTGAATACTCCTATTTGTATTCTTTAAGCTCAAGAGCAAAGGGGAACTAAATCCGACAAAGGGAAGGAAAAAGTAATTGAATAGCCATTAAAGTTGTTCGACAACATCCGAGGTAAGTCTTCGAGTAATGACCCTACTTGAATTATATTGAAATGATTAGTCATACTATGACGGATAGCCGAATGTGCATAGAGCCTATGTTATAAAGCCAATTGAAATCATGCTCCTTGTGTGTGGCTATTAAGCCGAAATTGGAAAGGTTAAATAAATGCTTTGTGTTTGAGCCTTAGTAACGAAAATGAAATATGGATGTGTCATGATTGTTGATATATGTGTGCATGAGCATTTGAATGATATCCGGGCTAAGTCCCGAAGGTAATTGTGCTAGTGATTTTATCCGGGCTAAGACCCGAAGGCATTTGTGCGAGTTGCTATACCCGGGTTAAGACCCGAAGGCAATTGTGCTAGTGATTTTATCCGGACTAAGATCCGAAGGCATTTGTGTGTGTTACTAAATCCGGGCTAAGACCCGAAGGCATTTGTCCTTGTGGTTATATCCGGCTAAATTCCGAAGAAACTTGGGTTCGAAGGTGAGCGTGTTGTGCTGTAATAAATTCAATTAAAACGCTCGAAAAACCCAAATGATAAGGTATGTGTTTGTATGCATCGGAAAAGTTGATTCGTTTTTAATAGTATTCGTTCAATCGACTAACGAACTTTCGACTTTTAGATAGGTTAATACCTTGTGTGTATATGTTGATGAAGTGTGAAGTAAGTATGTGTATGAGAATGTGTATTAATAAAGTGATCCATTTAGCTATGCGAATGTAATACTTTAGTCACAGCCGATTTCATTACTTGAAACTTACTAAGCTTTAAAATGCTTACCCCGTTGCTTTGGCTCTCTGTTTTATAGATTTTGTTCATCGGATATCGGATTCGGGATCATCGAAGTCGAAGTCATCCACACTATCAAAGCCCTTTTGGTACTCTTTTAGTTGAACTCTGGATATGGCATGTATAGGACTACCCTTTTTGTTGTGGGTCATGGACCCTTTGGACTTGTATAATTTTGGATAGCCATGCGGAAATGGCTTATACATGTTTGAGCATAATTTTATCATCATTTGGTATGGATATGGTTATTGAGAGGTGTGGATATGCTTAACAAGGATTGGCCATGGGAATGGTTAATCACTATCATAATTTGTGCTATTTATGCTAAAAGGGCTAGTTGAATCATGGAGACTATGAAGTAGGTAAAGTCTACCTTAAAGGCAGATGCTGACAGCAGCAGTGATGTAGATTTAGAAAATCACTAAAAATAGTAGGAATGGAATTAAATAGTGAAAAAAATTATGTAACGAACCTTGATGAATCTATTTTCATAGGAAAGTAACGAAACAATCATATGGACAGTATGTTAAGAGATATTCAGGTTCTCGTGAGACAGGGCCAGAACGGTTTCTGGATTTCCTGTTCCGAATTTGGAAATTCATTATATATTAACCAGAGACAATTAGGAGTCATGCCATATATGTATAGATTCCTCTCTGAGTCTAGTTTCTATAGAAACAAACGGCATCAGTATTGAAGCTCTGTGCAGGGAGATATCCAAGTCGTAATACACAAAGGTCAGTGTAGTCGATCCCTGTAACATGGGAGACTTTGACTAATAAACTGTACTAATTGGCCCGACCAAAAATGCTAGAAAAAAATATGTAGATGGGCATATGAGTCTAGTTTCAGGGAAAAATCACGAAACTGATTTTCCAGTTGTGAAACTCAAGATATGATTTTTAAGGTGACAGTGACGCAGTTAGCCAGCTTGCCTGGAAAATTTTAAAATGGATTGTGCAAAGAAGTGACTTAAGTCTGCAAACCCCTCGTGTCCGACTCCGGCGACGGACTTGGGTACGGGGTGTTACATATGCTATATACCTTTTGAGAGATACCGCGTATCAATGGTGGAATACATTAGTATCAGTACTGCTAAGGAAGAGAGTCACCTGAGAATTCTTTTAGACCTGAGAATTCTTTTAGACTGAGTTTCGAAAGAAATACATCAATCAACGGTTTCTGGATCAAAAGCATAAAGAATTTTTAAAACTGAAACAAAGCCGCATGACAGTAACCGAGTACGAGAGAGAATTTGTACGGTTGAGCAAGTACGCTCGAGAGGATGTTTCTACCGAAGAGATTATATGCAAGCAATTTATTAACGGGTTGAAAGAAGATATTAAACTTCTGGTCGGGATATTAGATTTAAAAGAATTTGTTGTGTTAGTTGACCAGGCTTGCAATGCTGAAGATTTTTGTGACAGCCCTAATTTGACCCTAGTCGGAAAGTGGTTTCGGGACCACAAAACCGAGCTATAAAAATAATTATAAGTTATATTTCATGTTTATGAAGTGAGTAAATACAAGTGTGAAAGTTTCAAGCTTTGATTTGGTCATTTGCATGTGAATTTATTCAATAGGACTTATATGTGATACTTTTGAAATGTGATTGGTTAATTTTTAATGGTTTAATAATGCATGTGTTTAAAGGAATGGTTTTGCATGTTAATTTACCCATTTCTGGTTAGTGGCCGGCCATGTTACTATTATATTATAAAACATGATAATTTTTATAAGCTTTATTTAGTTAAAATGCCATATTATCATGAATGAATGTAATGAAATAAAGAAATAAAATAGTAGGTGGGTGAAAACAACAAAGTATTCACCTTGTTTATTTCCAAAAACCGAAAGAGAAGAAGAGTTGGGGAGAAAGGAGCCATTCGGTCATTTAGGTCTTCATTGAGGTATGAAATTCACGTAAATTTTTGAAATGTTAGATAAATTTGATCTAATCACCAAGTTCTTTAGGTAACCCATGTTAGAAATTTCGGTATTGAGATGTCTAGAACTTTCGGCCATAGTAGCTATGGAGAAATAAGGTTTTTGTTTCTTGTTAAATTGGATGAATCTTGTTGTATGAGTGCTTGAACAAACTATGATCAAATAGATGCATAGATTCAAAGTGGGAAGAATTGGCTATCATGTTTGATGCTAATGCCGAATATGAAAATGTTGTACTTGAGTAATGTATGTGGTTTGAGTTAATAAAATGAAAAGAATGCTTAAATGTGTTATAATCGATTAGGTGTTAAATTAAAAAAATTGCTAAAAATTTCCATGGTTCTAGCCAAATATGCGTTTGATTAAGAAGAAATTGTTGAAAATGTAGGTGAACATGACAAGTGTATTCGGCTTGGGGCATAAAGGATATGAAAATTTTGGTATTTATTTTTGATTGTGTGTGTATGACCATGGATAATTGGCCACATAAATATTATAAATACATGATGCATATTATAATTATTAAGCTACAAAACATTGTACATGTTCGGCCAAGGTAAATTATTTGAGTAAAGTATATCTTGATGGTACATTTCAGCTAGTATAAAATGTATTAAAGCTATATGTATAATTGTTTAATGTGACTTACCAATATACAAATTTGAAAATGAAATGATGAGAGACTTAAGTGGCCAATTAATTCAAGTGAATTGGTTCTAAAATGTATATGGATGCCGTATGACTATGTTTGATTTGGGAAGTAAATTGTTTGATTTAGCTCAAGAGCTTAGAGGATCAAAGTTGGATAGGGGAAAGGAAAAAGTGATCGAATAGCCGTTGAAATCGTTCGACAACATCCGAGGTAAGTCTTTGAGTAATGGAACTTAGTTTATGATTTGATTAAATCACGACATATAAGCATAACAAATAAACGGTGATATAATGATTCTACTTGAATTATGTATCGAGGTAATTAGTTTATACTTATGGCTGGTAGCCGAATGTGTATAGAGATCATGTTATAAAGAAAATCGAAATCATGCTCTTTGTATGTGGCTATTGAGCCGAAAATGGGAATGGCTGATAAGTGTTTTGTGCTTGAGTTCTCGTAATGAAAATGAAATACAGATGTGTTATGATATATTGATATATGTGCATGATTATTCGGATGATATCCGGACTAAGATCCGAAGGCAATTGTGCTAGTTATTATAACCGGGTTAAGTCCCAAAGGCATTCGTGCGGGTTATTATAACCGGGTCAAGTCCGGAAGGTATTCGTGCGGGTTATTATAACCGGGTTAAGTCCTGAAGGCATTCGTGCTGGTTGTTACATCTGAGCCAAATTCCGAAAGTAATTATGTTTGGAAAGGCGCGATTCTGTCGTAATAATTCTGATTAATGTGTTCATAATCCCTAATATGATCAGGTATGGATCGTATATACATTGGAAAAATGTGGTACAGTATAAGTTGTGATTATGTAATCGAATAATGCTCTCCCGGCCATTCCTTAGGGTTATATGAAGTCTATAGCTCACTCGAGTTACATGAAATTGATTCAAATGAAATTTAGTTAAGTTTGACTTCGAACGTGCAAACATATTGATAGAAGTGTAAATTAAAATGAATATGTGATCTTGTGCATAGACAATTATTTATCCTTATGAATGCTATTTCTTTTATGTTTTTGTTTCAAATGATTTCCTTACTTATAAGCTTACTAAGCATCGAAACGCTTACTCTGTTGCTTAAATTCTCTGTATTATAGATTTTGTTCGTCAGCTATCGGACTCAGAAGTGTCAAAGTTGAAGTCATCCACACTATCTAAGCCCCTTTTTGGTACTCTTTTAGTTGAACTTTGATAATGGCATGTATAGGACCGACCTTTGTTGTTAATTAAGTATCTTTTGGTAATGTATATATATTCGTATAGCCATGCGAAAATGGCATATATATTTTAAGTATAGCATTATAATCATTTTGTATATATGGTCTTATGATATGGTTATTGAGAGGTATGGAAATGCTGGGTAATGATTAGCCATTGGAATGGCTAATCATGATCATATTTGGTGCTATGTATGTCAAATTGCTAGCTAATCCATGGAAACCATGAAATAGGTAAAATTTATCACAAAATAGATTCAGACAGCAGTAGTGACATGAATTTGAAAAATCACTAAAAATAGTAGAAATGTAATTAAATAATAAATAAGTTATGGAATCGAAGCTTGATGAGTCTATTTTTACATGGAAGAAACAAAACAGGTATATGAGCTATATTTTATGAGATGTTTAAATTTTTGTGAAACAGGGCCAGAGCGATTTCTGGATCCCCTGTTATGACTTTGGAAATTCACCATAAATTTTACAAAGATAATTAAAAGTCATGATTTATATGTACAGATTCATTGTTGAGTCTAGTTTTATTAGAGACAAACGGCATAGTCATTGAAGCTTTATACAGGGAGATATCTAATTCGTAATACACAGAGGTCAGAGTAGTCGAACCCTGAAATGGGGGAGACTTTAACTAATAAACTATACTAATTGGCCCGACAAAAATTCTAGAAAAAAATTAGTAGATATATGTATGAGTCTAGTTTCAGGAAAAATTTACGGAATTGGATTTCGAGTTTTGGAACTCAAGATATGATTTTTAAAGCGACTATGATGCAGTTAGTCAGCTTGTTTGGAAAATTTTAAAATGAATTGTATGAGCTGTTTAAGTAATGAATTAAGTCCGTTAACACCTCATGTTCGATTCCGAAAACGGTCTCGGGTACGGGGTGTTACATTTTATTGGTATCAGAGCTACGGTTTTGTCGATTCTAGGACTACCGTAATAAGTATGGGTCTAGCTATACATGCCATTATGTGTTAATATGATAGTGTGGTGATTTCTGACAGATAAAAATGTGTTTTCGTATAGAAATGGATTCTGATCCTGATCGAGCAGTAGCTGACGATATTAAGAGTGTAGCGCCTGCTCCCACGCACGGGACAACGCCGATTGACTCTCAATTTAATGCAAGTAATCAAAATGATGAGGCAAAACAAGCCTTCTATGCTATGATGAACGACTGGTTTACCCAATATGTTCGAACTAATCCGACTGTTGCACAACCCTCACCCCGAATAATACAAACCCTGCACCTGTAATATCTCCTGTAGTTGACCCGTTGAGGTTGAACAAGCCCCCGGTTGATAGGATTCGGAAGCATGGGGCTACTGAGTTCAAGGCTACTGACAGTGATGATGCTGAGCAGGCTGAGTTTTGGCTTGATAATACCGTTCGTGTGTTCGATGAATTATCGTGCACACCTGATGAATGTTTAAAATGTGCTATATCTCTGTTACGTGATTCTGCCTACTATTGGTGGAATACTTTGGTTTCCATCGTGCCGAGAGAACGGGTTACTTGGGAATTCTTTCAAACTGAGTTTCGCAAGAAATATATCAGTCAAAGATTCATTGATCAGAAACGGAATGAATTTCTTGAGCTTAAGCAGGGTTCTATGACAGTTACTGATTATGAGCGAAAGTTTGTCAGACTTAGTAGATACGCTCGGGAATGTGTTTCGTCTGAGGCTATCATGTGTAAACGCTTCGAGGACGGGTTGAACGAAGATATAAAACTGTATGTTGGCATTCTTGAAATTAGAGAATTTGTAGTACTTGTCGAGCGAGCTTGCAAAGCCGAAGAGCTCAGTAAGGAGAAAAGAAAAGCTAAAGTGGAAGCAAGAGAGTTTTGTAAGAGATCTTCGGGAAAGCCCTTTCAACAAGCATCAAAGAAATTTAGAAATGATCCAAGCCGATCTAAAGACACTTCGGACTTTTCCAGACGAGATCATGATCGACGCCCTATGAGTATGCGAGTCACTTCAGTTGCCAGTGTTGGAAATGATCATCGGGATAGGACAAAGTGCCAGTATTGCGGTAAATGGCATTCGGGGAGTTGTAGATTCCATGACCGCTCCTGTTATAAGTGCGGATCAGCCGACCACTTTATCAAAGATTGTCCGAAACTGTCTGAACAGAATGTAAATCAGAATGGGAAACTGGTTGCTACTACAGCACGAGGTAGGCCACCTAGGAATACGGGGAACGCTAGCAGCGGTCAGAGAGGGTCTAAAGATGTTATCACAGATCTGAGGCTCGTGCTCCTGCTAGAGCTTATGCTATACGTGCACACGAGGATGCTTCATCGCCTGATGTTATTACCGGTACTTTCACTCTATTTGATACTAATGTGATTGCTTTGATTGACCCTGGATCTACTCATTCTTATGTATGTGAGACTTTAGCATCCAGTAAGACTTTACCTGTTGAGTCTACTGAGTTTGTTATTAGAGTGTCGAATCCCTTGGGTCGTTATGTGCTTGTGGACAAGGTGTGTAAGAAATGCCCCTTAATAATCCGAGGCTCCTGTTTTTCGGCTGACTTGATGCTTTTACCGTTTGATGAATTTGATGTTATTCTCGGTTTGGATTGGTTGACCGTACATGATGCAGTTGTGAATTGCAAAAGTAAGACTATTGATTTGAGGTGTGCAAATAATGAGATAATCTGAGTTGAGTCTACTATTTTGAATGGATTGCCAACAATAATATCCTCGATGTTAGCTCAAAAATATGTGAGAAAGGGGTGTGAAGCGTATCTTGCATACGTACTTGATAATAAAGAATCAGAAAAGAAACTTGAATCGGTACCAGTGGTTTGTGAATATCCGGATGTTTTTCCTGAAGAATTACCGGGGTTACCACCTGTTCGGGAGGTAGAGTTTGGCATCGAACTTGTACCTGGGACTACACTGATTTCGATAGCTTCGTATCGTATGGCACCAACGGAATTAAAGGAATTGAAAGCTCAGTTGCAAGAGTTGATGGATAGAGGTTTCACTCGACCGAGTTTCTCACCTTGGGGTGCACCAATATTGTTTGTAAAAAAGAAGGACGGAACCATGAGGTTGTGCATCGACTATCGTCAGCTGAATAAAGTGACAATAAAGAATAAATATCCGTTACCGCATATTGATGATTTGTTTGATCAACTAAAGGGAGCCTCAGTGTTTTCAAAGATAGATTTGAGATCAGGTTACTATCAGTTGCGAGTTCGAAATTCAGATATACCCAAAACTGCTTTTAGAATGAGATACGGTCACTATGAGTTCTTAGTGATGCCGTTTGGACTCACTAATGCCCCTGCGGTATTTATGGATTTGATGAATCGAATCTTCAGACAGTATTTGGATCGGTTTGTAGTTGTGTTTATTGATGACATTTTGGTCTATTCGAGAGATGAAACCGAACATGCTGAGCACCTGAAATTAGTGTTGCAGATTTTACGGGATAAGCAGTTATATGCTAAGTTCAGTAAATGTGAGTTCTGGTTGAGAGAAGTTAGCTTTTTGGGTCATGTGGTATCTGCATCGGGTATTCGAGTTGATCCGAGCAAAATTTTAGCCATACTTAACTGGAAGCCTCCGAGAAATATTACTAAGGTTCGGAGCTTTTTGGGACTTGCCGGTTACTACAGACGGTTTGTAAAGGGTTTCTCGATGATAGCCACACCAATGACGAAACTACTTCAGAAAGATGTTAAGTTTGAATGGACAGAAAAATGTCAGAAAAGTTTTGATCAACTAAAAACTTATTTGACTGAAGCTCCAGTACTAGCGCAGCCCGAATCAGGCAAAGAGTTTGTCATTTATAGTGATGCATCCTTACTTGGGTTGGGTTGTGTATTGATGCAAGAAGGTCGAGTTGTAGCTTATGCGTCGAGGCAATTGAAGCCACATGAGAAAAATTATCCAACCTATGATCTCGAATTAGCTGCCATCGTATTCGCTTTGAAAATATGGCGACATTACTTATTTGGTGAGAAGTGCCATGTATTTTTGGATCACAAAAGTCTCAAATATTTGATGACTCAAAGAGATTTGAATCTTCGACAAAGACGTTGGCTTGAGTTGTTAAAAGATTATGAGCTTGTCATTGACTATCACCCGGGAAAGGCTAATGTGGTTGCGGATGCTTTAAGTCGTAAATCACTTTTTGCTTTACGAGCGATGAATGTACACTTGTCTGTTCTATCCGATAATGTGTTAGTAGCAGAATTAGAGGCCAAACCATTATTGATTCATCAAATTCGTGAAGCTCAGAAAATTGATGATGAATTGGTTGCAAAACGGGCTGAATGTATTTCGAATATGGAGTTAGAGTTTCAAATAGATGATGACGATTGTTTGAGGTTCAGAAGTCAATTGTGTGTTCCAAGAAATTCAGAACTTATTTCGATGATTCTGAACAAAGCACATTGTAGCCGTATGTCAATTCACCCGGGGAGTACGAAAATGTACAACGACCTGAGACGTCAGTTTTGGTGGCATGGTATGAAACGAGACATTTCTGACTTTGTTTCGAAGTGTTTGATATGTCAACAAGTGAAAGCGAAACATCAAGTGCCTTCAGATTATTCAGAGACTCGAGGATATGTTGAGATGTTGCATTCTTGAGTTTAGTGATTCATGGGAACGGTATTTACCTTTGATTGAATTCGCTTACAACAATAGTTTTCAATCAAGTATTAAGATGGCACCTTACGAGGCTTTGTATGGTCGTAAATGCCGTACACCGTTGTTTTGGACCGAGCTTAGGGAAAGTAAAATCTTCGGTGTTGATTTGATTAAAGATGCTAAGCAGAAAGTAAAAGTAATCAGGGAAAGTCTGAAAGCAACTGCAGATCGTCAGAAGTTGTACGCAGATTTGAAAAGAAAAGACATTGAATACCAGGTCGGAGATAAAGTGTTTCTTAAAGTTTCACCTTGGAAAAAAGTGCTCAGATTTGGCCGTAAAGGCAAATTGAGTCCGAGGTTTATCGGGCCGTATGAGATATCCGATAGAATTGGGCCAGTCGCTTACAGATTGATTTTACCCCCTGAACTTGAAAAGATTCACAATGTTTTTCATGTCTCGATGCTTCAACGTTATAGATCTGATCCTTCGCACATAATTAGTCCATCAGAGGTTGAAATTCAATCTGACTTGAGTTATGAAGAAGAACCGATTCGTATCCTCGCTCGTAAGGTGAAAGAGTTGCGAAACAAAAAGGTTCATTTAGTAAAGGTGTTATGGCTCAAACACGGGATCGAAGAAGCTACCTGGGAAACCGAGAACTCTATGAAAGATCGATACTCAAATTTATTCACTGGTAAGATTTTCGGGGACGAAAATTCTTTAAGTGGGGGAGAGTTGTGACAACCCTAATTTGACCCTAGTTGGAAAGTGGTTTCGGGACCACAAAACCGAGCTATAAAAATAATTATAAGTTATATTTCATGTTTATGAAGTGAGTAAATACAAGTGTGAAAGTTTCAAGCTTTGATTTGGTCATTTGCATGTGAATTTATTCAATAGGACTTATATGTGATACTTTTGAAATGTGATTGGTTAATTTTTAATGGTTTAATAATGCATGTGTTTAAAGGAATGGTTTTGCATGTTAATTTACCCATTTCTAGTTAGTGGCCAGCCATGTTACTATTATATTATAAAACATGATAATTTTTATAAGCTTTATTTAGTTAAAATGCCATATTATCATGAATGACTGTAATGAAATAAATAAATAAAATAGTAGGTGGGTGAAAACAACAAAGTATTCACCTTGTTTCTTTCCAAAAATCGAAAGAGAAGAAGAGTTGGGGAGAAAGGAGCCATTCGATCATTTAGGTCTTCATTGAGGTATGAAATTCACGTAAATTTTTGAAATGTTAGATAAATTTGAACTAATCACCAAGTTCTTTAGGTAACCCATGTTAGAAATTTCGGTATTGAGATGTCTAGAACTTTCGGCCATAGTAGCTATGGAGAAATAAGGTTTTTGTTTCTTGTTAAATTGGATGAATCTTGTTGTATGAGTGCTTGAACAAACTATGATCAAATAGATGCATAGATTCAAAGTGGGAAGAATTGGCTATTATGTTTGATGCTAATGCCGAATATGAAAATGTTGTACTTGAGTAATGTATGTGGTTTGAGTTAATAAAATGAAAAGAATGCTTAAATGTGTTATAATCGATTAGGTGTTAAATTAAAAAAATTGCTAAAAATTTCCATGGTTCTAGCCAAATATGCGTTTGATTAGGAAGAAATTGTTGAAAAATGTAGGTGAACATGACAAGTGTATTCGGCTTGGGGCATAAAGGATATGAAAATTTTGGTATTTATTTTTGATTGTGTGTGTATGACCATGGATAATTGGCCGCATAAATATTATAAATACATAATGTATATTATAATTATTAAGCTACAAAACATTGTACATGTTCGGCCAAGGTAAATTCTTTGAGTAAAGTATATCTTGATGGTACATTTCGGCTAGTATAAAATGTATTAAAGCTATATGTATAATTGTTTAATGTGACTTACCAAATATACAAATTTGAAAATGAAATGATGAGAGACTTAAGTGGCCAATTAATTCAAGTGAATTGGTTCTAAATGTATATGGATGCCGTATGACTATGTTTGATTTGGGAAGTAAATTGTTTGATTTAGCTCAAGAGCTTAGAGGATCAAAGTTGGATAGGGGAAAGGAAAAAGTGATCGAATAGCCGTTGAAATCGTTCGACAACATCCGAGGTAAGTCTTTGAGTAATGGAACTTAGTTTATGATTTGATTAAATCACGACATATAAGCATAACAAATAAACGGTGATATAATGATTCTACTTGAATTATGTATCGAGGTAATTAGTTTATACTTATGACTGGTAGCCGAATGTGTATAGAGATCATGTTATAAAGCAAATCGAAATCATGCTCTTTGTATGTGGCTATTGAGCCGAAAATGGGCATGGTTGATAAGTGTCTTGTGCTTGAGTTCTCGTAATGAAAATGAAATACAGATGTGTTATGATATATTGATATATGTGCATGATTATTCGGATGATATCCGGACTAAGATCCGAAGGCAATTGTGCTAGTTATTATAACTGGGTTAAGTCCCGAAGGCATTCGTGCGGGTTATTATAACCGGGTTAAGTCCCGAAGGCATTCGTGCGGGTTATTATAACCGGGTTAAGTCCGGAAGGTATTCGTGCGGGTTATTATAACCGGGTTAAGTCCCAAAGGCATTTGTGCTGGTTGTTACATCTGAGCCAAATTCTGAAAGTAATTATGTTTGGAAAGGCGCGATTCTGTCGTAATAATTCCGATTAATGTGCTCATAATCCCTAATATGACCAGGTATGGATCGTATATACATTGGAAAAATGTGGTACAGTATAAGTTGTGATTATGTAATCGAATAATGCTCTCCCGGCCATTCCTTAGGGTTATATGAAGTCTATAGCTCACTCGAGTTACATGAAATTGATTCAAATGAAATTTAGTTAAGTTTGACTTCGAACGTGCAAACATATTGATAGAAGTGTAAATTAAAATGAATATGTGATCTTGTGCATAGACAATTATTTATCCTTACGAATGCTGTTTCTTTTATGTTTTTGTTTCAAATGATTTCCTTACTTATAAGCTTACTAAGCATCGAAACGCTTACTCTGTTGCTTAAATTCTCTGTATTATAGATTTTGTTTGTCAGCTATCGGACTCGGAAGTGTCAAAGTCGAAGTCATCCACACTATCTAAGCCCCTTTTTGGTACTCTTTTAGTTGAACTTTGATAATGGCATGTATAGGACCGACCTTTGTTGTTAATTAAATATCTTTTGGTAATGTATATATATTCGTATAGCCATGCGAAAATGGCATATATATTTTGAGTATAGCATTATAATCATTTTGTATATATGGTCTTATGATATGGTTATTGAGAGGTATGGAAATGCTTGGTAATGATTAGCCATTGGAATGGCTAATCATGATCATATTTGGTGCTATGTATGTCAAATTGCTAGCTAATCCATGGAAACCATGAAATAGGTAAAATTTATCACAAAATAGATTCAGACAGCAGTAGTGACATGAATTTGAAAAATCACTAAAAATAGTAGAAATGTAATTAAATAATGAATAAGTTATGGAATTGAAGCTTGATGAGTCTATTTTCATATGGAAGAAACAAACAGGTATATGAGCTATATTTTATGAGATGTTTAAATTTTTGTAAAACAGGGCCAGAGCGATTTCTGGAACCCCTGTTATGACTTTGGAAATTCACCATAAATTTTACAAAGATAATTAAAAGTCATGATTTATATGTACAGATTCATTGTTGAGTCTAGTTTTATTAGAGACAAATGACATAGTCATTGAAGCTTTATACAGGGAGATATCTGATTCGTAATACACAGAGGTCAGAGTAGTCGAACCCTGAAATGGGGGAGACTTTAACTAATAAACTGTACTAATTGGCCTGACCAAAAATTCTAGAAAAACATTAGTAGATAGATGTATGAGTCTAGTTTCAGGAAAAATTTACGGAATTGGATTTCGAGTTTTTGAACTCGAGATATGATTTTTAAAGCGACTGTGATGCAGTTAGCCAGCTTGTCTGGAAAATTTTAAAATGAATTGTATGAGCTGTTTAAGTAATGAATTAAGTCCGTTAACACCTCGTGTTCGATTCCGGCAACGGTCTCGGGTACGGGGTGTTACAATTTTAGCCGAGAAAAGAAGAAAGCTAAATCAGAGGCTAGAGATTCGAGGAAGTGATCGATGAGTAAACCGTAACAATCCTCGTCGAAGAAATATAGAGACTATTTTAACCGATCGATAGCTTCAGTGGGATTTTCCAATAGAGTTCGTGGAAAGCAATACACCAGGCCTAAGGCTCAAGCCACATTAGTATCGAGTGTTGGCAATGTGAAAGATGTTAAACCCGAGTGTCATCAGTGTGGAAGATGGCGTTTTTTTAGATTGTTGGATGAAAAATAATTATAGAGCTTGTTACAGTTTTAGTTCGCGAGATCATTTTATCCGAGATTGTCCTGAGTTAAATGAAAAAGATAAATCTCAGAATGCAAGATCAAGCAATATAGCTACTCAAGGGAGGCCACCAAGAAATACGGGAAATGCAAGTAGTAATTGTGGTACAACGAAAGATTCTACAATGAGATCTGAGGCCAGAGTACCTGCTAGGGCTTACGCTATTCGTGCTCGCGAAGATGCGTCATCACCAGATGTTATTACTGGTACATTCTCTCTTTACGATACTAATGTGATTCTTTAATTGATCCTGGACTGACACACTCGTATATATGTATGAATTTGGTGTCTAATAAGAGTTTTCTTGTCGAGCCTACTGAGTTTGTGATTAGAGTATTGAACCCCTTAGGCAAGTATGTTCTAGTTGACAAAGTATGCAAGAACTATCCTTTAATAACTCGGGGTCAATGTTTTCCAGATGATTTGATGCTTTTGCCATTGATGAGTTTGATGTGATTTTTGGTATTGACTGGTTGACTATACATGATGCAGTTGTGAATTGTATACGAAAGATTATCGAATTGAAATATTAGAACAGTGAAATTATTTGGATCGAGTCTAATGATTCAAGTGAATTACATACTGTGATATCGTCTATGTTAGCTCAAAAATGTATGAAAAACGGCTATGATGCATATCTTGCATATGTACTGGATACAAAGGTGTCTAAATCAAAGATTGAATCTATACCTATTGTTTGTGAGTTTTTAGATGTATTTCCAGAAGAATTCATAACACCCCTTACCCATATCCGATGCTAGAACAGGGTTTGAAGCGTTACCGGACTTGAACATGAACATTAATATCAAACCGAGTCATAAAATTTTGTCCCAATTTAAAATTTTTAAATCACATGCAAATTGTCCCTTATAAGGGTCTACAAGACTTGAAACATGCATCTGAAGTGGTTCAGGACCAAACCGAGAACTTTCGAAACCTTTTAAACAGTTAGAAAATTTTTCTTATTTTGAAGAGTTACACACTCGTGTGGGTAGGCTGTGTGGTCACACACGCTCGTGTGGCACGGGACACGCTCGTGTCCTCAGCCCATGTAACTCTCTAACTATGATGTCATCCACCAAATAAGGTCACATGGCCAAGTCACACGCCCGTGTGCTTAGACCGTGCGACGAATTAAATTCCAAAAATTATGTGCAGACTTCACACGACCTGGGCACACGCCCATGTCCTAAGGCCATGTCCTTCACACGACTGGGACACACAGCCGTGCCTCTGCCCATGTGTCTTTGTTTTGCGTAATTAGGGTGTAGGGGACACATGGACGGATCGCACGCCCATGGGGCAGACACATGGCCAAGACACATGCCCGTGTGTCTAACTGTGTGGACAATTTCTAAGGTATTTTCTAAGCATTTTTCACCCTTAAACACTCACATATTTACACTCACTTCATGGCATGCAGCATGGCACATTTAATTACTCAAACATTCACATTCATGATTAAAATATGACTTAGCAAAGTCAACATGTCACCTATTCAAATTATCATACTTTCATATGGCATTCCACACCAATTTCATATTTATTTATCATCTTTACCAAGCTACCTTCAAGTTACACATTTTCACCACATTTATTGCATACTTATTAACCATATCTCATTCACCAAATGTACATGCCATCCATCACATTCATCAACCACAATCAACCATAACCATATTAAAGCATCAACACATTTGCATGCATGCATCGAAAAATAGGGTTACAACCCAAAATAATCAATATGAGCCACCTCTTATGGCCATATACAAAATAATCATGATACCATCATAAGCCAACACATTTGGCTAATTAATATGACACATAACAAAAAGACTAAGTCCTTATACATGCCATACTCAAAATGATAAGACTAGCTATACCCAAATGTTCAATTGATAGTGTGATCGAGTTTCCGACATTCTTCGGTCCTCAAGTTAGCTTGACGAAACTATAAGAATGGAAAAGGAAAGGGGGTAAGCATAAAGCTTAGTAAGTTCACATGCAAATAAAATGCATCTTAAGCAAACATAAATCATGCATTTAACATAACAAACATAACCTTGCGTTTTATCAAATCTCATGAACTTATTTCTCATGTATATATGTATACATGTTCTTACCACAAGCTCATCATATTTCATGTCACTCACATGAGTTTGATGTACATACCTGTGCCACTTGTACATAATAACTTACTTTCTTGTCTTGATGTAGTCATTAAGATTACTCATTGAACTTATCTTGAACTACCCGTTGAACACTCGGAATACTATCAGATACATAGGAAACTTGCATTTAAGTGCCTCATATGTAGCCAATGCTACTCTATATCTCAGACCACATGTTGCTCACTTACGAGCTACTCATAAGACTGCTCATACAGGCCATCAGGTATCTGGAACACATGCTGGACTACCTCACCATTAATAGCATATATGAGGCCAGTACCCGAATGCCAAAACATCTGTCATACATATCATGAACTCAGACCACAACTCAATGAGTTCGGATGTCACATATATCATGAACTCAGACACAACTCAATCAGTTTAGATTACATAATTCCTAGTGACATGTCACTTGTATCCTAAAGTATTCTTAAGGTTCAAACGGGCTTTTTTAATACCACATTTCTGTAGAACTTGCTCGCAACGTCGATTTCAATGCTCATAGCACCAAATCACATATTCATGGAGAAATCAAAGCATAATTCATGATACAATTTAGGCAATAAAGACATGATACAACATCACATTAAATATGTATGTACTTACCATACATGCAATATTAAAGCTTTTAAAGCATGGTATATGTTGCATTATTTGTAAATGAACTTACCTTGGTACAAAATGATAGAAACGAGCCTAATCCTCGTAAACCTTGTTCTTCCCCCGATCAAGACCCAAATAACTTTTTTCTTGATCTATAGTGCCAAATTTAACTTTCTCAATACACACATTACTCGTATCGACTCATAACATTTACTTTGATAAAATTACCTTTTTACCCTTAACTTTTCAGTTATTTACACTTTAGTCCCTAGGCTCGTAAAATGAAATGCATGCAATTTCTTGGTTATCCAAGCCTAGCTGCTCCATACTTTACCTCATATCAGCCCATATTTTCTTTTATTTCACATTTCTACTACTCATTTTTACATCTTTTTACAAACAAATCCTTTTTAGGTGTTTTCACTAAAAATCACTTAGCAAAAGATGTTTATCACACATCAAACATTTATATTCCTCCATTAAACATCAAAATACAACCATGTTACACATGGCTCAAATTTCATGCATGAACCTTTGCTCAAAATAATGGTAGGAATGGATAAATCATGCTTCAAAGACTTCAAAAATACAAAAAACATAAAAAATGGGGCTAGGGGGCACTTACAATCAAGCTTGAAAAGTTGAAAACCCTGGCTATGGAACCCTTGTAAAATTCGGCTATGGATTGAAGAAGATAAACCCTAATTCGAGATGTTACAGAATTACCAGGTTTGCCACCGATCAGAGAGGTTGAATTTGCTATTGAATTAGTGCCGGGAACTTCATAGATATCTAGAGCTCTATACAGAATGGATCCGACAGAGTTGAAAGAGTTGAAAGCTTAGTTGCAAGAGTTAATGGATAGAGGTCTCGCACGACCTAGTTTTTCGGCCTAGGGTGCGCCAGTATTGTTTGTTAAAAAGAAAGACGGGTCAATGAGAATGTGTATTGAATATCGTTAGCTTAACAAAGTTACGATAAAGAACAAGTATCTGTTGCTGAGAATAGATGATTTGTTTGATCAGTTGAAAGGTGCAACAGTGTTTCAAAGATTGATTTGAGATCTGGCTATTATTAGTTGCGAGTTAAAGACTCAGACGTACTAAAAACTGCATTCAAAATGAGGTATGGACACTAGGAATTCCTTGTTATGCCTTTTCGACTAACTAATGCTCCTGCCATTTTTATGGATTTGATGAATTGGATTTTTAGACTGTATTTAGACAGATTTGTTGTTGTGTTCATTAATGACATGCCAAGCATTTGAGAATTGTGTTGCAAACCTTGAGAGATAAGCAATTGTATGCTAAATTTAGAAAATATGAGTTCTGGCTTCGAGAAGTTGGATTTTTGGGGCATATTATTTCTGCGGAAGGTATAAGAGTTGATCCGAGCAAGATATCTGTAGTTTTTGATTAGAAACCACCTAGAAATATATCCGAGGTCAGAAGCCTTTTAGGATTGGCTTGTCACTATCGACGCTTCGATAAAGGATTCTCTATGATTGCAACACTGTTGACTCAATTACTTTAGAAAGATGTAAAGGTTGAATAGTCTGAAAAGTGTTAGCAGAGTTTTGAACAGTTACAAGCATTGTTAACAAAGGCAACCGTGTTGGTTCAACCTGAATCGGGTAAAGAGTTTGTGATTTATAGCGATGCGTCATTGAACGGATTGGGTTACATACTAATGCAAGAGGGAAAAGTTGTAGCTTATGCCTCCAAACAGTTGAAGCCACATGAAAAGAACTATCTGACACATGATTTAGAGTTGGTTGCTATAGTTTTTGCACTAAAAATTTGGCGTCATCATTTGTACGATGAAAAATGCCACATCTTTACTGATCATAAGAGTTTAAAGTATATTATGGCTCAGAAAGATCTGAATTTGTGACAATAAAGATGGCTTGAATTACGAAAGGATTATGAGCTAGTAATCAATTATCATCCCGGGAAAGCAAACGTAGTTGCTGACACTCTGAGTAGGAAGTCATTATTTGCCTTACGTGCGATGAACACACAGTTAGCTTTGTATGATAACGGTTCGATTGTAGCTGATTTGAGAGTGAGACCGCTATTTCTTCAGCAAATCTGTGAAGCCCAGGAATACAATAATGAATTGCAAGTTAAACAAGTTCAATGCGAGTCGACTTTTGATTCAGAGTTTCAAATCGGATCTAATGATTGTTTGATGTTCCGAGGTAGAATCTCCGTACTCGGAGATATACAACTTAGCTAACTTTTCAAGTGAATAGTTTGTTCGTACTAGAATGAAATGACCTTATTTTGTCAATTTGTCAACTATAACCCAGATCGTATCTTTCTTTCTTGGAGATATGGGCAATCCCGACACAAAATCCATAGTCACTCTATCCAATTTCCACTTAGGAATCATAATTGGCTGCAATAAACTAGACGGTACCTTATGCTCGGCTTTAGCTTGCTGACAAATCAAACATTTAGAAAAGAACTCTGAGATATTACGTTTCATACCAGGCCACCAATAGAGCTGTTTCAAATCGTTATACATTTTTGTGCTTCTAGGATGAACAAATAAACGACTATTATGTGCTTCGTTCAAAATTATCCGAATTAACTTTGAATTTCTCGAAACACAAATTCGGCCTCTGAATTTTAAACAATCATTAGCGTCAACTTGAAATTTTGAATCAAGGTTTGAATTACATTGGGCTCGTTTTGCTAACATTTCATTATTAACTTTTTGAGCTTTGCAAATCTGTTGTAAAAATAATGGTCTCACTTTCATCTCGACCACAATCGAACCAACATTACATAAAGCTATTTGAGTACTCATCACACATAGAGTGAACAAAGATTTTCTACTTAATGCACCAACAACAATATTTGCTTTTCCCTGATGGTAATCAATCACTAGCTCGCAGTCTTTTAGCAATTCTAACCATCTCCCCTGTCATAAATTCAAATCTTTCTGAGTCATCAGATATTTCAAACTCTTGTGATCTGAATAAACATGGCATTTCTTACCAAACAGATAATGACACCAAATCTTCAACGCAAACACAATGGCTGCTAACTCTAAATCGTGCATCAGATAATTGTTTTCATGCGGCTTCAACTGTCTTAAGGCATAAGCTATGACTTTGCCTTCTTACATCAAAACACAACCCAGACCATTCAACGATGCATCACTAAACACTATGAACTCTTTACCTGATTTAGACTGAACTAACACCGGTGCTTCAGTCAAAAGAGCTTTCAGCTGATCAAAACTTTTTTCACATTTCTTAGACCATTCAAACTTTACATCTTTTTGAAGCAATCTTGTCAACGGAGTCGCAATCATTGAAAAGCCTTTTACAAATCGTCTATAATAGCCGGCAAGTCCCAGGAAATTGCTCTCTTCAGAAACATTTCTTGGAGGTTTCCAATCCATTATTGCAAAAATCTTACTCGGATCAACTCGAATACCTGATGCTAATACAATATGCCCCAGAAAACCAACTTCTCTTAGCCGAAATTCACATTTATTGAACTTTGCATATAACTGCTTATCATGCAGAGTCTGCAATACAATTCTCAAATGCTTGGCATGCTCAGTTTCATCTCGTGAATATATCAATATGTCGTCAATAAATACGACAACAAATTGATCTAAGTACAGTCTAAAAATCTGATTCATTAAATGTATAAAGACAGCAGATGCATTCGTTAATTCGAAAGGCATAACTAAAAATTCATAATGACCATACCTCGTTCTAAAAATTGTATTTGGCACATCGGATTCTCTAACTCGCAATTGATAATAACCTGATCTCAATTTTATCTTTGAAAATACTATAGCTCCTTTTAACTGATCAAAAAAATCATCTATTCTAGGTAGAGGATATTTATTCTTGATCGTCACTTTGTTAAGCTATCAATAGTGTACACATATTCTCATCGTGCCATCTTTATTTTTCACAAACAAAATGTTAAGCTATCGGTTAATTCTTGTAACTGAGATTTCAATTCTTTCAATTCTATCAGAGCCATTCTATACTTAGCTATTGTTATCAAAGTTGTTCTCAGCACTAACTCAATGCCAAACTTAACCTTTGGGATCAGTGGTAAACCCGGTAACTCTTCAGGAAACACATCCAGATATTCACACATAACTGGCACTGGTTCTATCTTCTTTTTGGTCAATTTTGTATCAAGCACATAAGCAAAATAAGCTTCGAAACTCTTTCTCACATATTTCTGAGCTAACATTGAAGAAATCACTACTGGTAAACCATTCAAATCATCTGACTCAATTTGGATAATTTCATTATTCTGACATTTCATATCAATCATCTTTCGTTTACAGTTCACTATAGCATCATGTAACGTTAGTCAATCCATACCCAGAATTATATCAAATTCATCAAATGGCAATAACATCAGATCAGCTAAAAATCATAAATCTCGAATCATCACCAGACAGTTCTTGCACACTTTATCAACCAACACACACTTGCCTAAGGGGTTCGATACTCTAATTACAAATTTAGTAGACTCTACAGGCAAAGTATTACTAGATATTAAATTCATGCATATATAAGAATGAGTTGATCCTGGATCTATCAATGCAATAACTTTAGTATCATAGAGAGTAAAAGTACGGGTGATAACATCTGGAGATGACATTTCTTCGAAAGAGCGAATAGCGTAGGCTCGTGCAGGTGCTCTAGTTTCAGACCTCACAGTAGAGTGTTTGGTTTTTCTCTGACTACCACTCACATTAACAGCATTTCTGGGTAGTCTACCTCCAGCTGCAGTGTTACTCGGCCTCGTGTTTTCTACTGTATCTTGCTCAGCCAACTCTGGACAGTTATGAATGAAATGATCTAACGATCCACATTTAAAACAGGTCCGATCATTCAATCTACTATCACTGATATGTCATTTTCCATAATGTCTACATTCAAGTAGATTTTTTCTCACACTGCCAACACTGGTAATAGATGTAGCTTGAGCTTTAGAACTCACAGGTTTCTTTTCACAATCCCTATTTGAATGTCCCACAGATGCATTAGAACGATTAAATGAGTCCTAAAATTTCTTCGATGAAGATTGATACAGCTTACTCATTGACCTCTTTCTCGAGTCTCTAGCTTCTGAGTTTTCTTTTCTCTTTTCTTTGCTAAGATTCTCGATTTTACAAGCCCTCTCAACTAGAACGACAAGTTTCTTTCATTCAAGAATCTCGACTAACAGTTTTATATCTTCATTCAACCCATCAATGAATCGTTTACACATGATTTCTTAGTGGAAACATATTCCTAGGCATACTTGCTTAACTGTACAAATTCTCTTTCATACTCAGTAACAACCATCCGACCTTGTTTCAATTCTTGAAACTCTTTATGCTTCTGATCGAGAAATCATTGACTTATGTACTTCTTTCGAAACTTAGATTTAAAGAATTCCCAAGTATCCTACTCTCTAGGAAACACATATATCAGCATTTTCCACCAATGGTACGCATTATCTCTCAGCAAAGATACAACATATTTGATACATTCATCTCGAGTACAAGAGAATTCGTCGAATACTTTGATCATGTTCTCGAGCCAAAACTCAGCTCTCTCAGCATCATCATCAACTGTAACCTGGACCTCCTCAGCCCCGTGTTTACGAATCTTATCCACTAACGGCTTGGTCAACCGTGTCAAATCTATAACTTGAGGAATAGCGGGGTTTTGTTGAGGAACAGGTGAGGGTGGAGGTTATTGAGCAGTTGGATTCATTCGAACGAACTCCGTGAACCACTCACTTATCATCTAGAAGAAGGCTTGCTTAGCTTCTACCCCTTAACTAATTGAAATCAGCTTAGAATTAGCCGGCGCTGCCCCTTGAGTGGGGGCGGGCGCATTACTTTCCACATCATCAGTTATTACTCGTTCGGGATCTATTTACTATATGAAAACACATTTTTAAGTTGTCAAGAATCATCACACCATCACAATTTATATATATGACATGTATAGCTAGACTTTCACTCACTATGCTAATCCTAGAATTGATTAAACCATAGCTCTGATACCAATAAAATGTAACACCCCTAATCCGTATCTGTCACCAGAATAGGGTTACGAGAAATTACTGGATAATACACATCATTCACATACATTTATGCATTCATAATCAATATCCATTCAACTAATCCATATTGTCTCTTATAAGGTCCCACGAGACCTTAAAACATGAATGAAAGAGGTTTGGGACTAAACCGATAACATTTGCATCTTTTGGAAACACATAAAGTTTTCAAACATTCAAGCGTCACACGCTCGTGTGAACAGGCTGTGTGCCTCACACGGCCACCAGACACGGCTATGTCACAGGCTGTATGAAAATAGGCCATACATACCGGCTTGCACCACACAGCTGAAGACACGCTTATGTGCCATGATCGTGGGAAATCTAGAGGGGTCACTGACTTGGGTCACACGGCTAGCCACACGCCTATGTGCCAGCCCGTGTGCCACATACGACTAATAGATACGCCCGTGTGTCTAGGTCGTGCCAAACCTGTAGGGTATGCTGTCTTAATTCGAAGGGCTACCCCAGGGACACACGACTGTGTAACATGACCGTGTGTCACACACGACTGAGACACACACCTGTGTCTCTGCCTGTGTGGACAAAAATAGGCTATTTGCAAAGCCAATTTGCCAACCTTTTCTCATGCATACCTAGTAACCAAAATGGTACCATTTCAATACATTTTTAGGCAGCCAAAACATGCCAATTCATATACAATTCATGACGTTTAGAAACCATCCTCTTAACTACACAAATCCATAGCCAAAATCATCAAATTTACATAACTTCTAAATACATTTCATCATCATTTTAATTACTATTTCTTGTCACAAAACATACCATATCATCATCTTATAATCAAGCCACTACATGCCATCTTCCAAACATTAATACACCAATTGTCAACTAGTTACACAAGCAAACATATAACCATCACAAAATATGCCAAAACATATGGCCATATATATATACATACATCACATATATCACTTATCAAACACATAATTTAAGCCAATTTAAATTGCCATACACACCACCATTTACAAGCCAAATCTCATGGCTAATAACATAACCCAAAACGTACCAAGATGAAACTAACCTATACATGCCATATACCATATATACAAAGCTTCAAAAGTACTAACAAGATAATCGATAGTGCGATGACAATCCCTGACAATTTCTCAAGTCCGAGATAGCTTCGATAATCTATAAAATAGTGAAAAATAAACACAGTAAACTTTAAAAGCTTAGTAAGCCATATTCAAATAAAGTTATCATATGAATATTTGCATATCAATTTAGATATGCTAAGTAGAGCTAAACACATTCAAGTTCACAAACCTTTCTCGTTGTACACATATTCAATATTATAATTGAATTCATCAAATACTTCCCTTTTCAATACTTGTATGAATCTTGTACGTACCTGAGTCACATAACTCATTCACACATTCTTTCTCGACTTGAATTTGCCCGTTGAACCATTTGGAATTGTTAAAGATACTCAAAAATCACATAAAACTCATACAATGCCATATCCCAGATATGGTCTTACATGTTATCACATATCGATGCCACTATCCCAGACAGGGTCTTACACGAAATCGAATAACGATGCCAATGTCCCATAAAATGGTCTTACATGTAATCTAATCTCAATAACCTAATGTCATGACATTCGTATCCTATACTATTCCTAAGGTTCGTATGGGACTTTCAAACCTCGTAACTCTATCAATTCATGCTCGTATTTGCTCGTTCAACATTCATAAAAATTCAGTGAAAATTAAACATGTATAATTCAATTTAAAGACATTTATTTGCATATGAACTTACCTCACATTAGGGATTGACGTATCGGGTCGACTACTGACAACTTTTGATTTCCCCCGATCTAAATCCGATTTCTTTTACTCTTGATCTATATACATTCAAATTAACTTATTTATTCATTTATTCATTCAATTTAATCCACAAACACATATTTGGGCATTTTTACACTTTAGCCCCTAAAGTTCCACATTTATTCAATCTAATCCTTATTTCATAAATACACAAAATTCAAAAAATTCAATAAGACCCATGCTTGGCCGATTTACCCTTATGCCCTTAGTAGCTCATATCTTTCATTTATTCACACTTTTAACCCCACATTTTTATCTTTTCACAAATTAATCCCTAATTTGTATTTTCTCTAAAAATCACTTAACAAAACATATTAATCTATCATTTATATTCCATTTTTCATCATCAACCATCACAAAGCACATAGATTCAACAATGTAACTTCATAAAATCATCAACAAATTTGAAAATTAAGGCACGGGCTAGCTAATACTCAAAGCAACGATCTCAAAAACGTAGAAATCATCAAAAATCGAGTTAAAACCGTACCTTAATAAAGCTACACAAGTGTCAAACCCTAAATGCGCTTTAAGCTTTTATTTTCTTTTGATTTTCGGTGAAAGCATGGAGAAGCTGACACCAAAATTTATTTCATTTCTTTAATTAACCTTTTATTTTACTAATTACCATAATATCCTTAATGAAATTATATTAAAACTTTTATATACATGACCATAAATGTCCATTAACCATTCTAAAGGTCTAATTTCAACATAAGGACTTCATATTTAATCAACCATAGCAATTAAACACATTTAACATATAGAATGCCACTGTTGCATTTTATGCAATTTAGTCATTTTTTTCAAATTGAGCAATTAAATGATAAAATTAGCTCACAAAATTTTCACACACATATAACCACATGCTATAAACACAAAAAATAATATTAAAATAATTTATCAACATCGAATTTGTGGTCCCAAAACCACTATTCCGATTGAAGCTAAAACCGGGCTATTATAGATGATTTGTATAATTATGTTTGGATTGAGTTTATTCATACGAGCTTACTAATATATATAGCTTACTTTGTTTAATTTTCCATGTTTTATAGTGGAATCAAAGCTACCTTAGGTTTAAGGATCGTCCGAGACATCATCATACTATCCAACTATCAATTTGGTACTTTTAAGCTTGTATTTTGGTCATACGGCATGTATAGGGACTTTGGTCATTTTGACATATGTTTTGTTAGTTTTTTTTAGCCATTTGAATTGGCTTGTAAATGTTCTAAGTTTGGTTTTGTATATTGTTATATAAGTTGGCTTATTTTGGTATGTTTGAATCATGTATACATATATGTGTATATGGCTTGTGTAATACTTGTGGATAGTTAGTAGTATGGATAGCAATTGGTTAAATTATGAATATTGGTATGCTAGTGAATCTAGAACTTAATGCACATTTGAGTTTAGTTTGAATTTAGATAACATATTGTGGTATTTATGTGTTGTATTGGTTGATGTTGGAAATGGTATGAAATATGCTTGAGTGAAGTTGTTTGAATGCCTATGATATGCTATGTTTGGTGCCAATTGGTTTGTTATAGGTGTGCACAAGATTGGGTGGCAAGATGGCTTGGTAAGTAGCCTATTTTTGTCCATACAGCCAGAGACACGGCCATGTGTCTCAACCGTATACGACACATGGTCAGATTATATGGCCGTGTGTCCCCTAGTGTTGAATTAAAAATTAAGTCAATATGCTCCACACGGCCTCACACACGGGTGTGTGACTTGGCCGTGTGGCATAAGTTAGTATACACTATAGGATTGGCACGGTAAAGCACACAGCCTGGCACACGGGCGTGTGTATGTAACTATCTGATTTTGGGCTTAGTCAGAACAGTGGTTTCGAGACCACAAATTCGAAGTTAAAAAAACTATTTTATTATTTTTAATATTATTTTATGTGTTATAGCATGATTATATAGGAGCATGAAAATTTTGGTGAGTTAATTTTAACGATTGTGAGCCCAATTGCGAAAAAGGACTAAATCGCATAAAGTGCAAAAGTCCAATTTTGATAGCTAAGGGTGTAACATCCTGATTTTGGGCCTAGTCGGAACAGTGGTTTCAGGACCACAAATATGATGAGAAAAGTTCATTTTTATTATATTTTTATGGTCTACGATTTCACGGAATGATTTCGTGAAAAATTCGTTCGAAAATTTCGACGTTTGGGCACTCAATTCGGTCAAAAGGACTAAATTGTAAAAAGTGAAAAAGTTGAGTTCTACATATTAGAAGTGTCTAATTGTTATGAGTTTTTAAATTAAAGGTCCTTAAATGGTAATTAGACTATTTTGAAGTTTGTGGACAAAAATGGACATGATATGATAGGTTTTTAAAAGTTTTTCATTAAGGGCATTTTAGTAAATTGGTAATTAAATGAATTAAAAATGCCAAAATAAGCCAAATTTGCTCATCTTCTTCCCCATGGCCGAATTTTTCATGAAAAAACACCATGGCTAGGGTTTTCAAGCTTTCCAAGCTCATTTGTAAGTGATCCCGAGCCCCATTTTTAATGGTCTTTACATTTTTGAAGTCCCGGTAACATGTTCTAGCTATTTCTACCATTATTTTTTAAAAATTTACCTATGAATGATATGCATGTATTTTGATGTTTAATGGTAGAATATGAAGCTTGAAATTGTGTCAAAAACAACTTTTGCTAAGTGATTTTATGTGAAAACGAGTAAAATGGCATAATCGGTAAAAATACCTAATGTTCATAAGCACATGTTAGAAGTGAGAATTTGATGTTACCAGAGAAGGGAAAAATTATCAGCATGTCATAAAACATGAGAAAATAGGATGAATTTTAATTTCCAAACCTTGGGGCAAAAGTGTAAATATGCAAAAGTTTAGGGGTCAAAATGAAAATTTGTAAAAATATGATTTTTGGACCCGTATGAATAATGTGACTAATTATTAGGCTAAATGTGATATTATAGATGAAGGAAATCGAGATTCGGGCTTAAATCGAGAAAATACAAGGTTATGGACTAAAATGGTAAATTATCGTTTCTGAATCGAGGTAAGTTCGTGTGTTAGTAATAATGCAATACAATGCATGAATTGTAATTCTCTATTGATATTGTATAAATTTTTTGATTTAATATGTTTAAGAGAAGTTGATGGATGGTATGTATGATATGGAAAAATGTAATGCATGTTGTGTCATGTGAAATTGAATGGAAAATTATTGTTACATGAATTGAGTGTTAAATTACTATTACCTGGGTTGTATGAATTGCTACACGGTTGTACCTGATGAGATTTCGACAAGTTTGTACGTAAATAATTTATCGATTCTTTTTATTTTATTATATTTTGTTATCATATGAAATGTGGCTGCCTATAGAATGACTATTTGTTGTAAATTGCAAATTGAAATTGGACTATAAATAAATTTGTAACATGTTGGAAAGTGAGGAATTTCCCGGTTGAGCCTTCGGAATAGAAACGATACGAATGATCTGTTGTGAGGTCACGTGTGTAGTACTAAGTGCAGGCTACTACGTGTACCGAATAATTGGTCGCACGTGTAGTACTAAGTGCAGGCTACTATGCGTACCCGATAACTTCGATCACGTGTGTAGTACTAAGTGCAGGCTACTACGTGTATCAGATGGTTAGGTCACGTGTGTAGTACTAAGTGCAGGCTACTACGTGTACCGGATAATTGGTCGCATGTGTAGTACTAAGTGCAGGCTACTATGTGTACTAGATAGCCTTGTCTACAAGTGTGAAAATATGTGCAGGCAATTGAGTATCAGTTATTATTCTGAAGAGTTCAACGGGAAAATCGATTAAGTAAAAATACATGTGAACCTGATTATATTATGAATAAGTGCAGGTATATGTTTACGAAAATTATGAGCAATGTGCTCGATATGTGAGTGAACTTCGATAAGACAAAATGAATTAAGTGAAATTATGTAAGAGTGAATTTTAGTAGTAAAACAGTGTTGGACAACAGCAGTTGCATGACTTTGAAAATTCACCAAACATTGTGTAAGTTGAATTAAAATTAAAAAAAATTATGGAATTAAATATTACTGAGTCAATTTTCATAAAAAAGAAACAGGGCGAGCAAAAGAGTTCTATATTATGTGATATTCTAATTTTTGTGAGACAGTGTTAGAATGAATATGAGATCCCCTATTCTGACTTGTAAAAATTGTTAAAATTTGTAAAAAACTAATTATGAGTTATAATTTGTATGAATAGAATCTTCAATGAGTCTACTTTTATATGAGATAAATAATTTTTAGTGAAGAGAGCTAAGAACTGTTAGACAGCAAAATATGGGAAACTTTAATGAATAAACTGTACTAATTTGCTAAACCGAAAATTCTGGAAATTTTATGGGAGGAAGGTATATGAATCTAGTTTCAAAGAAAATTAACGAAACTAAATTTGGAGTTCTTTAGCTTCAGATATGAATGATTTAGTAACCGTAACTCGATAAAACAGCTTAACCTGAGCATGTGTAATTGTATAATTATTGTGTTTTATCTTGAAAAGCATGTTAGTAATTGCTTATTAATTTCATATGGACTTACTAAGCGTAAAGCTTACCCATCCTCTCCATTTCTTTAGTATTGGCATGTCAGCTCGGGGTTGGAGATCGTCGGAGGAAAAATCACACTATCAAACTATCATTTTTGGGAGAATTAATTCAAATATTAGAAATATCAAGTGAGTGGCATGTATAGGAAGTTGGTTTGTGATATGTATTATTATTATTATGATTTTGACCATACGTATCAGTCTGCATTGAGTTATCGTATATGATCATGAGATGTGGTCCTTATCCATTATGGTTTTTAAGTTTAATTAATCATATCATGTCCTATGTTTTGATGTGATGATATAGTTAGCTTTGTTTGTTATGCATGATTGGTAATACATCAGGTAAGTTAAATGTAGGCCAATGGATCATGAATTAAATGGAAATGAGTAATGTTGCCTTGAATATGGATGTTTAATGGACAAATTGGTAACTACGTTATGATGGTGTAAAATGAGAATAAAATTTAGCATGTCTAATTTTAGTTAATGTAAGAATGTATATTATATATAGGATGGTAAGCAAATATGTTTAAAGTGAAAGACATGTTATTGCATGATTATGGATGTGTAAGTGCTCATTTATGCCACGTTATATGTCTTTAAATATGAGTCTATGCATGTGTTCGAAAAATTTTGAATTAAATGAAATTTTATGATCCGATTTTCGTCTATGTGTATGGTTAATTCTGGTAATGCCTCGTACTTTGTTCTGGCCTTGGATACGGGTAAGGGGTGTTACATTTGGTGGTATCAGAGCTATGGTTTAGTCAGTTCTCGGACTAACCTAGCATGTGCAAAAGTCCAGCTATACGTGCCACCGATCTGTGATAGTGTGATGTCTCCCGATGCGTATGAGAGCCATTTTGTTTAGACAAAGGTACTCTCCAACCGAGCTACACCGACCATGTTAAATGTGATGCTAAAATATTCGAGTAAAGTATAGTCATGACGAACTGAAACTTCGAAAGGTACGAATGAGGATTCATGAAATGTGTACATGGTGAAATGAGCTTATCTATGATTAATAGATAATTCTATTATGTAAATGGTTGATTTGCTTGAGTGAATGCATGTGTTTAGATAACTTACCAAAGATATAGATGCAATGAATATTCACGTATGCTTATATGAAAAATCATGGTTGATAAAGTAAATGTGTTAAATTGCTTGGACTGATTCATATGGTTGTAACGATATGTCTGAATGTTAGTGTATGAGGTAAAAGTATGGATTGTGATAAACTTATCTGTGTTTGTTCACCCATGTATGATATCATGTGCATGAATTATATGATTAAATGAATAGATAAGTAAAGTTATCCGGAAAACATGGAATGCATGCATAATTATACTTGACTAAATGAGATAACTGGAAAGTGGGCATTAAATCAATATGAATGTTAGTTAATCGAAATGAACGACATGATTGAGATATGATTGCTATGATGAAAACTGTGTTACATGTATATGTATATGAGAGTTGAGTTAGAGGCCTTACGACCCCTTCCCCCTTACCAAAGTGGTGTTTTATGATGGATGTTCTTGAGATTTATGTTGAATGAGTTCCCAGGTGAGAAACCAAAGAGTTCAATGATGGAATGGTTATAAGCATGATTAGAGATTGAGAATGGGTTGATAAGTACAGACATGAGCTAAAAAGATATCTAATTGACCGAAGGATTGTTTAACTTTCGCAACATCGTAGTTAGCAAAAAAGTTAGTTTTGGTAAAACGATCTATCCTGGTATGATGTCAAGAAATGTATTGATTGAAATTCCCCCATGAACTGATTTTCTTAGTGAAGGGAATATTATCGAATTTGGGATGGCAGAAATAGTTAAAGGAATAATGTTCGAAATAAGGAAATATTCCCTGATCTTAACATTAGACAAATGTGTTGTTAGTATAATTGGATTATAATATGGATGGTTCTGTTTTTCTCTGGTATTTTGTTATATTCCGCCTGTTGGGAATCGATGAGAAATTGTGTATGGTGCCATGATTCTATTTCTACGGATCATTGTTCCGATTGATTTTATATATATATGAGAAACATATAGTTCCAGTCGTATTTTTTGTCAGTGGTTTGGAATGATGTTATTCTGGATTTCTTTTCTTTGAAAAACCATTGGGGTCTTTCATATTTTTATGAGTCTGGTTCCCGGTCTTCTGATGTAGTGCTGTAAATTGGATTCTCGTATCATGGATTTCTTTATCTTGGATTTCTTTATTCTGGGCTTCTCTGTTTCAGATTTCTCTATCTTGGTTTTTCTGGATATTTTATCTTGTAACTTGTTGATCATGGCTTGCATTTAGAGCATGACCTTCAGCTTGTGATTGATGTATATAAAGAACAAATATGACTGTACCTCTGAATTGATCCTGATAATGTGGTGAAATTTCAAGTCCCAATGTGTATGGTGGATTTCCTTTCTCAAGTAAGTTAATCAGAGTTAATGTATTCAGTTGAGGTATCAGTACTACTTATGCTAATGCATTTGTTATGGTCTTCGATTGGCATGATGAGTGAATTTGCAATGATGCATGTTCAATCGTTTTGTTGACTAAAAGAGAGATTTTCTTGAAATATCAATTATGGATGAATAAGGTCGACTTGATTGTTCAATCTGTATGGAATATATGTTTAGAATCTAATGAAATGTTCATGCTTGAGAATAAGATTTTATTTCTTCACGGGTAAAAAGATGAATAGTCTAATTAAGAAGTGAATGTTTCCTAGAAGAATCATATGCGTTAAGAAGATTTGATATTGATAACGTGAAGATAATCTTGGTATTTAAAAATGTTGAAACGACCATTGTTTATCTTTGAGTACAAATTCTTGAAATGTTGAAAGTTGAAAGATGTATAGTAAGAATCATAAGAATTATTTTTGCCGTTTGGGAATTAGAATGGAAATAGAAAAGGTTAATATGGATTTTCTTGTCTGGATCGTTCCTGTCCTTGAAAGAGGAAAGTAATATGTAGTGTTGTTAAACGTTATGAGATATGCAAATTATGTTGGTATACCCAAATGTCTACTCACCATATTCATAGGATTCCATGTCATGGAATATTAATATCCAAAAATCGGATTGAGATTCGGGATTCATAGCATGATATCTTGGGAAAGCCAGAGGAGGATTTGAAATGAAAGGTAACTAAGAGTTGAATTAGACTATATGGAATTATAAAGAGTATGAGGTCGAGATGAACTGACTAGTTTCGCTATTTGAATCCAAAAAGATTCGGGTGCGAATGTATATGTAACATGATGGTATGGATCAGACTTTTGAGTACACGAGCTTTCTGGTACAGATTAAGTTTCAGTGAAAGTATTGTAAAGTGAATACCACTTACAATTTTTGTATGTGGAATTTAAAGAGATAGGCAGTAAAAGCACAGCTTGAGTGAAATTTATTTGACATCGATTATAGGATTGAGGAATCCAAGTGAAAAACAAAAACCACTTTTCTGGTAAGATTTTCGAGGACGAAAATCCTTAAAGGGGGGAGAAATGTAACATCCTGATTTTGGGCCTAGTCGGAAAAATGGTTTCAGGACCACAAATCTTATGAGGAAAATTCATTTTTATTATATTTTTATGGTCTACAATTTTACGGAATGATTTCGTGAAAATTTCGCTCGAAAATTTTGACGTTTGGGCACTTAATTTGGTCAAAAGGACTAAATTATAAAAAGTGAAAAAGTTGAGTTCTATATGTTGGAAGTGTCTAATTGTTATGATTTTTTAAATTAAAGGTCCTTAAATGGTAATTAGACCATTTTGAAGTTTGTGGACAAAAATGGACATGGTATGATAGGTTTTTAAAAGTTTTTCATTAAGGGCATTTTAGTAAATTAGTAATTAAATGAATTAAAAATGCCAAAATAAGCCAAATTCGCTCATCTTCTTCCTCATGGCTGAATTTTTCATGAAAAACACCATGGCTAGGGTTTTTAAGCTTTCCAAGCTCATTTGTAAGTGATCTCGAGCCCCGTTTTTAATGTTTTTTACATTTTTGAAGTCTTGATAACATGTTCTAGCTATTTCTACCATTATTTTTTAAAAATTTACCCATGAATGATATGCATGTATTTTGATGTTTAATGGTAGAATATGAAGCTTGAAATTGTGTTAAACAACTTTTGCTAAGTGATTTTATGTGAAAACGAGTAAAACGACATAATCGGTAAAAATACATAATGTTCACAAGTACACGTTAGAAGTGAGAATTTGATGTTGCCATAGACGGGAAAAATGATCAGCATGTCATAAAACATGAGAAAATAGGCCGAAGTTTAATTTCCGAACCTTGGGGCAAAAGTGAAAATATGCAAAAGTTTAGGGGTCAAAATGAAAATTTGTAAAAATATGATTTTTGGACCCATATGAATAGTGTGACTAATTATTAGGCTAAATGTGATATTATAGATGAAGGAAATCGAGATTCGGGCTTAAATCGGGAAAATACAAGGTTATGGACTAAAATGGTAAATTGCCGTTTCTGGATCGAGGTAAGTTCGTGTGTTAATAATAATGCAATACCATGCATGAATTGTAATTCTCTATTGATATTGCATAAATTGTATGATTTAATATGTTTAAGAGAAGTTGATGGATGGTATGTATGATATGGAAAAATGTAATGCTTGTTGTGTCATGTGAAATTGAATGGCAAAATATTGTTACATGAATTGAGTGTTAAATTACTATTACCTGGGTTGTATGAATTGCTACACGGTTGTACCTGATGAGATTTCGACAAGTTTGTACGTAAATAATTTATCGATTCTTTTTATTTTATTATATTTTGTCACCATATTAAATGTAGCTGCCTATAGAATGATTATTTGTTGTAAATTGTAAATTGAAAATGGACTATAAATAAATTTGTAACATGTTGGAAAGTGAGGAATTTCCCGGTTGAGCCTTCAGAATAGAAACGATACGAATGATCTATTGTGAGGCCACGTGTGTAGTACTAAGTGCCGGCTACTACGTGTACCGGATAATTGGTCGCATGTGTAGTACTAAGTGCAGGCTACTATGCGTACTCGATAACTTCGATCACGTGTGTAGTACTAAGTGCAGGCTACTACGTGTATCAGATGGTTAGGTCATGTGTGTAGTACTAAGTGGAGGCTACTACATGTACCAGATAATTGGTCGTATGTGTAGTACTAAGTGCAGGCTACTATGCATACTAGATAGCCTTGTCTACAAGTGTGAAAATATGTGTAGGCAACTGAGTATTAGTTATTATTCTGAAGAGTTCAACGGAAAAATCGATTAAGTAAAAATACATGTGAACATGATTATATGATGAATAAGTGCAGGTATATGTTTATGAAAATTATGAGCAATGTGCTCGATATTTGAGTGAACTTCGATAAGACAAAATGAATTAAGTGAAATTATGTAAGAGTGAATTTTAGTAGTAAAATAGTGTTGGACAGCAGCAGTTACGTGACTTTGAAAATTCACCAAACATTGTGTAAGTTGAATTAAAATTAAAAAAAATTATGGAGTTAAATATTAATGAGTCTATTTTCATATAAATGAAACAGGGGGAGAAAAGAGTTCTATATTATGTGATAGTCTAATTTTTGTGAGATAGTGTTAGAATGAATTCAAGATCCCCTGTTCTGACTTGGAAAAATTGTTAAAAATTTTAAAAAACTAATTATGAGTTATAATTTATATTAATATAATCTTCAATAAGTCTAATTTCAGGAGGAATGGACTGGAACATCATCGGAGTCTCAAAATATGAGATAAATAATTTTTAGTGAAGAGAGGTTAGAACTGTTAGACAGCAAAATAGGGGAAACTTTAATGAATAAACTGTACTAATTGGCTAAGCCAAAAATTCTAGAAATTTTACGGGAGAAAGGTATATGAATCTAGATTCAAGGAAATTTAACGAAACTAAATTTGGAGTTTTGTAGCTTCATATACGAATGATTTAGTAACTATAACTCGATAAAATAGCTTAATCTGAACATGTGTAATTGTACAATTATAGTGTTTTATCTTGAAAAGCATGTTAGTAATTGCTTATTAATTTCATATGGACTTACTAAGCGTAAAGCTTACCCATCCTCTCCATTTCTTTAGTACTGGCAGGTTGGCTTGGGGTTGGAGATCGTCGAAGGCAAAATCAACTATCAAACTATCATTTTTGGGAGAATTAGTTCAAATATTAGAAATATCAAGTAAGTGACATGTATAGGAAGTTGGTTTGTGATATGTACTATTATTATGATTTTGACCATACGTATCAGTCTGCATTGAGTTATCTTATATGATCATGAGATGTGGCCCTTATCCATTATGGTTTTTAAGTTTAATTAATCATGCCATGTCCTATGTTTTGATGTGATGATATAGTTAGCTTTGTTTGTTATGCATGATTGGTAATATATCAGGTAAGTTAAATGCAGGCTAGTGGATTATGAATTAAATGGAAATGAGTAATGTTGCCTTGAATATGGATGTTTAATGGACAAATTGGTAACTACGTTATGATGGTATAAAATGAGAATAAGATTTAGCATGTCTAGTTCTAGTTAATGTAAGAATGTATATTATATACAGGATGGTAAGCAAATATGTTTAAAGTGAAAGACATGTTATTGCATGATTATGGATGTGTAAGTGCTCATTTATGCCACGTTATATGTCTTTAAATATGAGTCTATGCATGTGTTCAAAAAGTTTTAAATTAAATGAAATTTTATGATCCGATTTTCGTCTATGTGTATGGTTAAGTATGGTAATGTCTCGTACTTTATTCCGGCCTTGGATGCTGGTGTGGGGTGTTACAAAGGGCGTTAAATTGTAACAGCCCGATTTTGGGGCTAGTCGAAATAGTGGTCTTAGGACCACAAATCTAGAGTCGAGTAAATTATTTTATTATTATTTTGAAGTCATAGCATGTTTATAATAGTATATGAAAATTTTGGTTGGCTAATTTTAACGTTTGTGAGCACAATTGTGAAAAAGGACTAAATCGCATAATAGCAAAAGTCTTGAATTGATAGCTAAGGGTGTTAAATAGCTAGAGAACCAAAATTGGGGTTCTTTAAAGGGAAATTAGACCCTTAAAAGAAAGCATAGCTGGCCATGGGAGACAAATTGGAGAGAAGGTCAAAATTAGGTGATGCTTAGGTCACCAATTTTGACTAGTTGTCTTTATAATAAAACAAAAAGGAAAAGCTATATTTTTCTCTCTTCTTAGCTGAAAATATCAGCCATTGTAGGGGTTTGAAATCTTCAAAAATTTCAACAACTTTGAGCCCTCTCAAGTAAGTGATTTTGATAGTTTCTCTTGATATTTTTGTATTTTTGAGACCCTTGAAGCACGAGCTTTCAAATGAGGGGTATATCTTGCAAAATGGTTGAAGTTATAGGGTTTTTACATGAGACCATTTACAGTATTTTCTAAAATTTTATGGAAGAATGTGAGTCTTAGTTGTGTAATAGACAACTTTTGTGTAAGGAGTTACCATGAAAACACCTAAAGGGACCATTTTGCACAAGCTGCAAAATGAATGATAAATGTGTGAAATAGAGAGAATTTGGGGTTGCTATAAGAGTAAAAAGAGTTCAAATAAGCTTAAGATATGAATAAATTCGATAAAAATCATTTTTGAGCATATGGTTAAATTGTTATTTTGCCAAAGTTTAGGGAAAAACAGTCATTTTACTGAAGATGTGAATTTTTAATTGCTTAATTTTATTTAGTGATTAAATGAGTGCATTTTGCTATTTTAGATCAAGAATTTCCAAATCCTAAACCTAGATCGGGGGAAAACCAAGCAAACTGACTAAACCGACTAGTCATTTATGTTTTGTAATTCGAGGTAAGTTGTATGTAAATAATACAACTACATTACTACTGTATGTGTTAAATTGTATTTGAATTAATATAGCATGAATTGCTTGATTGTGGAAATTGAGATGGTATGATGAGAATAGAGATAGTAGAGTTCCTGTTTGAACCTAGGAAATAAATCGGATATTCACGCCGTGACGTTTGGGTCATTTGAGTGTGAGCTAGTGTAAGACATTTCTGGGACATGCATGGGCCACATTATGAGAGCCAGTGTAAGACCATGTCTGGGACATGGCATCGGCTTCGAGATGTAAGCCAGTGTAAGACCATGTCTGGGATATGGCATCAGCACATTATCTACGTCTGAGGCTTAATGAATATCCGGTAGTGTTCCAAATGGTTCAACGGTGAATGTTATGTTCTAAGCTAATGAGGAAAGTATAACCGTGTTGTGAGTGGTACAGGTACCTAATTGGTACGTATGAGATATGAGCTCAATGAATAATATGTGACTAGTATGGTTGGTAATGAGTAAGTTATGCCTATGCCTACCTTGGTATCATGAACATGTGGATCATTGATAAACTGTTGTTGTTGTGTACTTACTTATATGCAACTTACTAAGCTTTTATGCTTACTCCCTTTCCTTTCCATTTCCTTACAATGCCACCTATCTAGGTCAAGGATCACCGGAAGTCAAAGATATCGATCACACTATCAACCAAAGCATTCAGTATAGTTGGATTTATATTTTTGATTATGGCATGTATAGGACTTAGACCTTATTGTTTTGCGTTTTTGAGATTTGGCCAAATGTGTTGGCTTGGGTTAGAAGCTCTTCAATTTGTATTATGTCTTGAATGATGGCTAACATTCATTTTGAATTTATAAAAGATGCATTATCATGAGATAATGAATGTCTATTGTGGTTGGTTTGATTTTAGAAATTGTGCTCATTTTAGCATTGGTTGGAAATTGTATGGAAATAGGCAAGTAAAGGTGGCAATGAGGCTTGGTAAATAGCCTTACATTGTCCACACGGGTAGACACACGGGCATGTATCTAGGCCGTGTGTGAGACACGGTCTACCCCGTGGGTGTATAGTTTGGCCGTGTGTCCCCTGCACGTAAAAATTTCAAGTCAGTATGCATGGTAATAAACACACGGGCAGAGACACGGTCGTGTGTCTTAGCCAAGTGGAGGACACGGCCCAGTACACTGGCGTGTGCCTTGGCCATGTGACATTATGAGCATGCTGACGTCAAAAATAGAATGTCCATGTTTTTGCACACGGGCTAGGACACGGGCTTGTTGTGGCTGTGTGAGGGACACGGGCCAATGGCATAGGCGTGTATCTGGCCGTGTGAAAACCCCTATAGGTGTGAATTAGAAATTAATTCTACACGGGTGTGGGACACGGGTGTGTCCCAGGGTGCTTAGGTCGTGTGCACCGCACCGGACATCAGCAAGACCATGTCAAAATGGTCACACAGGTGTGTGCCCTATTTTAAAGGAAAATTTCTTGAGGTTGGTTTAAGGACTCAGAATGGATCCGAATAGCTTTAAATGATCAATTTGGGGATCATAGGCCGATAATAAGAGGTTTAAGGTAGATATTAAAAAAAGTTTTAAGTTTGAATCGAGTCTCGGTGACTTGAGATTGGTTGTAGGCATGACATCAAGTTAGGTAATGCCTTGTACTCCTCCTCGGCTTGGGTTACGGGTATAGGGTTTTACATTTAGTGGTGTCAGAGTTATGGTTTAGTTGGTTCTAGGATTAACCTAGCGAGAGAACGAGTCTAGCTATACATGCCGTAACTGTATATTGATAGTGTGACGATTTTTGACGATTATAAATTATGTTTTCATATAGTAAATGGATCTTGATAAAGCCATGGAGGACGACGTGGAATGTAATACGTCGGCTCCCGCTGAAGGGACTGCGCTGGTAGAGAGAGAGCCTGTAACTATGGGCCAAGGCGGAGAGGCTAGAGAAGCCTACCTCTGAATGATGGATGCTTGGTACACATAGTTTGTTCATGTGAATGTGAACACTCCACCTCCCCTACCTCCTCTGATTCCTCAGTATGCCCCGGTAGCTCTACAAGGCACGGACATGTTTAGAAGAAAGATGCCTCTAGTAGACAAGATCTGGAAACAAGGGGCCAAGGAATTCTGGGCTAGCATAGATGATGACTCGGAGAGGGAAGAGTTTTGGCTGGAAAATGCCATAGGGTCTTTGATGAATTGTCATGCAAACTTGAGGAGTGCGTCAAGTGTACAGTATCGCTTTTGAGAGATTCGGCCTACAAGTGGTGGAACACTCTCGTGTCTCTGGTACCGGAGAGGGTAACTTGGGAATTCTTCCAGGAAGAGTTTCAAAAGAAGTATATTAGTCAGCGGTTTATAGACCAAAAGAGAAAAGAATTCCTAGAGTGAAAGCAAGGTCGAATGTCAGTGACAAAATATGAGCGTGAATTTGTAAGGCTCAGTAAGTATGCGGGGGAGTGCGTGTCTACAGAAGCCACCATGTGTATGAGGTTTGAGGACGGCCTCAATGAAGATATCCGAGTGTTTGTTGGCATCTTAGAGCTGCGGGAATTTATAGCCCTTGTTGAAAGAGGCTGTAAGGCCGAAGAGTTGATTAAAGAAAGGATGAAAGCAACTTTTGAGTCGCTGGATGCAAAAAAGAGACAGGTGGGGAAATCACATTAGTCCTCATCTAAAAGATCGAGAGAGTTCACTACCCGATTGAATACTTCGGTGGGGTATTCGAATAGAAACAAGAGTTGACAGAACACAACTTCGAAAGCCCAGACCACTTCGATCGTAAGTGTTGGTAGCACTAGGCAAAATAGGCTAGACTGCTCGCAATGTGGAAGGCGTCATTTTGGTGAGTGCCGAGGGAATGAAAGGGGCTGTTTCAAGTGTGGATCATTGGAATACTTTATCTGTGATTGTCCCAAGTTTGATAAGAGAGAGAGAGAACAATATGTGAAAGCAAGCAGTGCTCCCTTGAGGGGCAGATCACAAAAGAACCCAGGAAGTGGGGCTCGCAGTAGAGGCACGCCAAGAGATGCTGTGGTGAGGTCCGAGGGTAGAGTGCCTGCAAGGACTTATGCTATACAAGCTCGGGAAGAGGCAGAGTCTCCCGATGTGATCACGGGTACCTTTTCTATCCATGAAATATCTGTTGTTGCTTTAATTGACCCCGGATCTACCACTCTTATATTTGTATGGAATTGATACCTCATATAGGTATGCTACTAGAGTACACTGAGTGTGTAATAAAAATGTCCAATCCTTTAGGCAGACATGTACTAGTGGACCAAGTATATAGGAATTGCCCTTTGACAATTAGAGGTCATTGTTTTCCGGCTAACTTGATGTTGTTGCCATTTAATGAGTTTGATGTAATCCTTGGGATAGACTGGTTGACTTCTCATAGTGTTGTAGTGGACTGCGCGAAAAAGATAATTTAGTTGAAATGTGAAGATGGGAATGTTCTTCGAGTTGGACCAGATGAGTCAGATAATCTACCTATAGTAATATTGTCTTTGACTACCGAGAAATATTTGAGGAAAGGATATGAGGCTTATCTAGCTTATGTGTTGAATACTCAAGTGTCTGAATTGAAGATTGAATCGGTACTAGTGGTTTGTGAGTTTACAAACGTGTTTTCGAAAGATTTACCTATATTGCCTCCAGTGAGGGATATAGAATTCGGAATTGAGTTAGTCCCCGATATGACACCCATTTCTATTGCTCCGTATAGATGCCCCCGACAGAGTTGAAAGAGTTGAAAGTATAGTTGCAAGAGTTAATAGATAAAGGTTTTGCGAAACCTAGTTATTCACCGTAGGGCGCACCAGTGTTGTTTTCGAAAAAGAAAGATGGGTTGATGAGGTTATGTATCGACTATAGACAACTCAATAGGGTAACTGTGAAGAACAAGTATCCTTTGCCAAGGACAGATGATTTATTTGATCAGTTGAAGGGAGCCACAGTGTTCTCCAAATAGACTTAAGGTCTGGTTATTATCAGTTGAGAGTTAAAGAGCAAGATGTATAGAAGACTGCTTCTCGGATGAGATACGGGCATTATGAGTTCCTCATCATGCCCTTTGGTTTGACTAATGCCCCGCGGTGTTTATGGATTTAATGAACCGTATTTTTCGACCGTATCTAAATAAGTTTGTCGTCGTCTTTATCGATGACATATTGATTTATTCACGTGATGAGAGTGAACACGTGGAACATTTAAAAACTGTGTTACAGACTTTGTGAGATAAACAGCTTTACACCAAGTTCAGCAAGAGCGAATTTTGGCTAAAAGAGGTCAGATTTTTAGGACACATTGTGTTGGGAGACAGGATCCGAGTTGACCTAAGCAAGATCTCGGCTATTATAGAGTGGAAACCACCGAGGAATGTGACTGAGGTCTGAAGCTTTTTAGGTTTAGCTGGATATTATAGACGGTTTGTAAACAAATTCTCTATGATAGCTACACCGATGACAAGGGTGCTGCAAAAGGATGTCAAGTTTGAATGGACAGAAAAGTGCCAGCAGAGTTTCGAGAAATTAAAGGCTTTGTTGACCGAAGCCCCAGTAATAGTGCAACCAGAGTCAGGAAAGGAGTTTGTGGTATATAGCGACGCCTCCTTGAATGTTTAGGGGTGTGTTCTTATGCAAGAAGGTAAGGTCATATCTTACGCTTCAAGGCAACTGAAGCCACATCAGAGGAATTACCCGACGCATGATTTAGAGTTGGCTGCCATTGTATTCGCGTTGAAAATTTGGAGACACCATCTGTATGTCGAGAAATGTCGGGTATTCACCTACCATAAGAGCTTAAAGTACTTGATGACTCAAAGGGAATTGAATTTGCGGCAACGACAATGGTTAGAGCTAATAAAGGATTACGAGTTGATTATCGACTACCATCCGGGAAAAGCGAACGTTTTCGCTGATGCATTGAGTATGAAATCATTATTTGTGTTGAAAGTAATGAATGCCAATATGGATTTGTCTGATGCTGGTTCAGTTCTAACAGAGTTAAGGGCTAGACCGACGTTTCTTCAAGAGATCTGAGAAGCTCAGAAAGGTGATGAGAAATTGCAAGCCAAGAGAACTCAGTATGAGTCAGGAATTGAATCAGATTTTCGTATTAGTACCAATGGATGTATAATGTTCAAAGATAGAGTATGTACTCAAGAACAATTAGCTAATTCAGAAGATTCTGAGAGAGGTACATAGTGGTTGTTTGTTCGTCCACCCGGGCAGTATGAAAATGTACAACGACCTCAAGAAAATGTATTGGTGGTTGGGTATGAAAAGAAATATTTCAGAGTTTGTGTCTAAGTGCCTAGTGTGTTAGCAAGTGAATACTGAACACCAAGTACCTTTGGGTCTACTTCAGCCTATCATGGTCCCCGAGTGGAAGTGGGATCGAATTATTATGGATTTTGTGATGGGTTTTTCGATAATCCCGAAGAAAAATGATGTTGTTTGGGTTGCTGTGGATAGGCTAACAAAGTCAACACACTTCATACCTATGCGTACCGACTACTCCCTTGAGAGATTAGTCGACTTGTATGTTTCTGAGATTGTTTTAGATAGAGATCCGAGATTTACCTCAAGGTTTTGGAAAAATTTACAAGAGGCATTGGGAATAAACTTGAGTTTTAGCACAGCTTTCCATCTACAAACCGACGGTCAGTCAGAGAGAGTAGTTCAGATATTAGGGGACATGTTAAGGTGTTGCGTCCTTGAGTTCCAGTGCAGTTGGGAAAAGTATCTATCATTGGTTGAATTCCCCTATAATAACTGTTATCAGACAAGTATGAAAATGGCACCTTATGAGGCTTTGTATGGGTGAAAGTGTCGAAGATCCTTATATTGGACTGAGCTCAGAGAGAGTCAGGTTCACGGGGTTGATTTAGCCAGAGAGACTAAAGAGAAAGTTAAAGTAATTCATGACTGCTTAAAGGTCGCCTCGGATAGACAGAAATCCTACGTAGATTTGAAACGAAAGAAAATTTAATATCAAGTCGGTGATAAGGTATTTTTGAAAGTGTCCCCGTGGAGGAAAGTTCTCAGATTTGGTAGAAGAGGTAAATTGAGTCTTCATTTCATAGGGCCTTATGAGATTATTCAGAGTGTAGGACCGGGTGCCTATTGATTGGCTTTACCACCAGAGTTAGAGAAGATTCATGACATGTTTCATGTGTCCATGCTACGTCGATATAGATCGGACCCTTCACATGTGATTATACCGTCAGAGGTTGAGATTCATCCGGACATGACTTATGGTGAAGAGTCGGTCAAGATTTTAGCTCGAGAAGTCAAACAGTTGAAAAATAAGAGTATAGCACTGGTGAAAGTTTTGTGGCATAGACGTGGAGTCGAGGAAGCCACATGGGAACCCGAAGAGACTAGGAGAGATTAGTACTCGAACTTATTCACCGGTAAGATTTTTAAGGACGAAAATCCCTAAGAGGGAGAAATGTAACAGCCCGATTTTAGGGCTAGTCAGAATAGTGATCTCAGGACCAAAAATCCAGAGTCGAGCAAATTATTTTATTATTATTTTGGAGTCATAGCATGTTTATAATAGTACATGAAAAATTTGGTGGGCTAATTTTAACGTTTGTGAGCACAATTGTGAAAAAAGACTAAATCGCATAAAGTGTAAAAGTCTTGAATTGATAGCTAAGGGTATTAAATAGCTAGAGAACCAAAATTGGGGTTCTTTAAAGGGAAATTAGCCCCTTAAAAGAATGCATAGCCGGCCATGGGAGACAAATTGGAGAGAAGGTCAAAATTAGGTGATGCTTAGGTCACCAATTTTGACTAGTTGTCTTTATAATAAAACAAAAAAGGAAAAGCTATAATTTTTCTCTCTTCTTAGCCAAAAATATCAGCCATTGTAGGGGTTTGAAAGCTTCAAAAATTTTAGCAACTTTGAGCCCTCTCAAGTAAGTGATTTTGATAAGTTCTCTTGATGATTTTTGTATTTTTAAGACCCTTGAAGCACGAGCTTTCAAATGAGGGGTATATCTTGCTAAATAGTTGAAGGTCTAGGGTTTTTCCATGAGAGAATTTAGGGTATTTTCTGAAATTTTATGGAAGAATATGAGTCTTAGTTGTGTAATAGACAACTTTTGTGTAATGAGTTACCATGAAAACACCTAAAGGGACCATTTTGAACAAGTTGTAAAATGAATGATAAATGTGTGAAATAGAGAGAATTTGGGGGTTGCTATAAAAGTAAAAAGAGTTCAAATAAGCTTAAGATACGAAGAAATTCGATAGAAATCGATTTTTGAGCGTAGGGGTAAAATGGTCATTTTGCCAATGTTTAGGGGAAAAACGGTCATTTTACCAAAGATGTGAATTTTTAATTGCTTAATTTTATTTAGTGATTAAATGAGTGCATTTTTCTATTTTAGATCAAGTATTGCCAAATCCAAACCTAGATCGGGGAAAACCAAGCAAACTGACTAAACCGACTAGTCGTTTATGTTTGTAATCCGAGGTAAGTTGTATGTAAATAATACAACTACATTACTACTGTATGTGTTAAATTGTATTTGAATTAATATAGCATGAATTGCTTGATTGTGGAAATTGAGATGGTATGATGAGAATAGAGATAGTAGAGTTCCTGTTTAAACTTAGGAAATAAATCGGATATTCATGCCGTGACGTTTGTGTCATTTGAGTGTGAGCTAGTGTAAGACATGTCTAGGACATGCATGGGCCACATTATGAGAGCCACTGTAAGACCATGTCTGGGACATGGCATCGGCATTGAGACGAGAGCTAGTGTAAGACATGTCTGGGACATGCATCGGCCTCGAGATGTAAGCAGTGTAAGACATGTCTGGGACATGCATCGGCTACGAGATGATAGTCAGTGTAAGACCATGTTTGGGACATGGCATCGACTGGAGATATGAGCCAGTGTAAGACCATGTCTGGGATATGGCATCAGTACATTATCCACGTCTGAGGCTTAATGAATATCCGGTAGTGTTCCAAATGGTTCAATGGTGAACGTTATGTTCTAAGCTAATGAGGAAAGTATAACCGTGTTGTGAGTGGTATAGGTACCTAATTGGTACGTATGAGATATGAGCTCATTGAACAATATGTGACTAGTATGGATGGTAATGAGTAAGTTATGCCTATGCCTACCTTGGTATCATGAGCATGTGGATCATTGATAAAATGTTGTTGTTGTGTACTTACTTATATGCAACTTACTAAGCTTTTATGCTTACTCCCTTTCCTTTCCATTTACTTACAGTGCCGCCTATCTAGCTCAAAGATCACCGGAAGCCAGAGATATCGATCACACTATCAACCAAAGCATTCAGTATAGTTGGATTTATATTTTTGATTATGGCATGTATAGGACTTAGACCTTATTGTTTTGCGTTTTTGAGATTTGGCCAAATATGTTGGCTTGGGTTAGAAGCTCTTCAATTTGTATTATGTCATGAATGATGGCTAACATTCATTTTGAATTTATAAAAGATGCATTTTCATGACATAATGAATGTCTATTATGGTTGGTTTGATTTTAGAAATTGTGCTCGTTTTAGCATTGGTTGGAAATTGTATGAAAATAGGCAAGTAAAGGTGGCAATGAGGCTTGGTAAATAGCCTTATATTATTCACATGGGTAGACACACGAGCGTGTGGCTAGGCCGTGTGTGACACACGGTCTGCCCCATGGGCATGTAGTTCAGCCTTGTGTCCCCTACATGTAAAAATTTCTAGTCAATATGTATGGTAATAAACACACGGGCAGAGATACGATTGTGTGTCTCAGCCGTGTGGAGGACACGACCCAACACACGGGCGTGTGCCTTGGCCGTGTGACATTATTAGCATGCTAACATCAAAAATAGAATGTCCATATTTTTGCACATGGGCTAGGACACTGGCGTGTTGTGGCCGTGTGAGGGACACGGGCCAATGACACAGGGGTGTGTCTGGCTGTGTGAAAACCCCAGTAGGTGTGAATTAGAAATTAATTCTACACCGGCGTGGGACATGGGCGTGTCCCAGGGTCTTAGGCCGTGCGAGCCGCACAGGCTATCAGCACGGCCATGTCGAAATGGTCATATGGGCGTGTGCCCTGTTTTAAAGGCAAATTTCTTGAGATTGGTTTAAGGACTCGGAATGGCTCCAAATAGCTTTCAATGATCGATTTGGGGCTTGTAGGCCCATAATAAGAGGTTTAAGGTCGATATTGAAAAGTTTTAAGTTTAAATCGAGTCTCAGTGACTTGTGATTGGTTGTAGGCATGACATCATGTTAGGTAATGCCTTGTACTCCTCCCCGACATTGGTTACGGGTGCAGGGTGTTACATAAATAGCTAGAGAACAAAAATTAGGGGTCTTTAAAGGGCAAATAGACCCTAAAAATAGAGGTGGCTGGCCATAGGAGATAAAAGGTAGAGAAAATTAAAGTTAGGTGGAAATTTGGTAATTTATTTGACCAAAATGAAATAAAATAAAGAGGAAAAGATATCATCTTTTTCTCACCCTCTTCACCACCAAAAATACTAGTAAAAATAGGGGTTTGGAAGCTTAAAAAATTGCAGCCACTCTTTACGTTAACAAGTAAGTCATTTTGATAGTTTTTCTTGATGATTTTTGTATTTTTGGATAGCTTGTAGCATGAGCTTTCAAATGAGGGGACTATTTTGCAAAATGGTTGAAAGGTTAGGTTTTGCCATGATAGTGAACATGTTGGTTTCTAAAATTTTATGGTAGAAAATGAATCGTGGTTGTTAAATAAACAACTTTTGTGAAGTAGTTTTTATGGTAACCCTAATTAGGGACCATTTTGCATAAGTTTTGAAATAAATGTTGCATGTGTGTAATAATGAGAATTATGGGATGCTTCTAGTATAAAAAGTATTCGTCTAGGCTTGGTTAGTGAGAAAATGTGATAAAAATTGATTTTCGAACCTAGGGGTAAAAGGATCATTTTGTGGAAGTCTAGGGGCAAAATGGTCATTGTGCCCAATTATGAATTTTCGAGTGGCTAGATTAATATGCTGATGAAATGAATGAATTTCTATCATTTTAGATCAAGAATTACAAAATGCAGGCCTAGATTGAGGAAAAGCAAAGCTAACGGACTAAGTCAAACTAGTTGCCTACATTTTGTATACTGAGGTAAGTTGTATATAAATAATACAACTACATTGTTATTATATGTGTTTGAATTGATATAACATAAATTGCTTGTTTGTGAAAATGATTATGTATGATGAATATTGAGATAGTAGAACTCCCGTTTGAACCTTAGGAAATAAATCGGATATTAATGCCATGACATTCAGGTTATTTGTGTGCCAGTGTAAGACATGTCTGGGACATGCATCGGCCACATTATGAGAGCCAGTGTAAGACCATGTCTGGGACATGGGATCGGCATTGAGACGAGAGCTAGTGTAAGACATGTTTGGGACATGCATCGGCCTCGAGATGTAAGCTAGTGTAAGACATGTCTGGGACATGTCTCGGCTACAAGATGTATCGGTGTAAGACCATGCCTGGGACATCGCATCGACACGTATAGAGGTGTCAGTGTAAGACCATGTCTGGGACATGGCATCAGCACGGATATGTGAGAGATAGTGTAAGACCATGTGTGGGACATGGTGTCGGCCTTGATTTCGATAGTTAGTGTAAGACCATGTCTAGGACATGGCATCAACTTGATGGATGAGCCAGTGTAAGACCATGTCTGGGACATGGCATCGGTATTATACCCTATGTTTGAGGCTTAGTGAATATCCGATAGCATTCCAAATGGTTCAACGGTGAGAGTTATAGTTTAAGTTAAACGAGAAAAGCATAACCATGTTGTGAGTGGTACAGGTACCTATTTGAAATGTATGAGATGTGAGCTCAATATATGCTATGTGAATTGTATTGGACTGTGATGAGTAAGTTGTGCTTATGCCTACTTTTGTATTATGAGCATGATGATGAATGGTAAAGTTGTTGTTATATTTAATTGCCTACAACTTATTAAGCTTTATGCTTACTCCCTCTCCTTTCCATTTTCTTATAGTGTCACCTAATTAGCTTGAGGATCATCGGACATCAGAGGCATTGATCACACTATCAACCGAAGCATTTGGTATAGTTGGATTTATTATTTTGAATATGGCATGTATAAGGCTAGACTTTTGAGTTTTGTGTCAATGTTAATTTGGCCAAATGTGCTGGCTTGGGATGAATCCCTTCATTTTGTATAAAGCCTTGGATAATTGCTAATGTTCATTATTGATATATGAAAATGATGATATTTTCATGGATGAGTAAATTGCATGATTGAGATAATGTCTTGTGCGGTTGATTAGACCTTGTATTGTTGTGCGGATTTGTCATGTTAGATGATATGTAGGTTAGTGCAAGTAAGGTTGGTAAAAAGGCTAGGTAAATAGCCTTATTTTGTCCACACGGGTAGACGCACGGGTGTGGGTCTAGGCCGTGTGTGACACACAGTCAGCCCCATAGGCGTGTTATCTGACCGTGTGTTCCCTGCACGTTAAATTGACAAGTTAGTATGCATGGTAGTAAACACACGGGCAGAGACACGACCGTGTGTCTCAGCCGTGTGAAGGGAATGACTTAGCACATAGGAATGTGCCTTGGCTGTGTGACCCTTAAGGATTACTGACGTCAAAAATAGAATGTCAAGGTTTTTAGACACGGGCGTGTCATGGCCATGTGAGGGACATGGGTCATAGACACGAGCGTGTGTCACGCTGTGTAAAAACCCCTATAGGATTGAATTTAGAATTTAATTCACATGGGCATGGGACACGGGTGTGTCCTTAGGTACTTAGGCCGTGTGTGCCACACGGGCCAACAACACGACCATATTCAAGTCCCACATGGGCATGTTGCCCTCTTACATGAGTGTGTGCCCTATTTCAAAGGTCATTTTCTAAAGTTGGTTTAACGACTCGAGTTGGTTTCGAATGGTTTTCCAATGGATGTTTAGGGCCTCGTAGGCCATATTAAAGAAGTTTAGACCAAGTTTGAAATTTTTTTTAAATATTAACGGGCTCGTATGATCTGAATTAGTACATGTGTATGTGATTTGTGCTCGGTAATGCTTCGTACCTAGTATCGGGGTCAAACTCGGGTAAGGGGTGTTATAGTGTATGGCCATTTTTAGGGCACGTGGGCTAGCCATACGGGTGTGTGTGTTGGCCGTGTAACCCAAGTCAGAGAGTTACATGGGGTTGGACACGGGCTAGGACACAGCCATGTGCTTCCATTTCGAACGTCCACACGGCCTGTGACACGGGCGTGTCTTTGGCCTTGTGAGGGACACAGCCTGGCCACAAGGTATTGGTCCCCTATTTTTGAGAAAATTTTTCTACGTGTTAAAAAAGTTTCCAAAGTTATTGGTTTAGTCCCGAACCACACCCAATGCATGTTTAGGGCCTCGTAGGCTCGTATTAGGGACAATATGATTGATTGTGTTTGATTTATATTTGATTTGATTAAATTGTATATGAAATGTTAGTTTAATGTGTGATAAGTTTGGTAATGCTCCGCAACCCTATTTCGGTGTTGAATACGGGTGAAGGATGTTACACTCATTTCTGTCCCTCTTTTTTTTCTCACTTCCAGACCCTTATCTAAAAGGGGACCATGCTTATAAGGTCCCCCATTCACCCTTTTTTTTCCCTTTGGAAGAAGGGATTTAACACTGTAAAAATGCAGTGTGCAAGGAGCGACGAAGAGGACTGGTCGCTAGACCACTGTCGCCTGTTAGAGAGGCGTGATTGGTGCTTCCAGTGCAGCTGGTGTCACACGCGACAGGTAGTCACGGGTCAAGATTGACCCGTATTTTTACCATATGTCGTGGTATAAAAGTGGTACCGTCTATGTACATGGCACCACTATTAAAATATTAATTTAAAAATAAAAAAATTGGTGGTGCCGCCTATGAGAAAGGCATGACCCCTCTAAACATACCAATTCCCTAAATAATTGTATTGATAGCCCATTTAAGAATATAATTTTTTTATATTATTAAGGTAAATTAGCCTTGTTACCCGCATGTGTCAAGTATATATGTATAAGAGTTGGGTGGCTTATTCGATTAGATAGACTCTGTTTGACTTAGATTGTACTTTGGTTTTGTATTTCATATGGGCCCGAATTCAATTTACATAATAAAAAAATTTTTAAATTTAAATTTAATTATAATGTATATAATAGATCAATTTAAAATATATTTTTGAATATTTTATTAATTTTTGAACAGTAAAATGAGTGTTTTGGGCAGGTCGGGTTAGCCCAGAAACAGGAATGGGCATGAATTATTTTTAGAATCGGGCCTCACATGGATAGGTCCAATGTCGAGTTTAGTGATGTTTATTATAATAATAAATTTTTGTGTCTTATTAGAATTAGGTAATTATTTTGGAATTATTACAACATCTCAACACTGAATGTCAAGTTTCCTTTAAAACATTTAAAATTTAAGTTGTAACAATATTATTTAATTTTCTAACGGTTTGGATAATATTTAAATGGAACTTGGCGCTCATGGCTGTCAAATTCTATGTAAAAAATTTATAAATATATATCATAATTAGAAATTTCAATTGGCCTTGCCACCCATGGGTGTAAAAATTCTCTTAAAAACATAACAAAATCCCAATTTAAAAACCTATAAATAGGCAATCCAAGTTTTTATAGAAAACCCAAAACAATATTCCTTTACTTTCTATACTAACTATCCAATATACTTACTATTTTCAAAATTCAAAATTTAACATATTGTAATTGTTGTCCTATATTGAGATTATAAGAATGATATTTTGTTGAGAATACAACAACTTTATTGTTGTAGCATCCCACACCCTATCCGATCGTCGAATCTGAGATATAAGATGTCACATTCATTGTCGGAGTAACAACAATTTCATTTTCATATCTAATAAACACCTCATACTCAATCTGCTTGCCAAACCTAGCTAAGGAATGCCATATTAGCCACCCAAGCAACTCTTCATTAACACCCAACCTATCCTCCAACACACCACAATATAAAGCATGTAGCTTGTTTAAGTTTTTAGTTTGCAGCGGATTGTCATATAGGTACTTTTGGGGTTTCACATAAAGAATAGGTTAAGGGTACACACACACATATATATATACATGTGAGTAAAATATGCACAAACTTATGACAACTCAAACCCGCAAACCCATGTCGCAAGCTTTAGGGTTCACAACGGAAAAATCATGCGAACCTAATTCACTAGAATTAACTTAACAGCTATTTGCCTGAGAGTAAAAATAAATGTAGGGAAAGGAACTAATAGCATGCTGTAACACCCCCTACCTGTGTCTAACGCTAGGACAAGATATGAGGCATTAACGGACATAAAATTTCATTCATATTTTAAAACATTCAACCATATGCACATAGTCCCTTATTTGGGTTTACGAAGCCCAAAATATACTTTAGAAAGGGTTCAGGACTAAACCGAGAACTTTGGAAAGCTCTGGGAAAAACTTAGAAATTTTTCTCATGAAATAGGGTCACACGGCCGTGTGCCATCAACACGTCCATGTCCTAAGGCCTTGTAACTCTATGTTTATGACGTCAGCAAATAAATTGAACCACACGACGAGGCCACACGCCCGTGTCACCAGGCCGTGTCCGTCACACGGTTGAGACACACGGCAATGTCTCATCCCGTGTAGTTAACTCTTAGGCTATTTTCCAAGCCTTTTTGTTACCCTTACATGCACACACATATACATGGATCCAATGGCATTCAACATCCTCAATTATGATACAAACATATCATTTACCTATCAACATGCATGTGTTACACATTCCCACATTAAGCCAAGACTAGCCATACCATAGTTATATTTGTGCGAACTTATTTCTATTTATCATCAAACTTCCATGTTCAAAGCATTATTATTTATCTCCATATTACACTTTTAATTCATGGTCATAAAATATGCATTCAACACACATGACATATTGCCAACCATGCATGACAAACAAACATAATCATATCTTTACATCATAAGCAATAAATCATAACTTGACTAGCTATACTTACAAGCCATAATCAATATGAGCGCGTCTCATGACCATATACAATAGCTTAAAATAGGCCAATGCATTTGGCCAAATCATAATAACACATTTCATAGAACTAGGTCCCTATACATGCCACTCACTTGATGATTCTAACATATGTAACAATATTCCAAAGGTATTGGCTTGATAGTGTGATGCTGCCTCCGACGAACTCCAACCCCAAGCCAACCTAAAAACACTAAAAGAAATGGAAAGGAGGGAGTAAGATTAAAGCTTAGTAATTCCATATGAAAATAATAAGCAAATTATCAACATGATTCTATGGAAATATAATCATAATTACACTTTTACTTATTTTCTGGTCATGCTATTTTCTCGAGTCATAGTTACTAAATTATTTATATATGGAGCTACAGAACCCCAAATTAAGATCCATAAGATTTTCCTGAAACTAGACTCATATATCTTTTTACCATAAAATTTCCATAATTTTTAGTCTAGCCAAGAAGTACAGATTATTCTTTAAAATTACCCGTATTCTGTTGCTTGACAGCTTTGACCTTTCTTTACTAAAAATCGATTATCTCATAGTACGAGTTTGGATTAATGTTCCCATATATTTCTATTGAAAATAGACTCATTAAATATTTTAATCATACAAATTATAACCCATAATTATTTTTGTACAATTTTTAATGATATTTACAAGTCAAAACAGGGGATTCCAAAATCATTCTACCCTATCTCACAAAAATTAAAATATCTCATAATATGAAATTCGTTTGCTTACACCATTTCCTTTATATTAAAATAGACTCAAAAAGATTTAATTTAATATCTTATTCAACCTATAATTATATTTACATGATTTTTGGTGATTTTTCAAATTACAAAATTGTAGCTGCCCAAAACTGTTTTATTACAAATTTCACTCTTACATAATTTCACTTACTCCATTCCATCTTACCGAAAGTTCACTCAACAATCGAGCACATTGCTCATAAATTTCCACAAACATATACCTACACTTATTCATCACATTGTCATGTTCACATGTATTTTCACTTAGTCGATTTCCCGTTGAACTGATCGAAATTATAACAGATACACGGTTGCCTGCACATATTACCACCCTTGTAAGCGAAGCTATGTAGTACGCATAGTAGCCTGCACTTAGTACTACACATGCGACCAACAATCTGGTACACATAGTAGCCTGCACTTAGTACTACACATGTGACATAACCATCTGATACACGTAGTAGCTTGCACTTAGTACTACACACGTGATTGAAGTTGTCGGGTACGCATAGTAGCCTGCACTTAGTACTACACATGCGACCTAACTATCTGGTACACGTAGTAGCCTGCACTTAATACTACACACGTGACCTAAAACCATCTTAAACAAATAGTAGCCTACACATAGTACTACACATGTGTTCTCACAATGGATCATTCGTATCATTTCTATTCCGAAGGTTCAACCAGGAAATTTCTCACTTTTCAACATTTAACAAACTCATTCATAGTCTATTTCGATTCGTAATTTACATCAAATGAACATTATATAGCTAGCCATATCTCATATAATAACGAAATATAATAATATAAAAGAATTGATATATTATTTACATATAAACTTACCTCGAATGCGAGCACCCCTATTTATTTTGATTTAGTCCATAATCTCATTCATTCCCAATCTATGCCCGAATCTCATTTTCCTTGATCTATAATATCACATTTAGCTTAATAATTAGTCACATTTTCATATGGGTCCAAAAATCATATTTTTATAAAATTACATTTTGACCACTAAATTTTCAGATATTTGCACTTTTTCCACAAGGCTCGTAAAATGCTTTTTATCCAATTTCCTTGCATTTTAAGCCTAGCTGAATCATTTTCATAACTATGGCAGCCCCTAATTTCCACTGAATCACACTTTTATAACAAATTTTGTAACTTCTGCAAAACGGTCCTTTTTTACAATTTCACCGAAAATCACTTAGTAAAAGTCGTTTATTACACACTGAACATTCATTTTCTACCATTAGACATAAAAAAATGCATTTAATCCATGGGTAAATTTTTAAACACAAACCCTAGCTCAAAATATGGGTGGAAATGAGTAGATCTTGTTACGAGGAGTTCAAAAACGTAAAAATCATTAAAAACGGGGCTAGAACAGACTTACAATCGAGCTTGGAAGCTTGAAAAACCCTAGCTATGTCTTCTTCATGCATGTTTCGACCATGAGGTAGAATATGGACAAAAATTGGCTTTTAATTTTGTTTTTAATTCATTTTAATTACTAGATTACAAAAATGCCTCTAACTTAAAAATATTTTATTTCACCCATTTCATGTCCATTTTTGTCCAAAAAATTATCCAATGTTATAATTACCATTTAAGGGCCTCCAATTTAAAATTTCATAACAATTAGACACCTCTAACATGTAGAACTCAACTTTTGCACTTTTTACAATTTAGTCCTTTTGACCAAATTGAGTGTCCAAACGTCAAAATTTTCAAACGAAATTTTCACGAAATAATCCCATGAAATTGTAGACCATAAAATATAATAAGAAAAAATTATACTGTGTCAAATTTGTGGTCCCGAAACCACTGTTCCGACTAGGCCATAATTCTAAAGAATTCCATATTATGAGATATTTGAATTTTTGTGACACAGGGTCAGAATGATTTCGAAATCCCTTTTTTTGACTTCGAAATATCATTAAAAATTGTACAAAAATAATTATGGGCTGTAATTTATATGTTTAAAGTCCTTAATGAGTCTATTTTCAAGAGAAATAGACATGAACATTAATCGAAACCCGTATTATGAGATAATCGATTTTTAGTAAAGAAAGGTCGAAGCTGTCAAGCAGCAGAATAGGGGTAACTTTAAAGAATAAAAAGTACCTATTGGCTAGACCAAAAATTCTGGAAATTTTATGGTAGAAATATATATGAGTCTAGTTTCAGGGAAAATTTAAGAATCTTAATTTCGGGTTCCGTAGCTCTGGATATAAATAATTTAGTAACTATGACTCGAGAAAATAGCATGACTAGAAAATAAGTAAAAGTGTAATTATGATTATATTTCCATGGAATCATGTTGATAATTTGCTTATTATTTTCATATGGACTTACTAAGCTTTAAGCTTACTCCCTCTTTTCCATATCTTTTAGTGTTGTCAGGTCAGCTCGGGGCTGGAGATCATCGGAGGTAGCTTCACACTATCAAGCCACCTTTGGAATATTGTTACATATGTTAGAATTATCAAGTGAGTGGCACGTATGGGGACCTAGTTCTATGACATGTGTTATCATGATTTGGCCAAATGTATTGGCCATTTCGAGCTATTGTATATGGCCATGAGATGTGGCTCATATTGATTATGGCTTGTAAGTATGGCTAGTAAGTTATGATTTATTGCTTATGATGTGAAGATATGATTATGTTTGTTTGTCATGCATGGTTGGCAATATGTCATGTGTGTCGAATACATGTTTTATGACCATTAATTAAATGTGTAATATGGAGATAAATAATAATGCTTTGAACATGGAAGTTTGATGAGAAGTTGAAATAAATTGGCACAAAAATAACTATGGTATGGCTAGTCTTGGCTTAATGTGGGAATGTGTAACACATGCATGTTGATAGATAAATGATATGTTTGTATCATAATTGAGGATGTTGAATGCCATTGGATCCATGTATATGTGTGTGCATGTAAGGGTAACAAAAAGGCTTGGAAAATAGCCTAAGAGTTAACTACACGGGATGAGACACGGCCGTGTGTCTCAACCGTGTGAGGGACACGTCCTGGTGACACGGGCATGTGGCCTGGCCATGTGGTTCAATTTATTTGTTGACGTCATGAATAGAGAGTTACACGGCCTGAGGACACGGACGTGTTGATGGTACACGGGCGTGTGACCCTGTTTCATGAGAATAATTTCTAAACTTTTCCCAGAGCTTTCCAAAGTTCTCGATTTAGTTTTGAACCCTTTCTAAAGTATGTTTTGGGTTTCGTAAACCCAAATAAGGAACTATGTGTATGTGATTGAATTTTTTAAAATATGAATGAAATTTTATGGCCCAGTTTGCATGATTATTTACCTTTAAGTACGTTAATGCCTCATATCCTGTCCTGTCGTCGGACACAGGTAGGGGGTGTTACATTTAGTGGCATCAGAGCTATGATTTAGTTGATTCTTGAAATAACCTAGCATTAATAAGAGTCTCGCTATAAATGCCACCAATCCGTGATAATGTGCTGTCTCTGTAACGCCCTGATTTTTGGATGATAAATGATATGTTTGTATCATAATTGAGGATGTTGAATGCCATTGGATCCATGTATATGTGTGTGCATGTAAGGGTAACAAAAAGGCTTGGAAAATAGCCTAAGAGTTAACTACACGGGATGAGACACGGCCGTGTGTCTCAACCGTGTGAGGGACACGTCCTGGTGACACGGGCATGTGGCCTGGCCATGTGGTTCAATTTATTTGTTGACGTCATAAATAGAGAGTTACACGGCCTGAGGACACGGACGTGTTGATGGTACACGGGCGTGTGACCCTGTTTCATGAGAATAATTTCTAAACTTTTCCCAGAGCTTTCCAAAGTTCTCGATTTAGTTTTGAACCCTTTCTAAAGTATGTTTTGGGTTTCGTAAACCCAAATAAGGAACTATGTGTATGTGATTGAATTTTTTAAAATATGAATGAAATTTTATGGCCCGGTTTGCATGATTATTTACCTTTAAGTACGTTAATGCCTCATATCCTGTCCTGTCGTCGGACACAGGTAGGGGGTGTTACATTTAGTGGCATCAGAGCTATGATTTAGTTGATTCTTGAAATAACCTAGCATTAATAAGAGTCTCGCTATAAATGCCACCAATCCGTGATAATGTACTGTCTCTGTAACGCCCTGATTTTTGGGCCTGGAAGTATTAGGCCTTGAGTCTGGGTTCCGGTGAAAAATGGCCCGAATAATTTAGATGTTATTATTATTTCGTTTGTTTAGTTTAGTAATTAAATAAATTACGAAGGGTTTATGGTGTGGGAAAAAAAGGCCCAAGAGTAAATTTAATTCGAGGCAATTCCTGAATTTTAATTTTGGGAGAGAAGGTTCTGGCCATATGGGCTTTTAAAGTTGAGGTGGTAAAATAGGACACAAATAAGGCCTTGGTAAAGCGGCAAGGTGGCGCCACTAAGTTCCTAAAAAAAAGGCGTCTGGGAAGGAATTAAAGGTCTAGGGTTCAAGTTGCAAGGTAGGCATATTGTTATTTTTTTTAAGCATGTGTCGGGCATGTGATCACTTAAGTGAATTTAGGAAAGGGCCTTAGGGAGGTTGGGCCGATTGTTTTAGTTGATATTAGGGTTAGGTTCTTTTATTTTTCTGTCTTAGAGAATTAGGGTTAGCCACCTGAAAGCTTTCACTGTCATTCATCCTTTTTGAGTTCTCACAAAAGTCGAAAACGCAAATTCCTTCTCCTTGGTACTGATCTCTTCTTCCTCTCTTTTTCCTTCATTTTCTTTCTTCCTTTTTGCTTTTTCTTCTAGCCGAAACCTTCTAATCACCTTACTCACCTCCTCTATCAATCCCATCCTCCACAAAACCTCCATAGCCGATTGTAAAACTCACTTTTTGTGCTGATTTCTCCAAGCCAAAATCCTTCAGTTATTTTTGTTCTTTTTGATCAAATTTCATCTTCTCTAAACCCTTAGTATCTATCGACAACATTACTTCAAAGTTATAGCCTCAAATCGTCATCTTCTTCATCACTTAAAAAGCCGATATACCACAGATTTAGGGACTTATAGCCGAAACTTTAAATCTCCTAGATTCGAGTTCTACTATCATTTAGAGGATAGATCTGCATCAGATCTGTGTAGAAATCAAAGAGGAATAAGTGGTAAGTGCTCATCACCTCAGATCTAGTCTTATTTTACAATTTAGAAAAGCCAAAGTCCCTAAAATCTAGGGAGACTGTCGATTTGGGCATAGGGCTTTAAGGGTCTTTAACCGACGATTTCTTTTGGTGATAAGTGTCTTCTAGAGGTTTGATCAAAGGCTTGGATCTTTGGAACAACTAGACTTAGATCTAGTCATCGGTTTTCGGCAAAAAGGTAAGATTCTAAAGGCTTTAGGGGCATGGTTCGAATATGGGTTGCTGAATATTGGGATTGGTTGTTGTGGGTTGCAAACTAAGAATTGTGGTAATCAATTGTAGGACATTGTAAGGGATCTCAGTACGAGTCTTCGTGAAACAGGCGTGTATCGAACACCCTCTCATAGTTTAATTCGGCAAAAGCCGAAATGTCGAAATTTCGACATTTCGTGGGCTTGTGATTGTGCGAGTGCTCACAAGACGTTTATAAATCATTAGATCTGAAATCGCAAAATGGTAAGTTAGTCGCGTGTGAAATTTCAAGCACTTTGGTAATTGGGCCTCGATAGACTAAAACTGGGCCCAATGGGCTTACAAGCCCATACGAGAAAAAAGATAATAAAAATAGGCAATAAGTATGTTCTGTTAGAATGTGGAATCGAAACTGCTTAAACCGATAAACTGGTCATAAAGCTTGAATTAAATGTGCTTAAATTGCTAGTGGACACTATAGGGCCCATTAGGGGTTTTAGGGCCCAGTGGCTAAAATTGTGAAATTGAGATAAATAAATTATTGCGATGACAAATGGGCTAGTAAGGACCGTAACATTCATGAAAACCCTTAAAACTGATAAAATTACTGAAATACCTTTATAGGTGGAAAGTTTATAGTTTTACCCCTAGGAGCAAAATTACTATTATACCCCTAAGGTTAAGGTTGACCTGAATGCATGTTTGACTATTACTATTTACTGCATGCCATGTTATTATTATCTGATGCATGGGACTGGGTTATTGATGGAGGAAGTACTGAAAGTGGCTTGTCCACGTGCTGGAGGCTTTGCCTCAACTTACTGATATCTGAGCAGCAATGCTGCAACTGTGGAGTGTAGGGCTGGGTGGGTTGAGCTATTCCCCACATGAAGTGTAAGGCTAGAACGGGTGGAGTGTAGCGGTTGGTTATAGGCTGGGTTGGGCTTGCATACACGAATATGTCTGTTCTGTTTGGAATGGGCCTATGGGCCATACTGTTATCTAAAAAGGTACTAAGGCCCAGTTTATTGTATTCTGAAAAGGGCTTCGGCCCAGTACCCGCTGTTATCTGAATAGCGCTTAGGCCCAATGGGCTTGAGCTGACTTGGGCTTTGGATGGGTTTTCAATATACACTGAGTTTTCCAAACTCACCCCTTTCTCTTCCATCCTTGTAGGTGAGCCCTAGTTGGTGGACTTGGAGCTGGGCGGGATTCAAAGTGGCCACGAAGATTAAATTTCTAGTTTTTTAAAATAAGTTTCAACTAGCTTCCTTTTAAATTTCACATTTATTTTTGATTATTTCTATTTTGGTTAAAGTTGTAATAAGACCGCTCTATTATTTTTGTTTTGGGTGTTTAAATTGGTTAGCTCTAGGGCGTGTTTTATAAAAGTTACTTATTTTCAAAATATCATGATAACCGAGCAAAGCTTCCACAACGTAAATGTTTTCAAAGGAAATAAATATTTTAAATAGACTTAAACTTAATTTGTTGTTCGTGGACAAGTAATAAGCTTAAAGTGTGGCAATGGATGTGTTCATGTCTAGGATTGGATCATGGAAGAGCTAGGTACTGAAGCAGTCTAATTGACTCACCTCCTCTTTTCTTGAATCCTACATGGTGCACAGCTTCCATTCACTTTAATTTAAAATGAAAATGTTCTTTAAACACTAAGAAAGATTTTAGATAAAACATGACTTCTCTAATAACGCTTCAATGTGACACGCCAGATTCGGTCGTAACGTCTAGGCCAGGTTTGGGGTGTTACAGTCTCCCGACGCGAATGAGAACCATCTTGTTTAGACAGGGGTATTCTCCAACCGAGCTACACCGACCATGTTAATTGTGATGCAAAGGTATTTGAGTAGATTACAGTTATGATAAGCCTAAACTCAGAAAAGTATGAATAAAAGTTCATTATATGCACGTGATAACATGTGAGATGAAAGTTCATGTTGTGATGAGTACCTATGCTTGTTTGATATTCATATGATGTTGTTCACTTGATTTACTTAATTAAGTGAATGTGAAAAATAGAAATTCATGAATGTATGAATAAAAGGTTCATAATAACACGATACGGATAAAATGTCATTGTCCCGATTGAACATTGAATGTTGATGGATTGCAATGATATCTTTAAATGAGATAAAGGAATATAATATGATACGCTTATCTATGTTCAGTTGATAGTTCTATGATATATATGATCGATTTGCTCTAGCGAATGTATGTATTTGGGTAACTCACCAACCGTATTGATGGAACAAATGTTCATGTATACTTGTTTGGATAATTATAATGGGCAAACTTGTATAGTTTAAGTAAATGTGCTAAAATTGATTGAATTGAGTTATATAATGGTAATGATATGTATAGGATGATGTGTAAGATAAAAGTTTTGATTGTGACATACTCATCTATGTTTGTTTGGCTCTCATAAGATGTTATGTGCATGACTTGTTTGTTTGAATGATTAGGATAAGTAAAGTTATTCAGAATCCATAGAATGCATGCATAAATGCACTGGTTTAAATAAGATAATTGGAAGGTTCGTGCCATATAGGTGTGAATAATAATTTTCCAGAAGTGGATGATATGTTTGTGAAAATGTTGTATGATGATGAAATAGTGTTCTTGTAACACCCCGAACCCGTAACCGACACCGGAGTCGAACACGAGGTGTTAACTGGCTTTAACCCCTTACAAAATTTATTTTCCAGACACTGCCCAATCTGTGTACTAGCCGCTTTAAAAATCATATCTTGAGTTTCGTAACTCGAAAATCAGTTTCGTAATTTTTCCCAGAAACTAGACTCATGTGCCCATCTATGTATTTTTTTCTAGAATTTTTGGTTGGGCCAATTAGTACAGTTTATTAGTCAAAGTCCCCCAAGTTGCAGGGGTCGACTACACTGACCTTTTCCCATTACGACTGGGATATCTCCCTGCACGGGGCTTCAATACTGTTTCCGTTTGTTTCTATGAAAACTAGACTCAAAGAGGAATCTGTACATATATTGTACGACCCCTAATTATCTCTGGTTAATTTATAATGAATTTCCAAAGTCGGAGCAGGGAATCCAGAAACCGTTCTGGCCCTGTCCCACTAAAATCTGATTATCTCTTAATATACTGCCCATATGATCTTTTCCTTACTTCCTCATGAAAGCAGACTCATCGAGCTTCGATTACATAATTTATTCATCAATTAATTCCACTCTCACTATTTTTAGTGATTTTTCAATCTCATGACACTGCTGCTGCCAGCATCTGTTACGAAAGTAACTAGGTCCATTTCATGCCTACCCTTGATCCAATTCAATCGAACATTCGTGCCATTTTCGCATGGCTTAAAGTTTACATGCCATAATTCAAACACAACGTACTAGCTTATACATGCCAAAATGATCTTCTAAACACACTAAGAAGAAAGTACCAAAACTTGCTATCCGGTGTGATGACTTCAATGACGGCCCGACCCCGCAAAAATAGATGAGTCCAAGCAACCTATAGTGGGTGACAAGGAAACATCGAGTGAGTTTATAACTCAGTAAGTCATAAGCAATGCACTACCATCTATCAACAACATTATCACAAGAGGAAACAAAATGGAACGAGACAATTTACTCCATCCATACCGAACCATACCATAGTTCATCCAACTTATCAATTCAATTTCATATCAATTCATGCATTCACATTCTATATACTCATCAATAGGACATTGAAGCAATTTCATAAATCGATTTATTTTCGTTACAATCAAACGACTATACGACCTTTCACCCATCCTACGATAAAACTTATGTACGTGACTTCAAGTATATTTGTCACATAGGTTCGAACTTACCGAGCTCAACACCAAGTATAAGCATAGTACCTATTAGCCACGTACTCAAGACACTTACCCGACCCGCTGTCCGCGATCGACTCAATAGTGTCGCACACATAGTGTCCATAATAATTCACGAATGTATATTGAGCCCGCACACTCAGTGCTATATAATCAACTCGCACACTTAGTGCCATGTAATCAAATCGCACACTTAGTGCTACATAGTCAGACTCGCACACTTAGTGCCGCATGGTCAATTCGCACACTTAGTGCATCATATTCATTTCGCACACTGAGTGCAACATAGTCAAATCGCACCCTTAGTGCTGTACAATTTAATCCCGCGCACTTAGCGCCCATCTCATGGTCATAAATGGTTATCCCGCACGTTTAGTGCCGAGATCAACAACTCAGTACATCTTACCTCTTTTCATTCATTCAACAATTTCATCATCACATACGTACATGCATATATATATGTATATTTATTCATTCCAATCAGCATCAATACATACACATTATGACCATTTGAAATACTACCCACTACATGCTTAATGACTTACTTTATGTTGGGTAAAATAATTCCGAGTCGGCTACTCGATGACCTTCGATTTCCCCTTGTTGGACGCCTCTTCTTTAGGTTCTTGAGCTTAAATAATACAAATAAGAGTATTCAATATTTAACTCAATAACATGAATTTATTTATCACATTCGGCAATCACACATCATTAAATTTTCAAACCAAGATGTCATTATATGACCACATATACACATATCCATATACTCAAGCTCAATAATTATAATGTAATATCATGTACCCACTTTAAGTATATTGCCGAATATACTTAATCATACATACACCTAACCAAAACAATTTCCTAAAATCTTCATATCATTTATACACTAGGCCGATTGCCCTCACCAAGTTCACCTATGTTCTTCAACAATTCCTTCATTGATCAAGCACATATTCGGCTAAGAAATGGCAATTTTAGCAACCTTCGATTTAGTACTTAACTTTTACCACATATCAAATAACTCATTTCCTTACTCATGTGACCACGTATATTCGGTCATGCATACACACATAAAATCAATTTGGAGACTCTATCAATCCAACATACATTCGGCCCCTTCATCCACCATTCTACCAAGCATGTAATATTCAAACACAACCAAACCCACATTCGGCCCTAGCTCATAACAAGGTAGCCGATTTTTTTTTTTTATAGTTCAAACACTCCTCTATCATCATTCACCTAACTTTAACATGAACCAACAAAACTCACCATTTCTCATCCAAATAACATGAACAACAACCATTCCTTGAACCCTTTCTCATGACCGATTGCTCATGTTATCAATAAGATTCAAGGTTTAAACATGGGCTATTTAAAACATGCATGCATCTCAAAGACAACATCAAACATACCTTAGTCTAGCAACCACCATAGCCGATTTTCTCAAGCCTTTTCCCCCTCCTTTCTTTCCTCTATTCGGCCAAGGATGTTCAAGAATGAACTCTTTTTTTTTTTTCTTTCTTCAATTCACGGCAACAAGGGGGGTGAGACCATGTTATTTTTTTTTCCATCACCCTTCCTTTCATTTTTTAATCACCATGCTTATTATTTTATTTTTCTTAACATGCATCACTAGCATAACATGTTGGAGACATGTTTCCACCTATAGCATGGCCGGCCACTACATATTAGAGAGGGGGAATTTGACATGCAAGTCCCCTTTTTTCTTCCACATGCACTAATAGGTCCTCATGCATTGACCTATCACATTTTTAAATTTTCTCATATAAGTCCTATTGACTAAATTCACATGCAATCGACTAAATCGAAGCTTGAAATTTTTACACATTCATGATTACATATTCTAGACAATAAACATCACATCCAAACCTTTCGGTGACTCGGTTTAGCGGTCCCGAAACCACTTCCCGGCTAGGGTCAATTTTGGGCTGTCACAACTCTCCCCCACTTAAGAAAATTTCGTCCTCGAAAATCTTACCAGTAAATAGGTTTGGATATCGTTCTTTCATCTAGCTCTCGGGTTCCCAAGTTGCTTCCTCGATCCCGTGTTTGAGCCACAACACCTTAACCAACGGAACCCCTTTGTTTCGCAACTCTTTCACCTCACGAGCTAGGATACGTATCGGTTCTTCTTCATAACTCATATCGGCTTGAATTTCAACCTCTGATGGGCTAATTATATGCGACGGATCAGATCGATAGCGTCGAAGCATCGAAACATGAAAGACATCGTGAATCTTTTCAAGCTCAGGGGGCAAAATCAATCTATACGCAACTGGCCCCACTCGTTCGAAGATTTCGTACGGCCCAATGAATCTCGGGCTCAACTTGCCCTTACGGCCAAACCTAAGTACCTTTTTCCAAGGCGAAACTTTAAGGAACACTTTATCTCCCACCTGATATTCAATGTCCTTCCGTTTCAGATCCGCATACGATTTCTGACGATCTGTGGCTGCCTTCAAACTTTCACGGATTACTTTTACTTTCTGTTCGGCATCTTTAATCAAATCAACTCCGAAAATTTTACTTTCACCGAGCTCGGTCCAAAACAATGGTGTACGGCATTTACGACCGTACAAAGCCTCGTAAGGTGCCATCTTAATACTTGATTGAAAACTATTGTTGTAAGCGAATTCAATCAAAGGTACATACCGTTCCCATGAACCACTAAACTCAAGGATGCAGCATCTCAGCATGTCCTCGAGTATCTGAATTATCCGCTCGGATTGACCATCGGTTTGGGGATGAAAAGCGGTGCTAAAATGCAGCTTGGTACCCAGAGCTTCTTGCAATTTCTTCCAAAATCGCGAGGTGAATCTCGGATCTCTATCCGACACGATAGAAATAGGTACTCCATGTGATCTCACAATCTGAGTAACATACAATTCGGCTAGTTTATCCAATGAAAAATCCGTACGCACGGGGATAAAGTGAGCCGACTTAGTCAGCCTATCAACAACAACCCAAATCGCATCCTTCTTACTTGCGGACAATGGCAGTCCGGACACAAAGTCCATTGTGACTCGGTCCCATTTCCACTTGGGTATCATGATCGGCTGAAGTAACCCTGAAGGCACTTGATGTTCCGCTTTCACTTGTTGACATATTAAACATCTCGAAACAAAGTCGGAGATGTCTCGCTTCATACCATGCCACCAAAACCGACGTTTCAAGTCGTTGTACATTTTCGTGCTCCCCGGGTGAATTGACATTCGGCTACAATGGGCTTCGTTCAGGATCATCGGAATGTGTTCCGAATTCCTTGGAACGCACAAACGACTTCTAAACCTCAAACAACCATCATCATCAATCTGAAACTCCGATTCCTTGTTCGGAACACACTCAGCTCGTTTTGCAACCAATTCATCATCGACTTTCTGAGCTTCACGAATTTGATGAGTCAATAATGGTTTGGCTTTTAATTCAGCTACTAACACATTGTCAGGTAGAACAGACAAGTGTACATTCATCGCTCGCAAAGCAAACAGTGATTTCCGGCTTAAGGCGTCCGCAACCACATTAGCCTTTCCCGGGTGGTAATCAATGACAAGCTCGTAGTCTTTCAACAATTCAAGCCAACGTCTTTGTCGCAGATTCAAGTCCCGTTGAGTCATCAAATATTTGAGACTTTTGTGATCCGAAAACACATGGCACTTCTCACCAAACAAATAATGTCGCCATATTTTCAATGCAAACACAATGGCGGCTAGTTCGAGATCATGGGTCGGATAATTTCTCTCGTGTGGCTTCAATTGTCTCGACGCATAGGCCACAACTCGACCTTCTTGCATCAATACACAACCCAACCCGAGTAGGGATGCGTCACTATAAACGACAAACTCTTTACCCGATTCGGGTTGTACCAAAATTGGAGCTTCAGTCAGATGAGTTTTCAGTTGATCGAAGCTTTTCTGACATTTCTCCGTCCATTCGAACTTAACATCCTTCTGAAGTAGCTTCGTCATTGGTGTGGCTATCATCGAGAAACCTTTGACAAATCGTCGGTAATAACCGGCGAGCCCTAGAAAGCTCCGGACTTCGGTAACATTTCTCAGAGGCTTCCAGTTAAGTATGGCTAAAATTTTGCTCGGGTCAACCCGAATACCCGATGCGGATACCACATGACCCAAGAAGCTAACCTCTCTTAGCCAGAACTCACACTTACTGAACTTAGCATATAACTGCTTATCCCGCAAAATTTGCAACACTAGCCTCAGATGCTCAGCATGTTCGGCCTCATCTCTTGAATAGACCAAGATGTCATCAATAAACACAACTACGAACCGATCCAAATACGGCCTAAAGATCCGATTCATCAAATCCATAAACACCGCAGGGGCATTAGTGAGCCCAAACGGCATCACTAAGAACTCATAGTGACCGTACCTCGTTCTGAAAGCAGTTTTGGGTACGTCCGAATCTTGAATCCGCAACTGATAATAACCCGATCTCAAATCTATCTTTGAAAACACCGATGCCCCCTTTAATTGATCGAACAGATCATCAATACGCGGCAACGGATATTTATTCTTTATCGTCACTTTATTCAGTTGACGATAATTAATGCACAACCTCATGGTTCCGTCCTTCTTTTTCACGAACAATACTGGTGCACCCCAAGGTGAGAAACTCGGTCGAGCGAAACCTCTATCCGTCAATTCTTGCAACTGAGCTTTCAACTCTTTTAACTCGGTTAGTACCATACGATACGGAGCGATCGAAATAGGCGTAGTTCCAGGTACAAGCTCAATACCAAACTCTACCTCCCGAACAGGTGGCAAACCCGGTAACTCTTCAGGAAAAACATCCGGGTATTCACAGACCACCGGCACCGATTCGGGTTTCTTTTCTAACTCCTTGTCATCAAGTACATACGCGAGGTATGCTTCGCACCCTTTCCTTACATATTTCTGGGCCAACATTGCTGATATTACAGCTGGCAACCCCCTTAAGTCCGCAGACTCAACTCGGATTATCTCGTTATTTGCGCACCTCAAATCGATAGTCTTGCTTTTGCAATTCACAACCGCATCATGCGCGGTTAACCAATCCAAACCAAGAATAACATCAAACTCGTCGAACGGCAAAAGCATCAAATCAGCCGGAAAACAGGATTCTCGGATTATTAGAGGGCATCTCTTACACACTTTATCAACAAGTACGCATTGACCCAAAGGGTTTGATACTCGAATTACGAGCTCAGTAGACTCAACAGGTAGAGTCTTACTGGTTGCTAAGGTTTCGCATACATATGAATGAGTAGAACCAGGGTCAATCAATGCAATCACATTAGTATCAAAGAGAGTGAAGGTACCAGTGATGACGTCGGGGGAGGATGCCTCCTCTCGTGCGCGAATGGCATATGCTCTAGCAGGAGTAAGGTTCTCGGCGCGATCGGCCGTATCAGAGGCCCCCCTCTGACTACCACCCCTGCCTCCTAATATTCTCGGTGGTCTACCTCTAGATGTCACTCCACTAGGTCTTGCACCTTGAATCTTATTCTTCTCATCCAGCTCCGTGCAATCTCTAATGAAGTGGTCCTTCGAACCGCATCCGTAACAGGCCCTGTTAGTAGACTTGCCCCAACATTCACCTAGGTGTCGTCTTCCACATTGGGGACATTCAGGTTTCTCGTGACGATTATTGCCCACACTAGCTACCGAAGTAGCTCGGGAGCCCATCGATGGTCTTGCCCTGATGGAAATTCCCGCAGTCGCCCTCGACTTATTAATGTCCTCCCTGAACTTCTTCACAGCTGAGAACGGAGCTTTACCCGTCGATCTTTTACGATAATCTCTAGCTTCAAATTCAGCCTTCCTCTTCTCCTTTCCAAGTTCCTCCGCCTTGCAGGCTCGTTCGACTAGTGTTACGAATTCCTTTATTTCCAAAATACCCGTTAGTAGCTTTAAATCTTCATTCAATCCTTCCTCGAATCTTTTGCACATAGCAACCTCATCAGCTACACACTCCCGGGCATACCTACTAAGTCTTACGAATTCATGTTCGTATTCAGATACAGTCATACGGCCTTGCTTGAGTTCCAAGAACTCCTTACGCTTCTGGTCAATGAACCGTTGGCTAATAAATTTCTTCCGGAATTCCGTTTGAAAGAAGTCCCAAGTTACTCGCTCGTTCGGGACTATGGAAATCAAGGTCCTCCACCAATAGTAGGCTGAGTCTCGCAACAAAGATACAGCACATTTTAGACATTCATCGGGTGTGCATGACAATTCATCGAACACCCGAATGGTGTTATCAAGCCAGAACTCGGCCCTTTCGGCGTCATCAGTTACTATGGCCTTGAACTCCTCGGCCCCACGCTTCCTAATCAAGTCTACAGGTGGCTTACTCAGCCTCACAGGATCAGCGACTGATGGCCTTACAGGCTCTTGGGGTGGATTATTCAAATTTGGGAAATGTTGGACAGCCGGGTTGGCTCGGGCATATTGCGCGACCCACTCATTCATCATGGTAAAGAAGGCTTGTTTAGCCCCCTCACCTTGATTATTCGCAGATGACTGAGGTTCAACAGGCGGCGTCCCTTGTGCAGGAGCAGCCGCTACGCTCTCAACGTCATCCGCTAGGGTTCTTTCTTCACCGGGATCCATTTACTAATCAAGACAAAAACATTTCAACCGTCAGAAGTCATCACCCTTCTAAACATTAACATTATGGCATGTATAGCTAGACTCATAGGTGCTATGGTAGTCCTAGAACCGACTAAACCATAGCTCTGATACCAATAAAATGTAACACCCCGAACCCGTAACCGACACCGGAGTCGAACACGAGGTGTTAACTGGCTTTAACCCCTTACAAAATTTATTTTCCAGACACTGCCCAATCTGTGTACTAGCTGCTTTAAAAATCATATCTTGAGTTTCGTAACTCGAAAATCAGTTTCGTAATTTTTCCCAGAAACTAGACTCATGTACCCATCTATGTATTTTTTTCTAGAATTTTTGGTTGGGCCAATTAGTACAGTTTATTAGTCAAAGTCCCCCAAGTTGCAGGGGTCGACTACACTGACCTTTGCCCATTACGACTGGGATATCTCCCTGCACGGGGCTTCAATACTGTTGCCGTTTGTTTCTATGAAAACTAGACTCAGAGAGGAATCTGCACATATATGGTACGACCCGTAATTATCTCTGGTTAATTTATAATGAATTTCCAAAGTCGGAGCAGGGAATCCAGAAACCGTTCTGGCCCTGTCCCACTAAAATCTGATTATCTCTTAATATACTGCCCATATGATCTTTTCGTTACTTCCTCATGAAAGCAGACTCATCGAGCTTCGATTACATAATTTATTCATCAATTAATTCCACTCCCACTATTTTTAGTGATTTTTCAATCTCATGACACTGCTGCTGCCAGCATCTGTTACGAAAGTAACTAGGTCCATTTCATGCCTACCCTTGATCCAATTCAATCGAACATTCGTGCCATTTTCGCATGGCTTAAAGTTTACATGCCATAATTCAAACACAACGTACTAGCTTATACATGCCAAAATGATCTTCTAAACACACTAAGAAGAAAGTACCAAAACTTGCTATCCGGTGTGATGACTTCAATGACGGCCCGACCCCGCAAAAATAGATGAGTCCAAGCAACCTATAGTGGGTGACAAGGAAACATCGAGTGAGTTTATAACTCAGTAAGTCATAAGCAATGCACTACCATCTATCAACAACATTATCACAAGAGGAAACAAAATGGAACGAGACAATTTACTCCATCCATACCGAACCATACCATAGTTCATCCAACTTATCAATTCAATTTCATATCAATTCATGCATTCACATTCTATATACTCATCAATAGGACATTGAAGCAATTTCATAAATCGATTTATTTTCGTTACAATCAAACGACTATACGACCTTTCACCCATCCTACGATAAAACTTATGTACGTGAGTTCAAGTATATTTGTCACATAGGTTCGAACTTACCGAGCTCAACACCAAGTATAAGCATAGTACCTATTAGCCACGTACTCAAGACACTTACCCGACCCGCTGTCCGCGATCGACTCAATAGTGTCGCACACATAGTGTCCATAATAATTCACGAATGTATATTGAGCCCGCACACTCAGTGCTATATAATCAACTCGCACACTTAGTGCCACGTAATCAAATCGCACACTTAGTGCTACATAGTCAGACTCGCACACTTAGTGCCGCATGGTCAATTCGCACACTTAGTGCATCATATTCATTTCGCACACTGAGTGCAACATAGTCAAATCGCACCCTTAGTGCTGTACAATTTAATCCCGCGCACTTAGCGCCCATCTCATGGTCATAAATGGTTATCCCGCACGTTTAGTGCCGAGATCAACAACTCAGTACATCTTACCTCTTTTCATTCATTCAACAATTTCATCATCACATACGTACATGCATATATATATGTATATTTATTCATTCCAATCAGCATCAATACATACACATTATGACCATTTGAAATACTACCCACTACATGCTTAATGACTTACTTTATGTTGGGTAAATAATTCCGAGTCGGCTACTCGATGACCTTCGATTTCCCCTTGTTGGACGCCTCTTCTTTAGGTTCTTGAGCTTAAATAATACAAATAAGAGTATTCAATATTTAACTCAATAACATGAATTTATTTATCACGTTCGGCAATCACACATCATTAAATTTTCAAACCAAGATGTCATTATATGACCACATATACACATATCCATATACTCAAGCTCAATAATTATAATGTAATATCATGTACCCACTTTAAGTATATTGCCGAATATACTTAATCATACATACACCTAACCAAAACAATTTCCTAAAATCTTCATATCATTTATACACTAGGCCGATTGCCCTCACCAAGTTCACCTATGTTCTTCAACAATTCCTTCATTGATCAAGCACATATTCGGCTAAGAAATGGCAATTTTAGCAACCTTCGATTTAGTACTTAACTTTTACCACATATCAAATAACTCATTTCCTTACTCATGTGACCACGTATATTCGGTCATGCATACACACATAAAATCAATTTGGAGACTCTATCAATCCAACATACATTCGGCACCTTCATCCACCATTCTACCAAGCATGTAATATTCAAACACAACCAAACCCACATTCGGCCCTAGCTCATAACAAGGTAGCCGATTTATTTTTTTTTTATAGTTCAAACACTCCTCTATCATCATTCACCTAACTTTAACATGAACCAACAAAACTCACCATTTCTCATCCAAATAACATGAACAACAACCATTCCTTGAACCCTTTCTCATGACCGATTGCTCATGTTATCAACAAGATTCAAGGTTTAAACATGGGCTATTTAAAACATGCATGCATCTCAAAGACAACATCAAACATACCTTAGTCTAGCAACCACCATAGCCGATTTTCTCAAGCCTTTTTCCCCCTCCTTTCTTTCCTCTATTCGGCCAAGGATGTTCAAGAATGAACTCTTTTTTTTTTTTTTCTTTCTTCAATTCACGGCAACAAGGGGGTGAGACCATGTTATTTTTTTTTCCATCACCCTTCCTTTCATTTTTTTAATCACCATGCTTATTATTTTATTTTTCTTAACATGCATCACTAGCATAACATGTTGGAGACATGTTTCCACCTATAGCATGGCCGGCCACTACATATTAGAGAGGGGGAATTTGACATGCAAGTCCCCTTTTTTCTTCCACATGCACTAATAGGTCCTCATGCATTGACCTATCACATTTTTAAATTTTCTCATATAAGTCCTATTGACTAAATTCACATGCAATCGACTAAATCGAAGCTTGAAATTTTTACACATTCATGATTACATATTCTAGACAATAAACATCACATTCAAACCTTTCGGTGACTCGGTTTAGCGGTCCCGAAACCACTTCCCGGCTAGGGTCAATTTTGG